>NW_017728951.1:8690157-8699553 GCF_001723895.1 Crocodylus porosus | reverse complement strand
ACTTCCTGCCCTTTGGGCAGGGGGCTGGACTCGATGATCTCCCGAGGTCCCTTCCAGCCCTAATGTCTATGAAATCTATGAAATCTATGAAATGTTTTGAAACAAAGCACTGGTAGAACTTTCTGACATGCTAAACTGTTAGGATGCTATCCTGTAGAAATAAATAATAAAAATAGAGTGTTTTTACACTTAATAATGTTTGACATCAGAAGTGGACAACCCCCAGCACAAGTGCCAGAGCATGGCATGTGAAGACATTTTGCTTGACCAGTAGACCTCAGGGTGCATGTTCGGGAAAGGGCCAGGGCTGTGCTGCCTCAACAAGGTTCGGGACCCTCACAGCTCCCCCAGCACACCAACATCTTATAAGTTGAGGTTGTCAGTGTTTTTGGTACTCTGCCCAAAAGTGTTGCCGACCCCTGTCTTACATCCTTAACACTTTTTTGCAAAGACAGATTATTAGTATTATTATTACCGGTAATATTAGTATTAGTATTCCAGTTGCATAAATGGGCAGCTGAAGCACGAAGAGGAAAAATTACTTGCTCACAGTCACACCATGAATTAATGACAGAGTTGGGACAGCAACCCAGGACTCTTGACCCCAGATTCCACGATATAACTAGAAACAGCAACATTCATGTGAGGCCTGGCTGGTATTATTTTTCACCTTGGGCCATTCCCCAACTGCTAGGTAGCTCCTTAGGCTTACTGGTAGCCAACACAGATTAAAAGCAGACTTAAGGTGTTGTTGTTTTGATAGGAAGTTGACCAATGTCTGGATGGCCCCAGGCTGAAGAAGAGCAGAGTCTGTAAAGCCACCGCTTGTCCAAATTGGCGGCGATTGTTCCTGTACCTGGATTTGACAACTAGCCCAGTCTTCACACATCCGACTGGAAGGTTCCAGTCACACACTTGCATTTGATTTCAAAAGTCTGGAATGCTTCTCAGCAATTATTTATCTATTTAAAGCAATGCTGTGTGTGGAGTAACGGTCCTAAGGAAAGTTTGTGCTTGAGGCAGCTAATTACTGTTGTCAATTTTAAGATATTTGCATTAAAATTCCATGCAAGGGAAAAGTACCTGAATAATTCCTATGGAAACTAATGTCCTTTTTTTCTTGTGGTATAAGCAGATGACTATCGCAAGGCAGCCAATATTGCCAGTAACACACATTGTACAGATCTGAAAGACATTACATTTAGGAATAAAAGGGCAGTTCCATCCATCCCATTGCCCAGTCAAATCTCAGTTCATTTACTGAGCTTGCCAAAAAAGTTGCCAATATGCACTAATGGTGTTGATTTTCATGACTGCCACTGCCAAATCTCATTTCTTACCTGCCACAAAATGACAATCGCAATGACTTTTAGTCTCTTCTGATGGGCTGATTCCAAACTGTCAACCCAAGCAGATGAAAGATTGTTCAGCTGCTAGATCAATGACTACTGAATTTCACCTTTGTAAAAAAACACAACTTAGTAATTGCAAATATATATGAGCTCTAAATAGCTTTGGAAAAAACATTTTCCACTATACACCTTTACCTAGAGCACAATACAACTCAAAAAGTGCTGAACCTTGGCTGCTCATGACAAACTTTACAACCAAGTTTCATGAAACTGGGGAATTACATAACCCAGTAAATGACTCATGAGGACTACAGTGGAGTGACACCAATGATGCTGCTATATTTAACTTTCTGAAAGTAAAAACCTTGACCAAGAGTCTCTTGGGCCTTTTTGGTACAGCGCACAAACCCCTCCTCCTACTAAATGCACCAGACTTCTGCATTCATTCATTCAATTTTTAAACTTTGCTTCAAATATCAATTATTACATCAGAATTACACCATGGTGAATTGGGCCTTTTTTGTTCATCCCAGGAACTAGATTCTATTTTATTGAGAACTGGCGTTTGTTACAGTTTCTTCATTTGTTACATGTTTAATATAAAATATATGTTCCCCCAAATAACCTTGTAGTCAAGACCTCTTTGCAGCAACACTTATGAATAGGGGAGGGAGCCTGCCAACTTTGTGGGTAGACTGTAGGGTTGGCTACCATTTCATGGGCTTATCATGGTGCCCGCCCCACCCCCCAATTGATGGAGAGAGCTATCTGTCATTTGGCCCTGCTGCTTGCCACAGAGTGGATGACAGATCTGTCCATTATGCAGCCCTGCCCCTCACCACTCATTGGTGGAGACACGTGAGGCCACATGACAGGCAGCCCTCAGCCAATCAGTGGTGAGGGGTGGGGACAGCAGCTATCTTGCCTACTCACCTTCGTACCAACAGCCCCTTTCATGCCAGGCTGTGCAGCCAGGAAGACTGTTGACAATTTTATTTTTAGTAAGTTTTTTGGGGGGGTTTCCCCCACAGGTGTCCCAGAGACCGCCTGATGTTGCAATTTCCATGAAATCCATGCAGTTGCCCTTTGAGTAGGTCCCTACTTATGGAATAAGATTTGGAAGTCATAGAACAACTTCCTTCAACAAGTTCTGGGTGTGGATCAATTGCAGCGATAGGTTCTTAACTTTCAATACATGCTTCACCTGCTGATAGCTGGAGAGTTGTATGTGCAAGTTTTATAATATCAAAGTCTAGAGATACACACCAACTGGACTAGACTTCAAAATTAAACTCATGCTTGGCAACTTTATCTTTCCAAAGGTAGCTGGCTCATAGAAGTTGGAGAAAAGAACCCAGATGCCTGATCTGTTCACTGCACCTCTGTCACATCCTGCATTAATGCTCAAGCAAATACCTAGGTGTGACGGGGCACTGGGATGCACCTGCCCTTTAGGAGCGCAAGCAGCCTGAGAAGCAGTTTATAGGTGGCAAAGGGCTGATTAGGGACTCACCGGACTGGAAGGGGCTGGGCTTGAGCCATATAAGCCTGAGCTGGGCAGGCAGTCCAGCCTGGAGAGCCTTGTAGGCACCAGCTCCTGGCAACAGGGCTCCTGAGCACACAGGGAGATTGGGTAAGAAAATGTGTTGACCTGGGAGTAGGGGCAGTTGCCTGGGCAGAGAGAGGCTTGTTGATGCAGGCATGTGGCCTTGTTTTATGTTAAACCTTGAGAGAGTTTGGAGGTGCCTGCCAGAGGGCCAAGAGGCTTTTTATTTAGGTTAAACTGGTGGTTTAGCCTTGAGCTCTGCTGAGGGCTGGCTCAAAGCATACTCAGAGAATTGGTAGCTCAGGGAAGTGCTGCCTAGGGAGACCCCAAGGGTCCAGGAGCTCAGAGAGGGGCTGCATGTAGGACCAGGGTAGTCCAGGAGCTCAGACACGGCTAGAAGTCCAGGAGGGACCACAGCTGTGGCTAGTCAGAACCAGTGAGTTTGGTGAACTCAGCTGGCCCAGGAGGGGCCAAAGGTCCAGGGGGCCAGTGCTGGGACCCACAGTTAGGGAGGCTAGAGCCTAGAAGCCTGGTCCGCTACTGAAGGCTGAGCTAACGGGCCTAGCAAGAGGAAAATTGGAGGAGGCTGTTAAGGCCAAGACCCCTACAAAGTGTCATACTGTACAGTAACACCCACAAGGCTTGGGGCAAAGCCACACGATGAGCCCGTAAGGCTACAGAGGTACAGACAGGCCAAGTGGGTCTATTAGCCTGGTGGGGGCAGGACTGTGACTGAGCGTACCAAGGAGGAGCCCAGTGGTGATTATATCAGACTCAGACTCACCCCAAGCCCATAGGCAGCCTCCTGTACACAACTTTCCATAAGAGCAAGGTGTGGCAGGAAAGCAATCAAAGGGGGGTTATAGTTAATCTTGAGCCAGGCAGAGGCCACCAGGGGGCATCATGGCCACCACTGTGGCCACGGGCCTGTTACAGTACGTGATATTCAGCTGGGTTGTGGCTGCAGCATGACCTTCTCATGAAAAAAATATAGTCCCTCCTCAACAGTAAACCATGTACATTACTAATAAGCAAAATTAGATGGCAAAACTGAAGCTTTAGGTCAGTTATTGCTCCTCTTTATAACAGTACCCATCAGGAGTAACCAGTGGAATCACACTGTTGTAAAGACAACCATCTCCAGTTGAGTCCAAAGGAGTTACTGCCAATTTACACCAGTGCAAATGTGTCCAGTCAGGCTCTCTGGAGTTATTCATGTAAATCCATGCTGTAAGCCTGTTAGGTCCTTCCAATGAACATGCTCTGAATGACATATAATTCATTATATTACCCGCGGAGTAGGGGACGAGAACCATAAAAGGTAGGTAGACGGATTCGATGTCTCTCTAACATTCCATAACCATCTGTCTGAGACATGGCTAATGCACAGATTACTGTAGCATATAATCTAATAAATATGCTAATAAGTCTGTTTTCTGAATAACCCTAATTCTGCAGGCCTGAAACTTATACCTTCAGATAAAATGGGATTCATAGCCTTCACCAGGATAGTATGCAAATTTGACTTTCACTGTATGGTAATGTCGTGCTCTGCTGATTATTTGCAGTCTTTCTGGTTCAAGCCTTGCAGGACTATATCTAGGTGTGAAGAAATTTGTTCCATGTTTAGTATTTCAAGTCTCTAGGGGCAACCTTTCATTCACCTTGTGTGTGTGTGCAGAGCTGGCAAACGGTAAAGACAGAAATGCAAGACACAGGGCAACCTTCAAAAGCAGAGATTACCTTGCAGACCAGGTACTTGGAGTGGATCTGTGGGTCAGATCTAGTCAGTGGGGCCAATCTGACATGATTGTGGCCATGGACCCACATGTGCTACATTGAGCCTCACCACCCCAGCCTCAGTTCCCTGTGGGCCTGCAGGATCCTGTGCACATGGGCCATGGCACCTGGCCCACAGGGCTTGGAAATTTGGTGATGGGGGGTGGTAGCAGTGCCAATTGCCACTGCTCCCCTCCCACCAAGTTTCTAGATCTTAGGAAAGCCCTACAGGTCAGATCACAAGACTCTGCAGCCAGATCTGGCCCATGGGCTGGGGACTGAGCACCCTGAGCTAGGGCATTCTCATGGTAGAAATGTGGTTTCAGCAGCTGGGTGGGGGAAGTGAATTGGGATGCCTATCTTTATACAGCCAAATTCATCTCTCAAGGTAAACGCTACAGTTATCTGCTGCAGAAGAGTTACTGGATCAAAACAGGGCCTTTCAGAAACATGATCCTCAAGGAGAATCAAAGACTGTGGCTTATTATGTGGGTGAAGGGCAAGAAAAGTGAGAAGATTTGGGAGTTAGCCTGCCATGCGATTGTTGGGCAAAGCACACTGCCTAAAGGCCTGATACACTGTCAATCTCAACTGAGTAGCATGGTGGAAAATTTCCGTCCCGTATGCTGATTAGTTTATATTTAGCTCTCCTGGGATCAGACACACATGAGAGAAGCTGTTGTTTCTACGATATTTTTACATGGCCTTGCAAGGACCCCTGTGATGCAAAACACAGCTTCTTAGCGCAGATTGCTAAACTAGCCTACCACCATCATGAGAAGTGAACGTGGAGGGGGTTAAGCAGTAAGGACATGACTACCACTGTCACAGCTCTTAATCACAGTAACATGATGGGAAATTCTGCAAAGTGGAACCCTCAACATGCAAACTTTTCCAAGGCTCTTCATACATTTTTATTTTCCCTCATCTGCAAACCTGGTCTCTGCCACATACTTCCAATCACCCAACCTATTACAGAAAGGTATAAAAAGCAGCCACAAAGGCCTTTATTTCTGGAAGAGTTAAGCCATTATAGAAGCATCTTCTGAACTTTTCATGGACACGTTGTATAGAACCCTGCTAGTCATGTATAGGGTAAGATGCTTTATGCCTGTTCTGCACATAAATATATATGAAGTGTTGATTCTGGCAAAAATTGTTCACTTGGTTATTCCAATAAATTGAACGGAATCTTGCTATACTTAAAATACTGGAATTGAATCAAGTGTGTTATATTGTAAAAATATATTTAAATCACATCATTAATTTTATTTGATTATAGGACTTACATGGTATGTTTGCATATGGCTATGCATATATTTTACATATGCATACATAACATGTTTATAGACTTATGCATACATGCACTCAAATACCTGAACCCTAGCCTAAATCAATTCTGAGTGTGATTTATACACTGCTCAGTCTATATTTCTATTTCTGAATCTGATACATCGAAGACAGGAAATCGGAGATCTTGAATTGATTTCAGTTGCTGGTTCAAAGCCCAGGGTTAGGAATCAGGTCTAGGTTCAGATTATTTGGTGCTGAATTTTTGTGATATTTTCTTAAAGGATTTCTGTCTTGTATAATTGACATGTCATTAAAAAAATGGAAGTTGTTCTTAGGGATCTTGACCATATCCACACCAGAAACAGGAAATATATCCTGGTCCCCTGTTTTAGATCTGACTAAGAAACAAAGTGTGGATCTGGGGATTCAAATAAAAAAAGCACAAAACCAAATACAGACCTTGCATAAAGCTGCTTTGGCTGCTTTCTGTCTACTTATTTATGTAACGCAGCATAATGTTTTCAGCACCCCTTCTACAGCCAGTGTCTTTTGGGGAGGGGAAATTCTTTCTTTGAGGGGGAATAAGGAAACAATTCTATGGCACATTGTTTATTCGTTTTCAAAATGCCAGCTGTTCGAAGCATGTGATAAATGGGACTTACCGTGCACCTTCGACTGGCTCCACTTCCACTCTGCCCACTGATCCATCCAGACCAGAACTATTTTTAACATTCCAGACCCCTCAGCAGCTTCAAACAGCCTTTATTTTTTAATGAGAAAGTGATGTTTCCCTCTGTCTTTGGCAATAAAAAAATATCCTTCCAAAATTAGAGTGGGCTGAGGCCCAAGATAGGTACATGTGAGAACTGTCTGAAGTGTCCTGAATTCCAAGTTGCTTTATCAACAACAATAAAAACTTAAAACGGGTTACTTGACCCAACCCAAAAAAATGTTTATGCAAGTTTTATCTAAACTCTTCAGGTTTTGCAAACAGACCTAGTAAATATTTAGCTCTAGTCATTGGCAGGTTGAGGGCCGTCAGTACTTTGTTAGTTGAAAGCTATAGCTGTGGCAGTTGGCCTGTTCATTCAGCTTAACAATTGCCCGTGCTGATGCCATGTGCATCACTACTAGCGAGGAAATGGTGCTCTCAAGAAAGAGATGAGGAATCTGGCAAAGTGGGCGAATGGAACAAAACAGGAGAAAGAAGGAACTATACAGGCACTCTGAGTACAGTATTTTTAGAAAGAGGGTTATTCCAAGATAGTGTTACCTTTGCAATTTGCAAGTAGTTTGCAATCTGTGAAAATATACTCTTACTGTTGTTGGAGGATTTAAAAAGAAAACATCCACATCTGGTTTGAATCTCAAGCTGAAGCTCAGTTTATCAGCATATTATATAAACAGTTCTGCCTACTTTTTTTCCTAAATTTTATGTTAAAAGGATTTTTAAGGAGATGAGTCCAAACTGCTCCAATGTACCTGAAAACTACTACGGACATATGATGGATACTGAATCAGAATGCATACTGCCTCTGTTTTTCCTTTGGTGACAAACACATTACAACTGAAGACTCTTTGGGGAAGAGGGAAATCCCTACATGAAAAGTCTTAACGTACAATCTTGCTTTAGGTATTTTGAAAAAGCTGAGAGAACTTGATCTGAGGTAAATATATAATTACAGTAGTATTTTCTAAGACAGTTAAACTATTCTGTAGGTCTTTAGAGTCATGTATACAGAAACAGATTAAAATGATATAAAACTCAAGCGCTCTCAATTCTCTAGGACATCTCTAGAAAAGGTGCACCTATTGCTTATTAGAACCTTTTAATGAAGTGACTTACAAAATAATTCTTATATAAACTCCTCCTCCCCTCACCTCTGTTATCAGGAAATGTAACTGCAATATGGCTTCCAACAGAAAAAAAAATGTGAAAAATGAGGGGATCCTGTTGAAGGGAATATTATAAACTGCTAAGGACAGAGCTGGCAAGTGTCTCAATAAAATAACATCGAGTCAAATGGCCAGGTGGCAGTGTGTTTTAAGTCCTGGTGGATCAGAGTGCTCTAGCTGATGGTTTGAACTTCCAAGTTTTAGCTGTGCTAGGTCAGCCCAGGAGACTGGAATACACTGATATAGTCAGAAAAAATATATATATTACAAAGGCTGTAGCATACTAAATCTAAAAGCAAGTTCTCTGCAGACCAAACTTTTGAAGGGCAACCTCCACTCCCACCTCCCATCTTGGCTAGGCTATTTGAACTTGTCTTGAAACAGTTGTATCCTGCAGCAAATGTACAACATCAAAGCACATAATTAATGCTGTTCTCTAGACACATGCCAGTTTCACCATTATATTTTGCTTGGCTTTATAGCTAGATACAGACTCTCTGTAGCCAGATCACATAAGACTAACATCTGCCGAACTCAGGGCAGCGTTCTCACTAGGTAGCCTACGTATATTGTACAGCTGGGAGTTAAGAACGAAAGAATCATCCTAAATCTTCTCTGCAAAGATATAATGCTCCCATAGGGTGGGGGGAGGCAATACTGCACATAAGGCGGCATTACAGAATACGTAGTTTGTTTCCATCCCAACTCATATTAGAGAGGTAAATGTGTGCAGCACATTAATGCTTAATAAACCAGTCTCGAAATCATAGCTGTGCTAAGTTTGCCACCAAGTGTACTGGAACTAAGATGAACCCTGAGCCCATGACAACACTGACAATAAACAGAATAATTTCACAAGATCCTTTTGCCACCCTTAGTAATGAGTTCTCACCAACGTGATTTTCTCTATTAACAAGATCATGCGCCACAAGGACCAGCGAATGCTGTGGCAGCTATTGCTGGCTGTGAGCAGGCTCAGCAAGACACCGGTCCTCCTCTTACCAGTCACTATAGCTATTAGCCCACAGGCAAGTAAGCTATCCCATCTCCCACAGCAAAAAGCCCCCTGCATATCATCCAAGGCATGCGGCAAACACGTCCCGGGGCCTTGCGGGCACCCCCAAAGAGCTGAGGAACCACCTTCTCCTCCTATCCGACACCCGCCGGCCCAAAGTCTTCGGCGCCAGCAGCGCCCTTGGCACGGCAGCAGCCGCACACCTGCCCCTCCGGGCACAGCAGCGCAGGTGACAGGCCCAGAAGGGCCCTTTGCATCATCCCGGCAGCGTCGCCTGTAGGAGGCAGAGTACCACTCATCCAGCGCAGCCAAGAGCTTTTCTTTGTTCGCCGCCTCCCTAGGAGCAGCCTGTACGGAACACGCACCCTTCAACAACAAGGCACGGGCACCAGCGGAGCGGCACGCCAGCCGCGGCGGCGGCGGGCACCGCGGGACTTGCTCAGCATCCGCGCGAAGTTCAGCAAACAAAAGAGCTGCCCAAACTTTCCCTCCCCCGGCCCCCGCGCCCCCGGCCG
>NW_017728951.1:8678388-8689919 GCF_001723895.1 Crocodylus porosus | reverse complement strand
GGAGGGAGCGGGGCAGGTCCCTTCAGCTCGCGGAGAAGCCGAGGCGAAAAGCGGCAGCCGGCAACGACTTCATACGTGGTCCAGGATGCTGCAAAACTTACCGGCTGTCGCCGTCTGCTCTAAACCTGGCCCAGGACACCGCAAAACTTACTGGCTGGCACTGGCGTCGCATTGTTCTTCTTTCAAGTGTCTCATGTCTATGAAATCTCGTCTCAGCCTCCAATTCGGTGATTGACTTTGACCTTAGGTGATTTTGAAAGCGGTTCATTTCCTCAATTTCCATTAGGAGGCCGAGAGTGCCTCCTGCTGGTACGCAGGGAGCCCCTCGCAAACGTTTGAAGGGGGGGGGGGGTTTAGCTGCACAGTCAGACTACAGCTGTCTTTATCCCCGCTTTTCTTGTGCTAAAAATGTAGGAGTGAACTTTGCGCTCATGAAGATGCAGAGATGGATGGGGAGTGCTGCCTGGAGCAGAGGTTCGCACCCTTTTTTGTACCAGGACCCATTTGGAAACATCAATGGCTGGTCCCCACCCAGCAAATAGTTTAAGGAGGAAACGCAAAAGTATTTTGGCCCCAAAACATTTTACGCACAAGTTAAAGCAGCTCAGCAGTGTTCATTTTAAAGACAGAAATCAACATCAACAGGAAAATCAACACGTGGCCCTCTGCTACTCCCAAGTGACATGGCTGTTCAGTTTGCAAAGTGCAGGTTGCCAGTGCCCCTGAGTCTCGACCCACAGTCCCCCCACCCCCCAGCCCTGCGGTGATCCTGACTCCTGCCCGCTGCCCCCAGCCCCCAGCCCCCGGCATGTGGGCAGGGAGTAGTGTGTGCCCACGGCAGGTACAGAGCTGCAGCATGGGCAGGAGCTGCCTCCGTGGCCCAGTGGATAGGAGCTGTAGTGGGGCATTGAGACTCTCTGCTGCCTCTGCCAGGACCCTGGCACCAGCTGCCCTCGTCTCCTCCCACCACCAGCTGCTTGCATGCTGGGCCGCAGCTTTACCCTGTCGCTGTATCCTAGCTGCCAGCACTCCCCTCAGGCCACTCACTGCCCACCACCCCACCTTCCCTCCAGGGTAGTGGCAGGAGGAGGTAAGGGCAGTGCGACCCCTCCCCCACCACCCCACATCCATTACTCCTCATGCAGCTGTCAGCACAGCTGGCATGGGGGTCTCAGTGGTGGTAGCAGCAAGTTTTGCCATCCAGCATCAGGTCCTACCTGCTGGGCCACAGAAGCGGCTCCTGCCTGTGCTAGTCCGGCCAGGCGGCAGCCCCATGCCTGCTCTGGGTGCACAAATCTGGGCAGGCACGTGCCCCCAATGCATCGTCTATGCCCCCTCCCCTCCCCCGCCCCACAGACTTACCTGTGGGGAGCTGTGGCAGCTGCTCTCTATGTTGCCTGAGCACCACGTGCACATGCGTGAGCACACATGCATGTGGGACCCCCTGCCTTATCACTGTCCTGCTTCCGCCAGCCCCAAGCAGCCCCTTGCAGGCTGGAACTCTGCCAGCCTACAAGGGGAACCTGCAGTTTCCTTTAAAAGAAAAAAATCTATGATTTTCCACGCTTGTTCACAACCCTTTCATATATTGTTGCAACCCACTTGTGGGTCTCAACCCACAGGTTGAGAAATGCTGGCCTAGAGTGTAGGGATATGGGTCAGACAAGCCACTGCTTCAAGTTTTCCCATCTGCTCTGCCTACCTCACTCCTGCCCCCGATGTTCAGGTTCCAAATGTTTCCTGAGCAGAGAGCTCTAACAATGTTAAACTATGCTAGTTATGTGATATGTGCAAGTGGGGGCTATGATGAGAGCATGATGCTTCTTTTAAAGGGTCAGATTTTAGATGAAAACTGTAGAGCAATAGTCTACTAAGAAAAGGGAGAGGATGCCTGAGATGTGTTCATTTCTTTGCATAGAGGAGCATCTGGCACAGCAGTGTGCAGGGGCACATGGAGTTGTGCCAAGCCTCTGCTGCTGTAAGAACTCCCCATATGTCAGATCCACACTGAGGCTATGTCCACACCATGCACTGGGTAGCCAACCTAGTTCTGTATCCACCTCTTGTAAACCAGAAGTGGTATAGCAGCATTTATACAGCGGTGTCTGAACAAATTAGCTGTGCAGTGCAGCTAGCAAGCACAGAGCTAGATCAGTGAGTGCCACATGGCACTCACTTGCAGTGAGACTTACCCTGAGGGGCTGAACTAAAAGGGACATATGAGGCTGGAAAGCCAGGCTCCTCATTGATGCATGTGGAAAAATCTGACAAAAAGATTTTGACTTCTGGGCATCACAGATATCTCTTACATGATATTATACATCCAGAATGAGGATCCTGAAAGAAAAGAAAATCCAGATGAGCACTCATGATGCCCTGTGGAGTGGAAGCTAAGAACACTAGTGTTTTTTCTCCATTTTCCTCCCTTTTTCCCGTTGTTTGGTGTTTTGAGGAAGCAGTGTTGCTCAAAACTAAAGATAGGAAAACACTATCAGATGAAGACACTAGTGGAGACTTAAAAATGCTCAAGAATTTGTCCTCTCAAATTGCTTCTAATATGCAAAATCAATACATTTCAAAAGTAATATTTTCTATTAGTGCAGTCTGGATTGCATCTAGCACATGGCCAGGCTTCTGTCTGGGAAAGAATGCAATTAATGGCCTAAGTGGCATGTTTATATATGAGCAACTAGGCTATGTGACAATCAAGAGTGGGATTTAGAAACCATTACTAAACATATTTAGCATGTACACATAAACCGAGGACACACACATGCAGACATTGCAGATGTCATCAGGAAGTGGTACCTTCAATATCTAAACCACAGGCCTGCCACTAGAAGTAGAGGAGAAAAAGGGTTGCTACCATCATTGCATCCAGTCCAAGGGGGAAACACAATCACAAGCACTAAGGGTATGCATACACTGGGGAAAAAGGGGTGTTTTTACAATGTGACAATTAACAAGCTTTTGGGCAAATGGTTATTTCATAGTTGGCTGCAGTCACAGTGGTCTGCACTCAAGAGCCTGGGAGGTCCCTTCCAGTCCTATGTTCCTAAATGCTTAGCATAGCTTAAGTGTTTTGCTGAACTGAAGCCCAATCCAATCTTCTAAACAAATACCAGGGATAAATATTAGCTAGTAGTTTGTGTAAAAAAGTGTGTGTGTGGGGGGGGAATTAAATCCAATTAATGGGGTGAAATTTTGAAGCAGAAATTAGGCTCAATATAAAGAAAATTTCTTTGACAGCTAAACTGTGACTAACTTAAAGGAAGTGGCAAAAAAAAACACATTACTTGTTACATTTATAATTAGACAGGACCAAACACTGCTGATGTGCTACACTAACTCAAAGGGAGTCTGAATGACATAGAAAGTGTTCTTCAGCCATTTCCTCAGCTTCGGTTGAGCTGTTTGCTTTTCTTATCACATAGTCAGTCTGGAACCAATAAAAATAAAATATTTTCAAACTCCTGTTCCAGGCCTTTGGAGATCAAATTTGAAAATGTGTTTTTATAGTTTCCCAGCTGAGCATTTAAATAACAAAGTTTGCAGTGTAACTGAATCCATTCCTATGGCAGCTTTCTGCACAGAAGTTTCAGTGTCCGGTAGCCTAAATAAAAGTTATATTCTGCCTACTTCTGTAGCTTCATGAGAAAGATGCTCCTTGTTCATCTCAGAGGCCCTATGCTTCAAAGTAGGTGTATTGACCATGGAGTGTTACCAGTGTAGGTAAAGCTGCCTCCTCAAATGTAACTGTTGTTTTTACAGAGACAGCTATTTAAGTGCAGCAGTTTAAATCTAAAGAGGAGGAGGAGGAAGAAAAACAGAATACCCTGCTTGGATAATTATCTACAAGAGCTTTGTTTAAAGGGGAAGGAGGAGAGAGAAGAGGAGCTCTTTGGTCTAGATCCTGAAGGTAATTATGCACCTAACTCCTGTTGATTTCAGCAAGCCCTAGAGGGCAGCTGTACATTAACTTGCCCAGTGACTCCAAGACAATAGAGTTGCCCTAGATGAAATTCAGCGCTAAATGTAATTCATTGTATTTGCCAGCAAGAAGGAACATGAGGTCTTCCTTCCAGGAGTACTGCAGGGAAAAGGAGATTTTAAGACCTTACAAAGGAGGCTCTGTCTTTGAGGGTAGCTTCACCCTAAAAGAGAGGGATATGTATAAGCCCTGTGGGAGGCATGGGAAATAGAAGAAAATCTTGCTTAGAAATGGGAAGTGATGACGAGGACAGTAGGCACTGTGGAAAAAGGAAGACAAACCAAAGGAACAAGTCAGGAGCCGAACTCCTCACCTGTCTGGGGAGGTGAGTCTGGGTGCTAGTGAGCCTGGAGGGCTCTGGACAAAGACCATTAATAAAGCCCACAGATGCCCTGAAAATCTAAGAGGAGGCCTGGACAAGAATCAACAATTAATCTATGCTGCTATGATGGCATGGGAAGTGCTGCTACAGAGGACTCTTGAGCTGGCTGGAGGCATAGTGTTCTGTAACAGTGCCTGAGACTCCAAGTGCAAGAACAGGGTGTGGGGCTGGAATTGGGCTCCTTGTGGGGGGCACTTTATGTGGGTGGAGGAGATGGTTTGCCTCCTTATCACAAATTACACAGCCAGAAACTTCTACCTAACAGACTGCCGGAAGAGTGCAAGACTCTAGTGAATAAATTGTGATCCATTGTGATGTATTCTCTATAGCTATACTGTGGTCATTGCTTTCATAACACTCTGATACTACAGTGATAGGTCTTATAAATAGAAGCAACGTCTGTCACTTGCTGTTGCACAACATTTTGCTGATAAATTCTGCTTTGTAACCTTTTTTGGTAGTTATTCTGCCAATGCAGATCCCAGTGTGGAATGTTACACTGGCAGCTTGCTTGCTCTGTCGTGTAGAGTCATTTCAGAAGTATCATTTTTATTATGCCAATTAATCTCTCCCTGTATCATTTCTTATTATTTATCCTCCCAACATGCCTCTGAGATGAGGAAGTATTATTATTATTTCCATTTTCCAGAAAGGTGGTTGAGACACCCATCAATGAAGTGACTTGCCTAAGGCCAAACACAGGAGACCTGTGACAGAGCCAGAGCCCCTATGTTCTAGCCCAGTGCCTTTATTACAAACCTACTGATGAGTATCAAAACTTCAGGTGAAATCCTGACTCCAATAAAGGCAGCAGGTTCCTTTGGTCAAGCAGCACAAAAATGGAAACTAATATTTACAACCCCCTCTTTAGGAGTTATATAAAAACTAAAGTATCCAAGTGGCATTAAGCAGGAGTATCATTATGAAACATTTAATATCCTGACAGCTAGCACTATATTGTAGGTCTGTAGTATGATCAACATGCTCTAGCTCAAAGAGCCTATCTGGATCAAGAACATATTCTCATCCTAAATAAAATGCTGCTGTGCACAGAGGGCTGTTTCTGGGAGCGCTGCTTTTATTACAGCCACCACATGGGCCATTATCCGGCCTTAATCATGGAATTTGCTAGTTGTCTGGCTGCAGAAATCCTAAAAACCTGTTTTCAATCACAGATTGTTTGCTACGTGTAGCATGAGTTTTCCCACCAGTATCTGATGAGAAATGTGGTCAACTTTTTAAAAGGACTATAAAACTATATTTTCCTGACCAAGAAAAATTTTAACAAACCACCTTGAATCTCTCTTTTTTGCTCTTTTGCCTGGTTTGCCTGTATTGGAAAACATTAACCTTATTTTCCCAATGGTCATTATAGACATTATTAGTGTTTTCTGGCATTCTACTTGCTCTCCTTCCTAAGATCTGATCCAAAGCCTATTTAAGTTGATGGGAATCTAATTTTAAATGTTGAGATCTTTGTGATTAGGAAGAGGGATATCTAAATGTAGATATTCCAGTGCCAGAGCCCTTGCATACGTGCCTAGTATCCTTAGACAAAACACAGTGAGAGCCATTTCCAAATGGGATTCAGAACAGCCAGTCCACTGAGTCGGTAGGCATCTGAAGTCGGCGTGCAGCTGCCTAGAAAAAGCCAAGAGGGAATGCTGGGGTATGTTCCCTCTGCCCACCTCCAGTTCAAGTGTTTTATATAATGCTACAAGGAAGTGTCATCACACATTTGGGATCCATGGCTCAAAACCCTCTCCCGAAAGGTAGGCACTTAAAACAATTCTCTCAAAAACCAGTATGGGTTTTTTCTCTTAAAACATGGCCAAGGGAGGACCTGCCACTTTCTGTCAGACAGGGTATGTCTACACAAGATGCCAGCTGCACACTAGGCTGATGACACTGCTCAGTAGTCTGCTGGGCAAAAACCATGGTAATACACTACTGCACAGTAGTATTAGGCTGCTGCGACACAGTTAAAGTCTGAGAAAACCCATGGATTAATGCGACTCCACAGTATCACAAGTTACAGCACATTTATTTAGTACTTGGTTATCCAACTACTGAATTTAATGCGCAGTAACTCCAATGCATTAATGAACATGAAGACGCACCCACGGTGCTCTAGCCGCAAGAGCACTTGTTCAGAATACAGGAGACCTAGGTTCAGTTTCCTCCTGAACCTGGGGGATTCCAACTTGCAATTCCTACCTTCTAGGAGAGTACCTAATACGTAAGGTAAAGGTCACTTTGACATGTGGGTGTGTGGTGGCATTCTCATCCCTTCCTGTTAAAGCTGTGCAAAAGTATACAAAGCTAACTGGGCCAGAGACAGTGTGCAAGAGTGAGGTTGAGTCTGTAGCTCAGTGACTAGGACAGGACTAGGACTGGGGAGGTGAGAACTTCTGAGTTTCTGTTCCTAGGAGTGTTTCTGCATCTTACATAGGCATAGTAACAGTTAAAATGCATAAACCCAGATCTCCCTACTCTTAGGTGAGTGTCCTAAATAAGTGTTGGCCATGCACTGCTGAAGTTGTACCACAGCACAGTAACAGGAGTGGAGACCGTATTCTGTTGTGGGTAGTGAGAAGAGAATGACAGTTACCTGGTGGTCAAAGCACTCTTGGATTTAGGCTCCTAAATCCTACTGAAATCCTGCTTTACTACAAAATCCTTCTTAATTAGAACTGGCCCCCAGTCCTTTAAAAAAATCTCAGATCTATATGAAGTGCTTTTAACTTGCTGCTTCTTGATCAAGCTTTTAAAATGGCTGGTGGCTCTTCAGGCTGTGTGGGCTTGAATCAGAATGTCTGGTCTCCCTGTTCCTAACAACAGGTTTTTAGTTCATAGTCCTATCAATATTTTAAATCACTTTAATACCTTGAGATTATTCCAGACTGCTTGATATCTGACAATGTCAGTGAATCCTCCAGCACTTGAGGGATTGTGTTAAGGTTGATTTCTGTTCTCTTACTAATGTTTATTAGCCCTGCTTTTCCAGCACTGGATTGAGTGCTCACTATTATTCAGAATGTATATGTTACCTTGAGGATACAACATTTGTGTGCATGACGACACTGAGTTTTATTTCCAGTAACCTAGAAATCTGTTAATCTTGACATAAATTCCAAAGAGTGCTATTACATAGCTAATAGATAATGAAACTGTGGATCTACATTTCCTTTAGTTACATCAAATAAAACATGATGATGATCACATCTCAATTAATCTTGAGGCCACCTCTGCTCACTTCCATCCAGACAAAGCCCTAAGGATCCATTAATTGTTCCCCACTTAACCTAAACAACTAACCCCAAGACCTTGCAGCCACAGGCCTCCTTTTAGAGTCTGTCATTAACACCCTTTACTTAGCCAAAGGAGTAGGTAGAGCATAATCCTCCTTTCTTCTCATCCACACCAAGAGAAAAACAAATGAGAATGCAGTCAGATTTCCTTATGGCAAAATAAAGCACTGGCCTAAAGACCCATTTATTGCCTTTCCACATATTTTATGGAAGATGACTTGTTATATTAAAGTGCCCAAGGATCCTATAAAATAAACCTGTTATTGTTGTAGTAAAAAGGGTGTTCTCTCCCTTGTACCATAACAAGATGTTGAAAGCAATTTTAGTGCCAAAACACTGGAAAATGCTGCTGCATGTTTCTAAATCCGTATCTAAAGCTTCTCTGTGATACTACATAACATACATTTGTCAGTCCTACACTGACAGACAGGCAGAGAAAACTGAAAGACAGGCAGAGAACGTGCATATGGATTTTCCTTGCCATGTTGACAGTACTGTCAATTGTATATGTTCTTGGGGTGTGGAAATAAACCGAAAACCAGTATCACTGTTGAAAAGTAAGCTTGTGCCTAATGTAGTGAAAAACTATTCAGGAACTCATCCGTATGTAAAAAAGGTTACCATGAAGTTGCCAAGGTCAGTGTCAGCCCAGATTCTTGGCTGCATAAGCAGTAGTTTGGGAAAGCAGCCTTCTCTTGCACACTTCTAAAAACTCAAAATACTCTAAAATGGTGGTGCTAGGGAAACCTTTCCATTTAGGCCTTCTGTCCTCTAGGACCTGCATGTGCCTTGGCTTGTATTAACACTGTGTGTGAAACTATAACAATGTAGAGCAAGATATAAATGTGTCTTTTTCTTTTCTAATGAGCAACACATTCCCTCCAAAGAGAATCTCTGCTACTAAGACCAATGCAAACTCCTTTTTCACAAGTGGCATTAACTAATAAACTCCTTGCAATCAGTTCCTTCTGGATCACCATCCAATGGTGCACAGACTGCAATTTAAAAACCAATGCTTCCAAAACATTTTTCAACCTCCCTTTTTTCTTTTCATTGAGAAGTTTAAATGTTAGTAGGTTTTAACTTGGCAAGAAAATGCATAATACAAGTGCATCATCCAAATACAGAAACAGTCTCCTGGGTAGTTATTTCCACATCCTAGTGGTCAAGGAAAAAATCATGCTAATGAAAGTAGACTTCAACAATGCCCAGGAGCATAAGAACTCAAGACTGAACGCAGAAATTATTGGGTTAGGTATATAGCATGGTCCCCGTGACCTCCAGGTCTGAGTCTGCATGATTTAACCTATTTGGGTCACCCCTTTTCTCAGTGAAACTTGCCTTTTATGGACTCTTTCCCATTTAGCTTTGCTGCTCTTATTACTGGTAAATACTGTCTTGCAAACCCTGTGGAATAGCACATAGAAAAGATATACTTTAGGGCGCTGATGAGCCAAGGAAACTCAACTGAGTACACTCAGACTGCTGACACAAAGGGTGTTTTTCTGGCTTTCTTCCTTTCTCTAAACTCTCAGCCTGAGTGAACACCTGAGATGACGTCTTAGATGAAAATACTATGGCTCCTGTTATAGCAAATTAACTATTTTCTTTTAACTTGTGCAGGGAATTACTCCACTTGAGTATATCACTCCTTCCCTTTGGAGATAGGAAGCGGTTTGGAAAAGTGCTCTGCAGGACTATCCCACCAAGGTAGTTCTTACAGAGCTATACTGACAAGGAAAATAGTAAGGAAGTACTCAAATCAGCAGGTCTGCTCAAGTCAGCAGGTCTTATCTTTTTCTTCCAAAATCTATAGGAGAGCTGAGAGCTGATCCACCTCCATTTAACAAGCTGAAGACACTCTTGTATGCAGTACACATTACTATCAATAAGACTTCCAAGTCTAACTTTGAGGACATTGTTGTTAAATATTGAGCAGTTTTCCAACAAAGCATGTAACTGTAAACATTTTAAATTAAAATGTCATTGGATTGAGCAAACAAGTGAGTCACTCTTCAGGTTGAAATTTATCTGTAGCTATTTTAGATAGCTTATTTTTATCAGTGCAAGTGATACAACAAATATGAATCAGTCATTTAAAAAAACAAAGCAGCACCAGGACTAGCCATGGAAGTCTTATGTACTGAGATTCTGGTTGAATTCCCACTAGTTGTTTTAAAAGAACGGGCTGAAGTTTAGGATAGCCGTTACATTATTTTCTTTCCCAGAATAAACCTGTATTATACTTAATTAAAAAAAAAGAACGACATACACTTCCTAGTGGTGTGCGTTTTATTCTAAAAGCTGCTATTATTACAGTAATGGAAAAATAGAGCTAGAAGGGACTTCAGGAGGTCATACTGCTCAAGGCAGAATCATTCCAAGATTATCCCCACCTAACCTGCTCTTAAAAACATCCAAGGATGGAGTTTCCGCAACCTCTCTAGGCTGCTTATTCTAGTACTTAACCATCCAGCCTAACTTGGCTGTTACAATTTAATGCAGTTACTTTTTGATTTGTCCCCTGCAGTTACAGAGAAAAGTCTATCGCTGCTCTCTGTGTAACAACCATCCAAGTATCTGAAGGCTCCTATCAAATTCTCTCTGTCTTCTCCTTCCTAAACTAGTCCCAGTTCTTCCAACCTTTTCTCATAAGTAGTCTCCTAGATATCGGATTAAAACTGGTGCCAGCAGTAGACACAGAACCCCAGGTGAACCCTTATTATGGCTGAATAAAGTGAAAGAATCATTTCCCTTGACTTGCAGGTAACATTCCTCTTAAATTAATACAACCCAGTATGCTATTTCACTATTTTATTTATTTTGCAACTCATTCAGCTTGTGGTCCACTAATTCCCAGATCCTTTATTACAGTACTGCAACCTAGTCAATTATTACCCCAATTTGTATTCAGTTGACTGTTCCATCCTACATCTGGGACTTTGGACCTGTTCGTGTCATCTTTTTTTTAAATAAAAAACAAAAAAGGTCTGAAATGTATCAACATCATTCTGAATCCTGATC
Organism: Crocodylus porosus; assembly: GCF_001723895.1. NCBI lineage: Eukaryota > Metazoa > Chordata > Crocodylia > Crocodylidae > Crocodylus > Crocodylus porosus. Next base: position 8,679,211 of record NW_017728951.1, on the reverse strand, counting down.
AAAGGTGTCTGCAATTTCATCCAGTTTGTCATGTGCAAATGTACTAATTGCGCACTCAATCATTAGTCATTAATGAAGATATTAAATAGTCCTGAGCCCAGGACAGACCCCTAGAGGACCTTACTTGGTATGTACTCTTAATTAGATCACACTGGACTTGATTTTCCAAGGTCCCTTCCAGCCCTAGTGTCTATGAAATCTAGTGATGACTACTCTCTGAGCATGATAATCCAACCAGTTATCCCTCCATTTTCCAACAGGTTCTCCCTAGACCATATTTCCTCAGTTTACTAATGAGACTATCATGGGAGAAAGTGTTGAAAGCCTTGCTAAAGTAGAGAGATACCACATTCAATGCTCTTTATCCACAAAGCTCATCACATTGTCACAGAAGAAAATCAGGTTGGTCAAACATGACTTACTGTAGAGAAATCCAAGTTGACTGTTCCTGATCACTTTCTTTTCCTGTGGGTGTTTATAACTAGATTCCTTGATGACATGCTCCATAATCTTTCCAAGTATTGATACGTCAGACTTGTGAGTCTGTCATTCTACAGATTCTTTTCCTTCCTTAAGCGTGGTCACTATGCCCTTTTCCAGTTGTCCAGGAACTCTCGTGACCTCCACAAGTTCTCAAAGAGAATAACCAATGGCTCTGCAATTACTTCAGCCAATTTTTGGGTAGTCATGGATGAATCTCATCTGGCCCTACAGACTTAAATACCTATGACATGTCCAGACGAGAGTGCATGTGCAGTTTGCCGTGCTGCAAACTGCATGCGCTGCACATGCATACATTAACTGTGCTGCTAATTAGCAATGA
>NW_017728951.1:8601322-8678288 GCF_001723895.1 Crocodylus porosus | reverse complement strand
CCAGGTGTCAAAAAAAAAGGACCAGAAAAAAGCAGAAAGGCACATATGGTGACAGTGTGCACCACCCAAAACCGGAGACTGGCTGGCCAGAGTGATGCTCCAGCTGCTGGCCCCTACACTACGCAGGGCAACTCGCTGTGCACCAGAAAGCACAAGCAGGGGCATTCCCTGGGGACAACTAGCAGTGGCAAACACACATTCCTGCTCATGGGGACGTGCCCCTAGTGTCTTTAAATATCTCTAACCTGTTCTTTCCTACTTTAATTATCTACTACCCTGTCCTTGTTGCCTCCTGCACTTGTTCTCTGATAGCAGACCTTATTTGTGAAGTAAAAAATGCTTGAAATATTTTTAGCCTTCGTTGCATCATCCATTATTAGACTGTCCTCCCCATGAGTAAGAGGCCTATGCTGTCCTTGGTCATCATCGTTCCTCTACTATACTTGTAGAACGGCTTTTTGTTTTGGTTGTGGTTTTGTTTAATACCCCTTGCTAGCTGAATCTCAATCCATACCTTAGATCCACCTGGTCTCAAAATTATTGAATCAAATCAAAACCAAACCCAGACCTTCATTAAGGCTTATGACAATCTCCCCAAATACTTACTAGATACTAACATGTCTAAGCGATGAACTGATGACTGGCAACTCTTAGCTGCAGTTGTCATCCTAACTACTACTAGAATATAGTAAACAGTATTGATGAGTAACTCAGGTGGTATAAAATGATCACAACTAGCTTTATGTTGGGCAAGTATACAAGTCTGTTTACACAAAGAATGAATTTGGATCCAAAGCCTTCTCCTTGCTTCTTGTTGGGCCATTCTGTGGGACAACCAGCACAACTTCACTGTGCAAAGAGATGCAGATTTTGACCTTCAATACTTGGGGCACAGTTCAGCAAGCTGGGGATGAAGGATCTCCTTCTTGTTTTGAATCCTTATCTCCCTACAGAGTGGGAGTGTGGAAACAGGACAGTGGAATGGAAGATTCCCTTCCCTTTGCCTTGAAGATCCCCTGGACCTAACCAACCTGCTTAGGCTGAAACCAGAAAAAGCATTTCCCTAATGGGTAAACATGACCTTTCTTTATGAAAATGAAACAGATTGCCCAATAAGGGTTCTTGGATGTTTGAAATGTCATGTTTACTGCCATCTGAAAATGTGTGTCAAAATGCACAAGGGAAGATGAATATTACTTTTCTTTTTCTCCAGGCAACCACATCAATACTCCATAAATATGAAATAATAAAAGAGGAAATGAAGGTAGAGAAGGAAAATAATAAAAATCATCAGCTGTAGGGTATTATGCTTGAGATTCTGCTGGTCTCATCATGAGTCTTCCACAACCAAAATCAACCTTATAAAATTAACTAGAGAACCAGATGTTCCTTATTGGCTCTTCATAATACAGTAATATATAATAAATATTAAAATATATAAGAGTATATGCTACTGAACAGCTTTAACAGCAAATAATTTCTGTACATATTTTACTGGATCCCTGCTAGTGATTTGTAATAGCATGCAAATATTAGACAGCTAGGTGCTTTAAAAGCACCTACAATTGGCCTTCAGTGGAAACAGGTAGGCTAACTCTGAGCACTTATGAATATCCCTTGCTAGAATACTCTGGGTAGCTAGTGAGACAATCTTATATTCATTGCTCCTTTTCCTTAACTAAATGTGGATTCTGGATAATGCTGTAAACTTTCCTGCTTCTTTCTCTGAAAGTAAATAATTAAATATTGACATTTCGTTTTCAAAATGCACATTCCCTAGTATATCACACAACCTGGAAATAAGACTTTCTGCCTCACACTGGATTTACAGTTTGAGTTTATTCTAAACTGCTGGTTATCAAAATAAAATTAAACAGGAAAAAATGTTTACAGTTCAAATACAAACAAATTACTTGGGCACAGGCAACTTTCATTGAAACAAGTGAGCCTATAACAAAGGCAGAATTTCTCCTAAAAATATTACAATTTTGCATAACTTGTCCATAATATTTTACAGTCCATTACAATTGAACATTAACTGTTCACCGTGCACACTAACTGTATATTTGGCGAGCATTTATTTATACAGATGTATACGGTGGTTTTTTTTCTTTCTTCCTTGCTGTCAGATTTACTTTAACGTTCAGACTTTTCTTTTCGCAGTGAATCTAATTTGTCAAAGATGGATGGCGTCATTTTTTTCTTTGGAAAACCAAGGATGTTACACTGTTTCCAATTTTCCCGCCAAAACAGAACTTGGGTGTTGGCAGCTCTTCCAGAAAGTCAAATCCTGCCAGACAGAAATGAAAATACTTTCATTAAAAGTGAGTTGTATGTATTAAATTGAAAAACCCTTTGCAAACAGCTGTTAGTTCATCTGGAAACAGAGCATGTTAGTTACTCTGAAAATTTACAGAACTATATTCTTGTTGTATTGCTTCTTTATCCAGCTGAAAGTCCGCTCTGGATAACAAAATCTTAGCTAGCTGGATCACGCAGATTAATGGCAAAAAAGATTATGATAACTTGCCAGTAATTCTAGTTCTCCAGGAGGAATGGTTATATTAGAGCCATACTCCTAGATTTCAAACTTCAAGCATGAAATTCAAAATCGGACCAACAAAAATATTCAAACTTGTGCAGAGATTCACTGAGCATGTGACATGTGGGTGTGGTTGCAGCGTCAGTCTCTAGTTACCCGGTAATTCGTAACTACAAATAGGTACGAATGTTTGAAACTCTGCCGGGCAGTTAAGTAGAGGGTTCTGACAAGGCTCAGACGTAATGATGATAAATATCTTCCCCAAAGTAATTTCTCAGATTCTTGTTCTGAGACTTGCAGTTTAAGAGCGAGGGTTTTGTTATAACTACATCAGCACTGAAAAATATAGGAGACCATAATTCTCCCACCGTGCCTCCAAAAGGAAAGCAATAGTGAGAATGAAACTGAGGCATAATCTAGCCCATTTACTGTTGAGTTGTCTAATCCTCACCTGCCTTATCATCAACAATAGGGCATTAACATTTACTCACCAGATCCTTAAAGAAGCACCAGCTGGCAGATGCTTCTGTTCAACCACTTACCTTCTCTGAACTCATTTAGCAGTTCCTCTTTGGTCCAATTACAAGATGTTATGAGGAAAAAGCCTTCTGGATTCAATACCCTGCAGAGCGATTCCACATACTGCTTCCTCTTTACAGCCGCATTATCAGGATTGAGGCTTATGGCATCAAAGGTTCCTTTGTCAATACAGATCTGAAATCCTAATAGCTCAGCTGAAGGAGTCAGAAAATCGTTTACCTAAATCAAAAGTGTACTTCTATGAAAACGTCTCTTTGGGAGGTGCCAAGTCTTCCTTTAACATGAAACAATACAAAACTGGCAGCAGCTAGGTATGCTTGTGAAGTGGCCATCCAATGGCTTTCCTTAATAATGATGCCTTATCAATTTGTTTCTATGTATTACGTACAAATGCAGCTACCTACTTACCCATCTCAAGTAAGCATATGGCTCCCATTATCCTAGTATCTGAGAACCTCACAATTTTGAATGTGCTTGATCGCTGCTCTATTATTCCTGACCACGCTTGTATTGTACTAGAAGCCTTGGCTGTGGACCAAGGACTCAGTGTGCTGGGTACTGTACAAATGCATAACAAGAGATGGCGTCTAACAGGAAGTGTTCACAACCTAAGTGTAAGGAAAGCGGTAACATATGGAGAGAACAAATAAAAGATTAATGCTGTTCAGCATTAAAACCAGGGGTCTCAGTCCACCAGCTGCCCAGCTACTGAGGTTTTTATAATGAAGAATATAATTTTCTATCATATACTTGAAATTCAAAATGCCTAATCTAGACTACAGAACTGACCCTTTAAGTCTAGGGCCAGCTTTTCTGGGAAGTGGGTTGAAACCCTCTCACCCCAGATCTCCCTTTGGAAGGCTATTATTCAAAAGGTGGACACCGTCATCACCAGCTAGTTATCGATAAATTGCAGTTAATTGCAGCTACTCAAGTCGCAGTCAGATTTACCAATTTTCATGGGAGGGTCACAGCATGAAGAGCAAATTCCATGAACATTTCCTGGATCTGCTCTGGTGGCCCTGCCCCTTGGTACTGATTGGTGGAGAGGCCCCACGTGGGAGGAGGGAAGAGGGGACAGCCACCATCTTGTCTGCTGGCTGCCCTTTGTGTAGCTCCACCCCTTGGTGCTGATTGGCAGGGAGGCCCTTGGAAAGGGAGGAGGGACAAGGGGGAGGCAGCCATCTTTTCTGCTCTCCTTCATGCTGCCCTGACAGCTGGTGCCTTCTCCTCCTGGGCAGGCCACAGCAGCAATGAGGACTGCTGCCTCCCACTGGGGAGCCAGCATTTTATTTTTAAGTTGGGGGGTGGGGGGGAGTTTATTTGTTTGTTTTTTTGTTTTTGCGGATTTAAGGATAATCCCGGATTTCTCAGTTTCCACAAAATGCATGAAACCACAAGTTAAGCAGACCCCTAGTTGTCAAGTGAGAGGGACCAGGGGTGCTAAGCTTTATACTGTACTTAGCAGTGTCAGGGAGATTTGTGTGCTTCGAGGGCAACTAAGGCAATCTTCATGCATTCCCCAACTCTGACATGACTCACGACAGAGTGTAGGTGGGAATTAAGCACCAGGGTGTTCAAAAATTGGATGGCTTGTGAGCGTGCATAGAAGCTGAAGCCTGTGACTCAGCAATCCTTTAAAACCAAAATAGAGCTACCTAAAGGGTTTTACAGCTGCTAGAGCGAAGTTAATTTAAATCACTTTTCCTAACATAGGCATCTAAATCCCATTTAGGTGTCTACAAGAATTATTTGGACCCAGTTACTAGCAATTCCCCTGCTGCAGGCATGAAATTCTTGTTTCCCTTAATGAAAGTGTACAAGTTCCCACTAACTAAAATACCTTCTTGTAAGTATGAGCGTGTTAACAAGCTATTGGTTAGAGTCCTCCCAAGTATGCAGAAACTCCGGTGAATTTCAAAAGAGCTAATTACTGTATTAAAATGAATACATAGGAATAGCAAGTAGCTCAATTAATCTCTGGCACGACTACTTTGTGTTTTCTTGGCTATAATTTCTCTCAATGCTTACCTGCAATTTAATGTTGGGCAATCCTTGTTCTTCTATTATCTCTTCAGAAAGAGTTATTGCAGAAGGAGAATAATCAATTCCAGTGAGATTAGTGTAACCGGATTTTGCCTACAGAGTAGAGAATTGTAATCAGCATGCTAGCAAAAGATCCTTGTGCAAATAGGCCTGCTCCTTCTGTTCATTTTTATTACAAAAAGACCCCTTTATTGCTGTTATCACTGCAGAACAAAAAAACGGTATAAATGAGCTAAACTGATTGTATTCTGCCTTGTACATCCACAGAATTGTTTATTAAAGGCTAGCTTCTTCCAATAAGTGAAGAACTGAGCAGGACTATGAAAGGTAATGCCCTGGTGAAGTTATACATCTTCTAAGCAACACCAAAATGAACCTGGAAAACAGGAATTATTGTACAACACAAGAACATAAGCCAGCAGCAGATAACCCCAAGGAAGGAGTAAATCCTCCATGATGGACATCTATAATGACATATCAACAGGAAAGGTGCTTCTTACAAGCCAACCAAATGTTGAGGTTAAATGCTGAAGCATGAGGCTGAAATTCCTAGCCATTATTTTTATCCTACCTTGTGTAAACACCTATCTTCCTATTGTTCAAATTAAGATCTAGCCTTATTTGAATGCTGCCAAGGCTTTTTTTTCAACAATATTTGCCAGACTTCCATAAGCCAATGGTGCACTGTGTCAAAAGGTATCCAGACAGTGACTTGGGTTGGATTCTGTATTGAGTAATGAGCCAATGCAGACAGCTGAACATTCAGGTGATGATGTGTTAACAGCAATCTGCTTGCTGTGTCCTGCAGCAGCTGCAGTCTTTTCAGTGTCTGGTTTCCTCCCTAGATAGAGTTTCCTTAATAGAGTCTGAATGTCACATGTGTGGATCTGTCTGACTGGGTCTGAACTGGTTGGGGAAAGGAGGCAATCTTCTAGCCAACTACATGTAGAAGTGGGGGTGTGACTGATTTTGGTTTCGGCAATGTGCATTCAAAATGCCAATGGGATGTCCAGGTTGCACGCTGACCTCTTCTGAAAACGGATTCCCTTTACAGTAGAGGGTGCTACAAAGATAAACTTTTCAAAGCACTTTCCCTGGCAGCATAATATCGAGAAATATGCAAGTTCAGCTTTACCCAGAAGCTTTTAATACAGGCATTAATTTCAGCTATACAGGGAGAGTTCTGATGAAGAGCTGTATATTGCTGAGGCTTCTCCCCATCCTATCTCCCTGGAGCTCCCAGTGCATTGATGTAGATACTGGCTACTGTCAGAGAGGAGACTGAGCCTTGTGTGACTTGAGCTGAAGGAGATACAAGAATAGTTCCAGTTCTAAGAAAGGTCCCAAAAGGACTTAGTCACTTCTGGGGAGATTTGCTTATGAATAGAGTTTTTGGAGCCAAGATAGAAGCATTTGATCAACGACATTGAATGCATCGCATTCCAATGGAATGAGTGCAGATTAACTACCTTTGTTCGGGCAGGAAAAGGTGGAACTATCAACTGTCTCTCTGCACAAGTTAGCGCAGGAGTTCGCGCAGGAGGGCCCGAGGCCCTGCCCGTGAGTCCCCCAGAGCATTCAGTCTCAGCCATAGCCAGCCCACCAGCAGCATGACACGGATGGTCCCCTTGGGCTCTGTGGCCCCCCCCGCCGGCACCTCAGAGACAGCCAGCCAGACGGAGCCCCTGGTTCCGGGCTTCACGCAGGCAGAGCCTTTGGCTGTGGGGGCTGCCTGTCCTTTTTCAAGCTCTGGGGCCCGGGAGCATGGCCACCTCCCCTTGTGGGGTCTGCTCCCTACTGGGGTCTCTGGCGCGCCAGCTGGAGGAGCTCCAGGCTGCAGTCCAGAGACTGTGTGCCATCGGGGACTGTGAGCAGGAGATAGACTCCTACCGCCAGGCCCTTCTCCCCCGGAAGGTGGAGAGTAGACCACGGTCTCCCACCAGGATAAGGGAGAACCTGGGGACCTCCCTGACTGTCCAGCCACGGGGTTGGACCATGGTGATCAAGGACCCCGGGGCCCATTGCACCAAGGCCCCTGCCCCACTGGAGCTTTGCAACAGGTATGAGCCTCTTGCAGCCACAGCAGAGCCTGCTGAGTTGCCAGCTCCCACAGGCAACACAGAGGACACTGTAGCTACCGTCCCCACTCTCCCCAAGACCAAACACACAGTGTTTGTTGTGGGAGACTCCATCCTGAGGGGGACTGAGGGGGCAATCTGATGCCCCGACCCCTTAGCCCAGGAAGTTTGCTGCTTCCCGGAGGCCTGCATCCGTGACATTGCAGAGAAGATCCCTAAACTCCTCCAGCCCACAGACCGCTATCCCATGCTCCTCATCCATGTGGGCACCAATGACACGGCTCAGAGTGCTCCTAGCTGGGTCATGAGGCGCTCCAGGGATTTGGGAGCGGGACTAAAGGGTCTGGGGGCACAGGTGGTGTTCTTGTCGATCCTCCCAGTCTCGGGCTATGGACTGAGGAGGATCCAGGTAGTCAACCAAAGACTGTGGCTCTGGTGTCATCAGGAAGGCTTTGGCTTCCATGACCACAGTCTGCTCTTTGGAGAGAGAGGCAGCGAGCTGCTGGGAAGGGACGGCCTCCACCTCTCTCCACTGGGGAGGAGGCTCTTCTCAGCTAGACTGGCTGACCTGCTCCACTGGGCTTTAAACTAAGCCCGCCGGGGGATGAGGGGACCACTGCCACTGCTGACCCAATGAGTGGCCCTTTGAAAGCCAGCAGGCCAAGGCACATAAGGGATCCCACCCCAGCCCCGGCCCTGGAACAAAATGTAGGCATTGCAAGAGCCCCTAAGGGGACACTTGCGTGTCTATACATAAATGCCAGGAGCCTGGGGAATAAACAGGAGGAACTTGTTCTCCTCCTAAATGCAAATAACTATGATGTCAGCGGGATAACAGAGACCTGGTGAGACTCCACCCGTGACTGGACCATGGGTATAGACGGCTATACCCTGTACAGGAGGGATCGAGTGGACAAAAGGGGCAGGGGCGTAGCTCTGTATGTCAAGGAAAGCTACATGTCCCTGCAAGCTGACCTTGGCACCCATGGTGGATGACTTAAGACCCTCTGGGTTAAATCCATGGGGAACACGGCACAGGGGATACTATGGCGGGGGTCTACTACAGAGCCAGGACCTCGACCAGGAGTTCACCAGGGAATTGACTGAGGCTGCACAATCCCAGTGTATGGTTGTCATGGGAGACTTTAACTACCCAGACATCTCATGGGAGGAGCGCTCGGTCAAATCCAAGCAGTCGCAAAGCTTTCTCTCACGTGTGGACGACCTCTATATCTGATGCAGGAAGTCTACGGGCCGACAAGAGGTGAAGCGCTGCTCGACCTTGTACTGGCAACTGGGGATGACCTAACTGGCAACCTAACAATTGAAGGGAAGCTGGGTGACAGTGACCATGAACTGATCACCTTCACCATCTGCCATAAAGCTGGCAAGTCAGTCAGTTGTACAGAAGTCCTCGACTTCCGGAAAGCTGACTTTGACAAGCTAAAGAGGCTTGTCAGAGACGCCCTAAAAGGCCACAACCCAATGGAGAGGGGAGTTCAGGATGAGTGGTTGCTCCTCAGGCACGGTGCTAGCGGGTGTAGCACTGCCAAGCCTGTAAGTATGCTGAGTATTCTTCCTATCGAGGTGGAGCACCTTGCACTTCTCTGCATTGAAGGCCATCCAGCGTTGGTCGGCCCACCTTGAGAGTGTGTCCAAGTCGGCCTGTACCCCCAGCCTGTCCTGCGGTGTAATGGCCCTCCCCTATAATTTGGTATCGTCCGTGAACTTAGCCAGTTCACATCTGACTCCCAAATCATAGAATCACAGAAATCACAAATTTATTTTTGGATCCTACAGAAAAAAACACTAAGTGGGGAAAAATAATTCTTTTAGTTATAAACTGAACAAATCTGAGACACTACAAACTATCCCACTTTTACTGTCATTTTCAGAAGAGAACTGCTCTTGAACAAAATTTCTTACACATGTGACCGCAGTATTTTGGAGCACATTATCGCAAAAAGCATCTCTTATTCTGTACCTACAGAGTTTTAAAAGGAACCTACTTTTTTTCACAAGCTACTATTTTTCCTAATACAGAAAAAAACTATTTTTATATTTGTAAGGGACATCAGGTGTCAGATTTAAGGATGATATAATACTCAAGTATAGCCAACTCTTGTGGCTAACTCTACGTGCAGTGGAAGCTTAAAATGAACATTTCCAATGACTTAGATGAAGCAATTTTTAACTCTGTGTATTTTTTTTTTGTTGATCTGTGAGCTCAGTCTAATCCTACAGTAAGGCTATGGCAGTGATTCTCAGCCAGGATACTAGGCCTTTTGAAAGTTGCTACAAGGTGTGAGGCGAGAAGTAAAGTGATAAGCAAAGTGTGAGGAGATAAGTCCAGGCTCATGATTGTCCCTGGCCTGACTGCTGCCTTGCCCCCACTACCCAGCCCCTCTACAAGGAGATAAGCATTGTTATAAATTTAGTTTTTGAAATGGGGTCATTCAATTCACAAATGCTATGGAGAAGTGCCTTGAGTCAAAGAAGGTTGAGAACCACTGAACTATGTCAAAACACTTAATCGAAAACATGAAAAGAAACACAAAGCAACTCTGAAACAAGATTACTAATCTTCATGTCCTGCTGTGCCACTCCTGAGGTAACAACATGTCAGACCTTTAAACATCCATGGTATTAGGTTTCTACCTCAAGCAAAATAAATGCAAGGTGCATGTTATATTTGGGGGTATATGTGAGAAAATATAGTAGTTGGGTTATCTTTTTAGTTCCAGTGTGATTTGGTACTTGCAAAGATTCTCCTGTTTTTCAGGAAATGTATATGTTTTGCCCTTCACTTTGATTCTGTACCAAAAGCACAATTTTCAAAAAATACCAACCAATTCAACCAGCAAAATGCCATTTCCAGTTCCAATGTCAAGCACAGAACTGTCCAGGGGGATCTTTTGTTTTTTCATCCATCTGATTAAACGAACCATGCTTTCTTCTCCAAACCTACAAGAAATAGAGGCTCAGGTTCTCAAGATAACACAGATCCATGACTAACAGAGCAACTCTGTGTCTCTCTGTCCCACACGCTGGGGCATTGGTAATGCACCTGTCACTCCATTACCTAGGCAACAATCTACATAGATCATATTCCAAGTTTTAAGTGAACCAAAAAGCCTTAAACCCAGCTGGATTACCAGTACTAGAAGCTGAGGTTCTCACTATGTACTCATGGGAGGTAAAATAAGGACAACACTGGAAGCTTGCACGCTGTCTGCGTAATTCTGAGCCCCTGAGGATAAAAATGCATGTCCTCAGGCATGTGAACACTAGTCCGTTAGTAAATCAGACGATATTTGCCAGCTTGCTTTTCACACAACAGTTGTCAGAGAGAACCTAACAATTTCTAGTTACACTAGATCTGGGACTGTCAGGAATTGGTGCCTTCAAGGTAAAAAAAACTTCCCATCACGTTACCCACAGCCGGAGTTACCTGGGGACCCAGCAGACTTATAATGCTTTAGAAAAAAGAAAAAAATTACTATGTAACTTTCAAAAGAAGGGAACATAAAACTGTTTACTGACAGCTACTTTTTTTTTTTTTTTTACCAAATCTCTCCAATATCTCCATTTTCTTGAAAATGTTGCAGTTCTCTTTCATACGCAGCATCCCAGCTAGAGAAGAAAGAGAAAAGAATACTAAAATTAACAGACATCCCTGGTCTAAATCATTCCTAACTGTGGCCTGTGGTTTGCACGCAGCCTGCAAGGAGTTAATACGTGGCCCTCAGACTCCCAACCAGCTGCTACTGCTATCTACATAGCTCTGGCTGCAGCAACTGTACAGCAGAGAAGCCCATGGCCAGGTAGCTGAAGGTGACGCCTCATTGTGCTGCATGCAGTGTTGGGGTGAGCATGTGGGAGGGGAGAAAGCACTATGCTTATGTAGTGTGCAGCTGGGGGGGCCTGTGGCTCCAGTAGCATGCAGTCCCAACTGGCATGGCCTATGGTGGGTATGGCCTCTGGCCTCTTAGAAGCTGGACATCCCTGATCTAGACAGAAGATCAGGGGCAAATTGTAGGTGGGAAGATCACATACACATAAGGCAACCTGAAAGGCCAAATTTCGTAGCTGCAGCTAAAGAGTGTTGGAGTAAGAGCACGCTTTTCTGCTCCTTGAATACTGGAGATACTCTGCCTACTCAGCCAGTCCTCTAATGTAAACCAGGCTGCAATAACGTAATGCTAGAACATGCATGGAACCATCTTTAAATCCCATTTCCTACACCAGCATCTGGGATTAGAGAAGGAATATGGAAGCTGCTATGGTGATTGTTTGCCATCCAAGAGAGACTTTTCAGCAGCTGGTTCCACTGGGTAGAAGTGTCTCAGGCATATCCAAGATGTACATCTTTCAGGGTGCATATTCTCTTAAGCACTTTAACACCACAGCAGATCAATCAGGTTATAAAGGAGCAGGTGTGCACCACACTCGGCAACATTCTTTGTCTGACACCCTGTTACTCTCAAAAGGTGTGAAGTTCTTCCCTAACAGTGAAAACATTGGGGGAAAATCAGAGAAATTTACTGGTAACCTGCCAAAGACTGCACACACAGGCTTTATGATCACTCATGTCAGAGCTCATTAACTTCTCCATGGTGTTCCCCCACTCAGAGCACTATTTGTACCTTACAAAAGTGGATCTGGAGCTCTTTGTTGATAACACTGGGTAATCAAATGAGGAACAACGAATAGGTGCAGGCTAATAATGAGCCAGTGCATTTGTGGCTAACCTCTTTAATCTTTCTAACTCTCACTGATGTCAAGATCTTCCAACCAAAGCCAGCTTAGCTCATGCTTCAATTTTTTGTCTTTTAAGATGGGCTGCCCTGGCACTCCAGGATTATAAAACCAGTCCAGAACCACAGACGTCTCAGGTTTTCATTGCATCGCATTTTTCATGGACACTGCATCTCAACTTTGGGTATACTTTTAATTCAGCAGGTCCTGAGAAATCCCAGCAGGCTAACAATGTGCTCTGGGGTGTCACCACTATATTTCCCCAGTGAACTTGACCTTGGCGCCCTTTGCTGGCCCATCTCTCTCCCTGCAAAGAAAAGTCAGCAACAACACAGGAGCTGCAGGGAAGCCCCTGGCTGAGCCCAGGAGAGGTTCAGGGGACCACCACCCTCTGCCCAGTCCACACCCGCCTCCTGGGCCGGGGAGCTGGGCAGGACAGGGGCAAGCGCTGCCCTGCACCCCCACGGCGGTAGGGGGCGCCGCTCCCCGCCCCCGACTCACTGCTCCTTGGTCCCCAGGACAGAGGGGCCGAACGCGTCCTCCCCGCTCCCCATCCCTGCAAAACCACGTGGGACCCGGAAGTGCAGGCGCACCATAGAGTACCGCAGAGAGTGTTGGGCGGCTGCCGCTCTAAGCTGCATGGAGGACTTGGGCTCTGTGGTGGAGGTGGTGCGGGGCAACCGCTGCCCTGCCCTACCCTACCCTGCTGTGTGCTTACACCCTTGGCACAAACGTGAGGCTGGTTTGTTGCAACCGGGAGAAAGAGGCTGTTTATTTGGGGGAGATGCCTTCTAATCTCTGCAGCTCCTTTGCAAGAGACCGGAATGATTGTGGGGCCCACTGCTGCTATCCCCTCCCCCCCCCAGGGGCTATTGCAGCCAAGCCCCAGCGCCACCTAGGCTGCATCTCTCGCTCGCATATGGCAGAATGAGTGCAGCTCGTCAGACTTGCAGGGCAGCCTTATTCTTGTCCTGAAAATACACCTGCCATTGCTACCCAGGATGTCAAGATTTCGTCTCACATTGTCTTGAATCAGCTGCTGGCCTCGTGGAGGCATTCCTGCCTGAAGGCCAACGTGGCTTCTGCTGCAGCAGTTCAACCATTGATGCGTTTGCACTAAAGAAGCTGCTGGAAACATGCAGAGAATAACACAGAAGCAATAGGAAAAAATAGAGTAACGTTAAAAAAAAAAAGCAACACAGATAAAATGTATCTTCTCTGAACCAAGAGTTCTAGAGTTTTGCATTTCTTTTTGTCTCAGACCAACACGGCTATTCCTGAGAGTAACGCAGAGCATCTTGTGTGTTGTTCATAGATATAGCCAAAGCATTTGACTCTGTCTCTCAAACTGTATTGTCGGACTTGGATGACCAGAACAAATTGTCTTCTTGATTGTTGGCTTTCACAACCGAAGGAGCTTAGTTTGCAGGGCTCAAACCTCCCCTTTGACACCTGGTACCAGACAGGGCTGCCAAATGCTGACTTTTGTCCTTTCAACACATTTCTTATATTTTTCCTCTGTGATGCCTTTGACACTGTCCCAGTATAACTTAGATCGCAAGCCATTCTTCCTTAGCAGATTACAGTCAAGGCTCAGGACACGGGCTGCAGTGGTTCTCCTGCTTTACCTGTGGCAGGTTAGGGTATTAGGTTTGTGCTGTGTCCGAATTGGCAGTAGTTTTACATAGAGGTTAGATTATGCATTGTATAGGATGGTTTGGATAGGGATGATCCTGCCTCAGCCAGGGGGTTGGACTAGACGCACTCTGAAGGTCACTTCCAGCCAATTCTCTATGAGTCTGTAGACGGCAGTGATTTATAACTTGCTGTTTGCTGCTGGTTTTGTGGCTGAGAGTCAGCCCAAGTTGAAGCAAACAGTCACTGCCCTAGGGTCTCAGCCTGGGTCCTATAGGTCAGTCATGAAAAAACTGGTTATGTGCAATGTGGAGCCCTCAGGTATCCAGTGGTCACTTAGACTAAGCAATGCAATAAAGAAAACCTATCTAGGAAATGTGGTGGCTGCAGATGGATCACTTGATTCAGAGATATGGGGGAAGATGGTAAGTGTTTCTGGCAATTTTCCCATCTTGAGGTCTTGTGTGGGAAAGACGGGCTCTAGATGCCAACAAAGGTCTCAGTCTGTGAAGTGATGGTGCTCCTCTGCCTCCTGTATGGTTACGATACTTCAAACCCACATCAGGTCATTGGAGAGCTTTCCTTTGAGAGTATTTGAATGGTTGAACCCCTCTTTGTGCCCACCCTGACAGCTGGGATATGAGAGACCCTGTGCCTCTGAGGATTCCCTTGTGACCTGGGAATCCTGGTGCCGTGCCCCGTTGGGTTTCTCATTCCTTGCCTTTGCCTTTGTAAGCTAGAATCTGTGGAGGCCATACCCCACTGGATCGGGAACTGAGAATACCTATGTTGGGGCTGTATACATGCACGTGCACCTGAAAACAGGCATGCTTGCTGCAGAGTACAAGTTTGTGAGCACTGACTGGGGACACCCAGCAAGATAACTGAAGTAGTTCTTAGGTCTTAGAGCTATTATTTCAATCAGTATTTTTCTTTGTGAAGTAGCCTCATTAACCTAACAATACCTTGTTGAGATGAATGGGCCATTTCAGATCTCTCTCAGCTTCTCAGCCCTTCCTATATGCCAGGACAAGGTCATCTTTGCTCTGTTGCCCATTCCTGCCTCCCTTCATCTTATACAAGGCCTCCTTGCAGCCCCACCAGCTTCCCCATGATTCCTCCAAGCTTATAAGAAGCAAGGATTGTCAAGTAGGAGAACAGAGCTCAGTGTCAGAAATCTGAGGAAAAGCACCATGCTGGTGTGTGAGAGGAGGTCTGAAGTACTGGGCATGATGGCAGGAATGGTGGAGAATCAGACTATGAAGAGGGACTACACTGAAATGTCTGAAACCAGACAGTGAGAGTTAAGTGGGAAGTTAGGTGAGTCCAAACAGCTGCAGACGAATATGAGATAAACCAGGGAGATGGAAAAAACCAGGGTGAAAAGGAGGGGATCAGAACAGTATGCTGGGAAATTTTAGACTAGAGTATTTTGGATCTGTCCCTGTTATCAAAGGACCAGTTATGGGTTTTTATACAGCCCCTATCACTGTCATGTCCAAAAGCTTTTGAGAGATTGTGTCTCCACAGTCTTTAATATACTTTCCCTCACAACATGCCTGTGAGGTAAAGGAGTGCTATCACCCCTGTTTTTACAGATTCCTTCTCACTAAATCACAGTAAAACTAAAACAACCGAATCCAAGTTTCTCAAATGTCTGGTCCAAACTACTGGACACATTTTCCTCCCCTGTCCCTACCATGTTTGATCTCCCTCCACTTCCAAAAATGTAATCAACCCCCTATGATTCCTTACATTGCTTCAGCATCCTGTGCTCAGTTTGCAGTCCCATACTGATGTCTGCCTCTTGATGAGGAGAATGGTTGAGGGAGGAGAAAGCAGGTGGTGGTAAATAGTAATGATGTCAAGACAGTGGCCAATGAAGAGAATAACATGCCACTAGTGCACCCTATGATATGCATTGCCAAGGAAACAGAGGCAATGGAGTGGGGACCTGGGAAGCTGGAATATGGGCTTGTTGAAAAATTATTTTTTTTAAAAAGGAAATTAAATGCCCCCAAAACGTTCACAAACCTCTGTTGCCCAAAGAGACCTAGTGGCTTCAAGAATGTGGAGAGGGCCCACATTTAAATATCTGAAACAGGAAAGTGAAGAGTTAAGATAATGCAAACATTCCAAACATTTTAAACACATCTATTATTCCTGTTACTTTAAAATAAAAGGTACAGAAGCTGGGAGGACCACTTAAGAATTGCACACTGCAAATTTAGGTAAACACCTCAACTCCTCAACTACAAACCTACAGGGGAGGTACCACTGCCTAAATTAACATCAGTGCCTGCCAAGAAAACTAGGGAAACTACTGACAAAACACCCTTGTGAAAGCCGCATGCGAGGTTCCAGGAGTACCTCTGGCCTTCCTGAATGTTTCATTCCAGAAAACTCAAACCCACGTCCAATGCCTTCTCAAGTGTATTAGACTCCAGCCTGCAATGGTCATAAGCTACATTTCCCCTAGTGTTCTGTGCTGTCTGCGAAGGCAGAGACTCGGCAACTGTGTGTCATAGGCACATCAGTCATCTTTCAAAGAGGGCGGAATTAAGGTTCCCTTAGCTTATGTCTTAACTTTGTATTTCCTGGTTTTCAGTTGATTTTTGCTGAACTCTGCACTCTGCAAGGGCACTGGATACTTGCAAGCAGTCATATAACCCTGTTCATGATTTTTTGTGACACTGAATACTGATTGAAGAAGATATTGTAATCTCGGTGCCACCAAGTCCCATATCCCGAAGCACATAAGTTCTTGCTGCATCTACCCATCCCTGTAATGACTTGTTTGGACTAAGCAGCAGCCCTGTACACTGTGGACTTCATTCTGTGCAGATCAGGGAAGATGCCTGAAATGAGCACACTTTGGACTGTCTCTGTCCCAGTGCCTCTGGGGAAACATGTGGGGGCCCTGCGGGAAAACTGGTAGTTTCTCTTTAGCTGAGAAAAAAACGAGGTGGTGGGCTCTGGGGCACGATGCATCTCTCCACCCCCTTCGCAACCCTTGGCCGAGCGGAAGCCGGGCACTGGCAAGACTGCCCCCTGCAGCTGCGAACTACATTTCCCAGAGGCCCCCGCGCGGCGCCGGAAGCCGGGCGGGAGCGCAACGCAGGGGCTTGTGGGAGCGGCGGCCGCGGCGGCGGTGGTCTCCGTCATGGCGGCTTCCATCTCGGGATACACGTTCAGTTCCGTCTGCTACTGCAGCGCCAACAGCAGCGCGGACCACGTAGGTGCCCGGCCCGCGCCCCGGCCCGGCCCCTCTGCCCGCCGCCCGACCCGCGACCCGGCTCTTCTGCGGCCCCGTCTGCTGCTCCGCTTTCTGCTCCCGGAACTCTCTGGTCTCCTGCTCTGCTGTCTGCTCTTACTCTTTGCTCCTTGTCTGATCTCCCGCTCTGCTTCCTGCCCTTGCCCCGTTCTTCCTGTCTGATCTCCTGCTCCGCGTTCTGCTCTGAGCTCCCTCAGATCTCCCGCTCTGCTTTCTGCTTTGCTCCTTTGCTCCTTGTGTGATCTCCTGCTCTGCCTTATGCTCCTTGTCCTTTGTGTTCTGTTGCTCTGCTTTCTGCTCCTTATCCCTTCTGCTCGCTCTCTTTCTGATCTCCAGCTCTGCTTTCTGCCCTGCAGCCCCTCTGGTCTTACCCTCTGCTCTGTATCTGTTTTCCTGCTCTGCTTTTGGCCCTTGCCCTGTGCTCCCTGCCTGATCTCCTGCTCTGCTTTTTCCAGGGTCCCTCTGATCTCCTGCTCTGCTGTCTGCTCTTGTTCTGTGCTCCCTGTCTGATCTCCTGCTCTGTGTTCCACGATCCCTCTGGTCTGCTCTGCTTTCTGCCCCTACTCTTTGCTCCTTGTGTGATCTCCTGCTCTTCCTTCTGCCCTTCTCCTGTGCTCCTTGTCTGCTGTCTTGTTCTGCTTTCTGCTCTTGCCCTGTGCTCCCTGTCTGAGCTCCTGCTCTGCTTTCTGCTCCAGTGCTCCAGGGTCCCCCTGATCTCCCACTCTGCTTTCTGCTCCTATTCTTTGCTCTGTGTGTGATCTCCAGCTCTTCTTTCTAGCCTTCCCCTGTGCTCCTTGTCTGTTCTCTTGCTCTGCTTTCTGCTCTTGCTCTATCCTTTCTGTCTAATTTCTTGCCCTGCTCTGTGTGGTGCTTTGCTGTCTGTCCCTCCCTGATCTTCCCCAGTCTGCATGCAGAGGCTGTCCCAGGCACTCATGCCACAGATTGGCCACCCTGGCCTACTTTGACCAGCACTTGTGCATCCTCATCCCAATCCAAAAAATGCCCCATCAGTAGGTGTCTGTGAGCAAGAAGTAGGGTTTCAAGAGGGATCTGTTTAGTTGTGGTACCAGCAATTGTGCTTTTCTACTGATTGCATTTTAGAAAGGAGGGGAGCATTATGGTTCTACTGTCAACTAAGTGGAATTTGTCATAGTGAGTTTATAATGCCTGCAGAAATGTTACACCCATCTTATTTTGGGTTACACCCATTTTACTTTCTTTGAAAGAAATGTTACACCCATTTTATTTTCTTTATAATGAAGAAGGGTAATTTGGTGGAGTGGTTTAAGCCCTGATCATGCAAATGCTTTGTGTGTATAGTTACGTTTATGAGTAGCCTCATTGTTTCTGGTAGGACTGTTCATGTCAGTAAAGTTAAGCATCTGTGTTGAACCAGGATCTTTGATCAGTGTGGCATTCCCATAAAATATGGGATAGGTTTTAAATTAGAATGGTTAAAGCATATAAGCTAAGCATCATCTTCATCTTATACCTTGTAGTATCACTGTTTTCAGTGTTGGAAATCAAAGGTTACATACCATTGCAATCCAGATATTTATACCCTAGCATAAACCTGGCCCAAGCTTTTGATCCAGTAGCATATAATACAAATTTGCTTTATATTTAGAAATCAGCAGAATTCTATTGTTGAAACATTTCTGTTGATTAGTATATGACTCTTAGATATTCTGTTTCTGGATTTCTCAATTCCTACCTCAAGCAAGGATGGGTTTAAATCATTTTTGAGTTTCTCATTTAGAGGGACCATTCAGGACCTTGTTTACTCCCAGGTGCAAGTTCAGATGAGCTAAAGATTCTTCCAAAGTTGACTGTTTCCAGTGAATTTCTGTATAATAGTGGTTTATTTCTATTTTTATTCCGTGTCCTTTTTCTTTAAATTTTAGGAAGGATTTTTGCTGGGAGAGGTAAGACAAGAGGAGACATTTAGCATTAGTGATTCACAGATCAGCAACACTGAATTTCTTCAGATAATTGGTAAGTGATGCTAAACACAGACTCTGAGAAACTAAAAGATCAGTCACTCAGTTCAGTTTTCCTTTTTTAATGATTTTTTTCCTTAAGAAAGGATTTTTGCTAGTTTTTCTGTAAGCCCAGACAGTTTTCCAAACTCCCAAGAATTGTAATTAAAATATGCTTAATCACATTCATGGTTGCACATACCTAACTGAAACATCAGGAAAAAAGTGTGGTCCTTGTGGGGCTGCATTTTTAACATACTGCTTTGTGATGTAAATATTACTTACCTTAACCATTCAGTAAGTTTTGTGAATTGGTTGCATTTTATAGCACAACATGACAAGCTTTGACCCTGTTTAAACGCATCTGTTGACTTGACTTTAGCAGTTAAAGGGACCTGGTAAAATTAAAATCACCATTTTAAATCATTATTTATATAACTAATATTATATTGTCATTAAGATTATAATGTAAAAAACAAACCTCTTTTAACAATGTCATCTTTTTTGTTTACTTTTGCTTTTCTCTGGACAATGACAAGACTAGTCATTGCAATAATGCTAGAGGAGAATCTTTGCAACCCATTTCACTCTGTGGTCAATGACACCTTTGGCCCAAATCTTGCAAATACTTAATCTCTTGTTTAACTTGACCACTGTATGTAGACACTTTGATTTCAGTGAGGCTATATATCATGATTATATGTGGGATATGTGTAAATGGAGGCTATATTTATTGACCTGTAGGAAAATTTCACAAAGCTATTTGTTTTGCTGACTGTACGAGAATAGCATGACCCGTATGGGATATTTTAAAGATCTGACTTGATTTTTGCTGCAGGGTTACTGTAGATATTTTAATTAATTAGTGAGAGATTGTAATAGGAGTGGTCAGTTTTTATAGCTGGCCAGGTTAAAAATAATAAAGGAGCACATAGCAAAAGGGCTAGATGTTCTCTTTTGTTGATATATGTATAGATGAAAGCAAAATGATTCACTTGTTTCAAATATTTCTGTTGGTTGTAGATTTTTTTTCAAAAGTAAATCTACCTTCAGCAATCCTGTAAATCAGATCTGTGCTGGCAGACCACCATGGACTTCAGTGGGGATCTGTGAACGTGTAAGGGTTGACCAACACAGTCTCTTTCAAAATGACTCTTATGTTTTAGTCAGTTTTAGAACTAAACAGTTCCCTTGAAATTACAGGTTCTGCTAACCACTTTAAAATAGTAATGGCAGCCATGTAATTAAGAATCTCAAGAGACAGGTATTTTTCTTTTTCCACTTGTATCTAGAACTAAGCCACAAGAATTAGTAGACTTGAAAAGGGCTTGTAAGTGTAGACTGCCTGTCCTTGAGCTAACTTAAGAAAAAATATTGACTTTCTCAGTACTTTGATAAGTATATTAGTGAGTGCATAGAGAAGATCTGCTGATTTTCTTCTACATATACATTTCCTTAAACAACTTTGAAAGTTGAATTCCACAAGCAGGGCCACACTGGTTTATTTTTTTTTAAATTGTACAACACCAGGTCTTTATAGTAAAATGAGAATGAGGGCTGGTGGTTCAGAACCCTGGCTGGTTTATTTCTGTTAGAAAGAATTATGTTTTATGTTGGAACAGTTTGATTTACTGGCTTTTAGTGAATCGTTTCTACAAGCCTCAGGAATGCCAGGCAATAAATCTGGAGCTGGCATAATTTCCTTTGTTTTGCAATTAAATAAAATGTTGTAACTTTCACAGCTGCATCATTAACAGTAATAGCCAACTGCAACTTAATTTCTAGAAATGCACACATACATTGATGTGCAGAGATTTCTTTGGCAGTGTCTGAAAGTGTTGGGAAACTAAAGTTTAGAGTTTTCTTTGGTATTGTGGTTTGATTCTGATTGAGCTGAAAGTGCAATTGTGAGCAGAGTCTGTGACTTTCAAAGCAGCAGGTGATGAGTCATTCTTCAGGGAGGATGATACCAAGCATTGTTTCTGCTCCGTGCTCTCTCTGGTAGAGAACAAAATATAATATCAGCTTAAATTCTACAGAACCTGGGGAACATCAGGGGAGAAGATTTGAAAGAATTGGTAGAGCAAGGTGCAAATAAATACAAACAGTAACTGGAAGGGAACATTGTGTAAGAACTGGTAGTTAGAAACAAATCTTGATTCCCTTTTAAAAAGGGAAAATATCTTCTGTGTAGGATTATTGATTACTTTCTCATGTATTTGCCCCAGTGTACTGACCCTTTATTACCTTTGTTGCTTATAGAGGGATCTTGGATTTTTTTCGAGTTTTTTTTTACTTTGGCTGAAAATAGAGAGCCAAGTGACTCTGGTGCTTAGGAGGTGGTACTTAGCCTCTATTAACCTGTATTTCACATCACCCACTTTAATTTCTCGTAGCACATCTCACTACAGTGATTGCTTCCTATCTGTCAGTGCCCCTGTAAGTGTGTGCACAAACTTCTAGGAGAAAAGTTGCATGAAAAACAAATATGTGAGAATTCAGAAATATGTTGGGGGGAAAATGTATAACTTTGGAAAAATATTTTAAAATGTAATTATTAGATTCAGTTTCAGCTAACAAACTAAGCCATTTTTATCCTGGAAGGTTAGAAAAAAATGTAGCTGTCAAAGGGTCACACTATCTCATCCTACAGGGGCAAGTTGCAGTGTTTTTGGGAGTAGTCCAGAGATGCAGAGCAACATACAGCACGAGAGAGATTATTTGCTTATTTGTTTCCTATTTGATATTTGGAAAAGATTGCATGAAATATACTGCCATAGTTTTACCTTTGTCTTTAACAGCTAGGACATATGTCTTCTTTTTTTTTATTGCAGAAATTCATAACCATGAACCTTGTTCAAAACTCTTTAGGTAAGCCATTTCTGTTGTTTTACTCTTGACTGCACAGTTCAGTAAACCCAACATACAAATATAAGTAGTGCATTGAAACATGTTAGTATTTCAAATGTCTCTGATAACATTTGCAACTATTCATTATGTGGTTTTGTTAAAGCAATGTGTGTAAGTAGCACCCAACAAGACACTTAAAACATCTTTTGACAGATATAGTAACATTCATTTGAATGTAGAATTTCAGTGTAGAAGGCGTATATCTATCTACCCGTGTGTTGCAGCATGGCCAAGATTCTCTGTCTCAAGTTTCTGTTTGATGTAGCAAGAATGAGTGGCACTCGAGGGTCCAGGTGGGACACCCTGGTAGCTAGTGGATATGTGCAACCCACCTTCAGCTAGAGGAGCCTTGGGGTTGTTCTGCTGATGTCAGCTAGCCCCCAAGAGATTATTAGGGTAGAATTGCAGCATGCTAATGACCACAATGGCCAGTGGATGGTGTAGGTCAGGGCTGAGCAATTATTTGGGCTGGAGAGCCCCTTGGGGTTTTGATGAGCTGTTGTGGGCCAAGTCAGTGCACTACTACTACTACTACTCCCCCCGCCCCCAAATCTGCAACAGCTTACCAAAAACCCGCTAAGTGGCTCTGCCCCGGGGCCCAGTCCTGTGCTGACACCACCCAGCGATCCCAGGGGCTTTGTGGAAACCAGCCTGGGACCTATGCAGGCATGGTGTGCTTGGCCAGGCAGATAGGATGGGGCTGCAGCCAGGCGGGGAGCAGTGTCTGGGAGCAGCACTGGCAGGCGGGGCCAGGGCTGGGATTGTGGGGTGGTGAGAGTGCAGGCTCAAGGCTGGGGCCCAGGGCAGAGCTGCAGTCTGCTTAGGCAGCAGATTGGGCTCTGCATCAGGCGCTGGTCCCATGGTCCCAGCCCTGCCCCCATGAACCTGTCTCACTCCTAGACCCTACTCCCCCACCTACATGCTGCTCCATCCCATCCGCCTGAGCTGAGCATGCTCTATCTGTGTATGTCCTGGGCTGGTCCATCTGGTGTCCCTGGCGGTAAATGTGGGGTGGAGAGGCTGGGGTGCCTGGGCAGCGTGTTCAGGTCTGGTGGTGACACTGGCAGCAGGAAAGAGCCACCATCACCAGGGCTTCCAGGAAGCAAAATCCAGCCGTTGCGCCACCCGGGCCCTGCTGCATTCCTGGGGCGTTGGGATTGGCTGCACGTGCCATGGCTCAGGCTGCTCCGCACGCCTAGGCCGGGCAGGGCTGAGGGACCTGCGGCAGGCTGGATAAAACTCCTTGGAGAGCCACATCTAGCCCGCATGCCGTATTTTGCCCACCCCTGGTGTAGGTAGTTGATACACGCTGGCTTTGCACCAGCTGCTTATTCTCCTTATCAAGCTGCTGTTTAGCCCCTTTATGATGCCTGAATGCAAAAAGGAATCTAGCCCCATATATTACCATTTGGTAGCCTCACTCTCAATTTTTTTCCCATGGATCCTGCAGTTACTTCATAAAGATGATTTCTAAATTGCTATCTGCGGTATGATGTTTTTTGTTTAGAAATGACCTTTCTAGAAATAATTCCTTATTGTGCTCTATCTGTTTGTTTTTATTTGGAGACTTCTAGAGATTTACAAAGGCATGTTCCTCAAACATTGTGATTGATATCAGTTATATTAAAGGAGAAGCTACAGTCTGTGATTTGCTGTCTGATAATTACAAGGGAAAATTCTTATCCCTATGAATGATGTGCAAGGCTCTTCACACATCAAGATGACACCCCAGTGTCTGATTGGTGATCTCTTTTCAATGTCTGCATTGGTTCCTTATACTTCATGCAGTACACAACAAAACAATAATCACAAATTTTAATACTATTCACTTCCTAGTTATGGCTGTTGGTGCTAGACCCTGAGATAGAGTAGGAAAGAAGTCACCCACATTTCATAGTGTGACTACGTTACATAAAGCATTGTTTATTATTAAATTCAGTCACTCGGGGAGAGTCTGCTAGTTTATATGTTGTTCATCAGACCAGCGCACCCTGTTCTTTGTTCTGTTTCTTTAACCTTCATGTGTGAAAATACTTTTTGTACACTACCGTAGCTCCTTGACTTAAAGTACTCAGTTGCAAGGAGACTTGTAGTTGGAAGAGAACAGCTGTGGCATTGCTGATATTGAATAGGATGGGTTTAGTTGCAGCACAGTTTCCAAACGGTGGGAACTCAGCCAAAAATAATGAATGTTTAAAGGCCAGTTTACTTAATCAATGCAGTTTGAAAACAAAGCTGGTGTATTTAATTCTGGTTGGTTTATTTCCTCCTTATATATTGCATGTGATTATTCCATGTACATATATAATAATGTATGGAAAACAGACTGATAGAGTTGGATGCATTTTAATTTCCAGGAAAGTGTTTAAGCATTTTAAAAGTGAATGGATTATGAGCACAAACAATTCAGTATCCCAAATCAGTCATGAAGTGTGGTCATAAAATTCAGAATGATTTGCATCTTAAAACAGACTATATTTCCACCCTTATTTACCAGCCAAGAACTGAGTTCAGGATTTTGTTTTTTCCCCTACAAGAGTTGAGATCATAGACCTCCAAAACAGTATTTTCCTGCACTGCTTTGGGTGTTAGTGATATCAGCTCTTGAAAGAGACTAAGGACTTGGCAGGTAAGTGAAGGAGGAATCTATTTTCCAATGTTTTTCTGTTGTGACCTGTGGACCATTTGAATTCATAAATCTATTCATCTTTTGGTTAGGACTTGGGATCCAGTCCTGCACCTGGGGCCAGATGGGTGGACTCTTACACTTGTGCAGACACCTGTTGTTTTCAGTGAAACTCCACAAGTACTAGGGTCCATTCATGTGGGGCTGATGGCAGGACTGGGGCAAAGTATTTCAGATCATCTTATCTGAAAAGTGAAATTGCATCCTTCCCCCTTGGCTGCTGCTGCTGAGATGCTAGACAGAAGCACGTTCTGTTTCCCAAGGGCTAATCTGAAGAGATTTTTACAGTGCCCTTTAGTGTAGGGGCTGCCAGAGAAATACCCGCCATCTAACTAAGCAGTGTGATGACAACGAAGGTACTTTTCAACCAGTCATTAAATGCTGTCACTGTTCCCCATGTTACACTGGATAAATATAGAACTGTTGCAGTTACTGTATTATAATATGGTTTAAGATTAATCAGGTATATTTACCAAGCTGACTTGTGAATCCTATGTAAACTGTCTACCTATAATTTTTCCCCCCCTCTTTTTGGTTTAAGCTTTTATGACTATGCAGGCAAAGTTAATGAGGAGAGTTTGGACAGGATTCTTAAAGATCGAAGAAAAGTAAGTTACTATATTTTTTTCGCAAGGTGTGTCTTATTTTTCCTTTATGTGGCATTCCAGGCCTACAGTTGATCAAGGGTAGCTTTACATGTGAGAACCAGAAAAATAAGGATTGGATTAGGACAAGTATTTTTTCTTACAAATCTGTCACCTATTTGATTCAAACCTCCCTGGCTATCCCAGAACTTAGCTTATTCTGTGCAGTTTTGTGGTGTCTGCTGAAGTTAATTAGACCCAAATCCAAGAGGAACAAATTCATATTCATTTGAAGAAAAAATCAGATATGCTAGGTCTCCAGAAATTATTGGTTAATATTAGCCTACAGTTACTCACCAGTGGCTGAATTAGACTTGTATTGTGCTGCTTACGTCAAAAGAACAGAAATGGATACTATTTCTTAAAAATAACATTACAAATTTATGAGACAAGACTTTGGAATTCAGACTTTTCCACCAGTATTTTTAAACTGAAACAGGAATGACTCAGAAAGTAGCCATTCAGTGTTCAATATTCAAATATTATCAGAGCCTTATTACACATGTACCTTTATAATAGTATAGTCAGTTATGCATTAAAATTATTTAAATTTTGGCAATCAGCTGTAAAAGAGAGAGAGATTTTCCTCAAAGTATCATCCAGGGAAATTTCTAATTTAGTCGTGCCCTTTCTATATAATTAGCCAATGCCTGTTTCATCTATTCTGAACAGATCTGATCATCCTAAAAGGCAGAACTATGTTTCAGATTAGAAGCAACAATTAAAGTGTGTTTTCACTGTAGAGTTAACTCAGCTGAGCTCAACGTAAGTTAGCTTTGCTTGAGTGAGAGCCACTGCACTGCAAAATAACAGTCTCGTTATGCAGTGGGTTTGTGTTACCAGCTCTCAGTTGATCAGTTAGCCTGATCTGGACTGAAGCCTTTGCCCCTTGAAGGGCCAGCCAATTTCAGGTAAGGTGTTTCATGCATGACAGCAATTGATTTGGGGTAGCCCTCGAGTTTCCCCTACAGGGTAGGAAAGCCTTCAGTTTACCCATTTATATTAAACATGTATCAATAGGGATCCTGCAGTACCCATCAGCTGGATAACTTTTGTTTCACTGTAACCATTCTTTTTTCTTGTCAGTTTGCTTCTGAAAAAACAAGTGCCTCATATATGTTTTTAGCTATATATCTACTGCTAGTGATTGAGTGGGTTTTCCCATCTCAAATATTTGATTCTGCAATCTCATAGCTCTACTATAGAACAATATAAACATATGTGTGGGAGCAAAATGTTCTTGACTATTGTTGAAAGAAAGAGAAAAGCTTTAAAATCAAAGCCACTTATTAAAGTTGTCTAGCATTTTTTTCTTAAGCCTGTAATGCACATTTTCAGATTGAAAGGCCAACTTGTTTTCAGTTGGGTTTATTTTATTTGGACAGTTAGACTCACAATAAAGATGCATTATCTGCAGTATGGAAATAGGCTGGGAGGGGGGAAGCTTTTAAGTGTAATTCCTGATTTAATGTATCCTTAGTGTCCATTAAGTTACCATCAACTAAAATAAAAAAACATTAATATGTGCTGTTTTGGGTTTAGCTAATTACTAGATTTGCAAAATCCATAGCTCTACAAACTGTGTTATAAAGAGATTGAAAGTAACGTGTGCTTACTGATTTTGTAACTGATTTTGTACTGATTTTGTAACGTATTTAATACAACAGATGTACATTGTTCAGTTAACATGCAGATTTCACTTTATTATTTTGACTCTATAGACATCTTCTTTCCAAGGTGCCAAACCTCTGGCCCACGGGCCAGATTCAACCTGTGGAGTTATAGCATCTGGCCTGTGAATTTCCCCTTGGATTGGGAAATTTGCTGTTGGGAGGGCAGTGGCAAGTAATACTGCCAACTCTCTCTGCTGCCAAATTTCCATGCTTTGCAGGGCTGAATTGGGGCCAGGCCATGCCAGCTTCCCCCTCATGGCCAGTTCAGAGCTGGGTCATCCCCCCCAACACGGCCAGATTGGGTCCTTCCTTACTGCCCCATGCGCTGGATTGGGCCCACTGGCTGGATCCAGCCTACAGATAGACTCAGCATGATCCCTCTGGTCCACGGGGCCAAAAAGTTAGGCACCACTGCTGTATATTCTTGTGTTTGTCACTCAGCCATGTTTGGCTAATGCTAATTTTTTTCATTCTTCTTCCTGTATTTCATGTAAACTAGAATTATAATTTATGGAGTTAAATGTGTGTTAGTATTTGTTTACTCATTGAATTACCCGGATGAATGCTTGCAAATCTGTTGTGATAAAACACACACAAAGGGATAATTTCAGTACCATACTCAGTAAATTAATCCCACAGCTCCCATGCACAAACATGAATTTACAAATTTGTTCTGTGGTGTGTGGCACTGAAAATATAATTTTTTTGCAACAGTCTTCAAAATGAAGCCTTTTTGCTGTGTTCAAAAACTGAACAAGTTCAGCAAATGGAAGATGATCCAAGGCTTGGCTGTTAGATTAAATAATTACAAAATGTATGTGGGATGCTAGATACCATTAAACTAATTAATTTTAAGAAAAAGTTGAAAGGTTAAGTGGTATATTGTAAAATGAGATATTAGCGTGTGTAAAATTCAAGCAATCTATAGTCATTCAAAATTATAATTATACTACAGGGAATTCTGGAGATTGTCAGAATTATAGTAGCTTAATTACATTAGTCGGGCCCTGACTAACTCAAAAGATAAAATGGTAAATCTTTATCCCTCAACTAATGCTTTGTTTTTCTCTTATATTTTCATCACAGAATGTTATTGGATGGTACCGATTTAGGAGAAATACTCAGCAACAAATGTCATACCGAGAGCACATCATTCATAAACAGCTGACACACATTCTTGGAGTGCCTGACCTTGTCTTCCTTCTCTTCAGCTTCATTTCTACTGCAAATAACTCAACACATGCTTTAGAATATGTGCTTTTCAGACCTAACCGAAGGTAAACAATTCTTGTGCATAGATGTTTGAATTATACTCCTAAGGAAGGAGTTGCTAAGGATGGTCTACAGTAGTCACTATTGCACAACCCACAATGTAAGGGGTATGGAAGATTGATCCACCTACTGGTAAATGTTGGTTTTGCATTAATAAAAAAAAATAAAAAGAAAGGACTATTTGAATGTGAAAAGTTTTTCACTTAAAGTTGATCTAGATTAGAAATTAACATTTTAAAGGGGTTGAGGGCTTTTTGTTCTGATTGTGCTCAGAGACTGATCCACTATCCACATTTGCTGGGGATTTGCCAGATATG
The DNA here is from genome assembly GCF_001723895.1 of Crocodylus porosus. Lineage (NCBI taxonomy): Eukaryota > Metazoa > Chordata > Crocodylia > Crocodylidae > Crocodylus > Crocodylus porosus. The sequence goes on along the minus strand of NW_017728951.1, from coordinate 8,649,934 downwards.
TTAGAAAATTTATAGCCGGCTCTTTTTCTATTTTTTTTTCTCTAGGTATAATCAAAGAGTGTCGCTTACAATTCCTAATCTAGGGAATACCAGTCAGCAGGAATACAAAGTGTCTTCGGTGCCAAATACTTCTCAGAATTACGCCAAAGTTATTAAGGAACATGGGTGAGTGGGATTATTACTTATTTATAATTATGTAGCTCTACAAGTTTACCTCCCAAATGGTGGCGTCAATATGTGTTTCAGCAAGAAACAACAAAGTATTGAAGCTGTTTAGTCATTTGCTTCTGCTTTGTGTAGTCCTTTTTTTCTGAAGAGCAAAACATACATTTTTGTTTAAATGGATCAAAGTTATAAAAGTTTCCAAGAAAAAGGAACACTAATATAAGCAGTTATGGCCTGATTCTGCATACTCTTTTTCACATGAAGAGCTCCCATAGATTTCAGTGAGGATGCTGTTTGAAGAGTAGCCTTATGGGCTTGGCCATTTTAATAAAATGCACTAATGCTGCAAAATAACATTTTTATATGTTAATTGCAACTTCCTAGCTTTTACATTGGTTCTGGGAGAAAGATGTAAGAGTCCAGTCTTAGTAACATCAGACTCAGCAAGTTTTGCTGCTTGTTCCCGGAAGAGCCTCGACAGCTAATGTGTTGTTGCCTGGATACTGGCTTCTTGGGACATACACATTTTTAGCAACATCAGAATTTAGCTTTTGTGTACATGTAACAATGAGTGCTTAAAAGTGATTTTGGAGAAAGGCAGCTCAGGGAGAGAGTGAAAGAGACATAAAGAGAAAACTGTGATATTATCCTTTCTAAGTAAATATTTCTGCTTATTTTTTTAGTACTGATTTTTTTGATAAAGATGGAGTCATGAAGGACATCAGGGCTATATATCAGGTTTATAATGCACTTCAGGAAAAAGTACAGGTAATGAATTTTATTTATTATTTGTCAACAGTCATATGGTGCCTCTGTTTTTGTACTTTGATAACCCAGGAGTTGCACAAACACTCAAATTTGATTTTTTTGTATTTAAAGGAAATAAACGTTACTTTTCTTTAATATTTAAAAATTTATACTGCTTCCACTTACAGCTTGACCAGCCACGAACTGAGATTCACATTTGACAGAATGTATTATAATGGTGATGAATATATATTTATTATTGGTTCTGGCTGTCTTCACTTGGGTTTTATTGAGTGAAGATAATTGTAATGTTAAGTGGTATCAAAGAACATTTTTATTCGTTTCTGTTTAGACCTTATCCTCAGGCGTGCAATTGGATCTGTGTGGGTGGATTTCTTCCCCCAGACCCATATGGAAGTGAGTAGGGCTTCACACAGGTGCAGGGGCCTATAGAGAACTTTGGACCTATTATAGTTTACAACTGTTTTCTAAGAAGTTGCTCTAATTGTAGCTGAGATCCCAAATGGCTTACTACTGAACTTGCCTCAAAAATCTGCAGTGGACTGCATTGCTCAGGACAAGATATAAGTTGACAGAGGACAGCATACAACTATGCTGCCTCAGGAGCATATGTTTGGGAATTGCAAGTCAGTTGGATTTTGCTCCAAGACTCTTGCTTTATATCTGCTCTGAGGTAATCTGTCACCGATTTTTATGAATAGCAAGTTATGTCCTTCTGGACATCAGTTCAGCTGTGCTGATTGGCCTATGCAGCAGAGAACAAGATAGATTTAAGACTAGCTATTTACTGACTCTGCCTGCATAAAAGATGAACTAACTGCCCTGTACAAGTTGCACCATTTTAGTTTCCTTGTGTGATGAAAAGTTCTTGCCTTAAATGATTAATTCTGTATCCTTGATGGGAAAGTTCCTCGGTATAATTTTAACATATACTGTATTTTTGCGCATATAGCCCGCACACTGATATAACCCACACCCATGTATAACCCGTGGAAAATTTTATTTTCATAAAATAGTCTGTGTATTCCCCCCCCCCGAGACATGGCCGCAAGCATGGGCTCTGTTGGGCATGGCTGCTGGAGCTGGAGCCAGCTAAAAGTGGTGCAGGGTAGGGGAGGGATGAGGAGCTGCGAGCGGGGGGAGGCAGCCCCACTCCCTGCCACCGCCACCAGCCACCCTTAAGCCAATCCTTCCAGGGGATGGGCGGAGACAGGCTATGCGGGTCTAAAGACTCTGCATAGCCCGCACCCTTGTATAGCCCGCACCTATCCATCAAGTTTGTAAAAACGTGTATAGCCCGCAGGCTATATGCGCGAAAATATGGTACTTGCCCCTAACAGAACTGATCTCTGTCTCAGCTAATATCCAGATGGTTGCTGTTCTCTTTGGAGCCTGCCAGCCCTGCTTTGAATGCTGGCCAGAGCAGGTCACTGAATAATGAAAAGATTCTCTTCCCAGATATTTCATGCTGTCTCTGAGCAGTATTTTTAAAGAGACACAGTTATTGTCAGATGAATTCATTCAATTTGTTAATGGTGTAAATTTATGTAATGCTTCCTTGTGGCTAAGAATAAGTAGGCTTAAATGTATGCTTTGGACTAATCACTGTTTTCCTAATGAGAAGGATAACAGAATTTACCTTCCCATTGTTAGAAGTGTGACCGTGCTTTCATTTGGCATATATATAGCATTGCTAAGCTTGCTTGTGCACACTTAAATGTTTGTTTCTTTATCATCTGTAAAGACTTAACATTTCTTTATGTTGTTTGACTTGGACACACAGACTATTCCAAAACTGGAAACAAAATGTTATCCACATGTTTAATTGAACAACAGCAGATCCCCTTAATTTTAATTTTTAGGAACTTAGTAGAAATGTATAGAAGAAGGAGGTAGAATGAGGACGCATGCACTGAAATGAGGAGACAGGTTTAAAACTAACAAGAGAATACTGTTTTTAGGTAGCGCTTAGTTAACTTGTGGAACTCATTAGCACAGGAGATTGTAGAAGACGAATAGTATGGTCAGGTTCAAAAAGAGACTAGACAGATTCATGGAAGATAAATCCATTAATAGCTATAAAATGGAAGAGTTGGAGAGGTGTCCCCTGGCATCTCTAAACCAATGATAGTGGATACTTGGGAAGGGTAACAAACAGGAGATGGATCACTTGAGATGCCTGGTTTAGTGCTGTCCCTCTAAAACAGGTGTCAAACTGATCCGGCCACACAGGGCTAGATGAGCTTTGCTGGGTCACTCTGTACATCAGGTCAGCCTCACCAAAGCCCATCCAACAAAGTGCCACATGCAGCGCACTCCCAAAGCTGATCCCCTGTGCCAGGTGTAGCAGGCTCAGGGCTTGCACTGTAGGAAGCGCATGGGTTGGAACTGGCATCAAAAGCACTTCATGTGACGCAAGAGGCTGGCACAGGGTGCACACTGCATGCTGTGCCCCATCAGACTAGCCCTGCAGCACTGGCTCCGGGGATGGTCGGATCAGGTTGTGCTGATGCCAGTGCGCAGGGGCAAGCCCTGTGCAAGCCCTGGAGCAGAGCTGGTTGCTGCAGCTGGTGCACAGGACTGGATCAGCTGCACTTACTGCCCATGGCATAGAGGGCTGGCCTGAGGTGCATGCTGCATGTGGTGCTCTGTCAGACAGCCCTGCATGTCAGCTTTGGCACAGCCTGATCTGGACTGCATGCAGTGTGTGGGGTCGGTCTGAGACCAATGGGCCAGCACCATGAGCTGGATCTGACCCACAGGCCATAAGTTTGATTACCCCTGTTCTAAGAATCCACTCCTGCCCCTGTCAGAGTCAGCAATGCTGGTTTAGATGGACCATTGGTCTGATGCAGTATGTCACTTCAGGTTAGAGGTGCACTGATACATTGTTCTGTATCGTATCAACACTGATAAAAGGAAAATGACATTATTGGCAATCGGCTTTTTTTTGCCTGATGTGGCCAGTAATGTTGCCAATAAGTGTCACCACAACATGTGTGCACAGCCCCGCTTCTCCATCCTTTACCCTGCCCTGAATGAGCAGCCCCTGTCCTATTCCCTCCTTCACTTCAGGGGCCTCAATCTGCTCCCGCACATCCCTTCCCTCCCCACCCCCTTCACCCACAGATTTACCAACTGGACACTGCTCTCCAAGCTGCCAGGCTGCATGTCAGTAATCAGATCAGTATCAGCCGATATGGCTGGTTAATAATTGGCCATCGGCATCAGCCCCCAAAATCTTTACTGGTGCACCGCTAGTTGAGATCAGTGCAAATGAAATGTACACCAAGAGAATTGTTTTCTTGGAGCAGTGATTTTTCCACCTTTTTAGACTAAAGGCACCACTCAGAAAATGCCAGCTCTTATCTTTTTTTTTACCATGAAAAAATAATAAAGCAATTCTTCAGTTGCAGAGAACTCACAAAGACAGCAACAGATCAGAATATTTTCTACACTGGTTTCTTATTTGAAATCTCTGAGTTGATCTTGTAAAGCATGTATAGGTATTTACACACCTAACTCTGCTAATACTGTCACTCTTAAAAGGATCTCAAGGTACTCCAGGGTTGAGAATCACTGACTTAACTTACAACTCTTTGAGGAGAAGCTTTATTTTTTTTTTTTGAGGTTTAGTGGTACCTTAGCTTTTATGCATGCTTCAAAAGCAATCATGTTTAAACTCTGTTGGGAGACATGATCATGACCCAAAGTTTACTTCCTTGGTATGGTTAAAAGTTATTTTGTTGCTAGGCAGATGATCAGAATCTATTTTAACGTAGATCAAAATGTTTTGCGATCACACAGCGCCTTTGGATTGGGAATTGCTTTAGCCAGCATTTTTTGTGTATGTGGATCACTCCCAGAAAGATAACTGCATGGCTTCATCCTTTCCTGACCAATGTAAATTAATCCTTACTGAATTAATGATTCTTTACAAATTGCAGTAAAAGGTCTTTAGGTAGTATTCAACAAGAATTATAATAGGAAAGAGAGCAGGTGGTATAGTTGTCCCCTGACTTTTGTTTCCATGCCCAGCTATAACTCAGTTGAAGTATATCATAGATGCTATCTAAACACGTTCCAGTGAGCAACCTAGAGTACCGGACAGCCTTAGATTTAAATTACATCAGCATAAGCCGTGTATTTACAAGGTTGTTGCTAGCACAGTTTCAGTGAGTCCAGATACAGCTTCAATTATTTTTTTTTTTAAATCAAGTTCAGAAAAGCTTAGACTGAGTCATTTCCAACAGATGTTAAAATATGTGCCTTTCCCCTGTGGGTGAAATGATTGGGAATTCACTTTCCATCATGCATCAGTTGAGCATTGACCATGATTAGTAAGTAGGAAACCAGTTGGAACTTCTAATTTTATGCTTTGGCGCAGTACCTGGTCCTCTTGCTTTTGCATTTGTATTTCTTCTAGTCTGGCAGCATTCTTTGGCATAGTTGCAAGACTACTTCATATATCTTTACAGCATCTGACTGCAACTTATCTTGTAATGTTTTTCTCCCAGGCAGTATGTATAGATGTAGAAAAAAGTGAACGAGTTGTTGAATCTTTTCAAGCTGATGTAAACAAGCTAAAAAAGCAAATCGCACAAAGAAAAAATGAAAAGGAACAAGAAACAAGTAAGTTTTCTTATACTTCTGTTGTTCCATAAACAGGATCTATAGAGACAAAAGACTTTTATTTTAAATGAGCACATAAGACTAGTTGTGAATTACTTGTCTTTGTCTGTTTTATGAAACAAAAAAACAAAACACATTGTCAGCCTAATGGCTTTAGTCTTCCATGCTGATACTTAGGCTGGCTATGTAATGAGTTTATGTTGAAGTGATACCTGAATTATTAAGATACTTCTGCAAATATTTTCGTATTCTGAAATCCAGATGAAAACGATAATTTGCATACATCACTTGCAAAAATCTCAGAATATCCTGTGCCTGGATTGATAGAATTGAAATTTTGAAACTGAATTTTGAAGAGGGCTATGTGGTGCAATTTATTAATACCTGTCACCTGGAGTCTTTCTGGCAAGTTACTGCAAATTGTTGAATTGTAGGACATATTCATTATCTTGGTAAGAGTGTATAGACTATGGGAGAGTGTGGTATACCCTTGGAATGCTGATTTTAACGGTTTAAAATACAAGCTAATCCAAAACACAGCAGGCATTTTTAAACAATTTGTTAAATGTACACAATTTCAGGAAAATGTAGATTCCGGTAGTAAAGAATTAAATTTGAAATTATATTTAGTTTAAGTTGTACCACTATGACTGCTTTTGAGGTGAAAACTGCAAGGCCAGATCACTGGCTAACAAATGGTACTAAGTACCAGACTTAGCTTGTGAGAGCGAGGAAGGTATCTGGGCACTGCTCTTTTACTGTGTACCACCATCACCCGGGGTGCAGAACTGGCCAGTCATGCCTCTGCCACACCACGATAACATGTATTTGCATAAACTAGCCCCAGCAAGCATGGGGCTATAACGTGGGTATGCAGCTGGGAGTTATGGTGTGTGTACGTGAAGTCATGTCACTTCTCGATATGCTAAAACATACTTTTAAACAAGCTGTTTGGAAATGCGTTTCCTTAAGACATGCATCCCAATTTCTAATTGCCGATTTTTGGGGAAGGGTGTGTATGGTATGCAAATAAATATGGTATCTCTGAATGGGAAACCAAGTCTACCCTAGAGAAGAACTTTTCTGACTGGCAGCATGGTTCAGTAGGACCTCTCATCTCAGCTTAGTACGGTAGTACTGTAGAACCTGGATACTTTGGAAAGTGAAGTTCCCCGCCCCCTTGTAAAGATGAGGGCTTGCAAATTAACGGAGGACATACGGAGCCACAGGAAACAGCTGTATGGGACTGTTGAGGTGGTTCTGCTGAGTAGCAAAGCAGTGCCTTTTGAAGCAAAAGCTGTAAAAAAAAAAAAATCGGAGTGGTTCATCCTTAATATAATTCTCTGTGACTTAAGCAGGTTGTGAACCACCTAGATATGAATGATGTGGGTTCTGCTGCATTGGGCTGCGAGTGGTATTAGGATGTGGATCCTGAAGGGGAAATGGGGAGGGAGAAAAAAATGATGGTGTTTTCTTTAAAAGAAGAAGGTAGGTCAGGGAGGGCAGGACAGGACATAATGTTTGTTCGGTTTTTTTTGGGAGGGGAGGGAATGGTCTGTGTTAGAGGAACAGGAAGAAGAGAGGAATAAAAAAAAGAGGAAACTGACACTGGAAACAACTTATGTACAGACAGTTATAACCAGTTAATTGGGTAACTAGTGATGCAGGCCAGCTGCTTGGATAATTTTCTAGCAGGGGTGGCCAGCCTATAGCATGTGTGCTACAAGCAGCACAACCAGCCTCTGTGTGTGGCACACAGCAGATCGTGGAGGGGACAGCAGCACAACAGTGGTGGAAAGTAGAGGCGCATCGATATGTTGGCTGGGTATCAGATCAGCACCGATTAAAAGGAAAATTAACCTTATCGGCTTTTTTTGGCCATTAGAGCTGATAATGTTATCCAATCATTAATTATGCTGGGGCCCCCCAGATCTCTGGGTTCCCTCCCTTGAGCTGGGGGGGACTTTGAATAACCCCCCATCCCCTTACAGGTGGGCGAGCAGAGCTGGATTACAGTGTGGTGCGGGCTGGGGCTGGGTCAGGTGCTGTAAAAGGTGTGAATGCAGCAGAGGTAACGGGTAGGGAGGGATTGGCGGAGCTGCCTGGCCCGACCCAGTGTGACTTAACCCACAGTGCCTGGGCTTCTGCACCCCAGGTGCTGGGGGCAGAGTGTGGCAGGGGCCGAGGCTCCTGCTCCCTTCTACCCCCCGTCCCCTGCCCCCATGCAGGAGGGTCCTTTTCCCAGCAGGGAGGCTCTGGGAGTGGGGGGGGGGGGTGATGCTTTAATTGGAGCAGCTCCAAGAGGCATTCTACTTAAAGTGCTTAGAGACCATGCAGCCGTGGGCAGCCTCAGCTCAGACAGCTGCCCCAAGCCTGAAGGGTGGGACAGCTGCTCCCCACCCCACCCCCGGGTGTACAGCAGGGTTCTTCCCTTCCCGGGGAGCGTCCAGGAGATGAGGGGTGGGTATCAGCATCCCCACACTTAGAAATGGCAGTGGGGATGCTTGAACTAAAACTCATTGGACAAGCTTTATTACTAAATATCGGTTATTGGATCGGTGTTGGCCAATATGGCTGGTTAATAATTGCCTATTGGTATCAGCCAAGAAAATCTTTATCCATGCATCCCTAACCAGACAGGGGTGGAAACAAAGAGCAGAGTATTGGATTGTGGCAGGAAGTTAAAGGTGGGAAAACAAGACAAAACAGCAGCAGATTAAGCAGCGAGCACAGGCAGGGAGAAGAAAGAGCAGCTGATTGGGCAAAGAAAGGGGATTAGAGTGGTGCTCAGGGACAGGATGGGACATATTCATGGCATGCCTGTCAAAAAGGTTGACTACCACTGGTCTATATGATCTCTGGCCAAAGTTTGGAAGAGACTAGAAGTTTTAGCTTGTATGCTAGGTATTAATGCTTTTAGATTGAGGCTTTTTAATCTTTTAATGTGTTTATTCTTCCCCTTTGCAGTTAGTGCTTGATTCAGCATCAGTTTTCCTTTATGTTCTAAGTTAAGTCCACAGCAAATAAAAGTGCTGAAATGATTATATCATGTTTTGGTTGCTAAATTAAAATCCTTACAGGTATATTTTGAAGATAGTCCTACATTCAGCAAATAATTGCTAGCAAATAATTGAGTGTTTTTTTCTGAAATCCCGACTATCTCCAAGTGCTTCCTTTTTATCAGTGATGCTTCTGTATTAGAAATTTGTATTTCAGTTAGAAGAGTATTATTTCAAAACTTTTCATCAAATAATATTTTGGTGTAGTCCAGTGTAAGGTATTTATTTTAGGGAAGTGTATTCAGCAATCCTTTGATTTATTTCAAATGATGCAAGATCTAAGGAAGAACAGGACTACCTTATTCACCTGGAGATTTAAGCTCTGGTTGCATTTCTTTTATTATGTGTTTTGGGAACCAGAGTAAACAATCTTTGTATTGATTTGCTGGGGTTTGATTTAACTCGCTATCATAGAAATGTCTTCCCCATCAAAACTCCATGTTTTTCATTACAGTTCTACATCATATTTTGACAGAATAATTTTCATGGCATATGTTTATGACTACTAGGGGGGGAAAAAAGAGTAGTAAAACTGCTTGTTCAGCAGTGCTGCTCCACAATTGTCTGGCTCAGGCAGACCCATTGTTTGAACATATTTGGGGTGGTGCCGTGCTGTCCCTCCTTCATAAAAGTTGAATACGTCTTTAAGAAACCTGCTTATTGGTAGGCAGGATTTGCAAAGCGCTTCATCATTTTTCAGGAAACAGTGGTGAAGCTTTAGCAGATGTAAGGCAGGGAGGATGAGGGTAGAGAAAGAGAAAAGGAGGGAGGGAGTATTGAAAGATGGTAAGCAAAATATTCAGGTGGAATGTAGAGTATGGGGTAGTCGTGTGTTCAAGGCAGTGGGCAACGGGCCATTTCTGAGAACACGTGCCAAGTGGATAAGAGTGACAGGAGATGGAGTAGGACGGGAAAGCGTATGCATGGCTTGTCTGCATGATGTCATCTGATCGTGCTTTGCTAGGCTTCGGGGCTGGTTTCTTACTTTCTCATTTTTACAGTATTGGAAGTTGTTTTCCCTGTCTTGGAAGTGTTGACTGTTTTGTCTTGTTTCTTCAGTCAAGTGAAAGAGAGCAAGCACACTTACACTTTAAATCTCCAAAGGAATAGTATTTATCCAAAAGGCTGTCATTCCCAGCAATTATTTGTAGTTGGGATATGGCTATACTGGATATCCTACTTGCCTTAAGAGATGTATTCTGGCTGTATTTCGGAGAATTCACTAGAAACTGTCAGATAAAATCAAATCAACCTCATTAGAAGCACAGTAATATGTTTTAGGATGTGTCGAAGTATGTACTGTTTGCAGTTCTTATGCTCTGAAAAACTCTGTTCTCTGTGTGTCACTGCATACTATATGGTATATAAAAATTGAATCCTGCTGTATACTTAATTCACCATAAAATGTGTGGGACATCTCCCTTTTCTTGTGTCACTACTGTCGTATTGATTCAAGGTAGATGGAGCTACTCAGCCTTATTTTTGGCCTTACTTCAGTTGGTCATTCCATTCACGACTCTAATCTGACACAAGGCAGATGAGGTGTATTAGTAATGAGAAAGTTATTCCTAGGACTTGAATGTTCCACTACACACCTAAGTCTTTTAAAGCTACACTTCCATGCAGAAAAATGGCTTATTTCAATAAAGTTGCTAAAAGTAGAATACATTTTCACAAGCTATGGGTAGTTTTCCACATGAAACGCAATAGAACTTTTTTTTTTTAATCTGAATTTTCCATAAACAGTAACCAATATAAACCTCATTTCATAGAATCATAGAAAAGTTGGGCTGGAAGGGACCTCCAAAGGTCACTTAGCCCAACCCCATGCTTGAGCCAGGATAATCCCTATCCAAAGTACTCTAATCTGCCACAGTTAAAGCAAGGGGATGAGTACCTAGGAATTTCAAAAGTAGACCTGGACCTCTGTGTGCTAGATGTAATGCAGAAACAGAATAAAAAGGTAGACTGTATACTAGAGTGTACAGTCTTAAAATAGATGGACGAATACAGGAAACCAAGGAGAAATACCGGTCAGCCTGATAGCACTCCTACTTTGCCTAACCATTGTAAAGATTTTTTAGGGAACATAGGAAAGGGGGGATTTGAAGAAGACTAATGAGGTATTTCAGAGATGTTTATATGGACCTGCTTCCAGGGATGAGGGGCACCAGGGAAGGGAGGCACAAAGGAGTTTGAAAATATAACAGTGGTCAGTGGAGTTTAGCACTGTGGCCTAGTAAGAAATGAGCCTGTTATTCAATACTGAATGAAAACTGATAGACAGTGATAGTGATTATATCTTGGAAATGATTAAAAGTAGTTTCTGGTTGATGTGATAGAGATGAGAGAGCCAATTCAAAGATGCAAAGGAAGGGGCAACGTGGTCCAAGATGGAGAAATGATTTTCGCAGCAGCATTTTGTATGGTTATCAGCAGGGCAAGATATCGTTCGTCATATAGAGAGCAGGATATTGCAGTCATCAAGACGAGATAATGAGAGAGTTCTAGCTGTGTAGATGGACAGAAAAGGCTGAATCTCTGAGAAGTGATGTAGAAAGATTTTTGTAAGAAATAATCATAGCCAAGCTGTGAGGACCTAGAGAGAGGTCATGCTCAAACAGGAACACCAGCAAAACAGGCCTTAGTTACAGGAGGATGGTGATGTCCACAATACAGGAGAAAAGGGATGGCAGTAAGGTTTTGAAAGAGGGGAAAGAGAAGGGCTTTTTTAGCAATTGTTTTAGCAATTTTGTGGTTCAGCTGATGGCTAAAGCTATACGAGAAGTCAGATTGGCAATGTTTCTAATTTAGACATAAGGAAGCGAGTGTGGGGTAGAGAGATACTTTGCCAGGGCATTGGCATAGGGGTGATAGTTGAATTTATGTTAATAGATAAGATATAATGCTCAGAGGGGAGAAGGGGGCCACGAGATCCCTGTAGAAAGCTGTAATTCCTCTCTAGTTTCTCTGATGGAAACACTGAAGGAGAAATTGCAGAGGTAAGAGGAGAAATGGAAAGAGGCCGGGTAATGGAAACCCAGAGAGCGTAAGTTGTTTTTGGTTTTTGTTTACAAATGGAAGACAGCCGACAAGTTGAGGAGGAGTTCTTGTTCTGGGATTTGGCCAAAAAAAGTCTTTAAAGACATGGAGAACAATGTTAGTGCAGTGGAAAGTCTGGGAGGCAGATTGAAATTGGTCCACAATTGAATTGGAAGAAATTCCAGAGAGCACTTGTAAATGGCATACTCAATGACCTTGGAAGAATGAAAGGGGGCTGTTGTAGTTGGAAATATAAATGAAATCCAAGATGGATTTCTAAGATGGAAGGGAGAAAGCCAGAGAAGAGTGAGAGGTTATAGAAAAGGATGGAAATGGAAGTGGGCACAAAATGCTAATGGATTGGGGTTGGGCTGTCCCCTCATGTCATCCAAAGATGGGTCAGGGTGGTGATGCAGAGCAGTAGAGGTAGATAAGAATCTCCTGCATTTGTTGCAGGTAGGATGTGAAAGAGTTGGAAGATGAAGAGTAAAGAAAAGGCATGTCAGGCAGTGTGCTAATGGGGAAGATCACACATTTTGCCAGTTCTCTTAGAAGGATTTGGTGAGATCCTGTGCAGAGAGAGAGAAGTGCAGAACACATGGAGGTTTTGAGTGAGTCAAGGGTGGGAAAAATGTGTGCAGGCATTTAGTGCACGAGATTCAATTAACTTGGAGAAGTAAACTTGGCACAACTAAATGCGGAGAATTTTTTGTAGCAGAGTGTCAGCCTGGACATCAAGTTTACATTAAAAAAAAAAAAAAAAAAGGCCAAAGAATCTAGAGTTGAAAAAGGGGGTGTTAAGAGTCATCAGCCACATCAATTAAAAAATATGCAGAAGAAAGGAAGGGCTGACCACAGGACAGATTTTCAGTGCTGATGGAAAGGAAGTCTTGGGAAAAGAATGAGTGACAAAGCTTAGAGGGAGGTTGAGGCTCAGTATTGGAAGAGGCCAAGTGATGGTCTGATACTGAGAATTCAGTCTCAGATCAGAGAGAGTAGTGCTTAAAGACCATGTCAAGTGAATGTCCCTGTTAGTTTGTGGGAGAGTTGAACTATGGCTGCAGGGCCAATGGAAACAGAGTGAGGAAATGTGAATATAAGGGGACAGACGGGTCATTGACATGGAAATTAAAGTCACTGAGGACGTGTGTGGAAGACTGAAGAGAAAAAGTGATCCAGGAGTTAAAATCTGAGAGGAAGGTCAGTGTGGAAGAGTTGGTTGACCAATAGCTGATAGCAGTGTTGAAGAAGTGACAAGAGAAGTAATTTATGGCTCTGTATCCTGAACTAGATTATTTTATATGCTTTGAAAAATACTTGGAACTTGCTCATTTTCTTGTTTTTGTAGGACAGCAGCAAGCCATCTTAAACAGACAAATGTCAGCTGACAACTTGGAACCTATGTTTGTTCCACGAACGTCCTACACTGGATTCGCTGTGGAAGGTTGCACACTTGAAGATTCAGATGCCTCAGATCCTCCTCCTCCTTATTCTGATTTCAGTGCAAGCAATCAAGAAAGTACTGTTGGTCATAGTCTCCTGGAAAGCAGCGTGTTCATGCCTCGACCACAGGCTGTTGGCTCTTCCAATTATGTTTCCACAAATGCAGGATTGAAGTATTCTGGTAATGGAGCATCCATGCCCTCTTCCCAAAGAGCAGTTGGTGACAATATTGATGAATCTGAAGACAGTGATTATGAGAACTTGCTTGAACCTACAGAATCATCTGACAGTGAATACTCGCAGACAAGGGTTTCACGACCCCTGACACATCCTGATGGAGATTCCAGGAACAGTCAAACTTCCCAGATTTAATAGAACCAAGAACTCAACATGGCACTGTCTTTTTTTTTCATAATTGTTTCAAAACAATTTTGGGGGATTTAACCTGGATGAAATGAACTACAAAGAATTACTGTGCACAGAAAACATAGAAGACTTGCACTAGTTGGCTTTACTCACCTTGTGATACATTTTGCAAGTTTTATAATGGAATCACTAGGAAATCAAGTTGTACTAATGCAAATGAGGGTCATGGATGTACTGGTAAACTTAGGCCGAATGAAATTTATAGAAACCATGTAGCTTTTGTTGTCATATTTTCTTTATGACAATAAATTGGCATATAGCAACTAAGCACAGTTAGTCTACAAAATAAGTGTGGTCTGAAATCAAAACTTACCTCTTGCACTATCATGCCTTGAATTTTAGTTTTTGAAAGGGAAACAGTTTTTCAGCAACCTTCAGAGCAACTTTCTATGGTGAACCAAATTGATCTTTGCCATAAAATAAATTTTGATAATTCCAGAAGCCTGATTTGGAAGCTTGTGGTCTACCTTCCTATATCAGTATGCTCGTTTAATAAAGAAGGCGGGTTGTTTGAGCTTTTTTTACTAGCCTGTGTATATCACTTAAAATGATGGTTGCCTTTTCTTTCTGTAGAAAACCTTACTGGTAAATCATCCAAATGAATGTCATATGCTTAGTTACTTGGGTTTTGGTGGGTTTACAGTAACTTTATGCCACACTAGCCTCATTTACCATCTCTTTTTTGTAGTAAATTATGAAGTGCACATAGCAGTAAATGGTGACAGATGAAAAATCATCAATTCCATCACAATTTGACTTTGAAAACTATAGATTGCAAACCTCATAGACTTTTTATTGCAATTTATTTGCAATCTGTGTATTGGATTTATACTTCTTTACCAGTTATTTTATGTAAGAAATAGGGGGTCTGGGTGGGGAAAGGTTGTTTAGGTTTTTCCCTGGGTTTATTACTTTTCGCCTTGGAGTGAAATACATAAATGTTTATTTTAATTTGACTTGCAGCTCCTGTCAGAAAATTGCCATTTTGGAGACATGAAGTGTGGTATATTTAGAGAATTTATGTTTGGATGCACTTATATTTTTATTTAATTACTGCTTGTATTCTAACTTTACCCAAAAGATGTGCAATTGTGCCATTAAAAAGTTTGTGTACTATTGGGCTCTATCCCTTACATATGTATGGCAAAACTTGAAGTGTATGATGAGGTTAGCACATACATTTAGCATCTTAAATATTAATAGCCTTTCCTTCTGATTTGGTTAATAGCCAGAAGAACAAAAAACAGTTGTTTAAATGTTTAAATATATTGATTTACAGAAGGTGGAAATCTCAGTATATATGATATATGTAAGGCAAAAATATGTTCATTAGCCTCTTTTTACCTGTACTAAATAAAACAAAATGGTTTTGGAAAAGTGATGTTAAAGAAAAGATGTTAAAACTGATACTCTTCTGTTGGGTGTTTGTCTTAAACATTTATGGTCTATTTTAACTATTTTACATTATTCTGTGTAGCCTTAACTCAATGCCTTTTGTTTTCAAATGTTACAATCCACTTTAACAGCAAATTTGTTCCGGTTTTATTACTGTTGGCTATCTGCAAGCAACTGTAGTACTGGTGTGATAAGTGCTGCTGGCATCTCATCAGTTTTGATTTTCATGTGCAAGAAAGTATTTTTATTTTTATGCTGCACAGAAACCTGCAATGTACATCTCTGACAAAGCAGTTAAATGTGACGGTAAAATTTTATTTAAACCTGTAAATATATTTTCATATCTGTCAGCAAAGTTCCATGTTAGTGAAGGTCATGTGTCAGCATATGAAAATGCAGCTTAGTTTTGAGATCTTTGTTTGTCTTCATTATTTAAAAACAAACAACAAAAAAACCTTTGCCTATTACAGACATAAGAAATGGATTGGCTGGAGGGGGGAAAATATACCACCAATGAGATTGACTTTGACTTCTATACAGTAACTGTTTGTGTACAGTAACCATTGCACATTATTATATACATTCACCTAGACATTACAAATTCTGTGATTCCTTCACGACAGATTTCCGGTAGTGGAAAGTTAATAAGTGTTACATTTCATCCTCTAGCATATCAGAATAATTAGGGGAGGGCTGACTACACAATTAAATCCTCTATTCTTAGCTCTTGTCTGTAGGCATTTTTAGTCGCTGTAATTACTCAGAAATGGGCATAAAGGATCAATATTTATAAAACTGAGTATCTTACTACAAAGACGTTCATTTTCTTTGCAGGTTTGTGTCATGGGTAATGACGATAATAATGGATCATGGCTGTGAAGCAGTAGCTAGAAGTAGGAGTGCGCAGAAGCAGACCCCATTTGATTTGGATTCAGCCTGAATTGGGGACAGTGATTCCCCGAATTGGGGACAGTGATTTGTTGATTTGGATCGCTGTCCCTGATTTGATTCGGCCGAATCTAAATCTGAAGATTCAATGCTGATTCAGAGA
Organism: Crocodylus porosus; assembly: GCF_001723895.1. Lineage (NCBI taxonomy): Eukaryota > Metazoa > Chordata > Crocodylia > Crocodylidae > Crocodylus > Crocodylus porosus. Next base: position 8,633,953 of record NW_017728951.1, on the reverse strand, counting down.
ATCAGTGATTCGGACATAGGCACAGCTGCAAATGTATTTTCTACATACCTCAAGGTACCAGCATGTCTCATAAGCACTGCAATGCTGGGGGCGGATGGAGTATCCCACAGGACCATGGGGGGGCCCCCACATGCTTGGCAGCAAACCTGGAAGTGGACCGGAAATACTTCCTGTCCATTTCTGGGTCTGCCAGGGAGCGTGCAAGGGGGCTTCCCTCCATGGCCTCTCCCAGCTCAGCGATTGGCTGTGGGGAAAACTTGGGTGCCCCCCCAGACTCAGGAGGCACCAGTCGCCTAGCTGGGGTGAGGGAGGGGGACAAGGGGGGCCCTCTGTGCACTCTCCGGCTGATCCAGAAGTTGACCCGAAATGCTTCCGGTCCAGTTCCAGGTCTGCTGCGGAACGTGCTGGGGAGCCCCCCAGTGCTTCTGTGGGACATCCATGCACCCCAGCATCACAGCATTCATGAGCTCCTGCTACCTAGGGGTATGTAGAAAAAACATTTAAAGCTGCATCTACGTCCAAATCACCGAATCTTTCTGAATCTCTCCAATTCGATTTGGAGAGATTCAAGTGTCCTCTGATTTGATTCAGATTTGGAGATTCAGGCACCAAATTGTGAACCCAGCTATTTTTTTTTTATTGTCAATGAGAAAAATGGCATAATTACTGCTTATTTCTCATTTCACAATTTATCTCAAATAGTCTCTTCTACACCTTCACAGTTGGGAATAATAGAAATCTGAGTGTGGGAAGTAATTACTGTAGTACTTTCGTGTGGATTTACTAAATTCACTTAATGATTTTTTTTATGCTTTTTAAAAAGAGTTTGATTGACAGCATAGGAATCTGAAGTCCTGTGTTTGCCCACACAACAATTCCCCGGGGTGGGAAGAGAAGTGTGAGCATTCTCATTCCTCTTACTGGCGTGCTCATTTGGAAGCTTAATTATTCAGTTCTTAATTTTAATTTGCCACTGCCTCCAACCACGTAAATCTCATGCAGTTGCTCAGTGTGAATGTCTGTGTCCCACTTGTCTTAATACTTCTTGAATAATGGGAAATTGTTCCTTTTGACAAATGCAACCGCAAAATCAGATTAATAGGTTGATTTGAGTTTCTTTCACTCCCTTTCTCTCCATTCAAGAAGATCAGGCTGAATGTACATGTGAGGTCATCAGGAGCATATCAGTAGATAAGTTCCCTTTGTTTTGCTATTTCTTTTCTTTTTTTTTTTGGCTGTAGGAGCCGATGACAGATATTTGAATTACTAACATTTCTTATGAGTTCTGTATTGCCATTTTTAAAATAAATAATTAACTTTTAAACTGGTTTAGGTGCAAAGCTCTGAAGTTTATTTTTATTCAGAAAAGAGATTTCTGACGTTTAGCAAACGAGCTTCCTTCCTCTCCCCCTGCCTCCTCCCCCCCTGCAATTCTGGCAAACCCTGACTTTGACAGTTTGTCCAAAAAAATCTCTTCCCTGTATTTAGGTATAAAAATTTTGCAAAACTGTGTGAAAATATCTGTGCCTATAGAAGGATTAAGAGGATCTCACAGTGCTAATATATAGCATTTGCATGATCGTTTGTACAGGCCGTTCTTTTAGACGAGCATTGTCATTGTATCGCTAACTCGAATCTTGCCCTACTTTTGCCTGGTCGGTACAGTGGTATGTATATAAAAAATGTGTGTAACCTACATAAACCTAACTGAAGCAATATAATGATACCTTTAAGACGCTTAGAAATTGTAACGGCATGCCGTGATAGATTGCAAGTCTGGTGCTATTATGCCAAAATTGGTTCCTCACCCCAAAAAGTCTTCCTTCAAAACCATTGTCCAGTTCCTACTCAGAAAAATACTTCTTCAGTTTGACAGTCATCTTTAGATTGGTCTTTTGTGTTGTCACCTTACTGTTCTCTAAAATACTGATCTCTAAAATACTCTTTCTTGCTAAGGGTTTCTGCTTTTACGTTGTAAGTGTAAGAGAAAGCTAACAATTTCTGCAGAATATGGTTAAAATGCTTGTGGATTTTTCCATTATGAACAGCATATGGTAATTCCTACATATGGTAGCAAATGCCTCCAAACCTGCCAGATATGGTGACTGAGATCCTCTCTCAGATTCAAATGTTCACTGAGTATTATATATGCAAGTGCGTGTCTCTAACCTTTAGTTGTTTTCCCACAACTAAAGACAGCAGGTCTGAGTCACTGTTTCTCTCGATGTTCCTTTCACGTTTTTGCTTGTGTACTTAAGAGAACTTTTAAGTGGTGCTAGGTCCTAAGAGTTCTTGGTAAGCAGGTACCTGGGATCCATGAGAGTCTTGTCATAACAGAAAATTTGGGGGTCATCTGATCTGTGAAAACGAGAGAACACAGGAGGAGGAGGAAGAAGAATGTAGCTCTAAGCCAGTGGTAGATCTCGCAGCCTTCTGCAGTCGATCCGAGGCTGGGGTGGGCAGCTGAGTCCCTGCATGTATGCACATATGTACCCCAACCCAACAGGTCAGTCCATGGGGGAGGGAAGGGGCCGGGCTCGATTGAGGCTGCTGGGGTGAGGGGAAGTGCCACAGAGGCAGGAGCAGGGGTAAGTTGACTGGGGCCCTGGCTGGGTGGGACTTACCTGCTGGGAAGGTGTACCCCCAAATAATTTTTTCTGCCTCTGCCTCAATCTACCCCCCCCACCTTCCCTTCCCACACGCTTACCTGCTGGGCAGGGCGGGGAGGAGGGGTGGCAGCAGCACACGGTAGATATTGGGTTGCTTTTAAATGCCAAAGGTGATCTCGTACTTGAAAAGGTTGGAGACCAATGCTCTAAGCCTTCTGCTCACCTGCAGATCCTGGACTGCTGAGATAAGTGGAGAGTATTGTAACAACCCGGCTTGTAAGTTATGAGAACCATCTGAGCCCTGCCTGCAGTATCCAACATGCTCTGTCCTGGCACCCACACCTGTTAGGGTTTGTGAGGGACAGTCTTCTAGTTCTCCTGTGCATGACCCATAGTGCCACTCAGTTCATTTTATGTGGGACAAAGTGGTGGGAGGGATGAGGATCTTGCCTTTATTTCCAGATTTCACAAAAATATTAATGAAGTGCTCATTGACTCTGTGGCAAGGACTCCTGGTAGAAGATGGCTCAGCCCATTGAGACCACATCTAACTTATTTGCTTTTAGTATTATTGAAAAGGAAACAACTTAGTCCTTGTTCACCCCAAATACTTTGGATCTCAAATTCTGTCGCATCTAAGAGTTGCTGAGAATATGGGTGATATATAATGTCTTCAGGTGTGATGTGTTTTCCTTTTTCTTCTGTGGTGAAGAACGAGTTCAGATGCATGTGGTCTGCTCAACTCAGCAGATTGAACTCATATTTGGTAGCTAAAGTTCCAGTTATTTTAGGGTTTTGTGTCTGTGGAGAGCCAATGTAAGTCTCCCTGACATAATGAACTATTTTAAGATGTCCTCTCTAGATCTGACTCTAGATGTAAAGCTTCATGTCTTTTTTGAGACTGAACTACAGTAGTGATAGGTATGACAGCATCTTTCAGTGAGCTGCTAGTCTTGACCTCCTAGCATACTTTTGGTGTGGCTTTGTAGTTGCCCTGCCAAATGTCTGAGCTGTTTGCTTTTTACTGCTCTCATTTTTGTAAAACTGGTTCTTCATGAAAGAATTGTCATTTCTTTAAGCTAAATTTCTTTGTTTCCCCCATAAATGTAGAGAGAATTCTACCTTGTATCCAAAGCTTCAAAATTCTTCTATGCAGATTACATTTCCTGAATGGCTGTGGAGCACTTGAGAAGTCTCTTCAGATTAGAGAGACAAACCTGAGCAGCAGTTGATGCCGTTTGGCAAGGTGAAAATGGAAAGCCTGCTTCTCAAGTCCCAAATTAAATAAATCCTACAATTTTGGAAGTTTAAAAAGCAAGAGAAAAAGAGAGCTCCCAAAGAGCTTGCTTCATATTGGCTCTAGCTTGATATCCACAACTTGGCCTTGAGAGAGAGAGGTGAAGGATTAGAAGTGAATTTTGCAAGATGTATTTTTCCCTGGCAAGTCAAGGCTTAAAAAACAGGCTAACTGAGTGCCTATGTGGAAAGTTATCTTTGGCATGATCATAATTGTATTGGGATTTCTTGTTAGTGATACTAGACCAGAGGAGAAGATCAGGTTCTGCAATATGGGCCCTCACCAGTGCTGATCTTGTGGGAGAGGTCTGGGAAGGGAGAAGTGCACTGTTAAGATCCTATTGCTTAATTATACAAAGATCTATGACTACAGTTAGGGTCAGCCTTAAGACTGCCCTCAAATCCATGTGTGCCCTCTATGCCAAAACGCCCATAACTTAAGTGTCTGAGGTCAACCTTCTCCTGTGTGCGCTCTACAATGCCCAGGTGAGTTCCCAACACGTAGGCTGTAAGCATGGAGGTTCACTGGCTGCCGTCCCAGTACTCCTGACCCTTGCACCGTCTGCGTTCCACACTGTCTCTACTACTCATAGTTAAAGCCAAGTACAGGAGGATAAAGCAGAAGAGCTCTGCTTCAGGAACATGAAGAAACATGGAGATGGTCTCGGTGACGCCCTTATAAGATGCACTGTACTTGGGGAAGGGCAGCTTGTAGTTTGGGCTGACTAAGAATAACCTTGAACGTTGCCCCTAAATCATTCTTTGGCTTGTCTTCAGGAGTTGCCCAGGTAGCCATGAAGAGTCCATCTCAAAGCCTGGGCAGAAGCTCAGTACTCTGGATAGCATTCCTTCTCAAAGCAGGTGGAAACCCAAGTTCGAGGAGGAGAGCTCAGCTGCTTGCCCAGCCTATGCTGGCTGCTACAGCAGCTTGAACAAACTGCCTCTCTCTCTGCTCAAGGATACTTTGAGGACAGCAGGTGCTATATGAAACTCACACTCTGATTGTATTTTGGGTTGCAAACCATTTTTGTTAGCTGTTTTACTTCTGTTGGCTGGGGTTTATTTACAGCATACAGTTGCTTCTTTCTGCTTTGGTGTGGCAGTTACTAGGAATGAAGTGTTTGCATTTCAGGAACTGTATTTGACATTGGCAGTGTAGACATAGAAACTAGATGTTAAAATAAATGCTTGGCTGTATTGCAGGGAATATACAGCGATGTTAACATATTCTTTCATGTCAAAACATTTTTGTCGCATTCCATTCAGCCTTTTGCCAAAAGTCTTTTTTTTTCCCCCCATCTTTCTTAGCTAGACAAATGTTGATTTCAAGCAGGGAAACTAGCAACAAAAATAAGCCTTGTAACAACAAACTTTTGTTAGCTGCAGCGACTGTACACTTCCATCAAATTCTATGTGCTAGCACGGTGATTTTCTAATGTATTCCCAAGAGCAAAAGAGAAACATAGCTGCTAGCTTGAAGTGGCAACAAAGACGGAACTGGCAGTCTATGACTATAAAGAATCTTTCTAGTTTTAGCTACGGATATAATGCTGTTAAAAAAAATGTTTCTAATTCAACCTTTGCAAAAAGGATCATTAAAAATGACATTATTCAGATGTGCCTGGTGTACTTCTCCAGTCTCTGAATGACAAAACTGATTCTTGGTTTAAGGACAGCATCAAACTCATAATGGTTGCAGTTCTGATTCTTGTTTCTCTGTTTGTAAATCTAAAATTGAAACCTGTTACTTTTACCAAATATTCTCTCTTCCAACTTCTGGTTTGTTACTGTGAGATTGTCTAGCAATCAGGAAGTGAATTTAAAGAACATTTAAACGTTTGCTTGGGAAGAGGGAAAATGAACAGGTTACTGGTAAAAGCAAATGCTTCATAAATGCATCTAGGTTGAGAATTAAATGCCTGGTTAGCCTTTCTTTCATATGACTTCAGTCATGTAAAAAATAGTATTTCCTTTAAAGATACACTGATGATACAAACCACTTCAGCTTTCACTAGTGACACTCCAGAGATCTTTTAATATGGCTGTATTTTTAACAAGGCCTGTGTAAGATATTAGACGGACTATTCTGCTTGTCCTGTTACACAGCTAGTAGATGGAGAGGCGACAGCAGGTTTTTGCTTGCTTTTACACACTACCAAGAATATGCCCCAACTTATGTCATTGAGGGAAAAGCAAGGGGTGAGAACAATTAACTTTCCAAGCTCTGTCAGTCTTTGGCCTCAATATTGACTGGCACTGACACAAACTAGCTCCAGTTCTCTGGGAAACTGAGTAAGACTGCTTACTCAGTTCATGTAAACCACTGTGGGAGATTAGTTCATGGCTCAGCTACTAATGTCAATCTACTAATCACATGTTGTTCTGTGAAGATGAGACCATTTTGGTTGTAAACCTGTCCTGTGGTTGGGAGAGATTCTTGCATCTAGCAGAAGGCTAGTAATGGGGGCCCATTAAACTTTGATCTTCCATTTAAATGGCAAGGAGCTGGCTGCCAACCAGGGAAATTCACTCTCCTAGGTGTCTGGTAAACCAGCAGTGGAGACTATTTGCCTGATGGGTTTGGAAGCCTATAAAAGAATAGTTTTCACCAGGCATTTTGAAAACTAAAAAAAAACTACAGAGCAATGTTGTTGTGGAAGAGGAGAAAAGAAATCCTGGTGTCTGTAGAAGACAATGGCTAAGACCCAAAGATTACTCAGGAGTGATGAGGACTGAAGAAGGGAAATGCATGCAAGTATTTCATCATGTTAGCTAGATTGATGTTGAACTGTATGCCTTGTCTGAGTAAAATGCATTTGTTTTTGTAAAATCCTGCTTTAATTGTTGTGGATCCCTGAAGGGTAAAATAAACCAGAGGGCCTAATAGGGCAGAGCTCTTGGAAGGAGTGTAGTTAAGTTATGTACCTCTTCTTGGGCCCTTTGTCATCACTGGTGAAGCTCAGGGCAGCTGGATTATATAACTTCCCATTAGTATGCCCGAGAGGCCCTAGTGAAAGATGGTACTGAGGCTGGTTCAGTTCCTGAACAGCTCAAAAGTAGATGCACCCAACTTGTAGGTCCAAACATGGCGCTCTATTGATCATCCAGCATGGAGAGCTTGACTTAGAACAAAGGCAGATATAAGTAGTATGCCAAATGGTGATCATTTTGCAGTTTGGATTAAGTTTCACTGGTAACCAAACCTAAATTGCCCAAGATTTATCATTTTGAATCCTTAATTTGAAAGGTTTCTGTTCTAAGATCATGCAACCCCACCGTGTACAGAACTCCTTGGTGTACAGAAAATAGATTCATACTTTAGAGTTGTACTGACTTGTGCAGAATCTCATTTTGATTTTTAACCATGAACTGTGTATCCTGACAAAGTGGTACTAAGTAAGTACTGCAGTTCACAGAAGGGTAAACTGAGGTACAGATCTTTTGGCTTACACAAACTTGCATTACTTGTACAGTAAAAGGACAACACAAGAGTCCTAATTCCTAAGTCTTTAATGATATACACAGAACAGTCCTCCCACAAATCTCTTATTGGATATGTTTTCTTGAATTTTACTTTTTATTAATTGTTTAACTGAACAGTGCTTTCGTGTTTATAACAACTCCTTCCATTCAGAGACCTCAAACCGTTTTCAAACACTGGGTTATGTTTTGTTAGACCCCTGTGATGTCAGCGTCTCAAGTCAGGCTTATTATCCACCAACCTAGATGTGTGAAAACACAGTCACAGAGGACTCGTATGACCTGCGTGACAAATTGTTGTCAATGCTGGTAATGGATTGTGCAGTTCCTTAATTCGGTCATCATATCTAGTCACTAGCTGTGCTATTCCTTCACACCATAACTATATTTCTTCATCACATTAACTTTTATAAACAAATGCAGGAACATTTATTTAGTAGTTTTGTATGTGGTGATTCTGAAACAGGCTTGTTGCTTGAACAGGTGTTCATTTTGGAAGGCTCAACAGTACAAATTGCTCAATTTCCTGCTGTTTGGAAGGGCTTAGTTATGTGCTACTTTTGTGCTCAACCTCGCAGACATTCTCTGAGTGGCAGCATGTTAATTAAATAAGCAGTTTTCTTGCTGGTGAGCATTGTAATATTACAAGAGAGGCCCACTCGAATGTGAAGGCTACCCAGGGAAGCCCTGAGGAGTTACTTAAATATAGAGAACAATATACAGTGCCCTACAAAAGCAAAGCACAATTGTGTGAATATATACTGTATATAGAGCTGTAAAATGGCTGTGTATCTCTCTGGATAGAGGAGAGTTTAATTGTTGTGGGCTCAGAAGTCCAAGAGCAACAGAGTGAACACTTAGTTAAGAAAAGAGTTAACTGTGTTTTTTTTTTTAAATTAGATGTCAAGGCTTACAAAAAGGTGTGTGCTTATGCATTCCTGTAAGTCCTTCAACAGAGTATGAGAAGCATCTAAACAGGCTTTCACACATACTGTACTTCTGCCCTGGCTTTAAGAGAGAACTACCTGCTTGTAAAATGAGTGCTCTACATGAGCAATGTCCTATCAGCCCAGATTATTGGTCCATCCAGTCCCAGATCTGGTATCTGCTGCCAGCCAGTATGAAGTCCTTCATAGGAAGGTACAATGGCATTGTGGACAATTAATCTGACCATAGTGAAGCATTTTCTTCCTAAATTCTTCAGTTTGTTGGTCTCTTATGACCTGAATCATGAGGGTCTAAATCATTAACACTCTTTCAATTTATCTCATAAAACTCTGGATGGTCTCATTACCCCAAGAATGGCTTCAGGGGTCTTGAACCCATTGACTGTTTCCAGACGCGCAGGAACGTGTTGTTCCCCAGGACAAGTAGCATCTATTTGTCTCTGGAGAACGGCCATGCCATCCACACGCTGGTGCACAGCAGGTTACGCCAGGTGGAGTAGGGGAGGCTGGGACCAGCAACTGTGCTGGCCCCAGACACTTTACCTGGGGATGTTGGGGAGCTGCAGCAGGGAGCCTGGCTGGCAGCTGGAGCATGGCTTTGGCCAGTCAGGCTCTGGTTTTGGGCAGCTCATGCTGCCGCCATGTGTGCCCTTCCACTCCCACCCCTCCCCACTGCTTTTTTTAGTGTGGGGTTTTTTTACCCCAGGATTTCCCAGGGTCAGTCCTCTAGTTCAGTGGTCCCCAAACTTTTTTGATTGTGCACACCTATCAGTAAAAAAATTTTGAGCGCACACCTCTAATATATGTATATTTATATAGATAGAAGTTCTAATATTTTCTTCCTGCACCCCAATGGATTGTCTTGCACACCCCTGGGGTGCGTGCACCCCACTTTGGAGACCACTGCTCTATTTAAAGACTAGCTTCTTGTCCCATTCTCAAGCCTTTGACTTATCCAGGTATCTCCATATTTACTATAGGGAAAAAATTAGTTTTGTGCTCAAGTTAAATTGCCAATCCATGGGCAAAATCAGAGGCATGATGCACAATTAACATATATGCCCTACCTAGATTTGGAATGTGCCATGGAATAGTGCATGCCTCCTTTTAAGTCTGCAGTTCTAGCCAAAACATTAGGATATCGATTACTGCTCTCACATGAAAAGCCTGTGCCCCTGGGGTTGATGCACAGATCCACTACACCATACAATATTAATAAATAGTTTGGCATTAAAATGGCATGCAGAGGGCATCTCTCAGACCTTTTTGTTGGAGAAAGACATTTGGTCCTCTTGCTACTAGAGACCAAAAATAATCCTGCTACTACATGCGATGCTTATGTGTGGGGAAAAGCAGAGATAGTAAATGAATTCATAAGACACTGCTTTTGAGTGCGCACAGCAAAAGCTATGGCACAGATGCTGTTAAACTTATCATATCTGTGTCATGTCTAAGTTGCTGACCACCCCATGACTGATTTCAAAAGCATAGTACAATAAATGAGTCTGCACAACAGCTACCTCCTCAGGGAAGACTGATCAAGTCACCCTCACTGTTCACCTGTTGACTGCAAGACAAGACTCTTAGTGAGTCTATCTGGAATACATGGCTATATTTTTACAGAGTTTTCAGTTGATTTTTGTAAGGTGGGAGGAATTCTTCCCCTTCTCTCACTCAAATTCCAATTTCAATGCAATTTCAGTGCAGTTAGGGTGCTCCTCTATCAATCTTTTCAAGAACCAAAGGTGAGTTAAAATTCAGTAAGGAACAAAAGCTAGAACACATTGGGTGTGTCTACATGTACACTTTAATGCATAGTAGACTATTTTACTGCATATTAGCATAATGTCACTTTTTTACATGATGCTTTATTGTGTAGTAAAATAGTCTACTGCACATTAAGCATCACTAATAAAGTGTGCAAATGCACTACTAGACATTCGTGTAGCCTAATGTGCGTTAGAAAAAGTACATTAATGCACGTGTAGACATGCCCATTGTGATTGAATTGTGATAGCTGAACCTGATATGATGCTGTATCTTCCAAGTATCTCCCACAGAGGTCATCGGTAGGAGTGGGGCTAGCTTACCTTTTGTTGGGTTAGAGATGGTGTGGCACTAAACTCCCTGACCCAAACTTGAGTATAGTTTGTCTCTAAATTCATACTTGCCAGTTGGGCATGTTTGTACCTAGAAGTGATGTGCAGTCTAAGGGTCCTGTAACTGGAGTGATTCTTCTAGTGATGGGAGAAAATATAAGAATATTCTCCTATGAAGTGATGCAGTAAGAGCCACATTTAGCTATGATTCAATGAGTATTGCTGTAAAAAATCACTTTATAATTCCAGCAATAGATAAGGAGTTACTTATCCATGCAAGAGAGACAACTTCTCAGTTCATTTATCAAAGTGCTTGCAATTCAAGGCAGATCATGCACTAATAATGTTGAGCAAAGAAAGAGCATTTGTACTCTCCATGTTAGATACTTTAGATACGATCGATGTTATGTGGGCTAGGACTTACCTCAGTCAATACTTCTGCACTGAAGTTCCTGAGGAAGGTGATTGCTGTGGCAGGATTTTAGAGGCAGCCTTATTCAAAGTTAAAAGGGTCATTTTATGTAAAGGGTGTATCAGGTTAACCACTGCACTTCAAGCCTTGTTGCCCCTTTTGAATTAATGTTTTTTAAGACACCATGAATTCCTTGAGATAAATCCATACTTGCTGTACTGCATTCAGAACAAGGGAATCATGAAATCAGAGGAGTTATCTCAGAGATTCAATTGGGCCCGGAGCTTAGTTTGTTATAGACAATTGAATTCATTTCACCGAGAAGCTGAGGACTCCTTTTTGCAAGGTCTAGAAAATTATCTCTGGATATTTATTTAATCTGCACTTGGAGGGACTAGTCCTGGAAGAGTGGCCTACTCAGCATAGTAAAACACCAGCATAGTTGGTGTTTGGTCCTTTGGTATTATCATCTTACATCATACATAAATATTCTGATTGACTGTTTTTATTGTCTTCATTTAAGTGTATTTTGTGCATAGATAGAGACTTGTCCTCCAAATGCCATTATTTTTATCATCTATTTCCACAAATACAATGTTATGTGGATTGAGGAGGTAACCTGATCTTGTTGGCTGGAGCACTGAACTCAGTCTGGAGACCTGGGTTCTTTTTCTAGTCCTGCTGCTGTCCTGTCTTTTGACCCAAAAATTCTGGGTCACTTGTGTCTGCTAAGTTTGCATTTTAAATTATGAAGTTTTCGTGCATACAAGCAAGAGCACTCAAATAGAAAACAAAGTGTTTACCCTTAAACAGCCATTCAAAGTGGCTTTCTGAGCTCGTTGAGCAGGTACTGTGACCTTTTCTCCTTCACCCTCTGTATTGTATTGAGCTCTGGAGGACAAGGACTGGATTTCATCATGTCTGTAAAGCACCTAAAACAAGGACGTGCAGATTGTGGTCAGACACTCGAGCTATTCCAGCATATAAATAGTAAGTCATAGGTTCCTCACTCTGGACGTTTCATGGGAAGGCCTGAAACTGCTGTGGTTGCACGCAGCTGGGAGAACCACACTCACAACAAAACTGAGTTCTCGCAAGAACCTGAACTTAATAAAATAGGATGACTTTTTCAATGTCCAAGGATAATTTCCTCTTGTATGTTGAATTAATTTTGTCTTTATTTTGTATTTCCATGTCTATGTTGATGTATATTAATCACAGCCATTTAGATAATGCAAGACAAAGGCGAAGCAAAACTGGAGGCCTTTTTGTGTATGCTATTATTTTATCAGACGCTCATTCTAACCATGCTGTTTTGCTGGATGTTTCTAAAACTACAGTCTGCCATCCTACATTATCAGTGCTGTGGGATTCACTTCGAACATGGAGAACAGCTCGGCTACCCCACCTAATTGCTATTAGCCTGTCTGCACTGCAAACAAGATTTGTATTACAATCAGACTGTATTTTGAGAAAAACCCAAACAAGCAGCTGTATCAAAATAAATGTTTTGTAAGCTTAACTTAATCCTTTCTAAATCTGTATTAATGCCAACTTAAACTCAAGCCTACCTATTTTTATTTCCACTCTAGTCTTATTCATTATTTGTTGTTAAATTAGAGCAGAGTCTCTTCTAGGCTAGGGAAAGACATTCAAAAAAGCCGGAGCCTGAATTGATTCAACCTTTGCAGGTTAGTCTAACCTGCCTAGGTCAAACCAGTTTGTAACAGGCCAGACATTCTCTCTGGACTGAGGCAATGTAGGCTCATGCCTGTAGTTGCTCAGGTCAGGAGCTGGAGGGTGCTATAGCATGCCCTTGGCTGCAGGGAAGTGTGCTGGGGGAGTGTGGCCAGTCTTGGCTGAACTGGCCAGGGAGGGGTTTAATCCCCCTCTTTATCCCAACAAGAACAGACCCAGCTGCCAGTGGACGTAGAGGGGGGAGACTAACTTTCTACGCTGCCCCCTCTGCCTCAGGGGCCATGGTGCCCCACTGCTGCAGCAGCAAGGGGGGGAGTGCCTGGCAGACCCTTCTTGGATCCCTGCCAGTGGGATAAAGAAGGAGGAATTAAACCCCTCCCTGACCAGACCCCTTCCACTATTTGTCCCTGCTCTGGCTGGGTACCAGAGGGGTGGGGCCAGCTTGGCTGGGCTGGAGCAGAGAGCCCAGTCCAGAGAGCGTGCCGGGATGCTGGGGGTGTCTGGTTTAACTTAAACCAGCAAGGGGTGTGGGACAGACATTGCATAAGCCAGTTTGAGCCAAATCAGTTAAGTCTGATACTACATTCGACCAGGTTTATCTCAAACCAGTTTCAGCCATTTTGAAACTGGTTTATGTGCACTGAATGTCTGTTCTGTTACAGGTTTAAACCAGTTTCTGATCATTTAAACTGGTTTGTGTGTAATGTCTGTCCCTAGCCCTAAGGATAATAAGGTACCATGTAAGGGCACATTTGCTTATCCCCAAGACAAATCAATGTTAAGGTTTTTCAAACTACTTCTTTAGTTTACCTGTAGAACTGATTTAGGACATTTTATTTCCACACTCATTTAAATCCATTCCTCTTCCTAAGAGAGTTTCAATTAGAAAAACCAAAAGTTCCTCATTGTAGAAGATGTAGATTGTAGCTGTGTTGGTCTAAGGACATAGGCAGACAAGGTTCTTTGGGTAAATCTGATCTCTTTTATTAGACCAACTAAATAGTTGGAAAAAAAAATTCTTAGCAAGCTTTCAGGTTTAAAAATTCTTCATCAGGCTGAGGAAGCATCTGCAGTTGGTGATCTTCATCACCAACCAGGCACAAATCCTAGTGTGAACACAGGTAAAGAGGTAGCTTAAGTTAGATCCACCATATGAAATTTTGTTAGCATAGCTATGCCAGTTAGAAGGGGGGGGGAATCAACCCCCTGTTAGAGCTGTGACAGAAAAATCCTCTGTTGAAAGTAAAGCTTATAAAGCCATAGAACCATTTTTTGTCATTCAGGGAGATGATTTAACTGTACTGGCTTAAAAAAAACTCCTTTTCCTGGTTTAAGTTGCATCTCCACTAGGGGGCTTTGGCAGTATACTTGTACAGATGATCCTATTTAAATGTAGAATAAAACTTGTATCTGTGCAGTTTATTTCCCTACACTTACAGGAATGTTAGACTATTTTAACAGCCACTCTCCTGGAGATACTAGTATCATTACATCAATACAAGTCATGTGTACAGAAGCCTTTACCCTACCTCAAGGGCAGTGTGAGGCTTTAATGAATTCATGTTCACAGAGATCATTAAGGCCTTCAATTTAAAAAATACAAAGGGAAAAAAAAGGTTGGTGAGAATTAATAAAATATAAAATATTTGATTCCCTGAAATACTGTCATGATGAAAGTGCTGTTTAGCTGAGCATGACAAAGTTCAGGCCTCGTTGGTACTGTAATATAAATAGCATATTTGCAACTGGGAATTCTTAAGCTCTTTGTGAAAGTTAACTAATAGCTCCCAATGCCCCTTTGAGTAAGACAGGCTTCCTAACACAGCTGGTTCTAAGATCAAGTATAACTGAGACATTTGACCATAAGAGATGTTGGTTAGTCTGCAACCAAAACGTATTGAGCATGGGTTTAATGAGATGGTGGTATGGGACAGCCTGCATCCACCTTGTGTAATAATTTGGTATAGGAAATGAAAAATCCTCTTACCCAGCTGCAACTGAAGAGGGAACACGGGTGGCAGAAATACAAGTGTTCCACTGACCATGACAATAGCTTTTCTCTTATGAAGATTGTCATCAATGTGGGTTCTACTGGCTGCAGACGCCGATTTGTGCGTCATCCAAAAGTATCAGAAGAATGTCTGATATTTTTGTAAGAGACAAACTCTGTTCTTTGAGTAACAAAGCACTAAGTTCTGACCAGCTTGACCTTTTTGTTTTGCAAGCCAGCTGCTCCCAAAGGGATGCCTACTAGCATGGGCGGGAAGTATTTTTTTCTCCTGCCCTCAGCATAGGCTTGAGGAGAGCAGAACTCCACTGCAGCTGCTGTGTCAGTGCTAGTCTTTGTCAGGTAGAAATAGCCAGTGGGAGAGGAACTTGAAGAGAAAAACACGTCCTGCTCTAAGGTCGCACAGAGGTCCTGGCAGCATAATTTGTGCGGAGTCACTGAGACTCCATTATGGCAAAGAAAACCAACCAGTATGTCTGTGGACTGGGTGGCTCACGTCATTGGCAATGGAGAGCTCTACCTTACTCACATCAGATGTGTTCTAGAGCGGTGGTTTTCAGCCTGTGGTCTGCAAACCCCTGGGCATCCACAGACTATGTCTAAGACAGGGCTGGGCAAAATATGGCCTATGGACAGGGTATGGCCTGCCAACTGATTGGATCCAGCCCACAGGAGACACCTGCCAATTGATTTGATCTGGCCTGCGGCACTTCACAGAGGGTCAAGGCTAGCCTGGGGCAGCCTGCACCACGCTCCAGCCCATAGCCACCAGCCAGTGTGTGCAGCTTCTGGCAGAGTTGCTCCCAGTGTGACTGCAGCTGCTTGGGGGCTGCCTACCTCTCCTTGCTTCCAGCAGTGGTTCCTCCTGCTGTGCTGCTCCAAGCTGCGAAAAGCTTCAGCTGGGCAGCTTCTGCCCCAGCATGTGGAGCTTTAGGTCCAGGTCCAGCTCCTGACTGCCTTCTTCCCACTCCGGCCACCCGTATTGGGCGGGTAGAACGGGCAGCCAGGAGCTAGCCAGAGACCCATGCACTGGGGCAGGAGCTGCCTGGCTGAAGCTTCTTCCTGGCCAGGAGCAGGAGGAGGATCTGCTGTTAGAGGTGAGGGGAGAGGAGCAGCACATGGATGGCTGCAGCCACATTGGGAGCAGCCCTGCTGGAAGCTGTACACACTGGCTGGGGCCAGGCTGGCAGGTGTGGGCTGGAGGATGGCATAGGCTTGGCCCCATGTGGAGCACTATGGGGGCAACTGTAGACTGCATTGCCTGGGTGAGCTCTCTTGCACATGCCCCCTGCCCTCTCCTCCCTTCCCTCACCCCTGACTGGCTGCTGGGACTTGGTGCTCAGGCAGTACACCCCACCACACATGCATATATGCACGTACCCTCCCACACACCCCTTCACCCCCTCACAGGTAGGGTGGCCATCATAGATGACAGTCTGGTTGTTTTCTGTCCTCTATTGATACAAAACCCGACACCTTTACATCCTCTATTTTTCTCTTGAAAAATACGTCGGGCTTCGTATCAATAGAGGACAGAGTAGCAGAAAACTGAAATGTCCTCTGTGATGGCCACCTTACTCACAGGGCAGGGGCTGCCCTGCAACACTCCCTCTTGATCCTAGCCTCCCCTGCCCACCTCGCTCCTGATCCCTGCTTCCCGCCCACCCACAGCCCGATCCCACATAGGGAGTTTGGGTGAGTTGTTGTCGTGGGGATGCTGATGTCAAAACTTCCTATGTCACCCCAGGCCCAAACAATAGCCTGCTCCTGTCTAAGGGGATCCATGAAAGATGACTATGATCAATCAAAAGTATGTGAATACCCACACTTATAATTCAAAGGGTCCACATCTCCATTCAACATTTTTTAGGGTCCCACAAATTAAAAAAGGTAGAAAACCATTATTCTAGAGCCTCACAGGCAGACTTTTGCAGTCAAGCAGGCCACCTTGAACCAGAAGGGTTCTACACAGGTGCAGGAGGGTCTGCCAGTATGGGAACAGCTGCAGGATTGGAGCACAGGATAATAGTAACTGGGCATGTTACTCTTGAAGAGAAAAACAGAGGATATAAAGGCATCGGGTGAGATGTTTACTGCAGAGCTGCCTAATTAGCTCCACAGTAAAGTCTTCACACCTACACATGTAGCCCTATTAGGCCACAGGAAACTAATAAATGCTGCTGTAGAGTACTATTTGCAAATACAAATACTACGCTGTGGCAGCACTCTTCAGTGTGCAACAATGCACGTGTGGGTGAAGGGCTGGGGCACAAGGGTGCTTCAGTGTGGGGGCTGCCTGCCAACTACCCTGCAGTGAAGCACCCTCATGCTCTAGCCTGCCCCTCTGCAGCACGTTGAACCAGGTAGGAGTGGCCCTGGACTGACCCCCCAGACTCCCTGCTAGCCAGGGCTGCTCTGACCCAGCTCAACATGCTGCACTCCTGAGCACATGTGTAAATGCAGTGCCTGGGAGAAATAAACTCCAGTGTAATAAGTGCTGGGGTTTATTGCATCCTGCTAATTTTGCATGTAGACAGCCCGCTGAAACTTACTGCAGTTTGACATAGCTGAGGTGAATTAAGACTGGACTGATGTTGTCCCAGGGGACTGGTATCTCCACTGCACATGAATGACACGTGTCCTTAGAGGCTTGCAGGGCACGACGACTGCTTGCAGGCAGCGGCAGCAGCGGTGTCAGCAGCGAGCGGGAATCTCCCACAGGTGACTGGCAGTGTCAGCAGTGGGGAGAGGTGGCAACCACCCACAGACACTGTTGGCCATGTTGGTGGCAACCACCCGCAGGCACCTCTGGCTGTGTCGGCAGCAATTCTTCAAGGGGGTTCGCTGCCAATCTCAGGGTTCACATGCACCTGCATGCATGCCCTATGCGTCACCAATGCCATTGTAGAAATCCCGGCTCCAGCTTGGCATCTGACCCTTTCTAGCAATGTTAACAGAGCTGCCCAGGAGTTAATAGACATGGAATGGAAGTGGGACTCTTCACCATCCCAGGGAAGGCTGAGCATGCTGATGGGGAAGGAAGAGGGAGAATTGCATTACTGCCTGCTACCCTGACTATAGCTTGAGTGTGTATAAACAGGAGACTGCAGGCTCCATCCAGGGCTGTCAGTTTGGTGCCTTTCACAGCTGGTATGTTGAGATGACAAATACTGATTGTACATGTCAGAGCTCTAATCTGCTCAAGTAGTGAAGAAATCCATGCTCATACTCCCCTCTCATCTTCTTGTGCATGCATTTATGTAATAACAAGTTAACTAATTGCTTCCTAATTCACACCAGTCATGATATCCCCCAGAAATGCCGAGACAGAATAAACAGAGGGCAACATTTTCCTGAGAGTTCCTGTAATTGTATGGCCAGAGGTACTGAGAAGAGGCGATCAGTTTTCATCCTTTGCAAAAATAAGGCACAAGGTGTCTCAAGCTGGCCTTTCTGAATATGTGGTTGTGTGTCGCCGTTCCTTTCTGATCATGTAAACCTGAATGTGCACAGTGGGCTCTGGGGACAGGTGCAGTGTTAGGTGCATGAAATCACTGTCAGAGGAAAAATCCCCCCAAAAAACAACGTACACCAAGCTAATGCAATCCTTATTTCCCCCCACCTGAAGTCTCCACTGCCTGCCCTCCTCCTCCACTTCTGTCTCTTAGACAAAAGCAAAGGAGATCATACCAGAGGTCAACAAACTCAGACAGTGTAGCCTAGGAGAAGTTACCTATTTCAGGCTCCAGGGGCCTCCCAATGTCCTGTAACAAGTGAGGAAAGCAAGAGGGGATCTGCCTGAGAGCTAAGACAACACACGTAGGGCTGTCTAGATGGGAGTCAGCACCTTGATTGCACTTTGTGCGGATGCTTTGTCCCTTCTGCTTCAGCCCCTTTCTTCTTAGGAGAACAGCTTCTTTCTCCCCTCACAGCAGCTTTCTGTGGTAAGTGTTTCTCTGATAGTGTGCACCACATATTTGTTCTAGCTTTGGCATTTAATATAAATAGCACACTCGCTACAGCTCCCTGCAGTGCTCAGGCACAGCTGGAGTTTGTTATGAAACTGGCTGTATTTTCATCACCACTGAATTTGACCTCTGGCCCTTTTTTGGGAGAATGCAATCAGCTGAGCCACTGCGTTATAGTCCTTGAGAGTTAGTTAAATCATGGGATGCAGGTGAGGGGGATCCTTCATCATTCTCACACTAGAAAAACACCTAGCTGCTGCTGTTTTCCCTGGCCTGCCAGTAAAGCAGGAGCAATTTAGTGGCTGCCCAACAAGGCTCCCATTAATATAAGATTAGATTCCCCTGTGTTCCCTCTCTTGCTAATCACTTCTTACCTTCTGTTTGTGAGCACAATAATCCACACCTGAAGCTGGACAGCACTGACCCCTATCTAGTTACCGCACTACCTTTCAACCTCACTGATTATTTTATTTATTGATGCTCTAGTCTTTGAATCGCAAAAGCAAGGTCTGAGATGGAGGATATGAAATGTGCATGGGATAATCCCCTTGCCATCACTGGAAGGGAAATCACAAAGATTTTATGAAGAGGCACTGAGAGAGCATTTTACCTTTGTTACCATGACGGCAGTGGTATTATCTTCCTTTTCTTTTGTCTGCCTGATGCTTAATGTTGATTGTCTGAAAGTCATTGTATATGAGAACATAGCAAGTGCTCTGTTGTCAGTTTAAACTTGCTATCTTTTGTCTGATGGCTCTGTATTGTTGGACATTTCTTCTTGCAAGAAAGTATTTCTCTCAGCCCCACGCGCATGCTCCCAATATGAAACAGGGTAGAATCAGGCGATGTGGAAATGTGTATTTTGCCTGATTTTTATATAAGCTTAGAAATGATAACCCAGTGCTTGAATTTGTAGGTTTACCTCTGCAGTGACTTGGTGTGTTATGTTGACTATGTCACTTAATTTCTATTTGTCTTTGGGACGTAATAATACTGACCTACTTTCCAGTGGCAGGAGGATTATGGGCAGTTATTCATACAGTGCTTTAAAGATGTAAAGCATCCTTTGTGGTGGCTTTTCTTTTTATAGATCCAGTAGATGTAGAGTGGGATTTTCAAAAGCGCCTAAGGGATGTAGGATAATCCTGATGGAAGTAGCACATGCTCAGTAATCGGGCTTGGTATGGAAATATACTATCAATTTGAAAATTATATTTAAAATACCTGGGACTGGGTTTTCCAAAGCAACTGCAAGTCCTCCAAATAAGTCCCAATGATTGCTGTGGGATTTCTGCTCTGAAGTTGCATCAGCTTGATTGATGAAAGCCTTTCTATCAATAATCTTTGGTGGCTGTGTCTGCTAAATTTGCATTTTTAATATGAGCTCTTAGTGCAAACAAAGAGCACTCAAATAGAAAATTAAGTGTTTTCACTTAAATAGCCATTCAAAGTGGCTCCCTCAACTTCTTGAGCAGATAGTAACTCTCATTGTTAATGCTCTTGTTTGAGGGCTCTGCAACATCAGCAGTGACTGAAGGGCACTAAGGACTAAATCTGTAATGCCTACCCACCACTCCTGGTGCCAGTGATATTCTCAGAACCTCTGAGCAGCTGCTGCTTAATCTTAGGGGCCTAAAGTCTCTTAACACCCCAGTTTCTGCTGCCATTGTCCCCTAGGTGTCTATGTTTCTGTTGGTGGGCATGCTAATGTAATCCTTTTCCTAGTGCCACTGCTGCTCAGAGCCTTAGATTGTGCCCAAGGCCTCCAGAGCTCAGTTGGACAGGCATTCTCCAGAGAAGGGAAGAACAGCGCTGTGGAGGTGACTGGGAACACCCTGAGTGCAAACAGTATTTGTACTGCTGACATCCTACAAGGATCCCAGTACAAGAGTAGCTGTATATTATAGATGCTAGGGTCAGACGAGACCTCAACAGATCATCGAGTCCAACCCCTGCCTAGACAGAAAAGAGTGCTGGGGTCAGACGATCCCAGCCAGATGCCTGTCCAGCCTTCTCTTAAAGACCCCCAAGATAGGGGAGACCATCACCTCCCTTGGAAGCCCGTTCCAGATTTTGGCCACCCTTACCGTGAAGAAGTTTTTCCTGATATCTAGCCTAAATCTGCTGTCAGTTTGTGACCATTGTTCCTTGTTACCCCAAGAGGCACCCTGGTGAACAGAGCATCTCTGATCTCTTGCTGTGTCCCCCTAATGAATTTGTAGGCAGCCACAAGATCACTTCTCAGCTTTCTCTTGTGGAGGCTGAAGAGGTCCAGGTCCCTCAGTCTCTCTTCATAGGGCTTGTCAGATAAGCCTCCGACCATATGAGTGGCTGTCCTCTGGACCCTCTTGAGTCTATCAACATCCTTCTTGAAGTACGGAGCCCAAAAATCGATGCAGTACTCCAACTGTCAGTGTCTGGGATGCACTGCATGAATTCTTTTCAAGCTACTCTATCTCTTCAGCCTGCACTAACCACTTTTAAGTTAGCAATGGTCAGTGGTGAGATGGGGAGGAGTTAATGGGCATCCCCCAGTACTGCAATTCCTCTGGGCACATACCATTCAACCAACTGTACCAGAAGTTTGCAATGATTTTGGGTGTCCAGTATAGGACACACAGGACACCAGAAAACCTCAGGCTACTTCTGACATGTTTGGCCCAACAGCTGGATGGAAGCTCCCCAGGCTCATAGTTAAAGGACAGCATTCCAGAGAGGCCCTTTGTGCTATGGGCTCATGCAGCTTCTTCCTCTGAAATGTATAAAAGTAAGGGGAAACAAAGCCATTAAATGAGAGCACTGATTGGGTCTCTCCTTAAGTCCCAATCACATTTTCTCTCTTTCTTCCACACAAAACCAGTCCTGCTTTGACACAAGTGAAAGTAAAAATAACCAGCGTGGAAATGATATCTAAGGTGTAAAATAAGAAAGATCTCTCTTGACATGCTGTCTGGTAAACTAACACTTCTGCAGTGATGTGTGTCGGGGCTGTCAGTGTGATAGCCTCGCCCCTTACTTCTAAACAAGTTGCTTTTTGTATAAGCTCCTGTCCCACCTTGCCATGTGGGTTAAGGGAAACAAACTGAATATAAAACCATGTTCTCCTTTTTTGGAGTCACTGGAGACAATCATAGGCCCTTGTGCAACACATTTTTCCTTGAGGGGTTCTGCTTTGTTTTGCCTTGTCAGATTCAGCTGTTGCTGTTTCATGAGCTTGTTGATCTGGTATATGCATTAGACATGGTCATGGCAGATCAAATGATACATAAAATTGGCAAGGCAGGAAAATAATCCTGCCTGAATAGAGGGAAATTCACTCCTAATACTGCAGCAAGAAGACCTTTACCCTGCATCCATGAAAGATACTCAGCAGCTAATGTAGCATGGGATATGTGAGCTTTAAAAACGGTGGGCCAACTTCTGAGCTCAATTACACCCTTAAGCATTCAGAGTAACTATTCTTTTCTCTGAACTTACAGTAGTTTTGCACATGAGAACAGAATTCAGCATGCATCTAACTTTAGCACATGCATAGTCCTACTGAAGTCAACGGGACTGTTTTATGTGCTTAAGGTTAGGCACTTGCTTAAGTTCCTTGTTGAATCAGGGCCCATATTTGGAAATCAGAGTTTCAAAATAACTTGCACTTAGTTGGGCTCATCTATGTGAGACACTTGACTGCAATAAAACATCACTGTCTACATGTGCGTAGCATTTACTGCGCAGTAAATTACTCTACTGCATGGTTGGCTACTACCTCTAGATACAGGTAGTAGATTCACCATGCAATAGCTACTGTGCAGTTGTGCACATGTAGATAGATGACCAAGAGAAAATTGCTCCTGGGCAGCATAGGCAGCAGAAGGAACTGTCCCCTGCCCTGGGCAGCTGCCTGCTTCCTAGTCCCTACACTGATCAGAGTGTGGGGCTGGGAGGCAGCTGCCCTGGGGGTGGGACAGCTCCCCCTGCCTCCTGGAGCCCTCCTGGCTCCTGGAGCCCAGACGTGTGCTCCCCTGGCTGCTGTAGCGGGGTAGAGCAGGGCAGGAGAAGCCCTGCACTGAACTGCTCTCAGTGGGAACAAATTTGCTCCCAACAGGCATATGAGTAGATGCGTTCCTGGGGCAAGCTTACTGCACACTAATCTTAAAGCAAATTAATAGCACGTGTAGATGCACCCACTGTGTACTAATGGTAAGGGCTTCCAATATTTTTAAAGAGCACTGTTAACCTTGACTGACCTCAAATCAGATCTGTCTTGCTCCTCATGTTTGCTTGTAGAACCCATATCATTTTGCATGTTATCTTTCCTCCAGACAAGGGCTTCAAATAAGATATTTCCAAAACAAAATTGATGCCTACATCCACTGCAATAACACCCTGACATTCATGCCTGCATGTTTGGGCACAGGATAAAGAAATAGCCAAAGGAAGTAGATGTTGGTTTTGAGCTGCTTTGATGCAGTTTTAAACACTAAGTAAAAGAGAAAGAAAATTCAAGAAAAGAAACCTACCTGGGACTTACCTCTGAGAGTCCTTTTTTTATGACATTCTCCAGAGAACCTTGTGTAGGGTGACCATACATCCAGGTTTTCTCAGACATGTCCTCTTTTTGGGTCTTCCAATCTCTGTCTGGGCGTTGTTGTTGTTTTAAATATGAACAAATGTCCAGGAGTTTGCCTTGCTAGTCCTTTTTCAACGTCAGTGGTGGTAGAACTGGATTTCCAAGCTTGTCCTAGTGGCTTGTGTGTTTACCAGGGGTCTGGGTTTTTCATTTGCTGCAGAGAAAACATGGATTTTCCTTTTTCAAGAAGGAAAAAGCAGGTTTCCCCTTGCAGGCTGGCAGGCTTCCAGCCTGCAAGGAGCTGCTTGGGGTGATTGGAAGTGGGGGACATCATGTACATTTGGGAGCGCATGGCACATGGCTGGCTTACAGCCAGGCAGGTAAGTCTATAGCGGGCAGGAGGTGTGGGGGGCAAGTCCGGCCCCTTCTCCCTCCAGCCTGTGCCAGGCCTGGACTCACTCTGCTGTCACCCGCATAAGTAGGAATCACCATAGCTGCTGTGTTTCGTTGCAGTCAGGATGGAGGCAGCTGCTCCTGCCCTCCCCGCTCCCCCTGCAGGACTGGGAGAAGCAGGGGCCTGTGGCTTGGGAGTGAAGGGCACTGGGTGGGGACAGGGGACTGTAGGTTGGGAGTGCGGGCACTGGTAGCACTCGGGGGCTGTGGGTTGGGAGCGAGGGGCACCAACATGGCTTGTGGGGCAGGGGACCGTGGATTGGGAGTGAGGGCCAGCAGCAGGGACGGGGGGGTTGGGAATGAGAGGCACCAGCACAGGGGGCAGGGGACTGTGGGTTGTGAGTGAGGGCTGGGAGCAGTTGTGGCTTTTATTTATGTTTTGCATTTAATTTCTCAGGCAATAACATTTGTTATTTACCATAACAGTTAGGAACTGCCCTCCCCCCCCCCAACAGATGTCCTTTTTTTTGGATGTGGAAATATGGTAAACCTAATCTTGGCCACCTATAGGGAACCAGTTTATTAGAGGGGTGGATTGTTTTACTACTGGTAAGAGTTCATTGTGGAGAACAAAACCAACTTTATCTGGGCATTAAGAAAGTTCATAGATTTCAAGGGTCAGATGGGACCTGGCAGATCATTGGGTCTGGCCTCCTGCTCCAGGCAGGAAAGAGCGCTGGGGTTAAGTCACCCCAGCCAGATGCCTGTCTAATCTCTTCTTGAACACCTCCAAGGTAGGGGAAAGCACCACCTCCCTTGGAAGCCCATTCCATATTTTGGCCACCCTCACCATAAAGAATTTCTTCCTTATGTCCACTCTAAATCTCTTCTCCTTCAGTTTGTGGCCATTATTTCTGGTAACCCCGAGGATCGCCCTGGTAAACAGAGTGTCCCCTATTCCCTGCTGGCCCCCCTTGATGAGTCTGTAGGCAGCCACAAAATCGCCTCTCAGCCTTCTCTTGCGGAGGCTGAAGAGATTCAGGTCCCTCAGTCTGTCTTCATAGGGTCTTACCTGCAGGCCCTCAACCATATGAGTAGCCCTCCTCTGGACCCTCTGAAGGTTATCCACATCCCTCTTGAAGTGTGGCGCCCAAAACTGGATGCAGTACTCCATCTGCAGCCTCACCAATGCCACATAGAGGGGAATTATCACTTTCCTAGACCTGCTCGTGATGTACCTGATGATACAAGAAAGAGTGAGTTGTAAGAATTTATGCGACTGCCCACGGACACCTAGTGAGTCAACTCTAGGGAACAGGTTAGAACCTGGATTTCCTTAATCTTTGGTTGGAAGAACAGACTGCACAGCCATCCCAGTGAATCTCAGAGTTTCTAATCAAAACACGAACCTGGCCCATATTTGCTCAGAAGCAGGGTCATGAATCTCCACAAACCCGAGTTACATTTCAGGTTTTATGATTAATATTTTGCATAGTTCAATTTATCTGCAGGATATGCAAACAGATGGTTGCTCCACTTTTCTGTTTTTATTGCGTGTCATGTACATTCAATATATGGAAGATAGGAGTTGCAGAAAACATCATAGGTAGGCAAGCTCAGAACTACTCCAGACATGCAGTTTCTTATTGGATTAGTGAGTGATCTAGGAGCCAAGTCCTGACCTTTTGTGTCAGTACATTTAGGCCTATTTCTACTGCTGGATTGAAATTCTGCATCTGAACAGATGGTATATTAATTAATTATACTATTATCAGTATATATGTAGAACTTGGCATTCATTTTTTTAATGTTAACTAGCATTTTTTTTTACATGAAACTATCACCAAGTATAGCACTTAGCTTTTTATACGTCTTCAAAACTGATTTTCATGGACATTATGACTGCACGGTGCTGCAATTTTAATGTGGTTTGAGTGAAAAGCTTGAGTGGTAAAATGGTCTGCTGGATTTCTGGATATCAACTTAGCTCTAGTTGAAAGTAGCAGGATTGAGAGAATTGATTTTTCTCATGGGTGATCCACTTAGGAATTGCAATGGTTTGCTGTAGGGCAAGTGCCGAGGGCTTTAGTTTAACTTGTGCCATAGTCTCAGTTTGTGCCAGGCTGATACCAGGAAAATTAAAAGATGTGTGGTATACTTGAATGAACTCATTCCCTGCTCCTGAGAACGATAAAATGGTAGCTATATTGCATAACTGCAGCGCACACAGTAGTAAAGGAGTTTTATTGAAGTGCTGTGCAGATGAAGAACATACTGTGAAGACATTTGGGTTGCCTCCTATTGCCTTTTTCCTCGTTCAGAGAAAACATATTTTTAGCAAGAATTTGTTTTCTCTTTGTCTGTTATGATGTTGATTTCAAAAGCCTGAATTATCCATTTTTATTATTTTTTGTTCCCTGATCATCTTTTTATACTGGGAGGGCTTTGCTTCTCTGTTTTGGTTGGAGAAGAACATTATTAGGCCTTGAGACCTGACCAATGGACCAAGGGAGAAACTTTAATTTTAATTCTATAAAACCCTGTGTGTTAAAACTCACCTAAAGAAACTTTCAACACTTCAGAGATTAAACATTTCTTCTCGGATACATTCAATTCAAAGTTGGGAACCGACTCCACATATATGCTGGATATCTATCTCTTGGTTACTGTCCCTGATAATATTCTACTTGATTCTCCTAGAAACATATAGCTGTATAACAACCCCTCCTAGTGATACTGAACCGACAGACTTAGAAGGCCCTGAATTGGCCCTAATTCTTCTCTGGTTGGGTGAGAGGCAATGTATGGATGTAGGACACGCCTCTTCTGGGTATCCCTGGATTAGTCTTATGTCTCTTTGTTGCAGTGACTGGGTGCAATTCTGGTTCAGTGAGATGAATAGATAAGGCCTTAACAGGGACAGGCAAAGTCTTGCCTGCAGGCTGGATCGGGTTGGCCAGGGACTGCATTTCCCAGCTGCCCCTGTCTGCATGGCTCCATGGAGACCCCAACCTGTCCCAGCTCCAGACCAGACTCCCTGTTGTAAGGAGCTGGGCAAAGCTGCAAGCCCCTGCTTGTGCACGCCTGCCTGGAGTGTGCAGGATACCGCTCACGGCTCTGCCCCAGCTCCAGAGCAAGTCGGCCCCATCCCAAGTCCTCAGCAGCTCCGGAGCAGCCCCCTGTACTGCTGTGCTGCACACGCTGCCGTCTGGCTGAGGCTGGTCTCCAAGGCAACCCCAGCCTGACCTTTCCCATGCAGGTGTGGCTGGGGTCTCCATGGAGACAGGCAGAAGCCACAAGAACAGGGGCTGCTGAGAAATGGATTCCAGCTGCCGGTCGGGTTGGCCATTTTGCCTACCCCTGCCTTAAGACCTGGGACTTTCCTGATCTCTGTTGGGACGTGCAGCTCCATGATTTCCACTCCTCAGAGCTGCGCTGGTCAAGTGTTGTCCAAGCCAGAGGGAAGACGTGTTTGGACTCTCAGAGCCTGAACTGGATCCCTTCCAAGAGGGCTGGACTAAGACTGCTGCAGAAAAAGATCAGCCTGGTGTGATTTTGTTTGTTCCTGATGACTGGCATTTCATTCTTTGTTAATGGATTTTGTAAGCTCAGGAGCACAGTTTTGTTCTCAGTGCAGGTGAGTGTAGCTTGCACCTTGTGATCTCTTTGGATTAGCAGAAGGCTGGAGAATAATGCTGTCAGCCATTTACTTGCACGTCATATAGACAAAGCTCCTTTGTACATCAGCATCAGTGCTGGTCCTTGCAGGTCTGGCAGTTGGGTTTCCGCCTGGGAACTCATTGTTTCTTCCCACTGGTCCTTACAAAAACAGCAACTTTCAGAATTACAGTAGCATCCTTGTAATTGTGCCTTCTAATAACATCATGTCCTCTTCACTGGGATGTCTGCCAAGAGCAAGATTCAGTGCAAAGCACTCTGGCTACTTTTAAACAATGGATCTATGTCACACCCTCGCTCAGGTAAATGAGGGCCCGTTGCCAGATCTCTTGCTCACAAAAATAGGTCAATAACTGATTTTACAAGGTTTGTTTTGGGAAAGGAGAACAGAAGTAGCTTACACCTTGAGGCTACTTACAACCATTTCATCTCAGTCTCTGGGTTTTATGACTGATATGCACCCAAGTGTAAGGCAACATACTGTTTGTGCCAGGGTACCCACACAGTTGAGTTGAAATCTGACATTTAAAGCGAGAGAGAGAGAGAGTGAGGTTCTGCATTTTTTTTTATTCAGCTATCAAAACCAAAATGGCTGTGACTCATGCATTTCCAGGCAGAGCTAGGAACAAATTTGCATTGACAAATATGATGGGTTAAGGAATTACAGACAGGATACCATAGAGACGGTGGTCATGGATGTGAAGAGGTGTGATATCTAACTGATGTGGTCAGAGGCATAACGAGCAATTTCTGTACCTGGAGAAGCAGGTCAGTAGCCAGGCTCTTGGTCATAGTGGCAGCAGCAGCTGGGCTGCCAGTGGCAGTGGCTGCCAGTATTGTGCCTCTTCTGAATTGGTGCCTGAAGCTGGTGCCCTGCTTGCCCCACTCACCCACCCCTAGTTACACTGCTGGACAGGCTATGCTGGCAAAAATCCAGACATAGATTGAGGCAGACAACTGTGTTTTTACATCTACAGCTTATTTTGCTTGCGAGGGAAGAGAGAGCGGGGACTGAGATAAGCTATAACGGCCAGTGTGATGTTTTGGTGGTCAGCTGCATCCATCCTAAGAGCATTTTACTGGTGTAATGCCCTGGAATATCTGTACTGACTGAGTATTGCTACTTCTCTTCAGCTTCGTCACAAATTCAATCACATGTTGGAAGGTGGCAGATTATTCAGCACTGGATAAAGAAGGCCTCTCTGTTTGCCCCCAGCTTTAGCACAAGCAAGCTTCCCTATTGCCTGAAGCATGTTGGCAGAGCCAATATTCAGTAGATTCTTGCACTGATCATCTCTGTGCCCATTCAGTCCCCAGAGTATGTCTTCACTGTGGTTCACAGATATGACTTCAGCTCATCTAAATGTCCCCTTGCTGGACTGGATGTTAGTAGCAGTGTGACTACAGCCTGACAAGTCTGCTTGGGCTCCTGTTTACCTACTTCAGCAGCTTATCCATTCCAGCTACCTTATTCTTGGTGCCTGAGCTGTCTGGTTTATTGAAGCTATCTTGGGTAGGTTCATGTGTTGCAGACACACCTTTGCGTTGTAGTGAGGGCATATCTTAACTGCCCTAATGAAAGTATAAGAAGGGTCAGTCAACTGGTGCTGTGAACAAGTTACTCTGAAGGCTTTGGATACTGCTTTCTGATGCACACTTTTCAGCATCACTAGGTTTGCAGTTTGTATTGGCTTAACCTCTGGTAACAATTGGAGGTGATTTTATTTATTAAAGGAGAGATTTTTATGATCTCTAGACTAATGTGAGTTTCCTATTGGAGCTCCTTGGCCTTTGGAAAGTTTCTATAAGAATAATTGAGGGTATAGAACATTTTCTGTGTGATTTGAAGACAGAAGAAATGCAAACCAAGATCTGAGTACGTGCCTGATCCAATGTCCACTGAAACCATTAGAAATACTCTCCTGGGGAAAATCCTAGCTCTAGTGAAGTTTCCCTTTTCATTTTGGTGGGGCTAGGACCTCACAAAGTGAGCTCTGGATCAGTCCCTAAGAGCAGTTCAGGCCAGATTGCAGAGGCAGCTTTGATCATAATGGGATAGACTGATGGCTCTCAGTCTGTGGTTTATAAAACAGAGCCCTTCCTGGTGATCTACAGAATTAATTATTTTGAGGACCACGTACTTGGGAAAGGCGATGCTCCATGAGAGGATTTTTTCTTTTGTGAATGGTCTGCTGAATAGAGAAACTGAAGAAATAATTGACAAACTGACCAAGCAAGTATAAAGCTGGCTCAGTGAAATGAGAGAGAATCATATATTATACTAGTGGAAAGACCCGTTCTATGCCCAGGTCGTTGTTTTTGTAATTGCAGTGTTTGTTTATTTTCAGAAAACTTAATACAACATATTTAGGTCAAAAATAGTGTTTATTTTTAAAGAACATAGTACAACATATTTAACATTGAATATTTAACGTGGAGTGACATTTCAAATGACATCCAAATGAATGATCTTTATTGTAGGACTTCTTTGTAAACAATGTTTGTGGTGTTTCCTGTTGGTGCCAGCATATACAACCCTCTTCAGCTGCCAGCTCTGGAGCAAGCCACATATAACTGTCCGTATGAAAAGCATTGTTCCCTTAAATAGTCACTGGAAGCCCCAAAAAGGGTCAAGTGAAAAATAACCCACCTATAATTTTCTTTGGGTGCTATTCAGTGATTTTTGGAAGGTTTAGAGTAGATAGGACCAGCCATTCTTGAGTTATAAGTGAACAACAGACAGACACTTTGTTTTATGCATAAAGATGGGCTCTATATGAGCTAAAATGGAAAACAGTAGCTAGCCAGTTCTCAATTCCCATTGGAGAAGGTGTCTACAGGTTTCTGTGACATGCACAGGGTAGGATTTTGAAAGTTCACAGGGTTGGCATAACTTGCCTCCAGTGACAATGGAACAGAACGAGGACACAATACTTAGTGCACTTGAAAATCTCAACCAGCATCTAGATCTGTTGCAGCAAGAGGACTTTGACTTCTGGAAAACTGTCCCCTTTTAAAGCTAGGGTAGAACTACAGAAATGATAATCCAGAGCTTGCCAGACAGACATAAGTGTGATGACTCTGAAACTCATGCTAAGCTCAGGCCTACTCACAAAAGTTAAAATACAGAATGCTGATGCTAACCGTATAATGCAAGAGGGTGCTAGTTCATGGCTAGGCCATCTGAGAAGAAATAATGAGGTATCTCTTCCATCTTACCTTGCTATATTCAGAATGATTTCAGGCAGGCTCCTAGTTGTCTGGTGTGTAACCATGTGAAATGTCTATCCTTGATTAATTAATATGGTAAATATTTCTTTTGTGATTAACTTGTGTTTGTTTATGTGCAGGAAGAGACATTCTCCATATGTGATAGGTGTCTCCTAATTTAGTTTTGTTTTTGTTCTTCTCTCATACGTGTCCTTGTTTTCCAAGGACATGTATGTTTTTCCTGGTTGTTAATCAGTTTTTTAATATGTTCCAAACTCTTGTCAC
The DNA here is from genome assembly GCF_001723895.1 of Crocodylus porosus. NCBI lineage: Eukaryota > Metazoa > Chordata > Crocodylia > Crocodylidae > Crocodylus > Crocodylus porosus. Next base: position 8,603,309 of record NW_017728951.1, on the reverse strand, counting down.
TGAAGAAGGTAACTCATTCAAATTAGAAATTTTTGATAACCAACAATGAGCAGATTGATTAACAGGATTTTCCTGTCAATTACTGCTTGGGACTCTCTTGATTTACACAACTAAAAAATGCTTTGAAGATGCTAAGCTAAGGGTATAAAAAGGCAGTAAAACAGCAAACAGTGCCTGCGCTTCAAGAGTGAGAAATTTCTCTGACACCAGGTGCCCGTGCGCCCAACTTACTCCAGAAGTTGAAGAGAAACAGACTGCCTCTTCGTCGCCTGTTCAGTGAGAAATCATCACCTTATAGGTAATTACTGAACTTTGATTTGGTTTGGGCTCACTTGACCTGATTTTGAATACTTGTAGTAAATAAAGCCTTTCTGTCACTAATCAAACAAGGTGTCATGTCAATCCCTGGGCTAGTCCAGAATCCTAGGTTTTTATTTGCTAGCAAGTGCTAAAACTTAGATCATTTGGGGTTTTTTTTCCTGAAAGGCAGTTCAACTCAACTGCAGGAGGACCAAAGAGAATAGATTGCATTCAGCCAAGGTGACAGTCTATCCAGCAGAGGTAACCTTAAGCAAATTCTGCTCCTGTGGATAGACTGCTTCTTAAAATGGAAACAAGGCAGTGCAAAGATACACAGATGAGCTAATTAACTGGAGGTGGGTTTATTGGCACTGTTATTCAGCTGTGCTAACAAGTCCACTCCAAATACTTCCAATGGGGGAAGCAGTCTCAAACCTCAGTATGCTTGAAGGTGCTACCACTAGGAATGGCAATTTTAGCACATTGACAGACTTCACTAATTAGACCAAGCTATCCAGGGACAGAAGAAATAGCATATGACTTGCCCAGCATGAGCTATACCAATGAACTACTCTTTAAAGCTAAGCATACCATAAACAGCAGCTCGATAAGGTTTGTAAGTATACCAGTTGAGCTCTAAAGGTTTGCAAGAATCTCTTACATGCAATCCATAGACATGAACAACATTTGAAAAAAAGTGGGGGGAGACCAGCCCTGCTTCAGATGAGCTTTTAATCCTCACAAACATTGATCTTTGTGATCAGCTGGCAGCTCAAGTCAAGTACTTTGCATGGTTCTTTACCTAAAAAGAAGTTTGGGTTTGATCTGCAGTGAGTATGATATATGCGTTTGTAGATGATTGTCTTTATAGTAAATGAAATGAATTTTAGAAGGCTTCAAAACCTTAAAAGCAGAAAGCCAAGGAAGACCACGATGGCTAGCTGGAAGGTGGTTTTCAAACTCTTTTTCAGCCCAGCCAGCTACAAGATCTATGGACCTAATAGTTATTTGAAGATGATGCCTGTATATGTAATCCTATTTTTACATTTTAACAACAAATTGTTTGACCCCAGTACTCTTTCCTGCCATGGCAGGGGGTTGGACTCGATCTACTCAGGTCCCTTCCGACCCTAGAAACTATGAAACTATGAAACAAACTTTTATAGAAAGAAGAGGGGAAAAACCTCCGGAGCTTTTGGACCAGCAGTGCTCTATAGAACAATACATTTTGGAAAGACTGCAGCAAGCAGTTGCTGGCTTGGTGGAAGAATTAATTTTTTCTAAGGGCATCATTCTCTTGTGAAGAGGTCCACAAATTATAAAGTCTTGAACTAGTGGACCTTCTATTAGGGCGGGGATGGGCAAAATCTGGCCTGCACGGGACTTTGTCCAGCCTGCAGCAGGTCCTTCAGTCCCATCTGGTCCATGCCGCACCACTGCCCCCTGAGCATACAGTCAGCCTGAGGTGGGTCCACAGCTGAACTGCCTTTCTAGGCAGCCCAGGGGGTGGTGGCTCCTTCTGGCTGCCACCATAGTACTGGCAGGCACCTGTGCACACAGTCCCCACCCAAGCCCACCCTGCGCCTGCTCCGGACTTAGCCCAGCAGAGCGGACCAACCGTGGACCAGGTGGAACCCGCGCGCACAGCCCCAACCCTGGCCTGCCTGCCTATGCTGAGCGGCAGCGG
>NW_017728951.1:8583686-8601132 GCF_001723895.1 Crocodylus porosus | reverse complement strand
GTGGGAGGTCTGGAGCAGGGAGGGGGCGGGCTGGGGTCAGGGCTGTGCTCACGGGTTCTGGCTGATCTGCTCCAGCTGGGACGAGTCCAGGGTGGGCACTGAGTGGGCTGGGGCTGCTAGTGGTGAGGAGAAAACAAAGCTGTCCCTGGGGGGTGGTGAATTGGGGCGACTGCCCTGGGCTTCACTCTTTCTGGCTTTGTGTCCAGCTGCTCACCCCCTCCCCACCCGCCACTGCCACTGCATCCAAGCCCCACACATGCTGATTTGCCCCGGGCCTTGCACCCTGCTACAGTCATCTCTGGGAGGAGCCACAGGGCACGTGGGCTCCAGGCTGTTGTGAGGGCAGGGGGTGATGTCCGGCCCGCAGTAGCTCCCCAGAACTGCCTATGTGGCCCACGGTCCCAAATAATTGCCCACCCCTGGGCTAGATGAATATCTGGCAGTGGTAAGCTGTAGAGTCAATTCTGCTTATGTTTCTAGATATAAATGTAAATTCTGCAAATCTTGATATGAAAATTTTACAGTAGTGGCTAGTCATCCTTCTAGATGATGGTCTCCCTTATTTCCTTAGTTTTCTGAAGTTATAGTTTTAAATCCCTTTTATAGTTAAGTATTTCTTAGTGGTAACTACACTGTCATTTTTGAAGGATCCATAATGCACACCTCTCTAATCTGAGCACCCACTGCTTTCCCCTTTTCCAAAAATACTCATGCAGACTGACATCTGCTATTGTTCTGCTGCTCTTTTGTTCTATCAGACTTCTTTTGCAAAGATTTTTATCTATTCTATTTTTAGTTACAATAACAAAAGACACTGCCTCAAATCCATGAGCTGTCGCTTTGCAAATAGATTCAGAACAAAAACTTGGGAGAGGGACTAGAGTATGAAAAAGGTTAAGCGTTTAACTAAATCAAGTTAAGCATAGCTTGCATAGCAACCAAATGAAGTAGGACACCATGTTTATTCTCTTTTGGTGTGAGTCCACATTTTAGGTTGTTTTATGAACATATATGTACGTGGTTTTATGTACAACCTGGATTGTGGTTAAGATCACAAGAACTTTGCAAGAACTTTCCTGATAGACTTAATATGAGATGAAATTGTATTAAAAGTAAAAGCCCAGAAATTCTGAGAAGAATTAATGGGGACTATGTCATGGTCACCTCTCTTGTCTTAGGGTTGGACTACTGTAACCAGCTCTTCAGGAGGCTAATATTGAAGGCCTTCTGCAAACTTCAGCTGGGGCAGGGCTGTCCAGTCGGCAGCCCACAGGCCACACATAGCCCTTGGGAGGCTCATAGGAATAGTAATGACAGTATATCACAAGATTGATATTTTATTGCAGTTTGAGAATGAAAAGTATCATATGGGCCTGATTCTGCGCTGCCAAAAGTCAATGGAAGTTTTGCTTTCCGGCTTTAAAAGACCCAAGGGGTAGTCCTGTTAAAAATGAACCCCCCAGGCTCCTATCTGGCCACTGATCCATCACTCCAGCCACAGCAACAACTAGAGTCTCTGGGATCCCTCCCCTTCCTCTGGCTTTCACTTCCTGCCTGCACCCCAAGGGGTGGGTCAGTGCAGCCTGCAGTGCCAGGAGAGCCCAAGGCTTGGAGTGTTGCAATGGTATTTGTAGTGGGGGAGCCTGTGACTAGGGAGCTGGGCGTGAAACCAGTGCACCTGCCTGTGCATGTGATCCAGAGGGTGTATGGCCTGGGGGCCCATGCTGCCCACTGGTCCAGCCCATGTGGCCCCCGCTGATGCAGCCTATAGAGTGTGTGTCCCCCTGGCTACTTAGAAGTTGGCCAGCCCTGAGCTAAGGCATAGCATAGAGCCAGCCTTGTGAGCAGGGCACACAAGTACCAGAATAATCAGACCACTGTTCCACACACGCAAGTGTCTATCAGCTCAGCTCTGTGATGCCTAATGCAGTTTTTACTACATACAAAGCATTAAATAACTCAGTCCCTATTTAAATTGAGGACTGCATATTGACAACTGCCGTCAGCAGTAACAGTGTGGCTGTATTCCTTTTCAGTGAAGATAAAGGAATGCTAAGCATATTCTTGGCAAAGGAAGTTGTGCAAGAGCTGGCTGAAGATGTTTAATAGAATTATTTAACATGGAAAAAGAGCAATGTGCTAAAGAAATATTTTTAAAAATGTCAGTTTAAAAAAAATTATGAAACACAAAAAAAAAGTTGATCAAAACAATCAAAACTTTGTTAACTTCCCACCCCCTTTTTTTTGTAAATACATTCTACAAGATGTGAAAAACAAGCAATTGGATCTACTTCAGGATCCACAGAAGAAAAAGAACTTCAAACATTTTTGGAGGTTTTTTTAACCAACTCTTTCAGCTGCAAACCCAGAGAGATGGGTGTAAGTCTGCACTTGGCCATTCATGGAACAAATGTAAAATGCCTTTATCACCTTGCCTATGCCAGATATAAATGGTATAGGCAGGCATTTTGTTAACTGCTGTTGGGAATCTCTTGTTATGTGGTTCTTTGCCAGACAGATGGGTTAGTAAGGTGTCGGTGATGTCAAAGTCAGAGAAATGTATTTCCTCTTTCTTTCAAAATTGTTTGGTTTTTACATCCTGATTCACTTCTTACTGAGGCACTGAGAATTTTGCTGTTGGCTTAACTAGGAACAACAACGGGCCTAATTTAAAAGGTTGTAAAATGCATCAGTGCAGCAATGAGCAGTCACCTTGTAAATGTTTATTATTTGTTTCCAGTAGTTTCAGCAGTGTTCTCCAGGGAGTACAAACATGAGGGACGGCATAAGGCAGAGATCCAGGCACTGTATGAAACAAGTTGTAGAATTGTGGCTTAGAAGACAAAGTATGGGAGGAAAAGTATTAGAGACAGGCCAGGTCTTCGTGGTGGCTATTGCCATTCTAATAAAACAGTGTTTTACTTCACCCTTTTACTTCTAAAATATACCAGCAGCTATGCCCAGCTTCTTCCCTTACTTGAAATGCATTTATTATAGTTTAGAAAAGGGTTGTCAAAGCTGGTTAAAAAAAAACCATCAAAAGTTTATTTTGACACAACATGCCCTTTTCAACCCAAAGTGAACTTTTTCAGGAAACATTTTCATGTGGGTACACATTTTTTAACTTTTTGATGGGGAAAAATTTCCAAAAGAACCTATTCTTTTCAGCATTTAAAAAAAAAATCTATCTATTTATCTATCTATATATACATTTCTCATTTTATGAGAAGTATATACTCTCACTACCAGAGAGTGATAGTAGATGGGTCTGTATGGACATGGAAGGACGTGGGTACTGGAGTCCCTCAGGGTTAAGTCCTTGGACCTGTACCCTTCAATATCTTCATCAGTGACTTGGATGTGGGTGTGAAGTGTACTTTGTCCAAGTCTGCGGATGATACTAAATTGTGGGGTGAAGTGCACACTCTGGAGGGCAGAGAACGATTGCAGGCAGACCTGGACAGGTTAGAAAAGTGGGCAGTATACAACAGGATGCAGTACAACAAGGACAAGTGCAGAGTGCTGCACACAGGGTGCAAAATTATCCAGCACACCTACTGGCTGGGAAGTGACCCTCTCAGCAGCACAGAAGTGGAAAGGATCTCACATCATAGTGGACTCCAAGATGAACATGAGTTGTCAGTGTGACAAAATCATCAGCACTTTATCATGCATCAGCAGATGTGTGACAAATAGATCCAAGGAGGTGATACTTCCCCTCTGTGCAACATTGGCCAGACCACAGTTGGAGTCCTGCGTCCAGTTTTGGGCGCCGTACTTCAAGAAAGATGTTGATAGACTCTAGAGGGTCCAGAGGAGGGCCACTTGTATGGTTAGGGGCCTACAGGACAAGCCTTATGAGGAGAGACTGAGGGACCTGGACCTCTTCAGCCTCTGGAAGAGAAGGCTGAGAGGTGATCTTGTAGCCACCTACAAATTAATTAGGGGGACGCAGCAAGGGATTGGAGATGTCCTGTTCACTAGGGTGCCTCTTGGGGTAACACAGAACAATGGTCACAAACTGACAGAGAGCAGATTTAGGCTAGATATCAGGAAAAACGACTTCATGGTAAGGGTGGCCAAAATTTGGAATGGGCTTCCAAGGGAGGTGGTGCTCTCCCCTACCTTGGGGGTTTTTAAGAGAAGGGTGGACAGGCATCTGGCTGGGGTCATCTGACCCCAGCACTCTTTCCTGCCCAGGCAGGGGGTCAGACTCGATGATCTGTTGAGGTCCCTTCTGACCTTAGCCTCTATGAATCTATGAATGACTTTCCTTCCTGCTTAACCTTTTTTTTTTCCAGTGGCAAAAAATCCCCAAACCAACAAAACAAAACAAAACAAAACAGAGAGGTTCCCTCCAACTCCCCACCTCCCTGGCCCCTGGCACTAACATAACCAAAAGTTTCTATGACCCTTTTTTCTGACAAAAGATGAAGCTTAATGAAAACACCTCATTCTTAACAATTGTATTTGTTACTGGTACTGTTTTGCTTCCCTACCATCTCATCTTTGTTACTGTCATGTTTTATTCCCCAGATGCTGCCACCAGATTTTCAGTCCCTAAAACAATAAGAAACATCTCCAGGATTTTGGCCCAGTCCTTCTTTTCCTTTACCTGTTGCTGGTAAGATTCAGCCTTAAATTTAAGTAAAATATACTAAAAAAGAGAGGAAGGGAGCATTGTTCTGGTTAGTTAGTATGATTACTCCTGTCTTTAGCTTCAGGCAGCAAATCTAATCCTCTCTAGGTGTCTCTATCTACAAAGTAGGAATAATAATGACAGTACATCATAGATTGATATTTTACTACTGTTTGAGAATGAAAAGTGCCATATGGGCCTGATCCTGCACTACCAAAAGTCAATGGCAGTTTTGTTATCTGGCTGTAAAAGAACAAAGGGGTAGTGCTGCTAAAAAAATAATTAGGTGTTTAAAAGAATAAATTATGTCCCAGAAAGAAGATAGCAAGCAGTTAGGGATATAATAAGCCATGTAAGTCAGTCATGTGAGACACAAGTGCTTCATGATTCAGAAAACTCTCATTGGGTGCATCTACATGTGCAATTAGCATGTAGCAATAAACTCCAGCACAGTTTGTGCCAGAGTTTACTGCTCCTGGGCACGGTGTTTACATGTACACCTGGGACCATAGCAGGTTTAGCTGGGGCAGAGCAGCCCCGGCTGGTAGGGAGTCTGGATGGTCAACCTGTCAGCCTGGGGCTGCTCTACCCCAGCTCAACATGTTGCAAAGGGGCTTGTTTTTCTGAAAAGACCAAGGAGTTAAGCTTATAGGATAATAGAGCTTGCTTATTCAGAGAGCAGTACCTTGCCTACAGTTCTGCTGTTCCCTCCTTCAATCCCCGGGCAAATGTAACAACTTATACGTAACACTCTTAAAGGTCTTCCCTCTTTCTGTGTAACACATCCCTGTATAATACTAACATTGGCAGTTTAGCTCAACCCATAGTTAAAGCACATTTGAACAGGTCTCTATTAGGGCTGTGCAAAATTTCACCGGCTGTTTCGTTTTAACAGTGTTTTGACTCATTTCAAGCTGAAAACAGTGAAATCGAAATGAAACGAAGGGCTTCAAAACAGCCTCAAAACAAAATGAGCCTAGAAAACTTTTGAAACATTTAGCCAGGTGGTGGGAGACGGGGGAGAACCAAGGCTGCGCTCCCAGCGGCTCCAAGCTCAGCCAGGTGGGGAGTGCAGCCCTGACTCTCCCCGCCTCCTGTGGCTGGGGTGCAGGAAGCACTGCAGTCGGGCTGGAGAAGGGAACTGAGTGGGATCCCCGGGCTGGGCTGGCTTCCTTTCCCCAGCCTGATCTAGCGCTGTGGGGGAGGAACTGAGCAATTGGGCTCAGTTCCCTTCCCCAGTCCCAGGCGGCAGCACTGCCTTCCCTCACTTACCTGGCATACAGATCGAGGGCCCTCAGCCCCAGGAGAACTGGCAGAGCTCCAGCAGCCCTCCCGGGGTTGGCCCCCGATCTGCCTGCCAGATGAGAGAGGCTGTTTTGAGCTTCCCCATTATAGTGAATGGGTGAAATGTTGAAACAGCATAGAAACAGCCTCACTGTTTTGACAAAGTGAAATGGAACAGCTGTTTTGACTCTAAATGAAATTAGAAAGAAAACGCTGTTCCATCCAAATCTCAAAACTCCAGTAAAAATGGAACAGTGCTGTTTCGCACAGCCTTAATCTCTATTAGTCTTTCTGTTGGCTTTTTAGTTCTAAGTGATCTTCTGAGTTTCTCTGCATTCTCAAGCCTTATTGGTTAAGTTTTTGTTTGCTTTCCTTGTTCAGATGTGTCTACTTCTGTGTCATTTGGTTCAGTTCTTACTTGGTTCCTCATTTTGTTTGGTTTCCCCACTTTAGACGCATTGTACAAACAGGCTAAGGGAAGGCATCATTCTGAGAGAGAGCCAACACAGCTTCTGTATGGGTACGTCATGCCTGACCCACCTCATTTCCTTCTATGACCAGGTAATGCATCACCTGGCCAGGGGAAGAGAGGCTGATGTCATTTACTTAGATTTCAAAAAAGCCTTTGACTTGGTCTCCCATGATGCCCTCATGGTAAAATTGGGGATCTGTGGCCTCAACAGCCTTACGGTCTGATGGCTGGGGAACTGGTTCCACAGCAGACCCAGAGAGCGATTGTTGATGGAACCAAGTCAACATGGTGCATGGTGACCAGTAGTGTTCCCCAGGGTTCAGTTATCAGACCAGTGCTTTTTAATATATTCATAAACAGTCTGGATTTGGGTGTCAGAAGCAGACTGGCTAAGTTTGCAGATGACACTAAATTATGGGGAAGTGTGGTCATTATAGAAGAGAGGCTGAGGATTCAGGCTGACCTGGACAGGCTTGCAAGGTGAGAGGACCCCAGCACTCATTCCTACCCAGGGCAGGGGGTCAGACTCGATGATCTAATAGATCCCTTCCGACCCTAACATCTATGAACTATGAGTGTCATTTGAAAATCAAGGGAAGTGATTCTTCTGCTCTGTTTAGCACTGTTGAGGCCTCACCTAGAGTATTGTGTCCAGTTTCAGGCCCTAGCACAGACTCCAGCAGAAAGCTAGAAATATTATGAGGGGCCTGGGAAACAAGACTTATGAGGAAAGACTGAAAGAATCAGTTATTTAGTATGAAGGTTGAGGGAGGGATTTGATAACAGTCTTCAAATAACAGAAGGGTGATTATAGAGAAGATGGAGATGGTCATTTCTCTGTGGCCATCAAGGATAGGACAAGACAAGGAGTAATGGCGTCAAACTGTAGCAGAGGAAATTTAGGTTAGAGATGAGGAGGAACTTTATGAGGGTGATCAAGCACTGCAACAGACTACCAAGAGAAAATGTGGAATCTCCATCCTTGGAAATTTTCAGGAGCAGGTTAGAAAAATGCTTGGCTGCGGTGGTGTAGTCAGGGACAATCCTACTTTGAGCACAGGGCTGGATTAGTTAACCTCATGGGGTCCCTTCCAGCCCTACTTTCCTATGATTCTATGAAATGAGATATTCAAGGCCATATTTTCAATGCCAGGCCAAGCAATTGCACATATGAATTAGCTGCCTAGCTGGTTACTTGTGTATCAGGTGTTTGTGTACGTCAAGTAGGTGCCAGCAAAAGTTAACTCCTAAATTAAAAATATGGTTCCTCTTACATGAGGGTTATAGTTCTTTGTTCCTGTCCTTTTGACCTGAATAGACAGCCCTTGATGTACTGCAAATGCTGCTTGCTAATATTCAGTGGCTTGTCACAGGATTTTAAAAGACATTCCCAGGCTTCTGCTTGCATCTGTTGCATTATTATCATCAAAATTAACATATGGAGTGACCATTGCTACTTTCATTTGAAGTCTGGATTTTCATTGTTTTCAAAGAGGTGGTCATTACCTGTCTTCTCACTCAGGCTGGGAAATTGTGTAGGTCTCTTCACAGCCAGGATGATTTATTAATAGGAATGACCTTACAACCACTTTGAAGATTCTCTGCTGACATTTGTCTCCTGGGCAGTACTTGTGGGAAGAAACTCTGCCTTTGTATTTCCACTTTACATTTGTAAGGAGTGTTTTTATTTTATGACTTTTTAAACTTCAGAATAAAACACCAGTCATCATTGCATACAAAAAGGACAGAGCTAGATTGTTCTCAGTAAAGGCAGATAACAGAACAAGGAGCAATGATTTCAAGTCTCAGCAAGGGAAGTTTAGGTTAGATATTAGGAAAAACTCTCTCACTAGTCAGGTAGTAAAGCACTGGCTTAGGTAGTTTGTGAAATTTCCATTGTTGGAGGCTTTTCAGACCCAGCTAGACAAATTCTTGGCTGGGATAATATAGTTGGGGATGGTCCTGCTTTGAGCAGGGAGTTGGACTAGATGAGGTCCCTTTCAACTCTAATTTTCTATGATTCTATGGTTTCTATGATTCGCTGATGCCTCATGACACAGAGTATCAATCAGCATTTCCATTGTGTTTCGTGAGAATATTATTTTTGTTTAGCATTTTCTACCAGTGCATAAAGTCTTGTATTGACTATTGTTTACACTGGGCATTAGGCCTGTGCAAAAGCAGCTAGCATTCTCTACAGATTCAGATTCAGTCGATTTTGGGGGACAGTGATTCGATTCAGTGATTTGAATCGCTGTCCCGAATCAATTCGGCCAAACCTGATTAGGAGATTCGGCCGCTGCTGAATCTCGGAATCAAACAAGCCCCGTTCCCTGCCCGCTTTCCCAGTCCCGACAGTGGCTGTCCCACCCAGCCCCAGTAGCAGCTGTTACTATTATTTTTAGTAACTGCATCACTATAGTGACGCACTCGAGCAACATAGCTTGACGCTACTGCAACGTAGCATTGGCATCACAGTTTGTGCCTACCAATGCTACTTCACTGTAGCAATGAGCTATGTCACCAAGCTCGTCACTACGATGATATAGCATCAGCATCAGAGTTTATGCCTGCTAATGCTACTTCGCCATAGCGACGAGCTATGTCTCTGTAGCTCATCGCTATGGCAACTTAGTGTCTCATGTAGATGCACCCACTGAGTAGGTTCATTACCTGATAATTACCAATAGACCACACAGCACTGATATTTACAATACAGTGGAAATGTATAAAAAGAAGGTCCTTTTCTATTGTATAGGGGTTATACTTTCGTCAATTAAGCAGCAAAGCCCTGGAAACATTTAACATTACCAAATCCTGTTGTGTTTGTTTTTAGGTAAGAGCTGGTAGACAGATTACTAAAGCTTAGTTGCATAACTCTTTAGCTTAGTAGTATGGACCTTCAGGGACATTCTTTACCGTTAAGAGTTTCTGTGTTTATCTATCATTTCTCCTGTTTATAAACAACAAGCCTGGGCTGACCCCGAAAGGTTTTGTTTGTATCTGTGGTGAACTGTGCTGAATAGCAATGACATTTATTTTAGGATTTTGAACAGGGAAACAGCTAGCAAATGCCGTTTGAAAAAGTACTGGTTAATTACAGGTGGAAATCCAGGGCTAGCAGGACAAGTTTTTCTGTACTAGAATATGTAACTATGTTTGGAATACTCAAGATGAATGATATTACTGACTACAGCACTGAAGGTAGTGCAGGCAAGATTAAATTTTGCTAGGATGACTAATTAAACCTCACAAATACCCTTAGGAAGTAAGTATATAGTCTTCTCCCCATTATAGAAGCACGAGTAGAGAAAATAAATGAATTGCCCTAGGTTATGAAATGAGTTGCTGGTAAAGCAAAGATTAGAATTCAGCAGCTTATTACTCTAGGACATATTCCTACTCAAAATTTTGTGCAGTATTAAATATATTGTAAAATTTCTGATCAAATTGCTGTAACTCCTTATTAAGGCTTCACACTGAAGTCTCTCACATGGGTTTATTGTGAGAACAATTTTCCCACCTCGTGCCTCTTTTGTGGGCTCTGACTGATTTGATTAGAAATGCAGTTCATCGCATGTTGAACAGAGAGACCCTGAACAAAGTATGAAACAAGAACTTTCCTTGGAGGGACAGCAAAAATTCAATACAGTCAGATAGATAACCTGGCTTTTTGTCCAGGGTCGGAGGCTTTGGCCACCTTATGTGACATCGGGGATCAGTCCCCCACTTGGGGACTAGCTCTGCACTGCTCATGCGAGATAAATGCTTCTACCATTTCAAACTGTAGCTCTGCCCCATTTCTATCTTACTTCCAACATACATAATTTTAGCTATTTCACAAAAACACTGAACGGTAAGCAGAACAGTTCATATCCTTGTGTGTGATATGTATGAGATCCTGAAGTATGGCTACATTAATGTGGGAAAATGTTTTCCACAAGTAAGCAGGTCATTTTAGAGGAGTTTTTTCCCCAAATGTTCCATGAAAGGAACTATTTTTATTCTTTCATGCGGTCATTGTATTAAATGTATCCTGTCCACCCTTTCTAGGACAGGCTTGGATTAATGCTTAGCTCACATGTCTACTCACTAGCTATAGTGCAAGCCTCTCAAAGACACAGTTCTATCAGTATACTATACCAGGAAAGAGCCACTTGAGCGGACACCACTACCTCGGTAAATTGGGCTTTGTATTGGTATGGTAGTGGTGTCTCTTCTGAGCAAAAGGAGCTAGATGGGTAAAACCACAGTTCTGCCAGTATAATTGTGTCTGTGAGGGGGGCTTCTGCTGGCATCATTGGGTCAGCCAGGATCATAACCCTGATTGATGCAAGTCTCTGGCAGTTGCCTGCAGTCTGACTGGGCCTGGGTCTATGTACTGACCCTTTCCAGTGTTTGCTTGTTTTCAAGTTACATAACTTACAGGACAACCACTGCTCCCATTGTAAGTGTGGCGTGGGTATACCTAAGCTATCTGATGGAAGGGGATTAGCAGCAGGCAGAGATGCTGTGGGAGAGAACTGCAAGCTTAGTGCAGTCTCTCTGCTCTCTATAGAGCCAGGCTCGAACAATATTAAACTATATACAAATTTATTAATATTTATACAAATGGACAAAAAATAAATATAAGCATAGGTACAGATATATATGTATAACAGTATATATACTCAGATGTTATATAGTAGAGTCTATAACCCTGATTGGGGAATCTACTGGGACCCCTTGCTGTCACTCACCTGTGTTTATCTATAGTTAACTATAAACCTTATTCTCTACAAGGGGTCACAAATCTAGCAGTACACAAAATACAAGGCACAATATCATGCAATATAATAAAAATATCAAAACGAATATATATTTACATCTCTATAAATAAAATGCATGAGTCTTACATGATGCTATATCCTAAGGATCTATGCTACCTCAAAAGGGCATCAGGACCTGCACAGATAAACGGCTGACCTAAAACTGATAAACATAGGGAAATACAGGAGGACAACAAATAAGTACAGGTATGTGCAGGTAAGTATAGGGGAGCAATCACTAAATGCAAATAGCTGGTACAGGGTCCAGCAGAGGCCCAGGAAGGATCTTATTACTATAAATTTACAAATATAATAATATACAAGATATGAGGCACAGCAATATCAGGTACCCATAACCCATCAGTGCTTCCCCAGGCCCCAACAAGAACTCTAGGGACATCCCCCTGAACACCCCTTGACCTAAGGAACCCTTCCCTTGTCTGGGCTTCTTTTTCAGCCTTACAGCCCGGGTAACTCCCCCTCCCCTGTGGGAGTCCCTTTCCTTGAGCAACTCACGAGTCCAGGGGTCCCAGGTGGGTGGTCTGTGCCCTCACCCGCCCGTGGCCTTGTGCATGAAGGGTGTGGCTTTTTGTCCAGGGTCGGAGGCTTTGGCCACCTTATGTGACATCGGGGATCAGTCCCCCACTTGGGGACTAGCTCTGCACTGCTCATGCGAGATCCTGGCCATGTGCCAGCAGTGATGGACCTGAGCCACCCTGAACGGCTCCTAGGATCTTGGTCCCCACTTGGGACCCACCATGCAGCACTGCCTGCACTGGGCTCTGGCCACAGGAGTCAGAGGCCTGAGCCACCTCACGCAGCTCCCAGGGCCTGAGCTCTGTGCACTGGCCAGTGCTCCTGGCCACTTGCCAGGGGTTGCAGACCCAAGCTGCCTCAAGGAGCTCCCAGGGTCTGGGCTTTGTGCACCATCTGAAGCTGGTGCTTATCGCCAAGTGTCTGCAGTGAAGGGAGTTTTTGGGGCACCTGGAAATGCCTGCTGGGCAGTTCTCCCCAGCTCTTCTTAACCCTGCTTGCTTCTTTGCCCCTGGATGTATCTGCCACATGCTGGGCACACTGTTCCTTTTATTTTCTATGGGGGCTCTGCCCCCAAAGTCTTTTGGACCTGAAAAGCGCAGTTCACAATCAGGTCCAGACTCTGAGGCAGGCTCCTCCCTGTCCCTTTCCAACTGGTGGGAGTGCTCCAACAATCGCATTGCGAGTTTTCAATCCAACATTGGATTGGTGGAAATGCTCCACCAATCACATTGGCGATTTCTTGAGCCCGACACACTGGGCTCTGTTGGCAAGTCCACCACGTAAGTATAGTTGACAATGCAAGATTGTTCTTATGCGAGTTCCTCTTCTGGTATTAAGAGTAGAGCAAGTGTCTGCACTGCAGTCAAAGGTGTAACTACAGCTACTGTAGCCATTCCCAAGCAAGTTTAAAACTATCATGCTTGAGTATTGGTACCAACATAGTCATGGGAGCACAGAACTCAGCCTGGAGCAGCCATCAAATATTTAACCATATTAAGATGTGTGGTGTTGCTACCACACTGCTATAGGTTCCTGAGCTAACATGTTTAAAGCTACCTTTGATGTGTCATGCCTTTGGACTTCAGTGTAGAGATGCCCTGCTTTACCTTTTGTTTTCCTAATTTCTACCTATTTACATTCTCACTGACATCCTATCACATTTTAGCTTCTTTCATTACTTGGAGACTCAGAACAGCAGAGACTCCCTACTCCTGAAGAAGAGTGATTGGGCCCGAAAGCTTGCTAAGAATGTTTTTCCAACTACTCAGTCTAATAAAAGATATCACATCCACTCAAAGATCCTTGCCTGCCAATGTCCTTAGACCAACATGGGTACAACAAAAAACCCAAGATACCTGACAACTCTTTTCTGCTTTCTGATTGCATGAAATTGGAAGTTGGTGTAAGAACAGAAGGTTGATGTGGAAGCAAAGGAGAGTTAGGTAAAATGGAACAAAACAAGAAAAAAAGAGCAAAAAATATGTCAAAGAGCATATCAAGGGCCTAACCATACTCGGGGTCTATCTGCTGGGGTCTACATGAAAGGGATAGTCATGGTAGGAAACAGAGTAAACCCAATCTGGGATGAGTGTGTCATCGCTGTTGAGGGACTGGCTAGGTCACTAATGGGCAGAGAGGACCTGTAGTGACACGCTTCATTTGCATAACGACCTAGCTGTCCTTGTTTTATTCATGCTGTTCTCACCATCACCTGTTATATAAAAAGAAAACCAGGAGTCCCAAAATGAAAAGGTGCTTTTCGCATCACAGTCATTCCCACTCTCCCCCTGTACTTGAGGGCATAGTTAGACTAAGGCCTAATATATCTACAGTCATGCCTGCAGATCTTTTGGTGCCCCCAAATTCTAAGCTCCTCTGCTAGCAATGTAATACCACCTCTGCTGAATGGGATAAGTCTTCTGCAGACATCCAGAAGCTGGCTGAAAGCACATGGACACACTCCCACACCTGCTAATGCTAGCAGTCCCTTCAGCAGCTGGTGCCTTCCCAGGGCACACTTCACAATCTGGGAGGACAGCTGCTGAGTGGATTCACAAAGGGCACATAGATGTATATGTGCTCTGGGGGCATGGCAGTGGCACCTACTGTCTGCTGCCATCACTTTGGTAGCAGAGAAGATAAGTATAGACAAGGCCTAAATCATAATCCTTTTTGTAACACCACTGAACACCAAGCCCAGAGGCATTTAATAATGGTGTTGGCTTAGTTGCCCCTTGGATTTCCTATTTTAATTAACAGCTGTAAAAATATAACTTGCCCAGTCTCCTCAGTCTATCCTGACTATGGATCCAGGGCTATACATTCAAGCCCTGCTCTCTGGACATGCACTGGAGGCTGCTGCTGGCTTGCTTTACCTACACTGGATGGATGATCTATACTGGAAGATCCTAGCTTGATCTTTCTGATGCCAGCATGCTAAAACATGCCCATTAACTTGTTAGCTAATGCTGCAAAGGAAATGTATTATTCCAGCCCAGTGGAGCCCTACACAGAGCTCAAGGCTAACTTCTACTCAGAGCCTAGCATTACTTTTATTTGCATCCCCAGGTAATCTCTGCTCTGAGTGGGATAGAGTACACCCACCCATTCTCACTACTGTGAAGGATCAAGGCTGAACAATGACATGGGAATGGGATAAGGCAGAAGCCAAGAGTCTGACCCGTTTCTACACTCCGAGTACAAAATGTAAATTGTTACTTCTCAACCCACAGATACAGATGCATACAAAGGGCAAGAACTTTGCTAACTATGCTTGAACCTTGCCTGAACCATATAATCCTGACATAATCTACTTAAATTTACTCTGTCTTCCCAGCTATACAAAATCAATCTAGATTAATGAAGGGGTGGGAGAATTTGGGGCCAGGCCAACTGTCTACTCCACCCTGAGGTTCCCCCAGTGACTGTAGAATCCATACCAAGAAGATTCCCTGTGAGAAGCATTCCCTAAATAGTAAGTATACTGCAAATAAAAATGGGGCTTGCAATTGTGTCCGGCTTTTCAGCAGAACAATGTCTAATGTAGATAGGCCCAGGTAAAGAAGATGCTGGCAGCTGAGTTGGAGCCTCCCTAAAAAAATAAGTGGGACTAAATAGGTAATGTTTTTTTTACCCTGTTATAGTTATAAAGGTTTTACAAATGAATTGGTAAATCATTGACTGCTGCACAGACTGAATCAAATCACAGCCCTTGTCTTAAGTTAGTTTTGATACACTGCTAAGTGTAGTGCTTTTTGTAAGGCTATTCATGTGGGTGAGATTGGCATACAGAAAGAACCCACTCAGCTGCAGTTTAAAATAGTGATAGTATTTTCCAAATTGCTTATAAAAAATTAGATTAATCTGAAATCTTGGGGTTGCAGTCTTTTTAAATATTGAATTGATTTTAATTTGCCATTAGGGAATGGAAATTTGACAACCTGAAAGAACTAAAAACATCAGTACCTAGATACAAATGTATTGTAGAGAAGAAAATAGAAAGAACACTGCTATAAATTAGTTTGTTGTATATTCTCTATGCAGTTATTGAAATGTCTGCCTGTACCAGAATAGGGTTAACATTTGATTAAATAACCACTAAAACTATATCCAAGGGTTTAGAATTGTGCTCAATCACGCGCTGCAAGCTCAACTCCAATGTTCCCTTAACATTTCTGAAAAAAATTAAGCCCTTTGTCAAAAGACAGTTCCCAAACTGTTCCTAACAGATCAGTTTCTGTTACAATATGCAACTGGCCTTGTTTGGAAGAATTCAAGGAACCTTATTGTATAAAAAGTTCGTCTTAATCTCTGCTTGCCTTATCTTTTTAACATTAGTTGCAGCATTATCCCTCTGGTTTTTCATAAGGTAAACAAGGGAGGATTATCTTTTGTCTAACATAAATAGAAAATAAGCCTGCTAGAGCAATATTTCCATTAGAAATGCATTTAATTCATGGTTCCCAATTAACTTGTAGAACAAATGGGGTCTTCCTCCTCAATTTTGTGCATTTATTCATTATTTCAAATGGAGTTTCTATGGGTTTTGGTCACTGTAGCAGGGCACTAAGGTGCCTGCTACTTGAAGAGCAGGAATGGCCACCAGGTGCCAGTTGCCAGGGCAACCAGGAGGAGCTAGGGGCCCACACCTGTTGAGTCAGCTGACCGGAAGGGGCAGGGCTGAGACCTATAAAGCACAGGCTGGAGGCCGAGGGAGAGGTTCTCGGCTGGCGGCCAAGGAGAAGGAGTGCTGCCTGACTAAGCAAAGGGGAAAGGCCTGAACGTGAGCGGTCTGTTATGCTGGTGAAGGGTGGAGCACCTGCGGAGTGCGACTCAAAGGAGGTTAGCCATGAGGCCTGAATTTAAGTTAAAATGTGGAGGCTTGTGTTTTGTATTTGTTGTTTACACCAGAGGACCGGGTGAGGCTGTAAGGGGATGGAGGAGGCATCACAGGGGAACCATGACAGTGTGGGAGCCCCAGCCCCGAGAGAGAGTGGGCAGTGCGAGAAGGCATCTAATAAGACCGAAGAACGTATGGTACATCCGCGAGGTTTGTGGCGTAGTACAAGGGTGGTTGGAGCCACGCAGAGCCCATAAGGCTGGGGTGCACCTGCGCCCTATTCCAGAAGATAGACCCATATAGCACAGGAGTACCGTAGTCAAGAAGACTAAAGGTAGCCTCCCTATTATGCACATAAAACCAAAGATGTGGCAGGCAAGATTGCAAGGTGCGGATAGGCAGCTTGATGCAGTAGAGAGGGTAATAAAGCGGGAGAATGGTGACCCCGAGGTTCCTGTCCTGTCACAGTTGCCACAAATACAAAATCAGTTCAGCATTTTTTAATACATTCTGCCATTTTAGATACTTTGTTTCACACTCACAGTTTCCCTCCTACACTATTCTGGCTTTTTTGCAACTAGTCTGTCTGACTCATTTAACGCATTGCAGAAAGAGGTTTAGGCCTTCAGTTAACAAAGCAAATTTAAAATAATGTGGAAGTGTAAGCACATGACTTCTATAGTACGGTAAAGTACATTTAACTTATATAGCCAGAAAACAAATGTTCATAGGAATTCAGCTGTTCTCAGTTCTGCTTATCTGCTACACATTAGGATGACTGGCTGCTGAAACAGTGGTACAGCAACTATTTTCATAGATGAAATTTTGCTGCATTTGGGATCGTCTAGAACCAACTTGTTGAGAGTGATTTTATAGAAAGCCGTCTGATTTCTGAGGTCAGATCCTCAACTGGGGAAAGCAGGTCTAATTTTTTACTTCGCTCAAAGATTTATGCCAGCTGGCCCCACTGACTTATACCAGCTGGCACTTTGAATTTGACACTGCAGATTCACGAATGTCAATATTGCCAAAGAAATGCATCAGACATACAAGAGTTAATATTGAAAGAGCACGGCTATTTTGGTGAGCGAATCTTCATCCAGAAGCTTTGCTCCCACTGTTGGATCAGAACAGGGTTCAGAACAGAACTGATTGGAACCCCCTGCTGACTTCCATGATGTCAGCTATACTGAATCTCCTTTTACTAAGACCACAGAAACGCAACCTTTACCAGGTGGTTTCCATCCAGATCTAGATGGTAGACACTCTACTCAAATTTATAGATTTCATAGATTTCATAGACATTAGGGCTGGAAGGGACCTCGGGAGATCATCGAGTCCAGCCCCCTGCCCAAAGGGCAGGAAGT
>NW_017728951.1:8559627-8583140 GCF_001723895.1 Crocodylus porosus | reverse complement strand
GAGCCTCTAAGGGTGCTGCAGGTTTTTCCTCCCAAGGTGGTTGATCTCTAGGGGCTGAAAAGATGGCTGACCTTACTCTCACCAGCAAGAAGAAAAACAGAAGGCTCCTGGACAGTGATTTCACACATAGACTGCAAGTCAGTGGTGCTATATGTATGTGCTGGGATCTGCCTGCCCAGAGGTGCTTGCAGGCTCAGGGCCCTGTTCTGAGGGGGGCAAAGCAATAGCTTTCCCAGCTGTGGGGTATTCCTGATGTTAGGCCTTTCACTCAGCAATAGATTTCTTGCCAAAGGCCTAGAGACCTTTGTAATGTTAAAGACATTGAAGTTATGAGAAGTGGCTAACTGGCTCTTTGTAATGCTAATGCTATCCTTACATTAGAATGGGGCTCAGCATTTTAAATATAGCATAGTTGTTTTTTTCTTCATAAAATGTATTCATATATAGAATTCAATGGCCATGTTTAGTCATAATTGCATGTAGAGCTCTGTGGACAACCTTATGCTTTAAGGCTGTGAAGATTTCTATATCTGATATTGATCTGTGTTGAAATTATTATAGTAAGTAATTTAAACATTAAGCATCTGGAAGTGCCTTTTGGCAAACAGCCCACTTCCTTTACTTGCATTAAGTATCATTAGTTGTGACCAATCCCTCCCCACTCTTTCCACTTACCTGAGTGTAATGGGGCATGTTGGTACTTGAGAGGGTCAGTAATACACTGAGAGGGTCAGAGTCCTTGGTCAGTACTACTTGCCTTTTAAAGAATATGCAAAGGAGATGGTTGATCTTGAGGAGATGTTTCTGAGAGAGAGAGACAGTATGTGGTTGACTCTGAGTCCTGAGCATCATAAGTTTTAGGGGCATATCCAGGGGGGTGCAACTGTATGCCCCTTTGATTCCTGCTCCACCCACACTTTAAAACCAACTGCCTAGGAGGGTCAGCAGCATGCCTATTCAGGCAGTGCTGAGACAGTCAGTTGACTTCATGGCTCACTGTCACCCCCTGTGTTCCTGCTAATCTCTCTACACCCCGTAGGTGCTAATGACCCTCTATCCTTCTTAATGGCCTTGATGTTCCACTATTCAACCTACCCTTCTGCAGTTTTATCGTCTATTACTCATTCCTAGTATTGCTATCTACTAATTCACAGTCCTTAACTCCATGTGTGGCGATATTTAACTCTGGTGTAGAAATGACTGATGGAAGTATTGGAGATGTCCAGATCTTAAAGGAAGCTAGACTTTGTTTTGTGAATCTGAATGAGATGCATGGTTAAGTATAATGGGTACAGGACTAATGACCAGGAATCCTGTTTTTCCATTTGCTGTGGAGCAATATGGATTTTTCTCCTTTGAAGGAGAAAAATGTGGGAAACCAGAGGTTTCCCTTTGCAGGCTGGCAGAGTTCCAGCCTGCAAGGGGCTGCTTGGAGCTGAGGGGAGCAGGATGCAGAGGGTGTCACTTGCATGTGCATGCGCACATGTGCATGTGGCAGCCAAGCAGGATGGTAGAGAGCAGCTCTTGCAGCTTCTTCTCAGTAAATCCATGAGGGCGGGAGTAGGGGGACACAGGTGATGCAGTGGGGGAGTACAGGCAGGATTGGGGGGGAACATGATGAGGTGGGGAGGTACGTGCCCCCCAGATTTCTATGCCCACAGTAGGGTGTGGGGGCTGCAACCGGACTGGACCAATTCCTAGGAGGAGCTACCTCCACAGCCCAGCGGGCGGGATCCAGTATGGAACGGAGTGCTGTGCCACTGTGGGTGCCAAGGTTGGGTGCAGCAGCGGCAGTGGTGTGGAGTTGTTCACCCTGTTGCTGCTGGATGGGCAGAAGCCACCTCAGCAGCCATGGTGGTGAAGCACTCCCTCAGCAGCCATGGTGGTGAAGCACTCCCGCCAAGGTTTCATCCGCTGGGCTGTGAAAGTGGCTCCTGCCTGGAGCTGGTCTGGCCCTGTGCCCCACGGTAGGCACAGAAATCTAAGGGAGCAGGGGGAGCTCTGATTTTCCATGATTAAAAAAACAAAATCAAACTCCAAAATGTATGGATATTTAGATTTTTTTTATTATACTGATTGAGGCACTGGTAGGCTTCCAAACTGCTTTACAATTGTAAATGTATCAATAAAACATTGTGTTCAACTGATACCGTGTGTGTGTGTGTGTGTGTGTGTGTGTTACATACATTTAATTTCCACAATTGAAATGAAACATGCTGTGTGTGTGTGTGTGTGTGTACACTATATACATATATATATATTAGTGGTGTTTCATTTTAATTGTGGAAAAATGAGGATTTGGGGTTTTTAATCAGAGAATTTGCAGTTTTTAAACAGAGAAAACCAGGATCCCTGCTAATGACACAATGTCTTTTGACTGTTTTGACTATTTTTTTTGCCTAGCTTTCTTAGAGTTTATATATAAACTAGCAAGTTACTGTACATTTCAATACTTACATTTGTTTTTGCTTTGATTTTAAATGGAAAAATGTAATGCTAGCCCCTAACAAATTGGCTTCTAGTTTCTAGAGCAGCTTCTAGTTTCTCTTCAGTTGGAAAAAATGTGTTTATATGTGATGAGGTGCCATACCATCTGAAGCCTGCCCCCTTTGAAAAATCCTAGATCTGCCCATGCTAGGTTCTACCTTCTCCTGCTGGTAGTGCTGGACAAGGCTGGATCAGGATTTCCAGCTGATGCTTGTCTGGAATCCAGTGAGTTATGATGTTTTATGGTAGCTAAATGGTAGTTGGGGCTAAGACCAGGCATACTAAGGGATAAGGGAGTATATAAATGCACCCTATGGTAATTTGGAATGAATGTGGTTATGCTATTAGATTTCACATCAAGTGAACCCATTTTTCTTTTTGAAATAGTTCTAAGGCTCTGAGAATCAATTTGTAAGAGCCTTAGTTGCTTTGTACTGCTTGGTTGGCAAATTGAACCAGTCCCTAATGGGGAACATTTTCTTTCCATTTAGATACCTGTGTGTTATCTGTCTGGCCTGCCTCCTGGAGCATTAGGGCACAAATCAGCTGAAGATCATGGGGATTACTAGCTTTTGCTGTGCCTTTTTCCCCACTACAACACTCAGGAGGAAGCACCTGCAGAGCCTACTTCCAGGCTGTTTTCGATAAGCTTTTTGTGGCAGGAGCCAGCAGAAGTATGCAGTTCACCAGAACCATGCCAGTTCCATAAGGCTGCTAGCTGAATGGGTATGAATTAAAGAAATGGGAACAGAAATGTTGAATGGAGAAAGGCTGAGGGAAGCTGGTAACCAGAAGATTCTAGTGGCAGTAGAATCACTGTCCTGCCTAAATTTGAGACAGGCAGTGGCTCTTTAATAGCTTGACTTACTAAGCAGCAAGAAGGGTGCCTTGAACCACTGATCTTTTAAGAACAAAAAGTGGTTCTGGGACAAGCTAGGCAGAAAGGATCATCTCTGATTTTTGCCTGATTCTTGCTCTCCCCATTCCTCCTGTATAGGAAGAGGAATTGATTGGAGTTTGAAACTATTGTACTTGAGTTCCACTGAAAACTTTTTAGTTTTAAGCCTTTCAGGATCCAGTACAGGCAGATGGCTCTACTGCGTAAGTATAAAATTATGAAGATACCCAAAACTGTGGGGGTTCCTCCTCTCCCATCCTACTGTCACATGCACCCTAGAGGTTTTAGAGATGGGTGCAGCTAAGGAGCCCACTGGTAAAGCTTGTTCTATCTCAGTTCACACCGGTGCATGCTGAGTTTGGGGGTGGCTTGTGGAATTGCAAAAAAATTGCAATGTTGTCATGAAGGAATGGTTTGGCGGTATATTTTCCTTGGGTAGATTCTCCCATTGTGAATCTTGGTCTTGTGTCTAGCAGCTTTGGTATTGGCCATTACATTCTGCATTCCCATAACTGCATTGCAGGAAATACTCTTTTCCTTCCATGACAATTTGTAGTTATCTGATTTCTGTATAATCACAATGTCTGTAGGTTTTGCAGGATCTCAAGTTCTGTGTACTGGTGGCTCCATCCTAGCCTCTCTGGCTGGTAGACATGGGTGTGAATAATCCAGAAATTCAGATCTTTTCTTGTACACCACAAATCTTTTTAGAAGGCTGCTACTATATCACACTTTCGGACTGAAAATGCCCTCAGAGCCCCAAAATGCAACAACCACCCACAGGTGTGCTAAAGTATCATAAATGCTTTTCTATGGAGTGAATGAGGAGTTTGGCATATAACTCAGAACTGAAGAACTGGACTAGAGGAAGCATACTGATGTGATGGAGGATATCAAACTTTTACAGTGCATTTGAGGACTTAGGTTGTACGTTTCTTTTTTTGTGCTAGGTACTGTAAAGCCAGGAGAGGGAAATGTCATTCTGGTATCTTTTCCATCTCTTGGGGTAGAAGTTTGAAAAGAATTCTCCTTCGCTGGAGTTCTTTGATCTTTTACTGGTATATGTATTTGTGTGTGTGTGTATGTGTGTGTGTAGATATACGTGTATAAACTGGCTCTTAATGGTAAAAAAGGAAGTCTGGGCTGGAAGATGATTAAATTATTTGTTTTACCTGGGGTTCACATTAGAAAGAGGATGTTGAAACAAAAGGAGATTTTGTTTCCTTGCAGACTGCAGGAGAAATTTGTCTCTGTTAATAACTTAAGAGTTTATTCTTCAGCAGTTTGCGGGCAAGACTAGTGAAATTTCTGAGGAAGCCTCCATGTAGAAACTTAACGTGGGGGGGGTGGGGGGGTGGCAGGGCGGGAGAGGGTTGAATCCTTCCAGAAGGAAAGGGAAAAGCTTATTTGTTTTCTTAGCTAAGTATTTAGCGTTAAAGTCGTGTTGCAGCTGATGGTCGTTGTTCTGTAGGCAGTTCAGGAACGTGCATTTTATTGTAGATTTATTTACGCAACTGAGGTCAGTCAAGCATGTAGTACTCAAGGTTATTCCAGGGAGCAGATGCCTGGAAATGTTCAGAGAATTTTGTTATCCAATGGGCCACTGAAAACAGACAGTTACTGAGGTGTATAGGACACAGCTATTGCTATTTCAGCAGCAGACGGGTACAAACCAAACCAGTACATCATGCAGAGTTCTACATATGCTACATTACAAATCCATATAGTCATGGACTAAAATGTAATCTACTGTTTATATAACAGGGTTTGGTACCGTAATGTAAAATAACGTAGAAGCCAACTGCACCCTGTGCAATAGGCAGAGCCAGCCGCACCCTGTTGTGCATCAACAGGGGCATCGCTAACAGGTCCAGAGAGGTCTTGCTCCCCCTCTATGCGGCGCTGGTCAGGCCGCAGCTGGAGTACTGCGTCCAGTTCTGGGAGATGCACTTCAAGAAGGATGTGGAGAACCTGGAGAGGGTCCAGAGGAGGCCACTCGTATGGTTGAGGGCCTCCGTGGCCAGCCCTATGAGGAGAGGCTGAGGGACCTGAATCTCCTCAGTCTCCGCAAGAGGAGACTGAGGGAGGATCTTGTGGCTGCCTACAACCTTATCAGGGGCCACCAGCAGGGACTTGGGGAAAATCTGTTCACCAGGGCCCCCCTTGGAGTCACCAGAAACAACGGCCACAAGCTGAGGGAGGAGAGGTTTAAGTTAGATATAAGGAAGAACTACTTCACGGTAAGGGTGGCCAGAGCCTGGAATAGGCTTCCCAGAGAGGTGGCGCTCTCACCTTCCCTGGAAATCTTCAAGAGGAGACTGGATAGGCACCTGGCTGGGGTCTTATGACTCCTTCCTGCCCATGGCAGGGGGTTGGACTCGATGATCTGTCTGGGTCCCTCCCGACTCAGTGATTCTGTGATTCTGTACTCTGCTAATCCATAGAATAAATAAAAGAACAAGTATGAGTCTATGGAGCTGACTTATAGGAAGAGCTGCTATTTATTTTAGTCTCTCTTTTCCTCAAACTAATTTGTTCAGTACTTTTCTTGAGGTAAAAACTCAAGCAGATATCGTAGCTGTGCAGTAAGGAAGAATAGAGATGTTAAAACGGGGAAATTGCTACTTTACAGTCCAGGATGATAACTGGGATAATGTAGATCAAATATCTCCTGCTGCTGTGGAGGGAGCTGAAAGAAGAAAAGGAAAGGCTGCCAGCAAGGAAAATTATTGATAAGCATGTCCAAGCAAATTCTTTCTCAGCTAAGCGCAGGGAGTTCCTGCCTAATCAGGGTCTATTGTGAAAGAACAAATCTTGTCTTTAAAAAAAAAAAAAAAAAAAATCATATGTAGTGAGAGAGAGTGAGACCTTTCACCAAAGGATGTAAAAGTATCTGTTTTTAATATCTTTACATATATACGTTTTTACATTTCAATTCCCCTCAATAGTTTTTCCTATAGCTAAATATTTTAATGTTACCAGATACAATCTATCACTTAGACACACAAACTCTGCTGCTGTGTTAAGTTTTAAAACTATACAGCATTGTGAGACAGTTAAAGTGAACAATGTTGTATAAAAAGAAAGGTGAATTAAAATAAAACTGTAACAGTTGTACAGGTTAACACAATTTACAATCACAATTAGCTCCAACACAACCGATTCAAAATCTGCAAAGGAGAAAGAAATAGCATTCAGGCAATAACGAAGGAAAGATTTTTGTTCGGCAGAATCTAAGGTCTTAACAACAAAGGCAGAATATCTTGACTCTAGCATAGACTGAGTGACCTTGAAAAAAACTGTCGTCCCTGGGGTGTCTCAACACGCAGGACCAGATTATATCTTCTTGATGTGAATCTAGTCCAAACCAGACTGTTCAATGTTCCTCAGAGAATCAGTTTGCCCCTAAGAAGTAGCTAGTTACAACAACACTCTCCCAGTCTGGCAAGCTGTGCATGTTGCCCATGTGTTTTCACTCTGAAGACTGGGTCAGATCAGACGCAGTAATTTGGCTTTTGAAATGGAAGTGGGAAATGTGACATTTTTAGCATTTAAAAAACACAAGAGCTGGTAATAACTCTCAGATAAAAGGTTATTCCAAAAACCTGTAATATGCTGAGTGCTATCAGCTTCCCCTTTTAATCAATAGGCATTTACCTTGCAAAATCTGGCCTCTAAATGTTACAGAAAAAATGTTCCCTTTTGTCCTATATAGCTGGTGAGGATTTTCCAATGAAACTGTTTAGTATTGGAAAATGATGAGATTAATCTGAATGTTAAAACAAATTTCTGGTAACATGCAATGGACAGTCCTAGGGCCAGAGAACTGAACGTTTCCAAGGTTGTAGCCCTGAAGTAAATGTCCCATCTGCCTAAATGTGACCCACTTGTACCCAGGTCTTCTGAATTATAATTTTTACACATATAAGTTTATAATTAAAGCAGGTTAAGTCACTTGAATTGTGCTTTTCCCTCTTGGCCCCTGCAATGTTAAGGTTAGCCTGTTTCTGCTGTTAAGCAGCTGGGTCAGCCATAATCCATTGGAAAAAAAAAAAAGGCTAGCTGGACTTGCCTTGGTGCTGTAGGTTAATGCAGTGTGCTTTCAAGTGACACTCACATCTAGAAAATGTGTTTCATTTCATGCAGCCTCAGCAAATTCAGTGACTTGGGAGGTAATGAGAATGAAGATCACAATGAATAAATAATTAAACTAGTTCACAGTTTTATAAAGGCACACAGTATAAGAGAAGGTGAGAACTGTTTTTTGGCGGAAACTAGGGCAAACAATGATTACACTGACGTAACACCTTTCATTTATAAAGATCCCGAAGCAATATAAGAATTGTGTGTGGTATGCACACCGAAAGGAATTGCTTTATGCAGCGCGGGAATGCAGCTATCTCTAGGATGGAATATGGCAGCTTTTCAATTGCACAAGATAACACAACAGTTCCTGGGCAAAATATGAAAAAAAGAATAACATTTAGATATGCTGCCGGCTGGGGACTTTAGCAGGAATTCAACCAGGATGCTTGGGTAAATGTTTCTTATTCTCTTTTAAGTGCTTCATGGCAACCTCAATGGCTACTATTAGTGTGGACCTCAGTTCATGAGTGTCTTGAGGGACAGCAAGCCCAGCAGCAGCACATTGTTCCTGAATGTTGCAGTAGGGCACTGGCTTAGTATTGACATGCAGAAGCATCCTTTCTATCCCAGCACATTCAGAAATCAAGTGTTAGACCCCAAAACATTATGGGATTTATCTAAAATAAAGAATCATAGAAAATTAGAGTTGGAAGGGACCTCAGGAGATCAGCTAGCCCAAAGCAGGACCATCCCCAACTAGATCATCCCAGCCAAGGCTTTATCTAGCTAGGTCTTAAAATCCTCCAAGGATAGAGAGTTCACAACCTCGCTGGGTAACCTGTTCCAATGTTTTAATACCCTCCTAGTGAGGGTTTTTCCTAATATCAAACTTAAACTTCCCTTGCTGTGACTTGAGATGATTGCTCCTTGTTCTGTTATCTGCTGTGAGGGGGATAGGGGTGGTCTACCTCGTGTGGGTCCCCGTATCCCTTCGATGGCCCCTGGAGAAGAGGGGGACTCGGCTGTCCGTCCTGTGCTTCCGCCGATCTCGCCTGCCACGACTTGATGTAATTAAGGGGGTTCACCCATCTGGGGAAGCTGGCAGTCCGGACGCGGTCTCTCGTCTCTAAAGTCCAGGGGTCCTGAGGGCTCCTTCTCCCCTACACCCTCGCCCGGTCCTCCGGGTTAGCCGCCCTCTGGGTGGCTCCCTCCAGGGGTTAGCCCCTGTTAGGTAACAAGGTCACGAAACACAATAATATAATGGCAGTCCAACGTCAGCGCCTGCTCCTCTGGGGCGGAGGTTATTGTTCCCTCTCCCAATAGCCTTCGGCCCCAGTCGGGCAGGGACCCTCGGCCATCCTCCAGTCCTGCCGGGGGTTCCGTCCTCCCACTGCAGGACTCTATAGGAATCCTCACGGTACCCGGCTTGGGCCGGGTGGCGCTGCCTCCTGCGGCTCTGGGGTCGACGTACCCCTACCGCCTAATGCTCGCGACCTGGGGGCGCGCTGGGGCTTACCTCCATGCCCGCGGGTCCTGGTGAGTGGCCAAACGGCCTGCAGCTGCCGTATAAGGGTCTTTCTTTCGGGGACCCTCTTACCCGGACCCTCCGGATCCGCTGCCAACGGCTCGGCTGCCGCTGGCTCCACTGCCACCGGTTCCGCTGCCACCGGCTGGGCTGCCGCCCGCTCCGCGGGTCCCGTCTCCGCCGCCTCCGTTTCCGCGGGTCCCGGCTCCGTGGCCGCCGGCGTAGGCGCCGGCTGGAGCCTCTCCTTCCTTCTGTTTGGGGTAGGGGGGCTCCTTTTATCCTTCCAGGTCGGTCCCGGCCCGGACCTGTCCGGGTTCTGGGAAAGAAAAGGCTCCCAAGCCCGCTTCCGGGTTCGCACCCGGAAGTTAGGTGGAACTCCGCCGTTTTCCGCCCGACCCTGGACCCCCGGGGCCTTGACCCCTTCACATCTGCCACAACTGAGACTAGTCTAGATTGTTCCACCTAGATGTTTTATTACATCTATAGTGAGATGTAATAAAAAATGTGTGTCTCCTTTCTTCTTGTTTCCTGGTTTATGAGCCTTTAGAGTGCCCTTGGGATATGTTTTCAACATTTTCTTTGCCTCCATGGGGCTAGACATTTCCTTTGGGTGCAAATCTCAGATTTAATTTTGTAATCTGTGGACTCAAGGAGGCTAGGGCTTTAAAACAAACTTACAAAACACCAAACTCACAGCTCTGTAGTAGTTGGTGGTATCCTAAAACTCCATTTAGTTTGTAGTATCAGACAGAATCATAACCCAAAATGCCAAAAACATTCAAAAAGTCACTGAAGTTTAAGTGGCACCTCTTTAGTGGTTTATCAAGCTTAAATAAGTTGAAGCTGTTTTGACTTCGAGTAAGCAATTATTGAGATTTGGGATGAAAACTAAGAGATGAATGAATTGAATTTGGGGGCAGGAGCAAAGAAAGAAGATTAGACATGCTTGCCTGTCAGCACAAAACTACGTGCTGACAGGCAAGGAGGAGAAACCTCTTTTAGACATGCAATTCAGATAATAAATTTACTTTATGATAATTAAGTGGTGAATTCAAAGCCAAGAGAATGTGAAATATGCGAAATAGTCCACAAATTCATCTGGCAGGACTTCAGCTTTTTTTCACACGGAGTGAGAGATGAGTACTAATTAGCAAAGATTTTTCCTTTGTTGAGCCATAACTGACATAACTCCATTCAGCTAAACAACCTTCTGCTGGCTTGGATACTTGTGGATTTCATTCTGCATATCCAAGGCTTATAGTGCAGATCATGATGAACTGAATATGCCTTGCAGTCATATTACAACAAAACTTATGATTCAAATGTACCCATTTGGATCCCAGGCTCCTGTCAAATAGTGTTCCTTCACAGAAGTGGTTGGTAGGAGGTTTTATAAAGTTGAAAGTTCTGACCAAGCTCAGAGGCTTGTTCACCAAACTGAACAACCACACAAATTTTCAGTGATTTCAGTGGAAGAACTGGACACTGATACTGTAATACTTTCTCATGCTTGACTAATCTGGATTTTATTATGCAAACGTAAGGGTTGTATTTCTGCTTTTGTTTGCCTAGATAACTACACGCAGAGCTGGCTCTAACCCAGTCCTGGTAATTTACCCCTGGACAATTGTAAATTAAATAAAAATGACTCATACCTATTGAAAGGAAGGTAGATCTAGGTGGTGGTGGTTGTTGAGCAATTTACATAATTCCAGTAGGTAGTCTGAGCATAGATTTATTTTTCTTTGATATTTAAGCTTCTGTGAATTTAACACAATCCCCAGGCATACAGAGTTATATATGTAAGTGCAGTTTAAACTTTTTTCAAAGAAAGAGAGTAGGCAAGAGAAACTAACACAGAGCATACTGTTGAAGTACTGAAGCTACCTATTCCTGATTCAGAAAATCTATATCAACACATCAGTGCAACTATTGGGAGCCAATAAATGTACTTTCTCTGTGGAAGTGGAATTGAATATTATGAAGAGGCTACTTATGTATCTAGCTCTTAAGCAGTACTATAAATAAGATGTCAATGGCATAGAGTATTGGCCTGAGTTAATGATCTCCTGCTGGTAGATAAATCCCTCAGCATTTATTTCTAAGAATAGAGGCATTGAACCTATGACAGTGTCTTATTACAATGATTTTATTCTGTTTTTATCATAATTCTGTTAAAATGAATAAAGAAGATGTAGCTCCTTTTTGTTTGATGAATGATGCAGTACAGCAATAACTTCAGTGCACCAAATCCTTAATGACTATATATATATTTTTTACATTTAGAAACAAAACCAATCATGGAACTGTCTTTCAGGGATGCTAATCTGCTTCTAAAATTAAACTGTTTTTCTTTTTCTTTTTTTCTAATGCATTCAGTCAATGAAATATAGCATTTAGTTTACTGTGCAAACATAAATAAAGCCCTTTAGAATATGATCAAAGCTGAAAGCTATTTAGGTTCATCATGAGAAATTGGAGGAAGCTATAGTTTTTTTTCATAAAACAAATTTCTGGGATTGTGTGATAAATCTAGTAAAATGACATGAGCTAGGGTAGGCCAGGCTCTACATAAAAACCTGCAAACCTTCCCCCCTCCCCCAGTACAATCTAGGTAATGTGCTTTTCCATATTTCCTTCTAGGCCTATGCCATTCTTATTTTAGAAAAAGGATTTAGCTTTCTTAATTAACATCGGTATAATAATGATGATAAAACCATTAAGATGTTCTGATTAGATTATCGTGACTTGCAGAAACACCTTGCTCCCTTTGTGTCTTCAAATAATCTAATTAATTAGTATTAATTCTACATGGGGTAATATATAGAATCATAGAAAATTAGGGTTGGAAGGGACCTCAGGAGATCATCTAGTCCAACCCCCTGATCAAAGCAGGACCATCCCCAACTAGATCGTTCCAGCCAAAGTTTTGTCTAGTCGGGTTTTGAAAACCTCCAAGGATGGAGCTTTCACCACCTGTCTGGGTAACCTGTTCCAATGCTTTACTACCCTCCTAGTGAGAAAATTCTTCTTAATATCTAACCTAAACTTCCCTTGCTGTGACTTGAATGCATTGCTCCTTGTTCTGTCATCTGCCACTACTGAGAACGGTCTAGTTCCATCCTCTTTCAAACCCCCTTTCAGGTAATTGAAGGCTGCTATTAAATCCTCCTCTCATCAGTCTCCTCTCTCTAGACTAAATAAGCCCAGTTCCCTCAGCCTCTCCTCAGGAGTTGTGCCCTCCAGCCCCTGAACCATTTTTATTGCCCTCCGCTGGACTGTCTCCAATTTGTCCACATCCTTTCTGTAGTGGGGGGCCCAAAACTGAACACAATACTCCAGATGTATATTGTGCCATGTATATGAAACCAAGGCTTTCTACTCTCCAATGAATATTTGTGTAGATATATTTTACAACAAATTCACTTCTTACTTGTAGGGAATAAACTGTGCCAAGCTTTACTCTGATCCTACAATCTGATAGACAGGGGCTATCAGGGGGATTCTATTTCACATCACTAGTACCGTACCTGGGAACGTGGGCCCGCTGTTAGATTGCAGGATAGGATCATAGGAGAGTAGGGCTAGAAAGGTCCTCATGAGGACAGCTCTTCCATCCCCTTGCTTCAGGCAGAATCATCCCTGACCAAACCGTCCTAGCCAAAGTGTCTGTCCAACCTGCTCTTGAACATTTCCAAAGATGGAGATTCCATAAGTTCTCTATTAGTAGCTTGTTCACTCTGATTGTCGGAAAGTTCCTCCTAATCTCTAACCTGAATTTCCTCTGCTGCAGCTTGAGACCATTGCTCCTAGTCCTTCCCCCTAAAGCCACAAAGAAACTCATCTCCATTCTCTCTGTAATTACCCTTCAGGCATTTGAAGACTGTTATAAAATCCCGCCTCAGTCTTGTCTTCTCCAGCCAAAATAACCCTGATTCTTTACGTCTTTCCTCTTAAGTTTTATTTCCTAGGCTCTTAATTATTTTTCTAGTTCTGTGCTGGATCCTTTCAAATGTGTCCGCTTCTGTCTTGAAGTGTGGGGCCCAAAATTGGACACAGTACTCCAGGTGAGGCCTCACAAGTGCCAAATAGAACAGAAGAATCACTTCCCTTGATTTGCAAGTGAGACTCCTTTTAATACAACCTATATGCTCATGCCCTTTTTTGCAACAAGAGCAAACTACTGATTCAGATTCTGCTTAGTGTCCACTGTAACCTCCAGATCCTTCTCTGCAGTACTTCAGCCTAGCCAATCATTCCCTAGTCTGTATTTGTGTGGAAAATTATTTTGAGCCAAGTGCAGACAAGAGACCTGATTTTTTCTTGTACTGGGGAAGATGCATTTGTTATTTTACAAATTAGTAAAAACAATAGATTTCTGTCTCTAAGTTGCATCCACCCATGTGGCCCTCTTTCCTCCCAGGTGACTAGGTCATAGTCATTCTCCCCAATAGCGTAACTCAGGGAGGAGGACGGGTAGGACACCAACTTAACGGTGGCAGCAGGATGGAGATTCCACACCCTGACAGTAGCAGCAGCTGGGCACACAGACACTATGGTGTCTGCATGCCATGGCAGCAGCTGGAGACTTTGAATCCCCAGAGAAAGTAAGACCCCTGTGCCCATCCACAAACCTTGTTAGTTACACCTCTGATTCTCGCACTCTTTCTGGTCCAATTTAAGATTTAATTAATCTATGCAAACTGGAACAGCTTCATCAAGAAGTACTGAAAGAATCCTGTCTCAAAACAGACTGTAACCTCATGACCAGACAGTCTTCTGAGGGAAAAGAGACATAGCTCCAAGTCCCTTTAGGCTACATAGGGATTCAGACTTGTCTCTCACGTCCTGCTTGGGTGCCCTAACTATGGGGCTATTGGATAAGGAAAGAGGATACCACCACCAATTCTGTTTTTGGACTTTACAAAAAATGATCTGGAAGGTGTGCTGCATCAGATTGAGCCCCAGAGATGATGTAGACCAGGGGATGTTTAGCTTGTGAACCCTGTTGGGACTTGGGTATGAGCAAGGTACCTATCGCTTCAGCACTTCTAAGATTTAAGCTGCTTTGCATGTGCTCATCAGCAGAAATATAGGTGCTTGGAAATGTTTTCATAGAAACTGTCATGTGAGGATTTTGGTCCCCCAGATTAGAAAGCAACTGAGTGGGCACATCTATATGTGACATTTACTACGGAACTTCCTAATTAGCTCTGGAGTAAATGTTTCAGTATCTACACATGTGGCCCTATTAGGCCACAGGAAATTAATGAACTCTGCCACAGGTTAGTACTTGTAAATACAAGTACTATCTTGCAGCAGAGTGTTTTTTTGTATGTTTGTTCTGTTTTGTTTTTTTTAGTGTGCAGCAGTGCATGTATAGATGCTGATGGGGTTGACTGGGGCCTGCTGGCTAGCCCTGCACTGGAGCACCTTGTGTCCCACCCCACTCCTCTGCAGCACTTTGAGCCAGGTTAGAGCAACATAGGGCTGGCATCCCCTCCTGGTCCCCTGTCAGCTGGGGCTGCTTTGACCTGGCTCAATATGCTGTGGTCCTGGGTGCATGTTTAACCAAGGTGCCCGGGAGCAATAAACTCCAGCATGATGTGCATCAGAGTTTATTGCTACACATTAATAGCACATGTAGATGTACCCCAGTGAGAATCTAATTTTTTTTTTGGATTTTGGCACTGTCCCGGGGACAGTAAAAGAAGGGACCTGGAAGCCATGCTTGCAGGACATGGCAGGATGGGGACCGCACAAAGGAACAGAAGGCGAAACAATCTCTTACCTGTAGAAGAGGCAGCACCAGAGGAGCGGAGGATAGAGCCTGCGTGATTTACAAGCTGCGCCTTTATCCAATTAAAGCTGGCAGGTGACGTCATGAGGACTCACCAGCTGCAGGGAATAAAAGCAAGCACCGGGGAAACAGCTGGGGGAGCAAGAGAGGCTGTGTAGGCTTCCTCCCCCAGTGGCAGCCAATTCGAGCCCCAGTGGGCGAAGACTGCTTGGGGTGATGCACCCTGAACATTGCTGAGGGAGTGTGGCGGTGGAGGCGCTGGCCAGCAGCGCAAAGAAGACGATGGCCCAGGGAAAGAGGCAGCAGCCGTCTCTGAGGAAATGGCAGTCCACCTGCCTGGGCACTCCCAGGTAACGAGCCGTGGAGATGGGCAGGGGATGAAAAAGGGAAGGGAGACCCTGACGGAAC
The DNA here is from genome assembly GCF_001723895.1 of Crocodylus porosus. Classification (NCBI taxonomy): domain Eukaryota; kingdom Metazoa; phylum Chordata; order Crocodylia; family Crocodylidae; genus Crocodylus; species Crocodylus porosus. The sequence goes on along the minus strand of NW_017728951.1, from coordinate 8,567,936 downwards.
AGCATCGGGGGAACACTGCTGAACACTAGCAGTAGGGCTGAGGAGATCAACTGAGAGAAGCCCAGATCTGTGAGCCCCCTTTATTTCTTTTGTTTTAGTGGAAGGAGGTCCACCCAGGCCTCAGGAACAGAACCTATTGCTCTGAGGGGATCCCAGATATAAGGGCCGGGTTGGCCTGCGAGCCCTCTCACAGGGAGTGAGGAGATGGACTACGAGACTTCAAAGAGGCATAGAAATAAAGGAACACCCACACTGGAGGAACAGCCATTTCAAGATCAGGCATCCCACCTGAGGTTGGGGTAAGGTTGGGGTATAGGGGAGGTGGAGCCCCACAAACCTTTGGCAAGCAGAGTGGTCACTCCTGAGGGGTTTTCAGAGACTACCTCCCCACTAGTGTTACACTCAAAGTCATGTCAGGTGAGTTTGGGAGTGGCCCCCGAAGTAACTGAAGTCCACCTCAGGGGTTTCACAAAGCTCTTGAATGCCCACCTTCTACAGCTTGGGCCAGGGCAGCACATGAGCAGGCGTTCGAAGCCAGGTGAGCACAGACCCCATATTCAATAGTTGAGTTTATACATTTAGCTGCTTATTTTTTTGGAGATATAACCCCAAGCACTTGTAGGAGCAGGCTACAATCCCAGCAATATCACTTGACTTGTTTTGAGTTCTAATATTACCTACATCACAGGGGATTAATATTAGTTAATGCTTCTGAAGTCTTTTGAAAAGGTAAAATAATATTGAAGTGCTAAATTTTTTAATTGTATCATAAAAAATAATTTATTTGGAAGAATTCAAAAGAATAATCGGAATCTGCCTAACTAAATTGCCCCTACAGTTACAGCACAGAATGTATTGCTTTAGTTTCTTCCTCTGAACAGCTGCTGCTTCTCATTGCCAAGGAGGCTGTGTTCAGAGCACCTCTTAAGTCAATAGGAGATGGAGTGTCCTGGGCACCTTTCAAAATTCCTTTTTTTTTTTTTTTTGGTCCATTGCTAAAACCCGCTGAAGTCACTGACAGTCATTGTCTCTTGATTTCAGTGAATTTTGGATGAAGTCCTATGCAAGAATTTTGAAAGGTAAATCAATGTCCACCAGAGACTAGGCTGAGCTGTCCAATTTTTCTTTCTTTGACACCACAAGCAGTACTTCAGATGACATTTTTAAAGGTTTTAAAAAATGTAACCCACTAGGATTTATAGTGCCACATAGCTGCACCTATATGTAAATTTCTTGCTGAAAGAAAGAAATGAATTCAGTAGTGTTAGAATGGTTTGAGAATGCATGGTTATATCCACTTAAAGGAGGTTTCTCTTGTTTGTTTGTTTGTTTGTTTTGTTTTATAACCTGTTGTTAATTTAGACCTGGGGAAAGTATTATGCAATAAGCTATAATCAGTACAGAGTTGGCTGAAAATCCTCCATAAGAGCTCCAAAGCATCTGAAGTTATAGGGAACTTAATAAAGGTGTGTGTGTGTGCGTGTGTGCGCGCGCGCGCATATGTATCAGTTCACTGTACCGATACATGTAATGTTTTCTGTAGGATTATATTTCTTGAAGTATTGTTTTGAAAAGCCATGGGTTACAAGATTTCTCTCTTGCATTTCCCATACACAACCCCTTTTGAGGTCAAATGTATCAAATTGGTTGGAGCAGGTAGGTATTTTCTGTACTGAAGATCTATTTGTGATTGTATCGTTATATGCATTACTTGGAATATAGTTCTTTGTTAGATAGCCTGGGATTGTTTAACTTGATTATGTTAATTAACAGTAGTTCACAAAGTTGGACAATGTGCTGTAGTAAAGGCAATAAAATATAAGCCAGTATGGAATACTGTCTCCAATGAGTCTGAAATCCTGGGGTACTTTCCATTACAGAGCATTGCTGCTAAAGTAGCCTGTGTTTGAAACAGGATACCATAGCACTTAGCACTTGATCTGCACTTGGGACCTCTACTATTTGATCATAAATTACAATTGCCTACTACTCACCAAAAGCCTGATGACTAAGACAGTTGTTTACATGCTGAAGTTCCTTTGTGCTCAAAGATGATTATTGGATAGTTTTATTTAATATCTGCTTTAGTATAAGAACTAAACTCTGGAAGTTATTTGTTGCTTGTGGTGAAACATTTTTGTTGAAGTATTGCCACCTTTACATTGTAGCCTCCTGCAATAATAATTTATTTGTTAGAAATCTTTACATGGTGCTGCAGACACAACTTAATCTAATTCCATTCTACTTCCACATATGTACAAATCCAGAGTATGTGGCATTTCTCCACAGGTGGCCCCTGCTGCCTTTTGTGTTTCTAAGCCTTTAGGCTGTCTTTATTTTAGTCTCTCTCCTTTTTTTCCATATGAAGAACCCATCTACACAGATGCATCGAGGGCCCTTTCTATAAAGCTATGGAGTTTTGATGGCCTTCTCTCTAGGCTGACTTGCACTTAGTGTCTCTCTATCTTAGGGAAAAATCATTTCTAAAAAAACCCTGTTATGACTAGAGAGGGTATTATTTTTTTCCTTTTACAACCAGCTACAAATAAACACACATGGAGAAAAAACTCTCCATCTGGTTTTTAATTATTGCTGAGGACATTCTGTTGTGGGGAGAACCTTACAGGTGAATGGGCAGCAGCTCTAGGGTAGAGTCAGCAGGTGATCTCCAGGAGATAGCGGGAGAGGGTTTTCCTCAGAATTTGTGCTCAGCAACAATCTCTGCTTTAAGAACTGTCTGAAGCAGTGGTTTTCGACCTTTTTTCATTTGTGGACCCCTAAAATTTTTCAAATGGAAATTTCAGGTAACCGCTTTGAATTGTAAGTGTGGATATTTACATACTTTTGATTGATCACAGTCAGATTTTGCAGACCCCTTAGACATAGTCTGTGGACCCCCAGGGATCCGTGGACCACAGGGTGAAAACCACTGATCTAGAGGATTCTGTCTAGTGGTTCTGAGCCAAAAGAAACTCCCTTTGGGGAGTGGGAATGGAAGGCCATGATGAGTTATCCAATAGGTAATTACAGTGTTGATAGAAAGTCCTAATTTGGTTGGCATTTTTATAACATACTATTTTATGGACATAGCAGTTAGCAGAAGCGTGAGAGCTTATTGACAACCTCTTGACTCTGTCATTGCTCTCCCTTTGGAAGGGGTGCCATTTGGATTTCTCTTTATTTACAGTGGTGTTTTGGGGTAATATTATTGGTTGATTTTTAAAAAAAAGATGCTGTTCACAGAATTATAGAAAAGTAGGTCTGGAAGGGACCTTCAGAGTCTGTCTGTTTTAACCCCCACTGCTGCCAAAGGCAGGCTTATCCCAATCCAAACCATCCTATACAAATGAATTATCTAACCTATTAGTAAAACTACATAGTTAATCCTGACACAAACACAAGGCATAACACCCTAACCTGCCACAGGTAAAGCAGGGCAACAATGGCAGTCAGTGTCCTGCTGGTTGTTAAAATATGCTTGAGAGATCCAAGGAAGAGGGCAAAGGTTCTCCTCCACTACAGAGGAAGGCAAAACTCCCCACAGTCCATACCAGTCTGACCACGAGGTAAAATGCCTTCCTGACCCCAAATGTGGGGAGTAGCCTGGCCCTGAGTGGAAGGACGAGACCCTCTAGTACCTCCAGGTTAGTCTCAACAGGAGCACTGATGCACCTCAGTCAGTCTCCAGTTTTGGCTGCAGTTAACACCCAATGCTTCTGGGGAAGGCAAAGCCTCATACCCCAACACTCCCAACATGCATAGCAACAGGAGGAGAAAACCCCCATGGCTCCATGTGGCAACCAGTGAAGCCCAGAAACATGGGGAATACCCATAGCATAGGTGTAGCTACTTCTGGATCATCTGACCAATGCCTGTCTAACTTCTTCTTGGACACCTCCAGGGATGGTGATTCTACAACTTCCTTGAGCAGTCTATTCTGCTGCTTTGCTGTTCTGACAGTAAAGAAGTTTTCCCTGATATCCGGTTTAAACCTACTTTGCTTCAGCAAGGCTGTTCTAAGGCTGTTTGTGATATGAGGGGAATTTAGTCTCCTATGGTATACTTCATATCTATGCAATAGCTGACTTACAGATTTTATTCTGTTCCTGATCTGGATTTATTCTGTTCCTGTCCAATACTGTTTCTAGTGAGATGACTTGAGCTAGTCCAGCCAGCCCACACCACTTCTATCAGCTTTTTTTTTTTTTTAATGATGTTGCTTATCATTGACTTAAAAGAAATTGGTTCAATCCAGGAGAGGTTTCTCTACTGATCTCCTTCACCTGTATCTTTATTTTTAACTTCTCTCCTTGATTTATTTTTATACCATTTTTTCTGATTTTCCTTTGACAGTCTCCTCCATTTTTCCTTTTAATCCACTCTTTGTCCTTGTGCTGTGACAAACCTGCTGATGCGTGCATAGTGCAGTGGCAGGGATCCATGCCATGCTTACCATCTGGGATGGGCAGATTCTCCTACCCCAGGTAGCTTTCAGACCATACTGATAGAGCCTGGATTCCAGCCACAGCATAGACCTGCTATTTCTCTGTTGACTGACTGTGCACCCCAAAATCCATTGTATTTTAATTGTCTGTCCAGTTGAAGGTGTCCAAAAATCACTGCTTACTTCGGATTTAAAGAACCCCAAAAGTAAGATGCCATGTTGTGATGTCATTGTGCCATTTTCCCTTCCTTCACTTTCAGTGGAACTGAAGGATTCAAGGAAATAAATGTCTTTCAAACTGCTCTAAACCAAAGCTCTCCAGCTTCCCCCCTCTTGTTATTACCTAAGGCATTTTCCAAAGGATCTGTGAATGGATGATATCCCAATGTCCCCTTTAGCCTTGTCTCTGTGCAGTTGCCTGTAGCTTGTTTTTCCTGTTTTCTAGGTCTTTATTCATCTGCTTTTGTTTCATTTATTTTGCAAATTTAATATCCTCCCTCCCTTGCTCACATCCTTCTGTACTGTTTAGGGTGCTTAGGTATTTTCCATTGCTGGTTCTGTCAAGGCATGTCACTTGTGTTTTTGTAGAAGAGTCCACTGATAGTTGAAAAAAATGGGGAAATGCTCAGATCAGAAGCCTGCTGCTTGAGGCTATACCTGACAGCCTTTTGGGGAAGCAGTTGGCTTTTCCCAGGAATGCGCAGGCAGTGGGGAGGCAGAATAGACTGAAATGATTCAGCTGTCAGAATCCTCCCATTCTTTTCCTGGATGCCTAGGGGCGGGATAAGCTCTTATTTTCCCAGGTGTGTTGTGCTACTACATAGTGAAGATGGTCTCATGATGCATGTCTGAGACATTCCTCAGAAGCACTTGAGAGCACACTGCTGGGGAGGAAGGGTAATGAGTTTTAAGTCACTTCCTTGCAAAATGTTCTCTGAACATACCAGAGACTGGGCCTGAGGAGGGTAGAGTGTCAAAAACAACTCCTTGGTGCAGCCATGGGGCAGGGCTATAACGTCCCCTTCTCCCCTCCTCAATAATGAAGAGGCTCTACTGGTTTTTTTTTTTTTTTTTCACCAGTTAAAGGGTATGTGATAGATCTGAAGCTCACTGACACAAATACAGCAACCTGGACAGCAGTTGTGGATGAGGGACTATAAGGTTTTTTTAATCAGGACAGTGCCTAAATTTTGATCTAGTTTAATTGTTAGTCTTCCTTGCAGACAAACTGTTTGAAAATTTTAAGAGAAGAGCTGACTGAAGCAGAATGGTTATAGTAACAGCAAAAGGAAGGAGCTTTGCATATTTACTGTTTGTTACAAAGAAATAACTACATGGTAAGTATGCAAATCTCCACACTTCGGTAGGTGTGACATGTCTAATCACTATGCTGTGGTTGACAGCCAGCATTAACCAAAGTAAAAGGAATGGCTTAACTGAGAAATCTAGAGTTATGCATCACTAACTACAGAATACTTGTATTCTAGCTGAAGCAGTTCCACTACAGCATAATATCCCATATTGGTATAGAAAGAAGTAATGTAGTTTCTCATCCATTTCTTCAGAATACTGTGAACTAGCACAAACTTAATTTTAGCTGCCTGAAGCCACATGTAACTTGTAGATGTGCTCTAGTGTAAAATGTTTTAATGCTTTCTTACTAAATAGTTTCCTGTACCATTTGCTTATTTACAAGCACAATGAATCACAACAAGAACCTAAAAGAGAACTGAAAGGGACTGGATAGAAGAAGAAAGCTTGGATTCCTATTAAAATATTTAGAAAACTTTTATAAAAGGGTATGGAGCCCCAGGGCTGTTTGCATGGGAGGTTGTCAGGGAGCTACAGGTCCTGCAAGCCTTAGGATGATCAGCTTGGGGCAGTCTACAAGGTTGGGACCATGGACCCTGGAATAACTCCAAGCTGCTGAGGATCCAGGTAGCCAAGATGCCAGGAAATCGGACACAGTTCATGCAGTACTTCAGTGAAATTGGATCACTTCTATGAAATGTTCCAGTTTGGCCAAATCTGCAGGTTCCAATAAAACTTTTTACCAGATTTTTTTTCTGACCAGTTCTAGAACTGTCACTGAATATCAGAGAGACTGGAAGAACCAAGATGACATCTATGAATCTGAGGAGTAAAGGAGGGTTGAGGAGTGCTGGAGGAACCGCACTGAGTATTGGAAGAGGAGAATGAAACTGTGTTTAATTAGCTGAACAAAGAAACTAAGGACTTGCAAAGGAAAGGCTGAAACAGCTAGGTTTATTTATTCTGGAGAAGAAGAGACTGGGGTCAGAGAGGAGATTTGATAACAATACCTGGACAATTATAAAGAGGATGGACATGAACTCTTCTGTGTGACCATCAGGGACAAGCCTAGGGGCAATGGCTTCAAGTTGCAGCAGAAAAATTTAGGTTGGAAATTAGGAAGAACTTTCTGACTACAAGGGGCATTGGAACAGGTTACCTAGATAAACTGTGGACTCTCCATCCCTGGAAACTTTCATAGTGCTTAGGGTCAGAAGGGACCTAAACAGACAATAAGGACTGCCCCCCTGCCCTGGGCATATCACCCCAACCAAATATTTGTCCAGCCTCCTCTTGAAGACCCACAAGGTAGGAGAAATCACCATCTCACTTGGGAGCCCATTCCAGAGCCTGGCAGCTCTGACTATACACTAATGTCTACTGATGTCTGGCCTGAACCTTCTCTCTAACAATCTGTGGCTATTATTCCTAGTAACCTCGGGTGGTGCCCAGGGGAACAGAGCCTCCCCCAATTCTCACTGATTTCCCCTGGTAAGTTTGTAAATGGCTACCAGATCCCCTCTCAGCCTTCTCTTGTGGAGACTGAATAGGTTCAGGCCCTTTAGCCTCTCCTCATAGGGCCTGCCCCGCTGCCCCTTGACCATATGAATGGCCCTCCTCTGGACTCTCTCAATGCTAGCCACATCCTTCTTGAAGTGCAGTGCCCAGAACTGGACGCAGTACTCCAACTGCGGCCTGACCAACGCCGCATAGGTGATCCCCCCCTCTTCCTTAGACCTGCTCATGATGCATCTGTAGATGCACGATAAGGTGCAGTTAGCTTCACTGACCACTTCCTCGTATTGGCAGCTCATGTTCATCCTGGAGTCAACAATGACTCCAAGATCTCTTTCTGCTACTGTGTTGACAAGAAGGGTGTTTTCCAGCCTATAGGTGTGTTGTTGGTTCCTTTTCCCTAGATGCAGCACCTTGCATTTGTCTGCATTGAACTCCATCCTATTCTTATCTGCCCACCTCTATAATTTGTCTAGATCTAGCTGGATTCTGTCCCTCCCCTCCAGCGTGCCCACCTCGCCCCACAACTTGGTGTCGTCAGTGAATTTGGACAGTGTGCTTTCCACACCCACATCCAGATCGCTGATAAAGATGTTGAACAGGACCTCAGGACCGAGACCTGAGGGACTCCACTGACTATATCCCTCCAGGTTGAAAATGACCGATCCACCACTACTCTCTGGGTATGACCATCTAGCCAATTTGCCACTCATCTGACTGTGTGGGCATCAATGCCGCAGTCACCTAGTTTTTTTTTTTTTTTAAGAGAATGTGGTGGGAAACCATGTCAAAGGCCTTCTTAAAGTCCAGGAAGACCTACATCCACCCCAATACCTTCGTCCAGGGACGTTGTGACCTGATCATAAAAAGAAACCAGGTTAGTCAGGCAGGATCTGCCCTCAGTGAATCCATGTTGGTTGCCCCTGAGCATTTTCTCCCCTGGTGGGCAGATATGCTCCTTGATAATTTTCTCAAAGGTCTTCCCAAGGACCGAGGTCAGACTGACTGGCCTATAATTTCCTGGGTCTTCCTTCCTCCC
>NW_017728951.1:8555858-8558622 GCF_001723895.1 Crocodylus porosus | reverse complement strand
GTCCAGCTCATCCCCCTGGTGAGGTGGTCTGTAGTAGATGCCTACTAACAAGTCCCTTTCCCCATGCCCCCCTTGCATTCTTACCCAGAATGCCTCATTTTATTCCTCCTCTGACCCCATCCTGATCATTGAGGACGTCTACTGCTCTTTGACATACAGTGCTAGCCCCCCCAACCTCTTTTCCCTACTGTCTCTCCTGTACAGCCTGTATCCCTAGATGTCCACTGCCCAGTCATGGGTAGACTCCCACCAGGTCTCCATGAGCCCCACTAGGTCTCGGTTTTTGCTTGCTAGCAGGAGGGTGAGTTCCTCCTGCTTATTTCAAGCATTTGTGTTCAGGCATTTGAGGACTCCTGTAGGTGCCTGTGCTGTCCTCTTGCTCCTAAGTCTGCCCTGGACCCTTTCACTTACCTGGGTATTACCTGTGCTCGTCACTTGGCTTGACAGCAAAGTGTCCTTGTGTTCCTCTGTGTCCCTGTCCCCTGGTGAACAGGTTGGACAGACACTGACTTGGCTGGAATAGTTTAGTTGGGGACAATCCTGCCTTGGGATGCTGGATTACATGACTTTGAGGTCCCTTCTAGCCCTGCTTTCCTATGATTTTATGAAAGCTGAAATAGAGCTCCAAAAGAAATGTTAGAAAAATGCATGCAAGTGGTGTTCCTCTCTTTTTGTGCGTGTGCACATACACATACATTTTATCATGAACTCAGGTGCCACTGTTTTTCATTTTCTTACATATAACAAATTCAAATTCACAATGCAAGTTTCAGAAAATAAAACTTTATGAAGTTTTATTTCAGAATGGGCATGTCCAGATGAACGTGGATGTTTGTTTCTCTGGGGACAAATAGCAGTGGCACACCTTGTGCTGCTGCTGCTACTTGTTCCCAGGGAATACCCGTGCCACACTTGCTCTGGGACGTGGCAGGTTACCTTGGGTGGGGTAAAGGAGGCTGGGGCCAGCACCTGTGCTGGTCCCAGCAGCCTTACTTGGAGTCCTGGGAGCCTTCTAGGGCTGCAGCCATGGCAGGATGCCTGACTGGTAGCCAGAGCATGGGTCTGGTTTGCCAGGTTCTGGTTTTGGGCACTGTGCACTGCCACCATATGTGCTGCCCTGCTTTTTTTTTTTGGCGTGGGTTTTTTTGCCTGTGGGTGTGTGGTCTGCCACGTACCGCACATCTGTGCTCATCTGGACGCACCCTATGGGTAGCTCCTGTTCTAGTATGAGAGTTCCAAATGAATTGTTGGGAAGTTGAAATCTGTTCTTGAAGTGTTACAATAAAGCAAACATTTTGGATGGCATATATGTATCTCCTATTCTGCATTGTATTTATACTGCATTCTTTTAAAAGTTGAATAGGATAAGCCTATTTTTATTACATTGGATATAAAAGCTACTGCCAATAATATGTGACTAAGTCACAGGTTTTGATTCCTCTCCCAATTTAGAACTTTACATCCTGTCAGATATAACCCACTGTGCAAACATTCCTGCTCTAAACAGTTGAAAATTGCTCCCCGCTATATTTTAAAACTCTAGAACAAATGTGAAAATTCAGTGCTACTGATCTGTAAGGTAAACCTGGGAGATGCCAGCAGCTTTTGAGATGAAGCCAAAGAGAGGGGACAGCATTGCCAACAATTAGAGGTCATAAAAGAAAAAGGGTCCTGGAGTCCTTGAAATACAGCCATTATTCTCTTGTAATAGTAATATTGTTGATAAAAATTTCAATAAATATTTTAATGAGAAACTTCTTCATTTCTGTTACTTTGTATTTACAAATATTTTATGACATGGACATTCCATTTTGCAGGGTAACAGTAAAACTGTTTTTACAAAAAGAATAATTATCTGTTTCTAAAGTTATTTTAATGATGGTTTTTAATTTTGCTTACTTTATCCTCTTTCCTCTGTTTAAAAAAAAATTCTTTTAGTATATTTTAATCTAGCTTTTACAGTCCTTTCCAGGATTTATACCACACTTTTGCTGATGTAGCTCACTGTATTACATTTTGCTAGAAAGTTACCTGTTTCCTGAGAAAATACCCTGGAAGCTAGCTAACCCATAACTATAATTATCTTTTGTTTTTATGTAAATTTAATATTTCTAGCCTGTCTCATCTCTAACAGTTATTTCTGGATATTTTCTATATTTCACTATTAAAACAGTAATATTTAGTACAGCATTTGCCTTTTTATTAAAGAGATAACTGCTTAATTATCTCCTAAAACCAAGGTTCATTTTCTGAATTATCTCTTATTAGAGATAATATAATATGAAGAAAATAGGTGTCCTCTAACAATGTCACTGTTTCTTAAAGATGGCTTGTCCAAATCCATTTCCCACCAAGCTGGGTGGGGAGTAATGGATATGCTGGGGGGGTAGGGCTAGGATTCAGAGACCCCTAGCCAAATTGGAGGATTGGACCAAAAGAAATCTCCTAAAGTTCAATAAGGACAAGTGCAAAGTCCTGGACTTATGATGGAACAATCCCATGTACCGGTGTAGGCTGGCGCTTTGACTGGCGAAACAGCAGCTCTGCAGAAAAGGACCTGGGGTTACAGTGGACAATAAGCTGACTATGTCTGAGTCAACAGCATGCCCTTGTTGCAAAGAAGGCTAATGGCATAGTGGGCTGTATTAGTAAGAGTGTTGCCAGCAGATCAAGCAAAGTTTCATAGTTTCTAGGGTCGGAAGGGACCTGAGCAGATCATCAAGTCTGACCCCCTGCCATGGCAGGAAAGAGTACTGGGGTCAAA
>NW_017728951.1:8551923-8555723 GCF_001723895.1 Crocodylus porosus | reverse complement strand
CTGCTGTCCCCTGATCATGCGAGTGGCCTCCTCTGGACCCTCTCCATGTTGTCCACATCCCTCTTGAAGTGCGACGCCCAGAACTGGACGCAGTACTCCAGCTGCGGCCTGACTAGTGTCGCACAGGGGGGGAGGATCACCTCCTTGGATCTGCTCGAGATGCATCTGTGGATGCATGACATGACAAGGTGCAGTTGGCCTTCCTGACTGCATCCCCACATTGCCAGCCCATGTTCATCTTGGCATCAGTGATGACTCCAAGATCTTTTTCTGCCTCCGCACTGACAAGAAGGCAGTTCCCCAGCCTGTAGGCATGGTGCTGGTTCTTTCTCCGCAGGTGCAGCACCTCCCCAAAGTGATTTATTCCCTTCTGTTTAGCCCTGGGGAGACCACATCTGGAGGCCACACTAAAGAAAGGATGTGGACAAATTGGAGAGAGTCTAGTGGAGGGCAACAAAAGTGGTGAGGGGGCTGGGGCACACGATTTATGAGGAAAGGCTGAGGGAACTGGGTTTATTTAGAATGGAGAAGGGGGGGTGGTATTTAATAGTAACCTTCAACTGCCTGAAGGGTGGTTCCAAAGAGGATGGAGCTAGACCGGGTTGGGCAATATATGGTCCATGGACTGGAACCGGCCCGCTAGGCCATTCTAATTGGCCCATGGGGCCCCTACAAAATGTAGAAAATTAATATTTATCTGTCCTTGGTTCCTGTCAAAAATGACAGGATCCAGGGGCAGTTGGACCCAGGGGCTTCTGGTCTGGGACCATGTTGCTTCTCCTGCATAGGAAGCTCAGGTAAGAAGCGGGGCAGGGAAGGGCAGGGGACGAGCTGGTGCTGAGTGCATGAGAAGATAGGCCCTTCTCCCATCCCCGTGGCCAGCACTCCCTGCTGCAGCTGCTCGCAGGCCACGCGGGGCTGTCCTGAGCAGGGACAGGCAGCCCTGCACAGGCTGCGAGCGGCTGCAGCGTGAGGCACTGGCCACGGGGTGGGGGAGGGGCTACTTTTGCCCGTGCTCAGCACCAGCTTGTCTCCTGCCGGCGAGCAGGGTGTTGGTGCTGTACGCTGCCTCCCGCCTGTACTGTGGGGCTGGAGGGGCACTGGGAGTGAGTGGGTGCGGGAGCCAGTGGAGACACGGGGGCCACACCAGTGTCCTGTGGCCAGTGGCAGCAGGGCCCAGAGCAGGGCGCCAGGACTACAGGAGTTCCAGCCAGCAGGGGCTCTATGGAGCCGGGCCAGCTCTCCACTCTCTCTGCTGGTGCAGCCCAGCTCGGCTCCACAGACCGCTGCCAGCCTGTGCCCCACTTTGGCACCCACTGGTGCTGGCCCTGGTACATTGGTCCCAAGATGGTGACCAGGGGGCGGGGCTACCTATGCAGCCCTTGATAGCTTGCCAAAACTGGGTAAATGGCCCTCTGCCGGAAATAATTGCCCGCCCCTGGGTTAGACTGTTCTCAGTGGTGGCAGATGACAGAACAAGGAGCAATGGTCTCATGTTGCAGCAAGGGAAGTTTAGGGTAGATATTAGGAAAAACTCTCACTAGGAGAGCAGTAAAGCACTTGAATGGGTTACCCTGAGAAGCTGTGGAGTCTCCATTCTTGGAGCCTTTTAAGACCTGGCTAGACCAAGCCTTGGCTGGGATGATCTAGTTGGGGATGGTCCTGCTCTGAGCAGGAGGTTGGACTAGATGACCTCCTGAGGTCCCTTCCAACCCTAATTTTCTGATTTGGATCTAATATTTGGCCATGCAATAAAAAAAATATGGCTATCCCAATTTTTTTTTGTGTGTAGTTAATTACATTTAACCCTGGGCATTCTTGCCAAAGCATGATTTGGGACATCACTTGCTCAGTGGAGATAGAGAATGTACAAGTAAGCTAACAGGGCAAAGTCATCCATCCCCACCCCCACCCCGTTTTATATTGTTTGTATCAAACCTATTTTCTTGTAAATAAAGACATACTTTCATTTTGGTCTCTTGTGGGTAATAACATTTGCCTTATCCAAAGTAGAGTTATTCTCTTGGAAGAACAAGGCCCAATACTGACAGTTTCCCTGGGGCACTCAAAAGCCAAACACTGCCCCGGTTGATTTCAGTGGATGTCTGTTAGACCAAATAAATGCAAATAAAAGTGAGACAGCAGAAGGCATAGTGCGATCCAGTCAGACTGCTAGCTAATAGAGGGTTCCCTACAACTTAAATTGGGAAGAAGTAATAACATTCAGAAGTCAGAAGGAAGCTAGAACAGAGAGGGAAGCAGGAGGCCAAAGGTAGCAGCCTCTGGTTATAGATGCAAAATTAGATATAGAGCACCTAAGAACTAGGAGTGAAAAGTCTAGAGTAACTCCCTGCTGTCAGGGAGCCTGGTCCAGCAGCAATTGGAGAATTCAGGATAGTGGCCTGCAAGCAGGAGGCAAGAGGTGAGTATGAAGATTACAGGAAGACAGCATAAAGGGCCCCCCTGCCAAGGACAACATGCTAAAATAACTGAATTTTGACTGGTGGAGTCCATAAGTCAGTGAAGTGCTGTGTTGGAGAGGATTTAAAATAATACCACAACTACTAGATGTGAGGAGTCCCTTAGTACAGCCAGTGTTGTACATCTCTGATCATCATCCATGGGCCTGAGTTAGGAACTTCTGCATGAATGATGCATGCTCCCCGGCGGCTTGTGGGGCGCAGGGGTGGGAGTGCAGTGGCAGTAAGCAGGGAGCTCCTGCAGATGCTGCTGGTGTCAGCAGCGAGGGCGGGATGGTGAGTGGCGACTGCCCGCAGACACTGCCGACACTCGGTGGCACTTTTTTGTAGGGGGGACACGTGCACCCGCATGCACCCCTTACACGTTGCCAATGAACTGCTGGTTTGCTTAACACAACAGTTGAAGTCAAAATGCTGAGAAGATAAATATTTCTTTGGAAGTGCTTTTAAAACATTTCTCTTGAAATGTGCATTAAGGGGATTATACTAAAGGCTGGAGCCTGCAGAGGCTAGTACTCTGGAGACGCACTACAGCACCAGGGTTAGTATTCTTTGTATAATACAATTGGAGAGCTGGCTGGGGTTAGATGCACCACAGCCTTTACAGTGGCACCTTGCAGCGGGGTAGTTACACCGCTGTGTCCTTTGAAAGGATCCTGTTCAAAAGTACCCTTTAGGAAGTTTTGTATCGCTCATTTGATACCTCTGGTTTTAAAATGGATAAGAAATACGGTTCATTCTTGTTGACCGTGAGATGGCTGATAATGTTCCTGGAAGCGAGGCCTGCGTAGATCCCAACCCGGATGTATAACATGGGTCCCCAAACTATACAGACCTTATATGGGAACTGAGCTGTCAATTTCATACTGAGGTAGTTGCAGAACCTTCTTCATTGAGGGGGTAAACTCCTCTGAGGAAGAGCATTACCAGCCCAAACTTTTTTTTATTGTGCCCCCCCCTTCCAGCCATCCACGCACCCCTCCCAGCATACACTTTATATTGGAACTCCTTCAACACCAATTATGATTAGAATGAAAATTAAACCTTCTGTCACACAGCTTCTCCCACACGCCCCTGCCGCAGAGATGGCTTGTGTCCCTCTAGGGGTATGCGGCCCACAGTTTGGGAACCCCCCCCCACTACACTCAATCTTCAGTCAGCAGCAGGAGGGGATGCCCAGAGTTTCCTGGCAAACAGCTCATGTTGCCACCTGCCCCCCTGGGGGATCCACTCTGGCTTCTGCTGCGGGTGGTCTGGCTCCTTGGTGGGTTGGGATCCTAAGGGCAGGCGGGAGGGGGCTGTGGCTCTCTGGGAGGGGCG
>NW_017728951.1:8543227-8551695 GCF_001723895.1 Crocodylus porosus | reverse complement strand
CCCTCTCCCCCCCGGCGGCCCGGTGCCCGAAGCTGGAGCTCGGCGGGGTCCCGTTGTTGAGCTGCGGCCGCGCTCGGGGCCCGGGGAGGCTTCTCGGGGTCCGGCAGCCTCCTCCCCGACCCCCGCGAGGATTTATTTGCCTCCCTCCCCTCAGGTGTGCAGGAGGCTGCGGACACGAGCGTTTCCCCGCCTGCCCGTGCTTATCCTGCGGGCCCCGAGGGAGGTCGGATCGGCCACAGCAAATTTGCTTCCCTAACTCATGCACGAGACCCCCAGCTCCTTCCCCCCCGCCCCCCTCAATCGTAGGTCCCTAGCGCAGCCATGGGAGAGCAGGGTTCATCCTTCGGGGTCTGGGATGTTTCGACTTCAGCTAGTCAGGAGAGGTTGTGCTGGGAATGGCTTTGTGTTGCTTCTGGGGTTTGGGAGTGGGAGGCCCTAGAAGGAAGCCAGCGGCTTGTAGTGATGCATAGCCCAGAGTTACACGTGAAGAATAAATTTCATGTTTTTTGGTGCAGGATAGAGCTGTCCCCGTGATGGCCCCCTGGAGCAACTTTTCTGCTTCTATTGCATTTTCTAGGATTATAGCAGCTTCAGCCGCTGCATTGATCAGGCTTTTGGAGGAAAGGATTCGCTAAGTGTGCTCTTGTCATGGCATCTACTCAATGGCTCTTGTCTGGGTGTTTGGATGGCGGGTTGTGATTTAAAATTTAATGGGGGAGGTATTTAAAACCTTTGCTTTTATACTGATCGTAGAGCATGGCTCACAGTGGGCTTTAATTGATCCAAAATACTTTTGGGTCAAGACTGTTTCTTCACATTTTAGCTAGTATAGGTTTCCATTGCTTTATGCTGTATGTGCATTCCTGGAAAACTGCATGTAACTCGAATTCTCATAAAGGGAACAAATAGGGACACATTTCAAGACCTCGACTATACTAACCCCCAGACCCATTTCTACCACTTTTACAAGACAGTTTTGGTATTCGTCAACAGCAGAGGGAGTAAGTTAGTGGGATGCATAGAAGCCATAATGGGGACGGCAGCTACAGAAACCCATGTCCCAGGCAGTGAGCGAGGAGCACACTTCCACACGGGAAACTATATTTTGGTGCGCATTGCTCCTACAGTGCGCTGCACAAAGCAGCTGACCGCGGGCTTCCACCACACTGATTGCATAAAAGTGAATTTACGTTGCATATAACGAATTTTTGGTATAAAAAGGGTCACTGCGTAAGAGTGAATTTGCATGTACAGAACCCACATAAAGCGAGGGAGACCTGTACAGGTTTCCCTTGTTTTATTTGGGTTTGGTATGTGCCAATTCAGTCTTGCGCAGTGACCCTTTTTATACCAAAAATCCATTATATGCAACGTAAATTCACTCTTATGCAATTGGTGTGGTGGAAAAACACAATCAGCTACTTTGTGCGGTGCACTGTGAGAGTGACGTGCACTAAAATAGTCTCCTGTGTGCATCTGTGCTCCTTGCTTGTTGTCTGCGACATGCGTTTCTGTAGTTGCCATCCCCATTATGATAGTGCCCTGTGCTTGTGTGTACTGTCTGCTGTTGGCAAGTACTAAAACTGTCTTGTAGAAGTGGTAGAAATGGGTCTGGGGGTCAGTACAGTCATGGTCTTGGAACGTATCCCTAATTGTTTCCTTTACGTGGATTTGAGTTGTGCGCCGTTTTCCAGGAATACCATTGTCCACGAATGTACAGGATAAAGTGAGGGAAACTTGTACTTCGGAGGGTTGGAACTACTATACAACAGTGCATTGTGGAAGAGCTTACACAATCTCAATTTACAAGCATCACTTCTAATTATCTCTGTTGTTTAAAGAACATATAAAATAGTTATGCTTGCAGAGGTTGTTTTTTCTTAATTAGCTTTGTTATCTTTGCATAGCAAGCTTTGGGGTGGTGGGTTAGGAATTGACTGACCCATAACTCTGAAGGTGGCAAAATGGCCTACATGTTAAAAGCTGTTGTGACCCTTGTAGTACTGAGTGCATAATTTTACAATTCTTATCAGAAGAAAAAATCATGGCCAGCTTTAATACATACTCTCTAGAAACTAATTTGTTTGCATACATCTGTCCATTAGCTTAACAAGGAAACATGTTAGAATATTGAATCCCTCGAAGCCTGGCTTTTATTTATATTAATGAATTCAGTAACATAATTTGTGTGTTTTAAAATTCACATGAATTTTAATTAGTATTTGATACGGTGTCAGGCTAACTAAAGTATTAATCAACCCATGTTTTAAGTTCTGTTTTCAGCTTCACATATCTTTTGTTCTCCCATATTTCATACATAGGGCTAAAGTAAGTCATCCATTTTTCTTACTTCGCATGTAGAACTGCATGCTAAACTCGTTTTGTGCTGCAGCATCATACAGTCAAGTTAACATGGTAGTTAAACTGCCCTTGGATCTCTTCCCTCTTATCCCAGAAATTCTGTTAATAATCTCATGTGTTCTAACATTGTAAAACACAGGAGCCTTGACTAGACCAATTGCTTGTGAGCAGATAGACTGCATCCTAATTAGATGAATAGTAGGCCACAATCCTGTAGTAAAATAGAACTAACAGTGTAGTGTTTGGAGACCAGTAAATAAGTCAGTGTTGGGCGGCTAGGGAAAGAAAGCAATTCAGTTGTGATTAAAAAAAATTCTTGAAAGCAAGACTGCTAATTAGCATTATAAATGATTGGGAGAAAAGTAGCAAAATTAATGTATTTCTGGCACTGATGTTTGTTACATAGCTTGTGATGAGCTAACTGCTTTAGCTGTCAAATAGCATAGTTTGGTAAAAATTAAGTAGCAGATAATTGTCGCTTTGATAACAGTGAAATTCAGTTTTTTGCACTTTTAAAAACAAAATTTTTAATTACAGTTCTAGGCGTACTTCAGATTTTAGGTATTTCACTGCCAGTAATAACATTCTGGTATTTAGTTTTTATATTTTTCCTGCATTTTAAAGTCCAGTGAATTTCTCATTTTATCAAATTGGCATTTTTTTTCTTGTTCTGTTTCTTTCGGACTCTTAATCGTGGCTTGAATGAGAATTTCCCTTTCAGCGCAGATTTCTTTTCTGAAGTGAATTGATTTGTCCAATAACTAGTTTCTGTATTTTTTTTTTTAATGCAGTGATTAATTTAAAATGTAAAAAACAAAACTGAGAAAGGTAAAGAAATTATATTGGTAACTAGTAATATTTGTTATGTTCTGTGTTTGTTTGTTTTTTTCTTCATGATATGGCTCAAAGGTGTTTTATAAAGTGGCCCTTAACTGCTTTTGTTTTGCGTTCTCCATGGAGTGAAGAAATTTACAAGTGAGACCTAGGATAGTAGAGAGAAGCTTCATTATGTAGCTGCAACAAATGTTTTAATGCTTTCATGTTGAATTTAGAGGCAGCGAACACTCTGTTCATGTGCACCTGTTTGTGTAGGTGATGGATCACATTTCTCTTAAGACTTCCTGCTTTAATTTTGGTAGGTGTTCAATTTCTAATTTAACTTCAGACCATTTAGGGCCTGATTCAGAGACCCGTAAAATCAAAAGGGTTCTTAGCGCTCGGTTCAGTGGGCTTTGGACCAGTCCACAAGGCTTTCTGGTATGCTGAAACAGGCAAATTTGAAACTTGGTGGATTGGAGATGGCCATTGTAGCTGACCAAAATTATTTGTGTATTATAAAGAATGAATATTATGAAAAGATGAAATAGAAATGCAAGATGTGCATGTATATACATCAGCTTTTATTTAACTTCTAATTTCACTAATTTTAAATTAGTCACTTGAACAGAGTAGTCAGTCTTGCTAATAAATTTATTTCACAGCTTTCTTGTCAAGTCTCACAATGCTTATGTTTGGCTATTACTAGAAACCCCGAGACAATTCAAGTATGTGTGTACATGGCATAAAACTACGTATTTGTAGGCTTGGTAGAATTCAATTTTTGTATTTTAAAAATTTTTGACAGATAACATTGATGTTTTTTTAAGTATTTATTTAGATTTTTATCAATTCAAATTTTCAGGATTGTGTGATATGAGGTGGGTGGGGGATAAATTATTAATGACAAGCACAACTACTGTAGGACTGCCATCAGCTAAGTGGCTAATCTGTCAGGGGTCCCGGCTCCCCTAGCCTGTAGCTCCTTCTTGTTCTTTGTCACTTCCTCTTCCTTTGTTCCCAGTCCCCTGGGGTTTCTGGGAGTTGCAGTCTAAACTACATTTAGCACATTTCTGTAGGACTGCTCCCTCTGTCAACACATGCTCCATCAGCCATCATTTTTCTTATGTGCTCTCTGTCTGTTTTGATTACTAATGATGGACATTTTTTGTTAGTCTGAGAGTATGATGTGAAAGTGACATATGTCAGCATTTACTGATTAAAAACTGAATCCTGCCAAGCCTCCATATTTGGATACTTTTTCAACTTCAGTGGGACTACTTTTGATCTTTAAAATTTTATATTTCAACAACCAACAAAGTTTTATGAAGCAAAGTTGGGTTGGAATAATTTAACATGTGGAAACAGACTAGCCACTAATAATTTGAATGTACTGATTCCTATGTTTAGTCATATTATGTCCTTAACAGATTTTTTTTTTTTTTTTAGAAGCCAAGTATCTTTGACCAACCAAAGCAAGGTTGTACACTTGACTGTCATTTCTTTGTTTGTATTGCAATAATGTTTGAATGTTGCATCCAAACAATTCCAGAACTTTAAGAAATGTTCTAGATAATGGGCAAAGCCCTAACGGTTTAGGTAAAAATGGGAGAAATGAAAAGGGAAAAAATGGGGGTGTGTCATGGAGGGTAATCTGAGGAGTGGAACATGGGGTAGAAGACACAGAACTCTTGCCAAGGGTTGGAAGATATTGCAGGAATTACTGGAGGAAGACAGGATTGTGGGGAAGAATGGAGGAAAGCAAGTAGTGTTTGGTGTGTGTACTGTGCTCTGCCTGCAGATGTAGCAATTCTTTGGTGACTCCTAACTTTGGCATGCTAGCTGTGCTGCTCTTCATTCTTTACACGGGGATACTGTCACAGCATAGTAGGTATTTGATTATCTCTAGTCAAAAAGTGCATGATATTTTTGTTCCACAAAATTCTCTTCTGCTAACTGCTAAAGAAATGCAGTCTCTTCTCCAAACTTGTCATTGTTTGTTATTAAAGAGGTTTAAAACCTGTTCT
This sequence comes from Crocodylus porosus, assembly GCF_001723895.1. Lineage (NCBI taxonomy): Eukaryota > Metazoa > Chordata > Crocodylia > Crocodylidae > Crocodylus > Crocodylus porosus. Next base: position 8,546,491 of record NW_017728951.1, on the reverse strand, counting down.
TGGGTGGGCAGAGGTCAGTATATGTTACTATCCAATTCTCCACTCCTCTGGTGTTACTTGCTGGAGAGGGTGGATCAGCAAACAAACTACTGCACTTGGAATAAAAAAAAAAAAGGATATATTTGATTTCTCTGTACCCTCTGCCCTTATATTTTCAGCAAGTGAGTTTTTTGTTAACTTTGTAAAATAGCCATAGTTATGATCATAACCTGTGCTTGGTTACATTCTTGTTTTAGCAGTCCTTCTCCTCCCTTCCCACTCCCCCCTCTGAGACTATTTTAATATAGTGTTGTACAGTACTTTGTTATGAGATGCAGACACAATAGGGCTTTCTCTGTATGTGTTAGGTCTCTGCCAGGTTTTCAGCTAAAATAGTAATCTTAAAATTTCTTTCCTTTCTTTGTTGCAATGCAAAAAATATTTTAACTGAGATTAGAAATATTTGGACTTCCCTACAAATCTGTGAGACTCAGTTATTTTATGTTGCCTTCGAGCTGGATAGGTATGTTACAGTTTCTTTTGCCTAACAATAGATATCTTTTTTGTGGCTGTTGTTATGTTCCTGTGTACAGGCCTTGAATTGTGCAGACACTTTGTTCTAGGATATGACTTCTATATTGCTATTCAAGTGTGGCATTTCTCTCAAAATGCTTAAAAAAAATAAGTCAAACGCTGAGGTTCATCCGTTTTAGGAAGCTGAAGGGCAGAGTGATTAATTTTGCTCAAAGTTGCACAAGAAATTTTTGTGGCAGGGTCCTTACTCTGAGAAGCAGAAAAAAATTGAATGGTTCTTCATGTGATTTGGTTTGTTTTTTGTTTTTTCTCCTCTTGAATGGATCAGAGCTCTCTAATGGTGGTAACTTTAGGATCACATCTGAAGAAAGCTATTTGTGCTTATCCAGTACCATTCACTGAGAACCATACAGGTTTTCTGAAGTGCACAGGCTTCTGGTTCTTTACTTGTTTGATAGACAAACTACTTGACAAACCTTGGAAAATCCCTTTAGTGAAACATAAGGAATTTTCTTGGGATTGTTGACTCTAGGCTGGCTGGTTGTCATGCTATGTACAAAGAAGTGTGTGTGTGTGTGTGTGTGTGAACTACAAAGAAACTCAAAAGGAGCCTTTTAACTTTTGTGTTATGTTTAGAGGAGCTATGAGTATCAGCAGAAGAAAGCGCTTAACTCATTCTGAAGGTGAGAAAAATCACAAAGGCAGTCATGAAGTTGTAAAGTTTTGGAAACCATCTTGTAGGATCTAGCTTTTGCAAAGGGAGAGTAGTGGACGTGTGCTAGCTTTCTTGTTTTCTTTGTTTCTTTCCCGGAAGTCAGACAGGAATTCTGGAGAGAGCCTTCATGTTTGGTAGAGCACTTCTCTGAAATACTGAGTTTTGAAGCATCAACCTTATACGATTTTGAAGCCTGATAGCATCCAATGAAGTAGGTTGTTGCCTACAAAAATTTTTGCCTCTTGGAACAGGCTACTCTAAGGTACCACCTTGCTGTATCTTCTGCCTGATTTCAGAACATCATGGCTAACCACTTTGGAGTCTGGAGAGTAATAGTTGGCTTCATACCAGACTGTTGTTAACTATTTGAATTGTAGAAATGCTAAGGAGCCCAATTCATTAGGCAGCTCTCCACTGTGCTTTGTGTTTTTACAGCTGTAGAATGACTTTACCAACTATTTTGTTGGTCCATTGCAAGATGCAGCTCCAGAATCCTTGCCTCAATTTGTTTGTCCTTGATCAAGTTTGTTTGTGAAAAGTTTATTTCCCTCAGGGCAGCCAACTATAAAACTGAACTTTAAAGTTTTTGTATTGATACTGCACCTTAATTCCTTCTCTGAGACAAAATTTTAATTCAGGCCCATCTTTGTAATGCCTCTTCTCTCTTTAAATTCTGTAAAGTCATTCAATAGCACCGAGTGTGCTGTCTTGTCTTTTAATGGAACTTGAGCAATATAGGATAATTTAGTAATGAATAAATATCCCATGAGGCTCTTTAACTGCCTGAGCACGGCTAGCTTGAGGCTAGAAAGCTACACTTGGGTCCTTGTTCAGCCTGGGGATCAGTCATGCTTTCTATATGTGATAGTTAAGCCAAAAAAGGTCACCAGCAGTTATCACTGAGGAGGTCCAGGTAATGATTAATAGTGTTAGATGTCAAAGACTAAACGGATATTAACCCCTCCCTACCCCTGTTTGATAGCTGTCTAATTGACTTCTGTCAGTTGAGTTGCTTGGAGAATAATACCTGGTCCTTCTCATGCTTTATTTGGGTGTGGGAGCTAAAGAAGATGAGTTATGCACACTTGGAGTGCATCTCTAACTTTACAGTTATGAAACTGCTTGTTTCATCTTGTAGGCAATTTATAAATACAGTACTTCTCTTAAAATGCACTTTTTTAGAATTGGCTTTTCATTATACCTATTTGTTACAGTGTCATCCTGTTTTGTCAATTGATGCAGTATTTATCTGTTAGTTTGAATTTTTGTTTGCTTTCTTAATAGTGTATGAAACCCCCTGTTAGTGATAAATCTTAATTAAATGCAATTGATTTTTATCGTGCATGTTGTCGAATTCAGTAACAGGTATGCAGCTATGTTGAACAGGAGACTTTGGGATATGCCTTGTGTTTACTTGAGTCAAATAGCATGCAGAATCATGTTGCTTGATCGGCTGGGAACTGGTTTCCTTGTGAGAAATTCAGAATGTCTAATCTAAGCAGTTTTTTCAGGAATAGTTATATTAAAAAGGTACCTATTGAATGAAATCTCAACTTCAAGTATAAATGATTGCAACATCTTTTTAATTCATTATGCTTAGCAGTTCAGGATTTTCTAAATGCTTTGATTGCTTGGCTTGTGGGGCAATAATCACTCCGACTCGGCTTTATTGAAATTATATCTTTTGATTTGTTCCACCCCAACCTGAGCTGTATGGTGACACTGATATTTTGGATTTCATACTGGAAAGCACTTTAATAATACACTTAAACAAGCTTTAATGAACAAATATCCAACTAATGCTAGCAACAAAATGTTAAAGCTATCAGTTTGACTAATACTTCATGTAAGGTCTTACTAAAATGATATGTAACTTCTTTTTGTTTCATTGAAGCTGCCTTGTATTGAAGCATTTAAAAATGTTTGTATTTTTTTAAATGTGCCAATACAATGCAGAGTACAAGAAAAAAAATTTTCTTGGAAAAAAACATTTCATTCCAAGAAAATAGAATATATATTCCATAATTACTGAAGCT
>NW_017728951.1:8525752-8542192 GCF_001723895.1 Crocodylus porosus | reverse complement strand
TTTTTTTTTTTTAAGCTGATACTTGTTTTAATGAAATATAGTGGCAATGTGCCAAAGTGCTTGTGTGCTTTTTTGTAAACAAGTCAGCTTGTGTTGGTTTGTGAAGTGGTCTTATTTTTTTATCTCAATATTTGGTTGAAGAGTACAGGAAGAAATGTTTTTACAATGTTTAGGTTAAGGGGAAGGCATTTTAAAAGTGAGGAAGGGATAGACCAGTTAAATGACTGCGGTCTAGGAATCTTCTGTACTGAAGTCCTTCCGTTGCAAAGGGAGCTTTGTGTTGTGTTTTAAAAGCTTCTTTTTAAGGAACAGAAGGTCTTTCTGGGTTCCTGTTTTGTTAATGTGCAAACAGACTAATTTTTAACACTCAAAAAAGCTCACTTCAGTGTGTTGGAGTACTGTACCTACTTGATGCATCTCCTTAAAAGAGGCAACAGGACATGTACTTGTATATTATAGTAACAAAAGTGAATATCAGTTTGTCAGAATAAATGAACAAAACGTGTTTGTTACTAAAAGTAACTTGTATAATTCATAAATGTTTTAGAAAATTTGGGAGAATTGATGCTAAATGGTGAAAGATTTGTGTGGGACGCTAAACGTATCAGATGCTGCAGCATGATTAATTGAGTGTGCTCTGATGTGTTCTAATCGGAACATGTCGGAGCAGATGTATAGGCACCGCATGTTGCTTAACTGTTCATTTCCAGATTTGTTTGGATCTTTTTTTAAAGCTTTGCAATTTTTGTAAGCAAATTGCATGTAAGCTATGCTTCTGAGAGAGATTGTAGCCCTCATTTGCCTAACAGGTTTAGAAAATGTATGTATGAAGGGTTGGTTTATTTAAGATAAGCATTACTCTCTTAATTGGTGTTGCTTTATTTGTAACCCATTCAGTCTTAAAAGAAACAAGAACTACACTTGTTAAATCCCTTGCTTAAGTATGTCCATATTTAATGCAGAAAGTACATTTAGATATGTGGCTCCACTGTAATCTTTCCTTTTTTTTATTAAAACATAAAATTGCTGCTACCTCTAAGCTGTGGCTTTCTAGATTCAACGTTGATCTGATTATCCCACTGACAAGGTCAGAATGTTAGAGCTATAATGACTTATTTTCATAGATGATGATGGAGTTGCTATTCCCTCAGAAGCTTACACACGGTTACTAAGCTGCTACAGCCCTGTACTGCAGAGGTTCATAGGGCTTGTCCATCTTGCCAAAGCTATTTTGCCATTCCTGCAGGAACATTGTGTGACGAGGTGGAGATGGAATGCAAAGACCAATATATCTGAAGGTGGAGGGTACATTAAGAGAAAATAGTCAGTAAATTGCCATGTTAGAAAAACAGTCTGCATGAAGAGGTTTTCATTTAGTACAGTATTTGGCTTTCAAAGGGCATTGTAGCTTTGTGTAAGGTTTTTCTGGACTTGGATGATATTAACTGGCTTTAGAGAGACATTTAAAAAAGAAAAATAGCTCTTACTAATTTTAATTGTTTATCAGAATGTTATACGTCTGCAAATGAAGCGTTTTGAATCTATTTGCATACTTTTGTGCAGATCCTACAACCTTGTAGACTCCTTGCCAAACAAGTATTGAGATTTACAAGAAATCCAGCTTTGGATACTTAGTGAAATAGAACCTATGTGAATTAAGAAACTTGTCAGTTCTCAAAGATGGAGCCAGTTGGCAACAGCATGCGATGTGAGGAAACTTGTTCATATTGAGTGCAATGTTTTGTATTTCACAACAAAAAATATTAGGACTTGTTTATAGTGCAGCTGTTTGTTTAAAGCTGATCTGTAAGACCTAAAATTGTTTAAAATTGATCTTTTGGTGTCCTTTTTAAGTGGTTATTTCTTTCATTACAACTTCCAATGTTTATCTTTTTGTTAGTTGTTTGAGTTTCGTACAGATGAAGACTAGATTTTAATGACCATGCTCTTTAGATGATGGAAAATGGGGAAACTACACGTTGTTTATTATTGTAGTTTTGCTACCTTTTTATAAGAAAATTAGTTAACAGCCCTTTCTCTAGAAAACTGCAGTCACCGAGTATTACATATTTGAATTTATAGATTTTGTGCAACTGAGTAAAGGTTAGCTATTATACAATTACTGTTGTCTTGGTGGGACACTTTTTCCTTGTTGGTTTGTGTCTTTGGTTTTGCTACAATTCAGAATTTGTACCTTGTTGTAAATACACTCTTGTTCCTGTGGCTCCCATCCTGTCCTTCCCTTTTCTGTAGACCAGTGGTTCTCAACCTTTTCAGGCTCAAGGCGCCCCCTTGGAAAGCACCAGCTCTTAGCTTTTGCTTGTTTTTTGACTAGAAAAGTAATAGAGCAGTTCTGAGATTGCAAAGACCACAATTGGGTCGGACTGTTTTTGCCACTTGGGATTTCTGTTTGAAATTTATGGATTTGTGTTGTGAATCAGTAGTTGTTCACACACTTTAATGGTGCTAATATTGTACTACGGCCCTTGGCACTGTTCAACAGATCTCAGGTTGACACTGGGTGAGCAGTTGGCTAGAGGTGGGGAAAATAAGTAAAGGAGAACAGTTTTTATGCATGGTTTTGTTCTTGTACCACATGGGAGTTGAGTTTGCTTCCTCCCTCCCGTCCATTCCCCAGGCTGTACCTGGACTCTGCTGCTGCTACACATCCCAAATTGGACTCCATACATTGGGGATTTTGGCAGTGAGTACTCTCCTTGCATTCAGGCCTCTCCAGGAACCACATGCCTTATCTTTGACACCCCTGCTATACCAGTTTCTGTGTTAGATTGCAGCTGGTTTCTCCATGAACGCAGGATGCTAGTGAAATTTTATTAAAAGTCTATCATGGCTTGTTTTGCTCAGTTCCTCAGTCTGATAGTTGCTTTTCACCATTAATTTTGAATTTCATTTATTTTATTGATTTGTTTTTCTGAAGGTGACGGTAGTTTTGACCATCTGCTCAAAAGCTGTAGAAGAGCTAGTTGTCTAGAAGCCTAGTGTAAGACCACCTTGATGAACTAAAATTTCTGTACTAGTGTGAGAATGCATTACTAGCAAAGTTCTCTTGGATTGAGTTTTCTTAGTTCTCTTATATCTGAGCAGACAGTATCAGGGATTGCATACAATTGATGGATATATAAGCCAGCAGAAATTTGTAGTCTTAAAACAGTTGCCATCTTGTTTCTAAGTAAAGACTTGATTAGAATCTTGAATATCCACAAATTGTTTTGAACTATAGAGTGTCTTTTGGTAATGTAATTTAAAGCCATTGGGGAACTGGTTTAATTTTATATTTGGGTGATTGTTCATTTCTCTCTTGATTATCAAAAGATATTTAGGACATTGTTTTAAACTTCAGCTAATTCTTGGATTTCTACAACTGTTAAAGCAGCATGGCGACTATCTTTTTTTCTTTTTTGTTTTTTTGCTGTTGCTTTTTGCAAGATGGCTGCTACCAAGAGTCATCGCACTCCTGACTTTATGGTATATGCTTTCATTTTTGTGTTTTAAGAATGTTTATTTTAACAAAAAAATTAAACTTTATCATAAGTGAAAAATTGATGGTTTGGAGTAACAACCATGTAACTTTTTGCTCTAAAATTTTTTTTTTTTTTAAATTCTCTGCTTCATTTTTCTTAATGCACGCTACTTTTTTTTGCTTATGAGAAAACATTACATGTAACATGACTTGTTTAATTGTCTTGACATTCCTTCTGTGAGAACATGGTAAATACGGATACAGGCAAACACTTCCAGAGTGGATTTCAGGAAGCTGATATTGTTTGCTTTTGCTTATCCCTTTATTTGTTTTAATATCATACACATCATTAGATGAATAATTAACTATTAATTACATTGGGTATAATAGTTTAATTTTTTCTTTTAAGGGGAACTATAAAACACAATTCAATCACTCTGAAAAATAACAGAGACTTGGTGGGAAAGAGCTTTAGTCATGTGAGCTGTCATAGATGGGTATAAACTGCTCAAGAAGGACAGGCGGTGGGGGGAGAAGAGGAAGAGGAGCTGCACTTTATGTAAAAGAGCAATATGTTTGCTCAGAGCTCCAGTATGAAGCTAGAGATGGGTCTGTTGAAAGTCTCTGGGTTAGGGTCAGAGGGGAGAGCAACAAGGTGTCATGGTACCAGTCTGCTATAGACCACCAGACCAGGAAGATGTGGTAAATGAGGCTTTATCCAAGCAGTTAGCAGAAGCTTTCCGATCACAGGCCCTGGTTCTCATGGGGGACTTCAGTCACCCTGACATCTGCTGGGAGGACAATACAGCAGTGCACAGGCAATTCAGGAAGCTTTTGAAGTGTTGGGGATGACTTCCTGGTGCAAGTGCTGGAGTGGCCAGTGAGGGACCAAACTCTTCTGGACCTGCTGGTCACAAACAGGAAAGAATTGGTGGGGGATGTAGTAGTGGATGGCAACTTGGGAAGCAGCAACAATGAGATGATTGAGTTCAGGGTCCTGAGGAAAGGAAGAAAGGAGAGCAGCAAAGTAAGGACCCTAGACTTCAGAAAAGCAAAGTTTGACTCACTCAGGGAACTGATGGACAGGATCCCCTGGGAGACCAGTCTGAAGGGGGAGGGGAGTCCAAAAGACTATGTTAAAGGAACCTTATTGAGGTGCAACAAAACATCCCAATGTATGGGAAGACTAGCAAGTATGGCAGAAAACCAGCTTGGATTAGCAGAGAATTCTTCAGTAGGCTAAAAGTAAAAAAGAAGCTTATAAGAATTGGGAACTTGGATAAACAATGAGGGAGGAGTACAGGAGTATTGCTTGGGCTTGCAGGGATGAACCCAGGAAGGCCAAAGTACAATTGGAATAGCAGCCAGCAAGGGATGCTAAGGGTTTCTACAAGTGTGTCAGCAACAAGAGGAGTGCCAGGTCAAGTCTGGGTCCTTTGCTTACATGGGGGAGGCAACCTAGTGACGGAGGATTCAGAAAAGGCTGAAGTACTTGATGCTTTGTTGCCTCAGTCTTCGTGGGCAAAATCAGCTCAGACTACTGCATCTGGCAGCACAGTTTGGGGAACAGGTAAGCAGCCAGCAGTGGTGAAAGAACTGGTTGGGAACTGTTTAGAAAAGCTGGATGTGTCCAAGTTCATAGGGGGCTGGATGGCATGCACCTGAGGTTGCTGAGGAAGTTGGCCGATGTGATTGCAGAACTGCTGGCCATCATCTTTGAAAACTCATGGTGATCAGGATTGGTCCCAAATAATTGGAAAAGGGCAAATCTACTGCCCATCTTTGAGAGAGAAGAAGGAGGATCCAGGGAACTACAGACTGGTCAGCCTCAACCAGTCCCTGGAAAAATCATGGACCAGGTCCTTCCTCATGGAATCCATTTCTAAACTTTTGGAGGAGAAGGTGATAAGGAACAGCGAACATGGATTCACCAAGGGCAAGCCATGCCTGACCAACCTGATTGCCTTCTTTGAGATGACTGGCTCTGGATGCAGGGAGAGCAGTGGATGTGATGTACCTTGACTTGACCAAGGCTTTTGATATGGTCTCCCACACTGCTCTTGCAAGAAAGCTAAGAAAATATGGGTTAGATGAATGTACTATAAGGCTTATGAAAAATTGACTGGGTCATCAGGCTCAGAGGGTAGTAGTCAATGGCTCACTGTCTAGTTGGCAGCTGGTATCCAGCGGAGTGTCCCGAGGGTCCATTCTGGGACCAGGTTTGCTCAGTATCTTCATCAATGACTTCGAAAATGGCATAGAGTGCACCCACAGTAGATTTACAGATCACACCAAGCTGGGGGAGTCTGGATGTAGGGCTATGATTCAGAGAGATCTAGACAAATTGGGGGATTGGACTAAAATAAATCTTGTGAGGTTCAATAAAGACAAGGGCAAAGTCCTGCAACAATCCTATGTACCGGTATAAGCTCTGCAGAAAAGGACCTGAGGTTACAGTGGATAATAAGCTGAATATGAGCTCACTGTGTGCCCTTGTTTCCAAGAAGGCAAATGGCATACTGGACTGCATTGGTTGGAGTGTTGCCATCAAAGGAAGTGATTATTCCCCTCTATTCAGCACTGGTGGGTCCACAAGCAGAACAAGGAACAACAGTTTGAAGCTGCAGCAAGGGAAGTTTAGGTTAGATATTAGGAAAAACTCTCACTAGGAGGGTAGTAAAACACTGAACAGGTTACCCAGAGAGGTGGTGGGATCTCCATCCTTGGAGGTTAAGAGCTGGCTAGACCGTGGTGGGCAAAATGCTGCCCGTGGGCTGAACATGGCCTGCCAAGCCATTCTATCTGGCCCACGGGGCCGCTAAAAATTTTAGAAAGTTAATATTAATCTGCCCTGGGCTGTCTGACATGTGGCCCTCGATGGCTTGCCAAAACTCGGTAAGCAGCCCTCTGCCTGAAGTAATTGCCTGCCCCGGGCTAGACCAAGCCTTGGCTGACATGATCTAGTTGGGGATGGTCCTGCTTTGAGCAAGGCTTGGACTAGATTACCTCCTGAGGTCCCTTCTAACCCTATTTTTTTAAATGATTCTATGCTGAATTGCGCAGCTAACCTGTCAAAAAGGCATTCTGAGTGTTAGGGCAAACCGTGACAAGATAGTATTTGCATGTATGTTTGCACAGAATCTGATTCTCATGCTTGCTCATGCTATGCTGTATATCCTACTCCTTACCTTTTAGAGCTACTAGCAAAGTGCACCTGGGAGGAGGGGTTATGTGATTTGGTCTTCACTTGGCAAATTCATAAAATAAAATAACGCCCTCCCTCACTCCCCACCCCTTCTCTTCTAAACCTGCAGTAAATTTCAAACTGCCAGCTGCTTTATCATCATTACAGCCTGTCTGAGATGGGTGAAGTGCTTCTGATGTTATCAGCACCATGCATGGTCAAAAATAGCATTGACAAGTGTGCTGAATGCCCCTTTCTAGCTTTGTTATGGATATGCAGTTAGGAGTGCCACAATACATGGACTTTTGCAGTTTGTTTTCTATTGCAGTCCAGCATTATCATAGCTGAATAAATTTGCAGTAGTCTGAACAGGAAGAGGGATAAGTAATGCATCACTTGGATTATAAACTAATTCAACATTATTATTATTTTTTTAAATAGGTGAGTCCAATCAGGTACCTTTTGATCTCTGTCTCTGTCTATTTGAACACCCTAAACTTCTGAGCAGTTTTCATAATATGGCCTAAAAAGAAGAAAATATTTTCCAGAACTAGGTTTTCTGTTTTGCCATATGAAATATTTTTTTTCTCATCCTTAGCTGTTGTAATGGACCCTAGATAGGCCAGTTTTAGTCGAGAGTTACTGATGTTTTTTTAGACATAAAATATAACTGTATTTGAAGTGCAGCATTTTGCTAATTCTTTGTGCCTGAATGTGAATTGTATAGTCCTTGTTATGAGAAGGCTGCCAGTATACAGATCTAAACTTAAAAAATCATAAGTTATGAGGCTTTCCGGTAATAGTGTTTCTGAGTATGGAATTTACTTGATCAGTATTGTTGTCTCATATGAGATCCATGAGTTAAAGCACACGGTAATTTAAAGCATGGCTTTCAGAGGTGCTGGATATCCAGCTACAAACTGAGGAGCTCATGTTTCAGAGGCACAACATCTGTGAGAATCTTTCAGGCATTTGACATTGTCAGTATGGAAGAAATTATCATTTAACTTCGCTCCCTTAAATTAATGTAAAACAGCTTTTCTATAACAGTACAAATAGAATACATACTGTTGTTTAAAATAAATGTTAAAGTAACAGTTACTTAGGTGTCTTGCATAATTCCTAGTTTTGTAATTTTTTGAATAACAGGTTTCTCCCAAACTCATGCCATCCTGCATTCCTTATTCACTTCACATGTTGACTGGACGTTGTTTTATTTATCATGGGACATAAAGTTCTAGTTTTAAGTTTAGTAGCAGATAACTGCAGTACAAACTTGGCCACTTGTTACTTTTATACATGTACTACAGCATGAAGGCAAGGTTCTTTGGGTAGATATGGTATCTTTTATTAGACCAACTGAGTAGTTGGAAAAAAGTTCTTAGCAAGCTTTTGGGCACAGTCACCCTTCTTCAGGTATAGGGAGTCTTGGCTGGTCTGAGACTCCAAGGAATGAGAGAAGCTAAAAGTATGGCAGGATGTCAGTGAGAATGTAATGAATACATGCATAGATTAGAAGATGAGTCCGTCCCTCACTTTAACGTGGGGGTGGGACAGGGAAAGCCCCTGGCCTTAGTTGAACAAGAGGCGGTTGGGGATGGGGACAGGTACAGGCAGCTGCTGTGGACCTGGAGGTGGAGCCAGAGCCACAGCTGCTGCCTTGTCCTCGGCCCCAGCACCCAGTTTCCTTCCTCTCCCCATGCCACTTCTCCCTCTGCCCCTTTGCTTCAGCACTCCTCCTTACCTTTGTTCCCTGCTGCAGCCTGAGGCCTGGAGCATGGCTCCTGTCCAGCCCTGTAGCAGTGATGTGGAGCTGACACAGCTGTTCCAGTCTGGTCCCACAGCAGTAGCACCGGTTCTAGCTCCCTGCTGTTGCCGTGGGGCTGGCTGGAACAGCAGTGCTGGCTCCTTGTGCCACTGCGTGCTACAGGGCGAGCTGGATCCACGTTCCATGCCCCAGACTGCAGCAGGGATGGAGCCTGCTGGTGCAGAGCAAAGGTAAAGACCGGTGTTTAGGGGCAGGCAGGGAGGGAGTGGCCCTCAGGAGGAGATGGGAGGAACAGGGGTGGGAACCTGAGGCTGCAGGTGGCATAAGCAGTGTGGAGAAAGGAAGAAGGGGCAATATGGGCAGCCTGAAGCTGGAAGGGGAGGGGAGGGGGGACAGGCAGCAGGAGACAAACTGCCTGCCTCTCTCACTCTGCGGCCCTTGCCTTCACATTGCCTGCCCCATTACTGCCCCCCTGCCTGCCACCTCCACTGTCTTGTACCACCTGCCCCACTATTTCCCTTATCACCCCCCCCCCAGTAGTTGTTGGGGGAACAAATTTAAGATGATGCTCCAATAATTAGATTCCATACATGGAAAATTATAATAAATTAATACATTTTTTATGTGTAGAACTTAAGTATTGAGAGTTGTCTTGCATTCAGGATTGTCTTGTATTTGAGTAAATACGGTATCTAGATATCATTTTCTTAAATAAACTCTCTGTAATAGCAGTGAGTAAAATCTTTTATTCCCTCAGGAACTCAGTTTAAGAGAGAACTTTTGAATAAATGTCGGAGGTAGAATGTTTACACATACTAGGGCTGTGCAAGGCTTCGGACTGTGCTTTGGATCCGGAGAAGATTCGGATGCTTTGGATGCTGAAACAGCATGTCCGGATTGAAGCGCTGACTTCTTTAGGCTTTCCAAAGTGGTTCGGAGCTTCTGAACTGCTTTGGAAAAGCTTCAGAGATGCTGCGGAGATCCGGCCATAGGGTATAATGGGGGATCAATGAAATATCTATAACTTTGGGTTTTTTGTGTCTGATTTGGATGAAACTTGCAGGGGTGGTAGCCCCTGTCGAGAGCATGAAGCCTGCCAAGTTTCAAGAAGATAGGTACAGGGGTTTGGGGGGAACTGCACCCCACATTCTTGAAAGCAAAACGTGTGTGTGTGTGTTATACCACAGGGGGGTGAAAACTGCAGGGGTGGTGGTGGCCCCTGTGGAGGCCATCAAGTCTGCCAAGTTTCAAGGTGATAGGTGCAGGGGGTGTATGACTTCTCGGGTCCTGCATCTCTGGCTGCTAACGGGATGGTGAATATTTGCAGCTAGCTAGTGTGTGGGAACCTTCCACCCCATAATAGCGATCAGTGTATTACCATGTATCTTTTCAAGAACAAAGATATTTTAACTAACAATAATTGTTGTTATATTGTTTTTCTTTCTTACACAACATAAACATTGCATTTTTTTTAACGTATACTTCCTTTGATATGGAAACTGCACTTAAAAGGACTCAAGTTTTTGAACTTACAGTCCAAAACATTTATTTTTTATCTTAATTGCATACTACAAAATAAAAAAGACTAGTTTGGACAGATTGTTATTTTCTTCTGCAGCGTGCTAAAACTGATTTAAAACTGTTACAGTGCAGATTTTGGTCATTTGGCTGTATCCCTGAGTTTTCAGGTTGAGGAAAGATGATTAAGATCCAGAAGGATAACACAAGCTTTAGGAATCAAGTGAAAGCATTACTGTGTACCAAGATGCACAGGAACAGTCTGAGATATTAATTACAGCCCAGGATGTTCCAGAAAAGAAAACAAAAGGCCTTATGCTTAATGCAGGGGTCAGCAATCTACTATGGGTGGAGCCCTTTGATCCAACCTGCCAGCATTTGGGGTGGGCAGAGTGGGGTTCAGCTGTGGGAAGTTTCTCTGTGCCACCTCAGGAAAAAAGCACTGGGTCCTAGTGCCTTGCTTTCTGCCTCTTGCCTGAGCTAGTTCAATTCACCCTGCAGCCTTAAGAGATTGCTCACTTGGAGCTTAGTGTATTCACAGTTACCAATTGCAATTTCTAGGTGTCACTACTACAGTATACCAAGAATTGAGATCCAGCTGTTTTGTAGCTTTCAAAACAATACAACTTTCCCTTGCTTTATGCTGTACATGCATTCCTGGAAAATAGCGCATAACTTGAGCTTGCATAAAGGGAACCCACTTTACAATGTAACAAACAGGGATATGTTCGAAGACCTTGACTGTATTGACCTCCAGACCCATTTCTATCACTTTTACAAAACCGTTTTGGTATTTGCCAACAGCAGAGAAGGGTAGGAGATAAGCTAGTGGGACTCTTTGAAGCCATAATGGGGATGGCAACTACAGATATGTCTCAGACAACAAGTGAGGAGCACAGATCCACATAAGAGACCATATTTTGGTGTGTGTCACTCCCACCATGCACCACAAAGCAGCTGACTGGGCACTTCTACCACGCTGGCTGCATAAGAGTGAATTTACCTTGCATATAATGAATTCTTGGTATAAAAAGGGTCATAGCATAAGAGCGAATTCGCACATACAGTACCCACATAAAGCAAGGGAAACGTATAGAGGTTGTACATTCCAAATGCTCTCAACATGTTGCTGAAGGAGCCCTTGTTACAGTAATCTGCATCTGAACTTCCAGAAATGCGAAACTCTAGAACTCAGGGTTCAGAGATGATACCTTTGATTTCGTAGTTTATCTAATAAAGAAAAAATATTTCTTTCTGCAAGCTTTCAGGCACACATGCCCTTCCTCAGTCTCAGGGAAAATTACAGAGGGTAAAAAGTCCTCATAGGTAGAAAATTTCATTTTTGCACAGAGGAAGCTGAAGTTGAAAGTCTGGTCCTTGAGTCCCTGAGGGTGTCTTTGTGAGTTGCTCTTTGATGTGCAGATGAGGAAGATTTCCTTCCCTGGTGGTGTCAGATTGTCAAACAATCTTTTTTGTTGTTCAGCAATGAAGTTTAAATCCAAAATTGGCTAACCATGTTTCAGGGATGTATTTGGTAGCTGTGTTGGTCTGAGATGACAAAGAGGAATACAAAACTCTAGAACTCTTGCGTTTCTTTTTGTCTCAGACCAACACGGCTACCAAATACACCTCCTAACTTTCAGCACATTCTGCCTCCTCTTTCTTCAGGCCTGTGGCTAACATTTTACAGTTGTAATAGTAAACTTAGAATACAACTTAACAATATTTAGTTTTAGCAGAAAACTGTCAAGTCCCTGAAAAAAGAGACCTTTACCACAAATTTAAAAAGCATTGAACATAAAGAACAGGTTTCACTTCTTATTGGAAGCAGAGAGACAGTTACACCCATGGCGTTTTCCAAAATCTTACTTGAAGCAGCAGCCTCAGTGATACTGAGTCAGCGTTTAATGTTATTCCTTAATAGGTATTGAAGTAAACCCCCCACCCGTAATGTATGCTAAGGCCTTTGCATGGTTTCTAAAACCAGTTGAGGGAGATATTTCTGCGAACCATGCGACGATAACACTTTGATAGTCCTACCCAATCCATGTGTTCCTATCATGGTTTTATAACGCGTCTTGGAGTCAGGAGGGGATTACTTTCTGGGCTGGTCAGACAAACAGTACTGGAGCCAGAGTGACTGTAATTTAAGAGCTAACAAGCTTTTCTTTCATACTGCTGGATAGATTGACTTTCTGTTGTCAGTCTGCAAACAACCGAGGAGTTTTTGATGGCAGGGAAGTGAGACTTAGAAAGGTTGTTTCAGTAGATCATGAGGTTTTGAAACTGTTTCCTTAACGAATACAGTACTTATTACATAACTGTGTTTCTGCATCTAGAATCAACATAAGCTAACGCTTTTACGGGAGTTAAAATTAGTATGGTCTGCATTTGAGTAAAAATGTATAATGTAACTTGCATATCCTTGACTGTCTGCCGTTCGCTAGACTTTTCTCCTTTCTAAACAACAGCAGTAAGATCATAGAGAATATGAAAACTGCCAGTTGAACTAATCCTTGTGTGGAGAAGGTTAAATGTATGGAAATGATAGATACAGTTAGTTTTACATAGTGAACAGCAAATTTGGTCTTTATTAGTGCAAGGAACATACTTTGTAGTTGTTACAACCTGTCTAATCAAAACCCATTATTTGACATCTACTTGGCTGAGACTTTAATACAAGTAGGGGGATCCATAGACATTTTTGTGTCAGTTCAAATTGTGTGAATTTTAGTTCTGCTACTTGAGCTGATTCTAATGAAAATTGAATTACTACATGCTTGTATATTTCTTAAATTGATCAGTGTCAGACTTGGATAATTTCACTCACCAGGCTGTGCCAGTGTTTAAACATGCAGGCTGGGGTAAGAATGGGAGTGGCATACAGAGTGCTGCTTTTCAAGTTGCTCAAGTCCAGTGTGAAGCTTTAATTAAACATTTCTTGTCTTGTTTACAGAGATACTTGTTCGCAGTCTCATCCGTCACATTTAGCAGTCTGATGAGGACAAGGTCTGAGCCAGCATGAAGACAGAATCTCTTCTTCATTAGAGAAAAGGTAAAGGTCTGACTCTTATAGTATTATTTTGGGGGTTTTTTGTTTACTGCAGTAGGACTGAAATCTGGATTGTAATATGGTTGATATATTAGCCTGTAGCTTGTTCTTAGCTTTCTCTTTGGAATAATGTTGAACAAATACAAATAGATCGGGTTAAATATATTGTGTGACCACCACTTCAGAAAAATGACTACCCGATCTAATAAACTTACCCCAATATTGTTTTTACTATTGAACATATATGACCTTTAAGATGGGGATTTTTCATAGTTTAAATGTTATTTTTCTACATCGTGTTCATATTAATTATATTTCTAATTTATTTTTAATCTTCATGACCAGCTTTCCTACTTTTCCCCTCTCCATCCACTATCTGTTAGCCCAGTGTGTTCTTTTCACTGTGGAGGAGCAAGCTAGTAAGGATATATAATTTCTGCATCATACACTTGTTCTTTGAAATCTGTTTATGAATCTTAAATTCTATATATAGACTCAAAATCAGGAATGTGGTCCCATTTTCATTTTATTTTGTGAAGTTCCAGACCCTTCAGTAAAAATGCAGAATGTGAGGTTTCTTAATCTTTTTATTGTAATGTTAACATTTAATTTAAGCTATCTGCAGTCTCCTGAAGGCCCAGTAATCAGGAAAAAAAAATTTTGGTACTTGGACTAATACATATCAAATTGAGTTAAATGTAATAAAGTAGTCTTAAAATAAGAAATCTCTTTTCAGAATTTGGTTGGTATACACTCATGTTTTAATAATTCTACCTATTTATAGCTTTCTGTCTGACAAAATCACTTCAAGAAGTGCACAATGACAGAACGTGGAATTAAATGGGCTTGTGAGTATTGTACGTATGAAAATTGGCCATCTGCAATCAAGTGTACCATGTGTCGTGCTCAGAGACCTAGTGGAACAATTATCACAGAAGATCCATTCAAGAGTGGTTCAAGTGATATTGGCAGAGACTGGGATCCTACTAGCATTGAAGGAGGAAGCAGCCCTTTGATATGTCCAGATTCTAGTGCAAGACCAAGGGTTAAATCGTCGTATAGTATGGAAAGTGCAAATAAATGGTCTTGTCACATGTGCACATACTTGAACTGGCCCAGGGCGATCAGGTGTACTCAGTGCTTATCTCAGCGCAGGACCAGGAGTCCTACGGAGTCCCCTCAATCTTCAGGTTCTGGATCAAGACCAGTCCCCTTATCTGTTGATCCTTGTGAGGAATATAATGATAGAAATAAACTGAACACGAGGGCACAACATTGGACTTGTTCTGTTTGTACATATGAAAACTGGGCAAAGGCCAGAAAATGTGTTGTATGTGATCATCCCAGACCTAACAACATAGAAGCAATAGAACTGGCAGAGACGGAAGAGGCTTCTTCAATCATAAATGAGCAAGACAGAGCTCGATGGAGGGGAAGCTGCAGTAGTGGTAACAGCCAAAGAAGATCTCCTCCTACAACCAAACGTGAATCTGAGGTAAAAATGGACTTCCAAAGAATTGAATTGGCTGGAGCTGTTGGCAGCAAGGAGGAACTTGAAGTCGACTTCAAAAAATTAAAACAGATAAAAAACAGAATGAAAAAGACTGATTGGCTGTTTCTAAATGCTTGTGTGGGTAAGTTGTCTTGCCTTCCCTTTTTATTGTTACAATATGTAGTTAATGCACATGCATGAATTTAAGTATGAAGTCAATGGTCACAGTAGAAGTAAAGTGCTGTAACTTCACGTGTCACTTTTTTAAAGTTCGACCTTGCTGTTTCTGTAATAGCAGTATATAATGGTGGGTGGGGAAGCAGCTGAGAACTGAACATGATTTCATCATTTTTTAGAGGCATTTCATATAGCAACTGTGAGAGATCTTTTGACCTTTTGTGGGAGCTGGTAACAGAACAGTTGTAGAATCTAGTTACTTAGTGGTGGATTTTTAAACTTTTTAAGCCTGGGGCATCAAATTTACGGTTTGGGGGTGGTTAACATTACCACTATGTATGCCGCCCCCTCTACCACTATGCCAACTCATTGAATTCATGTTGCTGCTGCTACTAAAATTAATTGCTGTGGGAAGGCTGGGCAAGTGGTAGCCATGCTAATCCTTAGGTTCCAGAGGTGTGCTGATCTCTGTACTACCTGTACATTTAAAATGTGCTCTTCTGTTTGCTGTGACATGATGTGTGGTAGAGCTCCCAAGCTATTTGTAAACGCTGTGGAGCTTATGTGACCACAAGATGCACAGTTGGATGTTAAAAATAACACACACATATGTATCTCCAAGAACCTACATGTGTAATTCTGACCTTGGAAATGACTGCTGATGAATATTATGCTGTAAATACAGGCTTCTGATAACCAGTTGATTTTTTTAGAAATTTGAACACCACTTTTCTTTTGTTTTAGTGTTTTCTTAAGGAAATTCTGGGTAATGGTCTCAGTGCTGTTGAGAGAACAAAGGAATGGAAGAGTGGAGTTTTCTCTAGTTACTGCTCTCGTAAGAGAATTTTTGTGTTGTAACTTCCATATGTAGAAATGTTGAACCTTATGCATACAGTCAGGTTTAATAATCAACATCTAGGATGACTTCTGCGGTGGTTTATTTCTTTTAATATATTCCATTTTATCAGTGTCTCTCACGCTGTTTCTTTATTTTGGGTAGTAACCTTGGCTACTCTTGTGCAGAAATTGATTTGTGAAACAGCAATGTTGAAGCTATTTGTGTGGAAGTAAGTTTTTGTGCTATGCGTTTTAGGCTTGCTTTCAGTGAGCAAGAGAGCACTTTCCCTTTCTTTTGGGTAGAGGGTAAACCTTTTATTGGCTGCTTTTTGGAGGTAGCAGATTTTCTTTCAGACTTCAGGTGACTGATTATTAAAATTTTATAGAGTGCCTGATTTTTTTTACTGCCCCTCCCCCTCCTTTTTTTCCTCTTCAAATGAAATGAGTGAATGATTATTTGTATATGGCACGTAGGAAGTTTTATGTTGGATTTTTTGGTGCATTACTGATGTTCATTTTACCTCGATAGAAATCTTACTAGATGTTTTTGAAATAGGATTCCCTCCTCCCCCTTCCTTGGTGATGTTTGTAAGATGGAGAAGATTTTAAGTGGGCTGCTTTGGTTGTGGCAGTTCTGGAAAATTAAACTTAGCAATTCATGGAATACTTGCAGTATTTGTTATAACACCATGAAAACAACAATTATAGAATGCCAAGGGCACATAGACAATGGCATGAGGCAGTGGCAGTTTGTTTACTGCTTCATTTAAAGTTAAATGAACTCTGACGTTTTATTGTCACCATAAGGTTGGTTTGTCTCAAATATATCTAAGTTTACTTGAAGCTTTACAAAGTTTAGGGTAATCCATAATGCCAGTTGTGAGCAGCATATGCTGAACTTTTCAGGTCTCATGATGGAAGATTTCATGGA
>NW_017728951.1:8507732-8525652 GCF_001723895.1 Crocodylus porosus | reverse complement strand
CCCCCCCCCGGTGATACTTCTATAAAAGGCAATAATACCTTTTTATATGGAGGCAAGTATATTGTTAATAATACTTGCAATTTAACATTTTTCATTTTTTTAAAATGTGTTTTGGGTTGGTTTGTTTGGATATTAGATACTAATACATGGTGCAACCTTCTCATTACAAGTGAAAATGATTGCTGACAATGTTCTTCTATCTAGTTTCTGGTATAGGTCATTTTTAAGTTCAGAACTGGTTTATGAAAAATTCTGGGTATCACAATAAATGAAGGGTTTATCTATATTAGAGGCATTTAATCTCAAATCAACTTAAAGTCAACAAGTTAAGCTTGTGCAAACCCCTAACATAATACTGTACAGTAAATCAGTTTAATCTTTATTTAAGCTGTTTAGGTTGCAGAGATAAGTTACCAAGTTAAGCTAAACTAACTGGAGGCAGTCATACTAGTTTAAGCATATCTACAACATGTGCCAATTGAGTTGTATTAATTAAATGAGTATACCTTAATAACATACATCATGCCTTAGCCCAGTGGCTCTCAAGTTTTTAGAGTCAAGGTACCCCTTGGAAAATACCAACTCTTAGTTTTCACTCTTTTTGACTCTGGAAACATAACGGAGCAGTTTTTTCTGTTGTAGAAAACTCAGAAAGACCACATACTTTTACACTATGGATTCCTATTTAAAATCTCTGGATTTGTATGCAAACACCTACATGTGATTCACCTACCAGTACTTATTTTTCACAGCCCATGACACCGTTTAAAGGATCCTCACTGAAAATAACTGCTGTAACCAAAGTTAAAAAAAAATATAACAACAGATAAGAAATAAAATTGAATGGTTGTAAGGGTGAAAGGAGGAAGAAGTTGCCTTTTTTTTGTTTGTTTTGTGACTTTTATCCTTTGCACTAACAGTGCTGTGTATCCTGATAGTCTTGAAGAGTGAAGTAATGATCCTGGTTTTTTCAATGGGGAAATTTTAGGCACACAAGTTGTCACTTGAGAAGAAGACCCAGTTCTTCCAGTTCTGTTGCCATTCTAACTGCATCCCCAGTGAATTCAGAATTACAGTGAAAACCTTTTTATTTCTGAACTTGACAGGGAGGGTGTGTTTAAGCTTATACAAGGGTGTCATTTATGGGCTGAGATCTTATTTTTTTTAAATGTCTATATAAATTTAGATAGTTTTGATATCTTGCATCATCTATCTTAAGAAGAGTCAGCAGTTGAGCTCTTGGCTGATATTGTACTACATTTATGATTATAAGTTATTATAAATCATAAGTTACTTTGAGTAGTCATAGTTGCATTGTAAACAGTGTTTACTTGACAGAAATGTTATGCTGCTGCATTCATCTAGAACTACTGATGTATTTATTCTTTTAAAGCTACTACTGGGATTATTTTAACGTATGCTCTTTACACTGAGTGACAGAAATGTTTTATTTTGTTCAGTGAAGTTGTTACTGAGGGGGCAAACTACTTGCTTTGTTCTGCAATAAGAAAATGTGAGAACACCACCTATTTTTTTCTTAAAATGAAGAAGTAAGTGTTACTTATTTTGAAGCATACAAAAGAACATATTTAACTAAAATCTCAGTACATCTTTAAAACTATGACTCCTCACCTCAGCACCAACTTGGCATAAACTGTCCTTTCTTTTTTTTTTTTTTTTTTTTTTTTACAAAGTGTAAGGCATTATGACAGGATCATAATGATATAACACCAAACTGCTTTTCATTGCGTTTGCTGATCCAGTTTCTTTTAAAGAAGCAAAATGAGAGGTCAGGAATGTACCTTGTATTCAAACAGAGACTATTGCAGATGTTCTCTTCCTGCTTACCACCCATATCTTCCCCTTCCTCACCTGCACCAAAATGCTCTAATGGAATCATTTTCTAAAGCTGCTAAGGCTACCATGTCAAAGGACTTCAGTCTCAGAATGACACTGATCTTTTAGCAGAAAATTGTTTGTTTTTTAGTATCTTTTTTTGTTTGTTCTTTCACGTAGTGACATAATGGGTTCTTTTTTTTTTTTTCTTTTTAAAATAATATTTTCCATGCTACCAACTTGGGGAAACACTGATTGGTTGTCACATTGCAAGTAGATGTGGCCAGATTTCCCATCCGGATATTGGCTCAGTTGTACATTAATCTTGTAGGTGATCTATAAGCTTAATGAGATTCTGAGACTGCGCTAGTTAAATGCATTCTTTATAGCCACTTGTTTTCAGTATTTTATTATTGGATCAAATTTAGAATATTTTTAAAATACTAGTATTGTGTAGTGTTGTTACTCAAGTCAAAAATGGAAGTTTGACTTGTTTGGATTTTGTTGTCTGTTTCTATAAGTATGGTTGCTTACTAGCTCTTATCTGTCAAATTCTTTTTACAATTGATATATTGTATTTATTTGAATCTAAGTCCAGGTTTTTTCCTCCAGTCAACAAGGGGGGGGGTGTCGGGGGGGGGGGGGTCCTTGGCTTACATTTGCATACAAAGTGGAGGAGGGGAAGGGGGCAAATGGCTGCTGCAGTGTTGACTCCTGCCCTCAGCTTGGGTCAGGATTGGAGTCAGAGCCATAGCAGCCTCCTCCCTTCTCCACGCAACTCCTGTAGGGCCAGGTTACCCTGTCGCCTCCCCTGCTCTGTGGGCCCTGGACTCTAGATCCAAAACAATGGGATCTGCCCTTCTGGCCCTCTAGGGGAAAAAAGGTTAAGCACTGCTGCTCCAGTTGTTTTAGCTGGTGTGAGGGTTTAAGGCACAAGCAACTCAAGTGCACTTTGCAAGCACATCTAAGCTATTTGGATTAATGTGTAATAAATCTTGTTTTTCAGTACATCCTTAAAAGGACAACTGGTTCATTCCTCGTGCGCCTGCATATGTCTCTGGTTAGTTTTTGCTTTGTCCACAAGTATATGATGACAGTTTACAGATTTCCTTGTTCCTTCTCTCCCTCTGTTTTTTAGTGGTGTTTGTTATAACACTTACATGCTTTCGTTTTAAAAAATTGCTGCAAACACGCCTCTTTCAAGGTGCTGTGAGAAATAATGAGGAAGAGATCCTGCTGTTGGCTGAGGTGCCTTCTTTTTTTTAAATTGAGAAGCATAATGAACCTAGTTTTAGTTATCTGGAGCAGCAGATTTTGTCTTGAAAGAAGTGGTATGTTTAAGCAGTGTGGGAGAAATGTATTTTTGTACTTGGTTGCTCTGAAACCAAACTGTATACAGAAGAGGTCTTTCTTTACCTTATATAGCACTGTTGCATATCTCTTGGAATAGGTTAGAATTCTAGTACTTTGCCAGTCCATTCTGATGAAGAGCTGTAATAGGAATATCTTAAATTCTGATTTCTATCTTTTATTTTTTTGCCTAATGGTATTTGTTTTAAGGAATTTAAGATTTTTTTTTTTTTAATGTCCTGATGCTTTTCAGCTTGCAGGCCTAATTATGCCTCGTTTGTAAACCTGTTTCTGTTTTCCCCGCAAGACCCTGTGCAGAAGAGTACATCTTCCTTCAGAGATGTGCTTTTTGCTTTTGATGTAATATATATGCTCCAGAACGTGCACCTAACATTGGTCCTAAGGATTTTTTTTGTTTGAAAACAGAAGATGGTGCAACTGTTATGAGAGAAGTTTATCTAGGGGAGTGTTTACTTCATGTTTTCAGATCAAAGACAAAGGTGCCTTCTTGAAGTGTATCTTTAAAATGAAAGTTATTGAGTCAAAAATAGGGGTAGTCAGTGTAATATTTAATGGTTTGCAAATACAAGGGACAGCTAGATTATCTAATAGTCCTTTCTGTCCTTATCTATCAGGGCTTTAGTACCTAGTCACTAATAGCCAAAGCTAGTTAACCAACTTTTCCTATTTTGACACCAGGTGTTTGTGGGGTTGTTTTTTTTTTTGGGGGGGGGCTGAATTTAACTAATTTATTTTTTGAAAATCCTAGTTGAAATGGTTCAACCACTTTCAAGAATTTAACTAGGTTTTTAGATTTTTCTCAAAGAAGGCTTCACTCCCTTTCAGAGCATGGGCTTGGAATTTGTGGGGATGGACTTTGCCTCATTAATGTATCTTCTCTTCCTGCGCAAATTTGTCCAAATTTGGAAAAAAAAAATTAAAAAGGGCCTTTGCAAAATCAGATTGCACATCGCCGATCTCCCAGGGTCAACCTCCCCTGCCCCTCACTGCAAGGTAGTACATGGGGAGCATCTGCCTGTGTGGTATGTGATGCTGCGCATGGGTCTGCAGCGTGACACCACATGTCTGTGCTCATCTGGACATGGCCTCTGAGTGCCACTCTGATCCATTTCCCGTGCCTGACTTGCTGTTTTGTTTTCTGATTCATGTTCTGTGCACACATGCTGGGGTAAGTATTTCCTGTGGGACAAATAGTGGCACATATTTGTGCCGCTGATGTTTGTCCCCAGGCATGCCCCTGAACACATGCCCTGGCACACAGCAAATTGACCCGGGTGGGGAAGAGGAGGCTAGGACCAACCTTACCTGGGGTCCTGTGGGCTTAAGTCATGCCTCTGACTGGCTAGGCTCTGTTTCTAGTAGCACATGCTGCTGCTGATGTGCCACACCTCTCTCTCTTTTTTTTTTTTTTTTTTTTAAGTGAGTTTGTTTTTTGTTTTGTTTTGACTTTTTTAACATGGGGAGCTCCTGGTGTCAAAAACACCCAAACAAAACCCGCCATGCTGCAAATTAGCAGAGCAGCAAACTGGTGCACATACGCTGCATGTGTTTTGTGGCACTGCAAACTGCATGTGTGCACTCATCTGGGCATGCCAACACTGTCCTTGCCACTTGTGGCATGCATGCTGCAGATTGGTTGCCCTTGTTGTACCTGATGCCATAGCATCAAAGGGGAGGAAGCTGTCCTGTTCAGATGCAGAAAGGAAGAGACCCAGACATCCACACCAGAAAATAGTGGGGAATAGATGAAGAGCGGGATTGGGTGGTGGGTGGGAAGAGACTAGGACTCAGTGAGAGCATCCTGAAAAGTGATACTAGTATTTTCTGAGGAATAGAGATTAGAAAGAGTCTAAGTAGAGAGTGTACCTGCAACAAGGGGCCCAGAGTGTGTGTGTGTGTGTGTGTGGGGGAGGGCACCAGTGCATTTTACAGCTGTCTCCTGATAGAATCACCTCATCCTCTTTCTGAAACTGGCCTAAATAAAGAATGACAACTTAATGCTGTTGGTTAGTCCATCAGCTCGTAGTCAGGGTCCATGGAGTTCCCACCCTGCTGATAGCCATTGTGGGCATCAGCAAAAGACCACACAATAAAACCTCTATCTTTTAACAATCTAGGCAATTGCATTTGCAGCATATATTTTAAAGAACACAATTTAAATTAAAGAGTTAAGCTTCTCGAAGTTAGCAGTATTATGGGTTGCTGGGCAACTGTAATTGCCCCCCACCCCGACACGAAACTTGTATGTTTGCAGTATGATGGTGTTTAATTGCCTGATCATGTTGTTGTTTTCTGTAGGACCATTGCCTCAGTCAGCAATCAGGGTGGCTCTGTTATGAGAAGTAATCATGGTTGGACTTTTGCATCATTCCTTGTAAAGTTGAAAGGTGTGTAATGAATGAAGGAGGTGGCTGCAGCATGAGTAGGTGGTCCTGTATTTAAGACAGTTGAATTCTCTGTAAAATTCCACTGCTATCCCCTAAAGATTCTCAGCTCAGCTATATTTTTGGTCTTGTATTTAAATTAACCTTCTTTAAGAGTAGCTGCTTGTGAAGGCCTTTTCACTACTCAGTGTGAGAATAGATGTTCTCCAGAGGCTACAGTTCTGTGCTCAAAAGTGGTAATCAATGCTCTGCTCTGAAATGGAGCCTTTTGTGGACACCTGTTAAATTATCCAAATCTTAAGGAGGGGAACATGGTTCAGCTTGCTAGATAATCCAGTAACCAACTTGGCACAGCTCCTAGGTGCTCTCCACACTAGAGAAACGATGAGTGTTTAAAATGGGTTAACTGATATTTTAAAACCCTAGGGTACATGGAATAATTTGTCAGCTTGTTTCCAGCTAAAGTGTTTAAAAATAGCTAAGCAAACTGTACTTTCCTAGATACAGTCCTGGAACCTTCAGAAGAATCTGTAGCATTCTTCCAGGGCATCTTCTCTTGGCATGCAAAAATAGGAAAGCCTAAGGATCTATTGTATCTAGTGGAGATGTTGTCATGTGTTTGCTAACCTTAATGGTACAATTGCATCCTTTTTTTTTTTTTTTTTTAAAAAAAAGGAAGGTACTTTTTTGTGTTTGTAAAGTCAAAGTTTTTCTGCCAAAAAATGTAAAATGAAAGTCTTATGATAAAGAAGCACTTGTGCTTGGGAGAGGCCCTGAAAGACTGGAAAAGGGCCAATGTGATGCCAGTCCTTAAGAAGGGGAGGAGGGAGGGTCTGGGAGACTATAGGCTAGTCAGTTTGACCTTGATTACTGGGTAAAATTTAGGGGGGAAAAAACCAAAGTCCATTTTTGAGACTGGCAGAGGGCATGATACTAAAGGATACCTGTAACAAAACCACGTTGGTTAAGTTTTGTCTGACCAACCTCATCTCCTGTGATCAAGTAATGAACTGCTTTGATGTGGGAGATGCAGGTGATGTCATGTACTTAGATTTTACAAAGGCCTTCAGTATGGTCTCCCATGATGCTTCTGTAAAAAACAAAACAAAAACAAACAAACAAAACCCCCCCACAAAACCTGGGGGATTTGGGGCTTGCAGAGTCCATGGTCAGGTGAGTTGGGAACTGGCTAACGGGTCAAACCCAGAGGGTGTTAGCTTATGCATCTGTATCGTTTTGGCAAGAGGTGGTCAGTGGTGTCCTGCATGGTTTGATTCTTGGCCCCATGCTGTTTAACTTCTTTATCAGTGACGTAGATGATGTGGAAAGCATGCTGGCCAAGTCTCCATACAGTGCTAAGTTATGGGGAAAAGCAGTCACGGTAGGAGATAGGATGTGGATCCAAGCAGACCTGTATATGTTGGGAAGGTGGGTGAAACTGGATGCAGTTCAATGAGGATAAATGCAGAGTGCTTTTTTTGGGGAAGAAGTAACCAGCAATATGAATATAGGTTAGGAGGAGATGTCTTGGCCAGCATGATGCGTGAAAGGGACCTCACGGTTGTGGTTGATCACAGAATGAACGTAAGCTGCCAGTGCAACACTGTAGTCAACAGAGCTAATGGCATACTGGGATGCATTAGCCGATTGTGTTGCAGGGCTAAGGAAGTGATACTGGTGTTGGTGAAACCCCAGATGGAGCACTGCATCCAGTTTTGGGCACTGTGCTTCAAAAAAAGTCATGGAGAATCTTGAAGTCCAGGGAAGGGCCGCAACAATGATTTAAGGGCCTGGAGGACAAATCTTATGAGAGAAGATTAAGGGATCTGAGGAAGAGAAGACTGAGTGGGACTTGATGGCTGTCTATAAGTATGTAAGGGGTGAATGTCGGGAGCTGGGAGAGAATTGTTTTTTTTGCTAGGGCACCCCAGGGGAGGACAAGGAAGAATTGGAGGATGGTTTCAGGTTGGATGCAAGGAAGAACTTCTTTATGGTAATGGTGACCAGAATCTGCAATAGGTTTCCCAAGGAGGTGGTGCAGTCCCCAACCTTGGAGGTCTTCAAGAGGAGATTGAACAAACACCTTGCTGAGATCATTTGATCTCACCAGTATTCCTGGCCAGAGCAGGGGTGTTGGACTCAATCCTTCAAGGTCCCTTCCAGCCCTTAATTTCTATGATTCTCACTGCCTCACATAATAGAGCAGATTTGTTTTCAAGTTAAAAATCTGAGTATAACTAATTTTTCAAGAACTATTTTGTATTGGCCAAGCATCTTCGATGCTCTCATTTTTAAACTTTTAAGCTACAAACAGATATTGCATTTGTGTTGGGATAAACCATTTTATCCTGGGACAAAGTACATCTTGATAATCATGAATCCTAAGAAAGATAACCAGCTGAGAAATACTGATGGTTTATATTGGGATGTTGAAAAGTATGTCCAAATGGTTATGCCAGGACAGCATCATTTAATCAATGCCAGAAAAGTGCTAGTACATTCAGCTGCTCACTAAACCCTAATTAGAAAGGCGATGTGTGTACATGCCAATCCCAAGATATTTCTGTTCTAGGACAAACATGGGCACAACTCCCTCCCTGCCCCCTACCTTGCAACATGGTGGTGGGAGAGACTCATCTTGGATTTGAGTACTGGCCAGGGCTGCTGACTTCTCTAGCCTGGGCTGGGAGTGGGGCCAGAGTGGCTGCATAGGGTAAGTGGCAGCAGGAAGCGGGGAGAAGAAGTAAGTGGCTGGGGGGTGGGAGACAAGTGACAGGTGCAGATGTGGGGGTAAGACGGGAAGTTTAGGCTGCTTGCTGGCATATTGCTTCTTTCCATGCTTCTTGTCCTCCTGCTACTGCTTTTCTTGCTTCAGTGGTGCTGGGGGGGAGACAGCAGGGGATAAATTGAAGGCAGCCCTTCAATCATTACTTCTCTACATGGAAAGTGATAAAATTGTGAAAATTTTCCATGTATGGAATCTAATTATTGTGGGGGGATGGGGTGTTATCATAAATTCAAAGTCAGCTTGGATTCAAGTATGATCATTTTACAAAGGGGTAAACTTAAGCACAGAGGTGCAACCCTGAACACATTACAGCCTAATTGGCGGTCCTAGGGAGAATGCTGTAATTTCATTGGAAAGGAGTCTTTCTGCTAGATCACCATTTTTCAAAGCTGTGTCATGGTTAATTGTTTGAGAATTTCTATTCCTAGGTGTATTAAGATGCTCTGGGGCCCTGGGTACGTAGGAGCTGAGCTCCAGTAGGGGAAGAAACCTCTTCTGCTCTTGGTGCTGCTGCTGCTGTGGAGGTCTGTGACCCGGTTCTCACTCACGGGCAAGTTACAGGGAGCAACATGGAGTGAGGGGAGGCTTTATTTGTATGTTTATTTGCATATTTATGTTGCATGCAAAATGGGCATGCAAATGAATCTTCTTGTTTGCTCTGTATTGCTCACTGTGGCTGGCTGCTGAGTGAATGAGAACTGGGTCAAAATTGAAGAATAATTATCATATGACTTGCAGCACCTCCCCCGAGGCATCTTGTGGGGGGGGGGCCCTGGGCCCAGGCCCAGCTTGCCTGTATATTAGGCTGCCTGTGCTTCCATTCTTTCAGTAAGCAGGCCAGGAGATAATTTAAGCTGATTATCTTCTATTCAAGGGGTGAGGCACAATAACTTCCTTAAGTAGATGAAGTATTTCTTCCTCTTATGTTTAAATAGACTATGAGCAGCATTGTTTACCAATGCCATCATCACCTTTATGCATACAGAAATCGTACACTTGGTAGGCCTTTTAGTTTAAGGCCCTGTCTAAACTTAGGGTGACTTTGCACTAATTTTTAGCATCGGAAATTTTTAAAATTAGTTGGGAGGTGTCTAACGATACATTTAGTCTTTCTTTTAAGTGGGTTTTTTTGTTTCTGTTTGGTTCAATCCTGTAAAAAAACAAAACAAAAACAAAAAACCCAACAACCCCAAAACAAACACAACCTAAAACCAACTAAACAAACAAAAAAAGCTGGATCAAACTTAACTGAAAAATCATACAACCTTATCTAGACTGGCATTGTATAAAGTAGTGCAGTCCCCCTTCACCTTGGATACGTATGCACGTGCCTCTTCATGGTCACAATGCATGTTTTCCACTACCAATGTCCCCTACTGGAGACAGTTTATGTTGGCATTGGAGTTCTCTTGTTGGTTTAATTAAACCAGAGAAGCCAGAAAAGGATTCTTACAACTTTCTTTTCATGTTCCTAATTGATGTTGCTTTTCTGGGAAACTTGTCATATAACCATGTGGTATAAAGGAACTTATGCCAGTGTAGGTTGTTCCCATAAATTCAAGATACTAGACCCCTTTATACATGCTTAAGTCTTTCCATGTTGGGGATTGTACCCATTATAACTAGTATGGCGTGTTTCTTTTTAATTATATGCAAGAGTTAAAATGTTCCGTATGTGGACTGTGTCTTAAAGCTTAAAACATGCTGGGTAGCTGATTGGCTACATAATTTTTTATATTAGTTGTTGTAAGGGTACTGGTGATCCATCTGTGTTGCTGCTTCCAGGATAACTGCAGTGGTGAAGGTATGTTTCGGTATTTTTTCCAGTGAAAACAGGATCTAGGGAACCAAAGGGGTATGTTGTTGAATTTGGATATGGCCAGACTTGATGGTTCTAAGATAAAAAGCAAGTAAGAAAAAATGTTTTTAAACCCCCAGTCTGCCTGTATACATCATAAAAAGAAAAAAGGAGCAAGACTGGCGTAAAAACAAAATGGACCCACCCCACTTCCTCTTCAGGTCACCTTTTTTTAAAGTGGGAGTGGAGAATATTGGGGATTCTCAGTCAGTTTTGACGGAATCTAGTATCAAGATAAAACTTTAGCCTAAAAAAAAATTAGCATTCTGGAAATAGGGGTGTGAGGTCTGAAAGTAAAGTTGGACTGTAGCCTTAATTGCTACAGCGACTACCTGAATTTACTGTGATGCACGTTTTAAGTGATGACTTTTGAGTTGTTGCACAAGCTTTTCCTGTTAGCTTTGAAGTAACACTTAAGAAAGATCATTCCTTGAGTTGTGCTGATTTAATTGATACTGGTGCATAAAAATTTCAGCTGCTTAAACTCGAGAGGCAGGAAGGGGGAATTAGCTGTTAGACCAAGCAGCACTACAAACCTTCCAGAAGAATGCCAAAAGCAACAGGATTTCGAAAGTATGAAATGATGATGTCATGGCCTTTAAAAGTATGCCAGTGTTTCAGTTTTTACAGTCTGATTTGCTTATGCTTTTCAAATTTTAGCAAACGCAATTGCTGAGGACTGAATGATAAAAGAAGAGGTTAGAAGGAAGGTTGTAGAATAAAGGAATCAGCGAAGTAGCATTAGGTCTTACTACATTTATTGTATTATTATTTACAATTATGGTAAAATATTCTTTATGACATGATCCCATTTCTTCAGGTAAAGGGGTAATTCATACTAGAAAACTGGCTCCTAGGAAGGCTAGTGTTTTCAGTGAGCAGGCCTGTCCTCCTCCTGCTATAAGCTAGATATATACATTTCTGAGCAATTTCTGGTGTGCACTTCTATATATCTAATTATATATAAACTAGTGGTTTTCAACTACTTTTAAATTTAAAGCCTCCCTTTGGAACATGTCAGTTCTTAGTTTTCACTTAAGCTTTTTTCCAACTGCAGACAAGTAATAGAAAAAATTTTCTGTTGCAAAGGACTCAGACCAGGTCAGAATGTTTTTAATGTTATGGCTTCCTATTTGAAATCTCAGGGTTAATCCTGTGAATCATGCTTGCACACCTAACAGCATTAACATTATTTGGTATCTAGCATCACCGTAGAAAGGATTTTGTGTTACTGGCACCCTGGTTGAGAATCACTGTTGTAAACAGTTGATTAATTGAGTCTGTAGGAGCGTGGTAATTACTGTGCTCGGCAGACTCCAGCATCACTTGTATCGGCATCCTTGTTCTGAAAAATAGCGGTGGGGGCTCTTTTAACTAAAGCTTGTTTGACTCCCAGGGCAGGTGTATAAATGTCCCAAGTGTCCAGTTGAGGATCTTACAGTTTTTGTCTTCACATAGGATATCAGGATACTGTATATTTGCAGCTACGTACATCCAGCTCTGGAAATCTGACTGTGTTGCTGGGGCTGGTGCTTTGTGTTTTTGGTGTCAAACCAGAAAATGCTGAAGTGGCATGACCTGAAACACCTCTAGCATTTGATTTTACTGACAATACAGTACCATAGTGTTGTAACAATGTTCTAGGATGGTGCTTCCTTTTTTATATGAGGAAGTTGACAGGTCATTGTATCCAGATTAGAATGTAAAGGCAGGATTGACTAGCAGATATTTATATCTTCTAAAAGTGATCACATGGTGATTAGCTGATGTTTGGAAGAAGTCTGAGAAGCACATCTTCTGAACCTTTTCTCTGTCTGCTTGCTGAAAAAAGTATGGTACTGTGTTCTCCCACTTTATAATGTAACCTTTCCCTGAAAACTGAGTGCTCGTACTTCACTATCAGCATCTTTTGTTCCCTCAATCATTCCTTCTTTTGCAAATCTCCTCGTTTGTTTGTTTGTTTGTTTGTTCCTTCTGGGTAAAATGACAAGGCTTCCATCTCACTGTGCATAGGTGACACCTTTGAATTCAGATACATCATGGGATTTTTTTATACTACCTACTTTCCTCATGGGCCAGACATGAAGACAAATAGTCTGAAGGATTTGTTAATTATGAGCTCTGCAGACATGTTGGTGATATACAAGTCATAAAGGGCGTGAACAGCTTTTTAAAATAAAAAAATAGAACAAAAAGAAAGTGGACAGAGGGAGGCAAGTTTAGGAATAAACGTGAGGATGATTCGAAAGGGTTAGGAAAAGGAAAAATGACCGCTGGACAAGTTTTCAAGCTATAGCCATTGTTTTTTTGGTGATTTGAAATCTTTTCCTGCATCTATTCTTTGTGACTCATTGGGTGCATCTACATGAGAGTATTTACTGTGCATTAGCCTAATGACACCATGCAGAAGCATGTCATGGCAAAAACCGTGCTAATAGTCCAGTATGCAGTGCTATTAGGCTAATGTGGAGTAAGCATCGCTAAATAACTGGACCCTGGTGCTGCTGTGCAGTAACTTTAGGTCCTGCACATTTAGTTAGTACTTTATTAAGGAAGTACTAAACTAAATGCACAGCATCTAGGGCGCATTAATGATTATGTAGACATGCCCATTGAAGAGAGAATAGCTAGACTTCAGTGAATTTTAAAGACTGCTAGAAAAAGGAAACTGGCAAGAGTCCTTAGTCCAGGGACTTGGAACAAATCTGGACATTCATCTTTACCACAGAGGCTAGTGGAGATTTCTCCTCTCACCAGGAAGGGCCCAAATGTTTTTTGGAAGAGCATTTTTACCTATTATTAGCTGGCTCTTTAGTTGTTGTAGGAGCAAAAACTTCTGACAGTGTAACTTGTAAAAAGGGACACCGTGACTCAGTGGTTTTAGGCTGTCCTCAAAGAGAGACTCCTTGTTAGGTGCTTTGTGCAAGTGCTTGGTAAATGTAATGTAGGCAGGAGCAGCAGAAGATGGCAGTGTTCAGATGGGAGCAGTTTGGGAAAAATGGACAAACCAAAGGGTCTGAAGAGTCTAGAAAAACCCCAGAGATGGCACCAAAAGCCATTGTCCTTGACCGTGGTTCTGCAGACTATAATTTGATGATGATTATTTTTTTTTCCCCCCTTCCACTTGTGTTCATCTGCAGAATATAGTTGGATTAAGAAAGAGAGACCTTGGTATATGTGTAGAGAGCATGTTGCAAAAGCGAATATGAATCTTATTACTTGTGACATTTAACGCCACAAAGAATGCAGTGGGTAGCAGTGGTGACCAGAATCTAACTAGTGTGCCATTTTATCAAAATTTGCCTCTAAGATAGCTGTTTAAGTTGTCAGACATTTTTTGTTTATGGAATGCGGTATATTAAAACACTAATAAACCCAACTTTTGTAATCTTTCTTTTGAGTAGACTTGAAAATGCCAGCTTCCAGTTCATTTAACAAACTTTAAAACCTGATTTCAGTTGTGCTCAGTAGAATCTGAAATGAACAGCATCTAGAAAACTGTTGGAGCCAGCTTGTTGAGGGGTTGCATGGAGCTTGGCATTTGGCATGGAGAATAATACACCTGTCTCATGAGAAATGTCACAGTCTTGACACAAACCCCCTATCTTCTGGCGAATGAAGATCTAGGGAGCACTTTGTTTCCAGGCACATGCTTCTGGATTGGTGTTACAGCAACTAGCACTTCAGAAGCATTGAAAGAGTTTGCCAGAACTTCCCTGTTTCCTAGTCCTGGTTAACAGGAGCTAGGAAGAAGGTGAAATTGGAAGGCAACTCTTCTACATACAACAAAAGCAATTAATTTGCAGTTTTCAAAAGTGAAACAGTCACAGAATATAAGCTTGGCAATGGTATTGTTGTAAAGCTGCTTTCTTATTGTATATGAATATATTATTATATGTATTCTAGCTTTTATGCTAGGTTTGGATCATGGTGTTAAGCTCTTTTCCACACCCATGAGGGCTAGAAAGGTACTTAATCTTAAACTTGACTTCCATCAATTGACAAGGAGCCAGGAATCTTGGAAATGCCAAATATTGCAATAGTGTGCTGCAGTTTTGCGTGTATACTGCAGGAGTTGGCAGTATTGTGTACTGAATACAACCCTGAATTAGCTCACCAGAGCAGCTGTAATAGCTAATGCCTGAGGGCTTTCTTGAGCCTCACAGGACTGCCTCTGTCAGTCTTGGATCTTGCTGATGGCTGAGGGGTAATTGTGACAAGGGACAAGTTACTTCAGCAACAGCTGAGAATGGAGGACTAGAAATGCAGTGACAAATATAAAAGTGGTCTACACAGATTTAAAACCACAGTGTGCAGCTTGTGTTCTGAAAGGTGGCTGGCTGCTGAATGCGACTTTTCCAGTGCCTTTTTTTTGTACTTTCGGAGGCAGAATTAGTTTTGAAGATGAATTTGATGTGTGTGGTTCTTGAAAAATGTCAGTTATAACAAACTTTGACTGCTTGCTGAGTGTTAGGATGCATATCCAGAATCTTTTCAGGTGTCTTTCTTAGTCAGTTGTATGACAAAGTAAATCTCATGTTTCCTTGCTCTGTAGACATGATTGAAAAAATTATAGGATGTGAAGTGGCTACTAAAGTTTTAAAAGAGTGTCTTTAGTAAATAACACTGATCAGTAACTTACTAGGAGTGTAGTTGTTGGTGTTATGCTAGCAAAGTGGTGTGTTTTTTGTTTCGTTTTGGTGGGGCTTTTTTTGTTTAGAGCTTTTTCCAGCTCCATTCAGGCTGAAAGTGTAGATCTTGGTCCATCAAGGATCACACCACTTTCCTTTTCCTTAGTGCTTGTTGTGCTGAACTTATTTTGAAAACCTGACCAAAAAGTTCTTATTTTCTCTCCCTTCATGCCTCTGATTTTTTTCAGAAATATGGATTCTTGATGAAGCACAATGGTTCTTGTGAGATGTGGAATGCTAATTCAAGTTCTCTGGAAGCTAAAATAAAGTTTTTCCTAAGTGAGCTTGAGGACCCTTTTGATTTTATGGTTTCAGTAATTTGTCGTGGGTAAATATTTTTGTCGGGCAAAAGAGGTTTCTTTTAGTTCCCTGCACAAGGGTTATTGGGCTGCTGATTATTCTGGGCTGGCCAAGTCACTCCCTGAATTAGAGAAAGAGGTCTCAGGCTTTTTCCAGTACTGAGTAAGAACATCTTTAGGAGGAATGTTTGTGGATTGGGAAAATAATTTTCTACTTAGCCCTGGTACATTATTTTTGTCCTTCTGTTTATTTCTCTGTAAATCAGATTTCACTTCCATGTTGTTTATAAACATGAAGCATCACAACAGCTTCTCTATTGAAAATTACATGATCTGGAAAAAACACATTTTTCATCCTCCTGCAGAGCATATTCTGATGTCAGGATTATATTTACAAATGCACCTCCTTCTATATATCCAGTTTTTTTTTTTTAAATTTGTAAGGTCAGTTTTTTAAATTTTATTCAGAGCATGGTAGAATTGAAGAAAGCAGCGCAATCATTGCATGGTACTACCTTTGGTGGTTGCAGTTTAAGAATTAGGTCAGTTTGCTCTTAATGGCCTTAATGTGGGTTTTGAAGTATTTGTCTTTAGAGCAGCATGGAATAACTTGTATTTTACTGAAATGTTTTAGGGCAGTAGTTTTCAGACTGCGCTCTGTGGGTCATCAGGGTTTCCACAGAGACTGGGGGGAGAGGTGGATGAGGCCAGGATGCGGTATTCCACCATTGCTGGGCAGAGTTGCCTGGCTTTGCATCAGCTCATGGGATTGGGGTTCTGTAGCAGAAATGATATGGAAGGGTTTGGCCACTTTAGGAAGTTTGAAAACCACTGTTAGGGTGTGGACATACAATATTTTGACCTGTTTAAATGCAGTTCAAGTTGAGGATGCATATGAGCCTGGTAAACCAGTTTAAACCTGCTTAGAATGGTTTAAAAGTGCACCAGGAAGAGTGGGTATTATTTTGACCTGGTTCAGGTCCTGTGGCTGCCCCCTGCTAACCACGAATGCTTCTGGAACATGGAACTGGTCTGGGGGCAAGGTAAGTGTAGGACCATAGAAGACTGGAGTAACAATGATGTTTATTTGTGGATTACAATGGACAGTTTCTTTTCCCAAGGGATATAGGAAAGCTTTGTGGCATAAGGTAGTTTGAGCCAAGATTACATTTTGCATCATCTGAAATGAAGTTTAATGTGCTTTTCGTCTCCTCAGGAGTTGTAGAAGGTGATCTAGCCGCTATCGAAGCATACAAGTCGTCAGGAGGAGATATCGCACGCCAGCTTACTGCAGATGAAGTACGCTTGCTTAATCGCCCTTCTGCTTTTGATGTGGGCTACACGCTTGTACATCTGGCTATACGCTTTCAGAGGCAAGATATGCTAGCAATTTTGCTTACTGAGGTGAGTTACTTTTGACCCTTATTTAGATTAAATAGAGGCTTTTTATGTAATCCTGCCATGATGGAGTTTAAAACCACTGGAGTTTAGTTTAATTTCTTTGCAGATGAAAACTGACAAATGTTATTGGGCCAATTCATGCATTGTTGCTTTCTTCTGTTTGTTTTAGCAACAGTCCTTTTGTGCAGGAAAATCTAACCAATTTTTCTGTATTCTTCCCATGTAAGCAGTTTTTCCTTTTAACCTTATTGGCAATGAAAGTAAGCTATTATGCTGTTTCCCGTGCTGTAGGGTGAGGAAGAGGAAATACCCCTAAGGCAAAACATTTTAGAAAGATAAACTGCTTTGGCTTTGTTGCTTAAATCTACCTAGCAGTGAAATGTGATTTGCTTTCCTTTCCTGCAGTTTGTATTTTTGTTTTGTTTGCTTCTGGTTGAAAGACCTCTGTTTCCACCTTGTTTTCCCCATTTCCTCCAATTTTCTCTAGTCTTTCTCCTTCATGAGATCAAACTCTACTACTTATTGCACACTTCTGTCTTTCTCTTGCCCTTGCAATTTGTTATTTCCTGTAAACCTCACTCGCTGGGTCCTTATTTTTGGTAATGTCTTCCCATCCAGGAAAATGCCCTTTGCATCCATTTTGTCCATTCCTTCTATTCCACTTGGCCATTTGCCTGACTTGCAGGCAGCATTTCTATCATGGTTATTCTTTCTGCTTTCTTTTCTGAAACTGTTGGCTTCCCAAAATCCTTGAGGTACACTTCCTCCTCCCCTGCAGTATTTGTTCCTTGCACTCTTATTGCAGTGGGAATGGGGGTAGCTTTCCCAAAGAAGCTAGTGTGTGCGAAGGAAGATGAGATGCACATAAACATTTATCTGCAATGTGAGGGATGGGAGGGGGGCATCAGGAACACAATAGCAAAAGAGATGTTATAATTTTCCATGTATGGAATCTTATCACTGAGACTGGGTTGAGTTAGGAGCCACAGCTGGGTCTGGAGCTACTACCACTGCTGCCAGGCTAGGCAGGAAGATAGAGCTGGCATGTACTCTGTGTTGTAGGCCAGAGCCCCGGCTGAGGGCAAGTCAGCTGTGGCCCTGACCCTGAACCCAGGTTGGGGCCTAAGCCAGAGCTGTAGCACCTGTCTGCCTCCACACCTTGTGTTCAAATACAGGATGAGGGGCTGCTTTTTTCCTCCGTTTCCCTCCCATGTTGAATGGAGGGGGAAAAACTGTCTTGGATTCCAGCAAGTACCAGCTTTGGTGATGCATTCTGTGATTTTTTTTTTTTT
>NW_017728951.1:8495039-8507632 GCF_001723895.1 Crocodylus porosus | reverse complement strand
TCAGCTACTTTATCATTGAATGACTGGTTTGTCAAAAATGATGAGAATCTTTCCGAATGTTGTGTGAAACTTGTTAGTAGTGTTATATTCCCATTCATTGGATAATTTAATGTGTGGGAGGAAAAAAAAAAAAAAAAAAAAAAAAAGTGGGACGCTTCCTTGAACAAATCTAGTCCATTCAGGGTATAGAATTTTGTCACAGAAATGAAAAACGCATTATACTTGAATCCTTTGGTTTTTAACCAGTGCCTTTCCATAACCTAAGGGCTTTCTCTTTTGTTGCCAGGTAGTCTGCCAGTTCCTAGTTTGGATCAAAATATTATGGCCCTCCATTTTGTTATTTTCTGTTACCTGTTTCTTTCTTAATAATGTGGTCAGCCATCTGTTCAGTCTCCGATGTTGTCACATTCAGGGTTGAGTTACTGTGGCTGTTGGTCTAGGGCCTGTTAACGTCACAATGATTAAATGGTATTTACATTTGTTTGCTTGCATCTTGTCTGAAGGAACTGTTTCCTGTGAGTTGCATTCAGTTCAACTTCCTTCATTATAATTGGGGCTACTATATCCCTCTCTTTAGTCCTTCCTCAAAAATATTTATGAAAAGTTATAAACGGATCTCAGTATTTATATTCAGCTGAGAATAGCATCGAGTGAAATAAGCCTGTTGTGTTACAGGTATCGCAGCATGCGGCAAAGTGCATTCCAGCAATGGTGTGTCCAGAGCTGACAGAACAAATCCGGCGTGAAATTGCTGCATCTCTTCATCAGCGGAAGGGAGATTTTGCTTGCTATTTTCTCACTGACCTAGTAACGTTTACGCTGCCTGCAGGTAATCATGAAATGATGTTCTGTTTGTAAATATTCCTTTTGCATCTTCATTAGATTAAGGATTGTTAATAGCTTGTTCCCAACTTTTGTTAGGTTTTGGTACCTGGTAATTCTTAATGCTTACTTAGTGCTGCTTAATCTCCAGAGCTGTTCACAAGTTTCAATCCATGCATTACCTCAGTGAAGCAGAAAGCTATACAGGTTTCCCTCGATTTTATGCGGGTTCTTTATATGTGAATTTGCTCTTATGTGATCATCATATTCAGACCCATAACTTGTTATATGTGAGGTAAATTCACTGTTGCGCGGTCAGCATAGATGCCCCCTCACTCAAGCAAGTAAGTCTGTGGTGGGAGGGGAAAGGGCTGTGGCCCCATTCACACCAGCCCCAGCTGCAGTGGCCCTGGGAGTGGCTAGCGCCAGCTGCCCGCAGCTGCTGGGCTGTGCCATGCTCCACCTGTCCTGTCCCCGTCCTGTCCCACCTGGGCTCACCCTGGTTCCTGGGCTGGGCTGTGTTGTGGTGCAGAGAGCTGGTGTCGGTTGCTCCTGGGGCCACTCCAGTACAGGCTGGAGTGAGTGCGGACAAGTAGAGCCCCAGGCGGCACAGGGTGTGGCACTTGCCCCAGCCCCGGCTGCAGCAGCCCTGGGAGTGGCCAACACCAGCTGCCAGCACCGGGGTACAGCACGGCCTGGGAGCAAGGTGTATGGGGACAGGCAGAGCACAGTGCGGCCCATGGCTGCAAGCCGCTGGTGCCAGCCACTCCCAGGGCTGCTGCCGCCCAGGCTGGGGTGAGTGCTGCTCTGTTCCCTCTGCTTTTTGCTGCATTGTGCAACCCTGGGAGTGGCACCCCTTCCCCTGCCCCTTCCCTAGTCCCAGCCTCACTCACCGTGGGAACGTATTCTTATTTGTTACATTGTAAAGTGGGTTTGCTTTATGCAAAGTGGATTTTATGCGCTGTTCTCCGGGAGCGCATGTATCGCATAAATTGAGGGGAACCTATACTCAGTTTAAAGATGAGGGGAATTCAAACAGAAATGTACATCAGAGAGATCCTGTACTTAATGTTGAGTGGCATTTATGTATTTCTGGCTTATTATTATGTTCAGATGACTAGATTTAACTTTGGAAAAAGTGAGGTTTTTTAATTAGTCTTCACTCAAAAAAAAAAAAAAAAAGCAGCTTTTGTTAGTAAATAAAACAATTGGTTTTAGTATCAAAACTATTCACGTACCTGCTTCCTTAGCTGTAACTGTAACAGTTTTTATGCATCTTCAACACATTGTGAGGTAAAGAATAAGCACATCAGATGTCTGGCATTGAGTATTGATGATAGTCTGTAGAAATTAGTCTTTTTAATCTTCAGGAATTCTCTTGATTACATATTTGACCACAGAAATTTTAGCCTTGTTGAATTGCGAGCGTCATTGAATTGGAAGTTTTTGTAACTTGTGTAGTATGGCTTTCCCAGTTATGGGTCAACCATCCAGCAGTGTTCTATGTATCACATTTTATTGTATAGCATTAGCCAGCATAAGTAAATTGAATTTGAGCTTTCCAGGCCTTTTTGTCTTCCCATAAGCAAAAATGTGTATTTTTGGAGCTGTGGCAACAGAATGTCCTCAAAATACAAAACAGGAGCTTGCATTGCTTACTGGAAATGAGCACGGTACTGTTATCAAAGTGTAAATCTCTTAAGATGCACCTGGTGTGTAAAATGAAATAGTTGTTTGACAGTTTTAATAATGTAATTAACTGTCAGGGACTGTAGCTTCCAAAAGAGCGAGAAGAACCTGAACTTTGCATTTGCTGAAAGAATAGTCCGCAGACCCCTGGGCATCTGAGGGGTCCCCGAAAGATGCCCATGATCACTCAAAAGTATGTGAATACCCACACTTGCAATTCGAAGGGGTCTGTACCTCTATTTGAAAATTTTGAGGGGTCTGCATATGGAAAAAAAAAAAGGTTGAAAACCCGCTGCTGTAGGTGATGGCTTCATGAAATGGAACCTGTAACTGTAAATGAAAGATCATCTCTATATATTTCAGCTCATCGTGCTCAAAGCCAACTTCTGCTAAATATCTTTTTTTAAATGGTCAGTTCTGGGCATATGAATCAAGCTAGCATGTTTTAAAGGTGATCAAAGAGTTCATATTTGCATACAAATGCCACCTCACTAAATAACTCAGCAGATCAAGGCAGAAATCTTTCTGAAAAACCTGATAAAATCCAGTTGAGGAGCCAGTTCATAAACACTGTAGTTAGGGGCTTGCTCTCTGTACCTCAACTGAAAGAGGGTCCATACAGACCAGTAGATACACAGATTAATCATATCATTAACAGCTTTAGAAACAGTAAAACCAGGAAAACTTGTTAGATCAGGTGATGCTACCCACAATTAGTAACTGATCCCTCTGGTATTTCAGTGCAGGTGGTAGATTCATCACCAACATGCATAACAAGCTACAGGTCAACTCGTAGAAATCTATATAGTTAGTGCTGTGTGCTTTCCATCCAGCTCTGAACATCTTCAGCTTACTGTGACATAAGTGATGGGAGAAGGCCTCTGCTATAATAAGAAACCTGCACGTCTTCATTATGCTAGAAAACCTAGCTGTGGGATCTCATGCTATTTTTGGAGCCAGTGCAGCAAGTTAAGTTGTGGTGTGGTCTTTTTTGCCAAGTTTAATCATGCCCAGGACATCCAGGATGGTCCACTGTGCACTTGCTGTGCAAGTTGGTGCATGTGTTTTTGGCTAGCTATGCTGTGTGTGGATTTCCTGTGGATATTCTTGAGCTGAACACTGCTAAATTGAAATCCACTGATTCAAGGGTATTTTAGCTCTCTTTTTGTTTTGAAACCTGGCCTGGCTTGTTTTGCCTA
Organism: Crocodylus porosus; assembly: GCF_001723895.1. Classification (NCBI taxonomy): domain Eukaryota; kingdom Metazoa; phylum Chordata; order Crocodylia; family Crocodylidae; genus Crocodylus; species Crocodylus porosus. The sequence continues at coordinate 8,503,922 of NW_017728951.1, read as the reverse complement.
AGTAACCATGAGTACATAGATATGAAAACAGTTAATTTTTATCTGTAACTTTCATTTCTTATTTTTAATGGAAGTGTGTTTTTATATGATCCAAACTGCAAATTAGTGTTTATTCTCAATGGGAAATAAAAGAATGTGCCTCAAAGAAGTGGGTGGGTGAGTGGGTGACCTTAAGCTAAGCTAAAGGCCTGCCTATAAGGCTATGAAGGGGAGTTGGCATAATTTTCCCGGTCCTCATTTTTATCACCTCTAACTACTGGGTGTGGAAAGACTTTATTCTTACTCCTGTTTATTTCTTATTTTCTTTTCTGGTTCTTCGCTTCACAGATTCCTCTGGAGAAGGTCACTGTTGACTATTAGGGACACTTCTTGAGTCTTTGTGCATTCAAGTACATGACAGGCTGTGTAAACTACCCTTAACTTAGCCTGTAACTTGATCTTTTGACTGTGTGTGACCAAATGAAAATAACAAAGCCTTAGTACAGAACCTAAGAAGAGCTGGAGAGAGAGAGAGAGAGATAAGAATCTGTTAGTCCATAAACGCACACACTCCATAGAGCAACATTCCATTTTTAGATGTTAGTATAAAGACTTTTATGTTTGCTTTTCGTTTCCAGATATTGAAGACTTGCCACCAACAGTCCAAGAGAAATTATTTGATGAAGTACTTGACAGGGATGTTCAGAAAGGTAAATGCTTAGAGAATAACTTGTTACCACTAAACCTCAAACACAAACTTTTTTTTGCCAATGAGAGAGTAATTAGCATTAAGTATAAATATGAATTTTGTCTAAAGAAGAATTGCATGCTGGATAGTTTGGTATTTGCAGATGATTATTGACTTAATATTGCTCCAAGAAGGCAGGGTATAGATGTATACAGACAGAAAAAAACTTTTGGGAGCCTGAGCTGTATGCAGCCGTTATACAGATAGCAGGGGACAGAAAAAGAACAGGCTAAAATGTGTTAAACTTGTTTTATAGTAGCCTAAACAAGTCTAAGGCTCCCTTCAGTTACAAGCCATTTTGCAGTTTTATTTAAAATAGTATTAAACAATCTTTCTGTTCTGGTCACTGCCTTGGAACAAAGTAGTTTTCAATATCTGTTTTTTCTGTAATTTTTATCCTAGCAACCTTAGTTTATTAGTAAAGCCTTGTTTTTTGCAACATTTGCATTGTACTTGGGTAGTAATTTGAGATTTTTATGGTATCTTCTGATACAAAGTTTACTTGTTATGATGATTTGCATACTGAAAAGATTTCTGTTGCAGATAAGACTTAAATGGGGTTTTTGTCATTGTAGAGCTAGAGGAAGAATCTCCTATTATAAACTGGTCACTGGAACTGGGTACACGCTTGGATAGTAGACTATATGCACTTTGGAATCGGACTGCAGGAGACTGCCTCCTTGATTCAGTACTACAAGCTACGTGGGGCATTTATGACAAGGATTCGGTGCTACGGAAAGCCCTACATGACAGTTTACATGACTGTTCACATTGGTAAGTTGGTTGTGTGAGACTCAAAAGATCTTTTGACGGTGCATTGATTTTCATAATGTAGTGTCAATCATGGGTATATCTTTAGATGATACTTGCTTTTGTATCACAGCACAGTTGATGTTCCTAGTTTCTTTCACAGTGAAATGTGTACGTTTTTTAAGTCAGTTACAGTAGTACGTAGCAAATTCCATACTATTTAAATTCTGTGCCATGTCTCTGGTATAAAATACAATATTGTGTAGAATGCTAAATTTTTGAAAACTTTCAGACCTTGGATTCTATAGTTTTGCAATGCAAATAATTCACATATCGGATACGAGGCTTGCATACTTGCCATCTATGACTGTCCCACTGTCATCAGTGGCAGGGTTGCAGATGATGAAAGGTATGACCTTTTTTATGTAGCAGCAAAACTTCTAGTAACTTTCTTCCCCTACCTTACTGTCATACTTGGAATCAGTCACTAAATCTTCCAGAACAGTAGTGGTAGTAAAACAGCAATAACAAAACTGTTACTGTTGATGTTAGCTATGCTGTCACTAGTTTTTTGGGTGGTTAACACAATGGTGGGATTAAGAGGATGGGAAAACTTACACCTCTGACTCATTGTTTGTCAGTCTTCGTACTCGCAGACATCACAGCCTTGGTTATGTTTAGGGACCTACTTGACTTGAGGTGAAACAAGGCCATTTTTGTGGTTTTGTCCCAGGACAAAGAGCCCATTTTGCTGGTGTTTTGTGGTGGCCCTGCCCCTTGGTGCTAATTGGCGGACAGGCCCCAGCCCTCAGCAGTGATTGGCAGAGAGGCCCTGGGGGAGAGGAGGGTGGAGGGTCAGAGGGTCCCCCTTTGTGCTGCCCTACCAGCTGGTGCCTTCCCTTCCTGGTGGGCTGGGAGGCCATCTGGGAGGGGAAGACTTAAACTTACTTTAATTTGGGGTTTCTTGTGGATTTTGCAGGCAATCCTGGATTTCATGGTTTCTGCAAAATCCTTGAAATTGAAGTTTAGGTAGGTCTCTAATATGTTTGGTTTATATTTGGAAAGTGGTCTTGGCACTATGCAGACCTTTTTTATTTGGTGGGGGGGAAGCTTAGCCACTTTACAATCTGATTGTCATAATGACTGCATGAATATTTATTAAAAGAACATAAGATCAAGCACAGTTAGGAAATTCTAGATTTAAGGTTATCTGCAGCCAAATTAAGTCCCCACTTTATATGTATTATGATTTGGTTTCTCTGAGCGCATCTACATGAGATGCCTAAATTTGCATTGGCATATTTTACTGCGAATTAAGCATGTGCATCTACACACACGTTTACTTCTCAGTAAACCTCCCTAACACTGAGTAAATTTGCTATCTGCAAATGCAAGTAACAGATTTACTTGGCATTAGTAATGGTGCAGTAGTGCTCATGTAGATGCCTGACTGGGAGCAAAATCTGCTTCTAGTCAGCAATCTACCAGGTGGCAGGAGTTGGCATGGAGCTCAGGCTGGGAGATACTTATCTCTCAGCAGCGGCCCCATGGTTGCAGAGCCAGTGCTGGGAGCTCCCTGCTGGTGCAGGCTGGGAAGCTTATTCCCCACTCAGGTCTGAGTGTGTGGAGCTGGACGGGGAATAAGTTCCCCAGCCTGTCTGCTCCCCAGTCCCTGCCTTGCCCTGGCAGTAGGTAGCTTCCAGCCCCCACTCCCTGATTGCAAAGCGGGGTCTGGGAACAAGCTCCCCAACTCCTGCTCTGTGATCACAATTAGGATGGCAGAGCAGGGGCTGGGACCTCCCTGTATGGGGACTGTTCCTGACTAGCCTGGAGCGGGACAGTTCCCAGCCAGTCCCAGGCTGTATGGGTAAGCATGTACAGCCTGGAGGTGGCTAGGAACTGTCCTGTTTCGGGTAGTCCCCAGCCAGCTCTGGGCTGCACATGCAGACTGCCCTGTGCAGCTGGGGGGCTGGCTGGGAACTATCCCAGTCATGGCCAGGTCCCAGCCCTGTGCCCTGATTTTGAGTGATTTGACACATAGGGCTTGGAAAGAGCTGTAGGGGTGCCCAGGGAGCCCCCAGCCCTCCTGATTGGGGAGTCAGCGCCAGGAGCTTCCTGTGGGGACATTGTCCCTGCCCCAGCAGCAGGCAGGCCTGTCTCCTGGTCACCTGCCTGGTAGCAGGTAGTTGTCTCTTGGTCTGGGTTGGCACCCAGGAACAGCCTGGTTGGCCTTGGCTGACACCCATGAACAGCCTGGAGCTCCCCCAAGTGGCAGCAAGGGCCCACTGCAGGGCTGCAGGGACTGCATGTGTAGATGCCTACACCAAAACCCCTTCTATGTAGTAGTTTACTGCATGGTAAATCTAGGCTGGAATAAATGCATGTGTAAATGTGCCCTCTGATTTACATAACTCAGTGCTATTTTTCTGCAAGATCAGTCTCTATCCAAGTATAGAATAGTGTTTGCTTAACAAACAGCTATTGATTTTTTTATTTTTATTTTTTTTATTTATTTATTTTTTCCCCCTTCTTGTATAGCATATAGACCTATGCCTTATTGCATACTATTTCAACCCCTACTCTGAAGAATGAACTTGTGACTTTCTGGGTGGGCTACAGTACAGTTCAGAGAGGACCCAGCTGGTGTCTCTCACCAGCTTATTGTCAAGATGCCAAGGTGGATTTTACAGATGGAAAATTGAATTGCAGAGCAATTAAGGTCAAAGTTCCCACACTTAGAGGCGGGGTGCCTAGGACCTAACTTTTCTTCGTAGTACATGCTATTAATATAGCATGTCATGTGGTCAAAACAGATCCAGTATCTACAGTTGCAGCTGTGACTGCTTGGCAGTTCTGCAGATTAGACTCTTGGGTCTCACTCAGATTGGGCTCCCTGAAAACAACAAATACACAGTTAGCAGCTGCTTATGGAAAGACTGATTTTAGTGAGTTGCCCAATGTTGTGGAAAAGCTCTCTGGCAGAGACGGGGATAGAACCTAATTTTGCAAGGCAGTATCCAGTTGCCTTACCCATGCAGCCATTTTTTCTTTTCCTGTAATCCCCTTCATCAACAAATGAGTCAAAGGTCCAGCAGAAAAAAAACGCAGCTCTGATATACTCCAAGGATGAATTAGGACTGTGCAAAATCACTCATATGCACTGGAACAGAGGGTTTTTGCAGAAACAAATAACATATGATTATGCATAATTAAACTTAGGATGTGTGCACATCTGGGGTGTTGTTAAAGTTGCATAGGCACTGAGAAGCAGGGTTTACTCTACAAAGTTCTTCTGGTGAAGGTGTGCCAGCCAAGAGTGTTTAAAACACGCACAGAAACTGAGCAGCTGTAGCTGACATAGCTGTGCTGGTAAAACTGGCACAGATGTTGACATGCCCAATAGAGCACTTCCATCATCTTAAAGTATGTTGTCTAGGGAGGTGGTACACTTGTGATGCCACAGAATAAATTTCCTGCCATCTGCTGTGTTTTTATTAGGGGTCTGGCTGACACTTGTCAGCCTAGCTACAAATGGCCAGAGTTCTGTGTTGTAGTTTGAGACCTTATTGTGGTGTTTCCTGACATTTGAATGGCTGACCTTGTGACTTGAGCGTTCTTTGGATGTACAGTTTTTGCGTGTGTAATTCTCTTATTTGCTTTTTATAAAGCAATGGGGCATCATATTGACACCCCCATAGGTCATCAGCCACGTTTGACCCTCACAGACCTCTGTCATTAGAGCTGAAGAGTAGTTGACAGCAGCTGCGGATTGTTGTCATTTTTTGTGGATGGGTAGGAGAGGGGATGAGATGCTGATCAAATAGACATGATGCTGTAGCAGACAGCACTAGATCAGCAAGCATGACAAATTATGAGGTTCTGTTTCAGGCTGGGAGCAACGCCTGATTTTATGAGTACAGACTGTTTAGACTGTTTCTCTACTAAGTATTTGGCCTCTCTGTTTCTTACTCCTCTTCTCCAAGTTTTCTTTAGCAGTTATATTCAAGTGCATGAGTCCTTTGCCAGTCTGTCTCCCCCCGTCTCACCTGTGTGCCATGTTCCCAACTGACTCGTGTCTCTCCCTGCCTGTCTTATCTATACTCTTCCACTTCATTCCTTGACTCGTGTCTTTTTGCCTCTCTTGCCTCTTCCAGTTTTTTACTAAATCCCTCTCCCTCTCCCAGTTTCAGTCCCTCTTCTCTTCTCCTCCCAGCCTGAGGGCTACCTTTTTGTGTAGCCCTGCTTCTCTCTGCCAATCAGCAGTGGGGGGCAGGGCTGCGTGAAGGGCAGTCCTCTCTGCCAATCAACAGCTGGGGTTGAGGGGGTTCACTGCGAAAAGACTGAAAATGTCACTGGTCACTACAAGCAGTCTGCAGGGTTTTTTTTAACTTGCCCTCCACACAATTCAGGTAGATCCCTAGCTATAACAAAGGGGACCAGAACTGGATTGCAGGCTGTTTGTGTGATGCATGTACTCATATGAAGTGGATGAGGTCTTCCTGCTTTGTTTTGAGGGAAAATCCTTAGATGAAAGCAACAACAAACTCCTTGTGCCTGAAGAAGGTGTTTGTACCCGCAACCTTGAAAAGAACAATTTTTTCCAACTATTTAGTTTTCACATTTACCCAAAGAACCTTGTCTTCCTCTGTCCTTAGACCAACATGGCTACAACCAACAACCCTAGTGGAGGAGAGGCCTTCTATTTTGCAGACTTTTAGTACTGAATTGTAAAAGAAAATGCTGTATGTGAGGGCTGAGACTTGCGCTCTCCCTTTCCCCAAAGAACAGTGTCACTGACAAATGTGTTGAGGCCAGACACTGTAAAATACTTAACGTGGGCTCTGTGCATGTTTAAATGTCATGCTCCATAATGTTTGGATTATGGCCTGGGTATGTGCCTTTTTTCTTTTTTACTACTACATTCCACAAGCTAAGAGGGATACAGCAGGAGGCAAAGGTGTTTAGTTTTCTGTGTATGTAAATCATCTTGCAGTGTTCTCACAGCGGTTGTTTTTATGTAATGTAATACAGTTTTAATCTGTATGCAGTAAGGATTTTGCTGAAGGAGAAACTACATATATTTGGCTTTTAATAATGATATTTGATACTTTCCACCAGATTCATTAAGATTCAAATATTTTTTGAGTAAAAAATAACTGAAGAACACTAAGCAAAAGATCATGGTAGGTATCAATATACAGAGTTAGTGAGGCTTGATATGGCTAGCGCGGTCTAAGTCTTACTTTCATTTTAGTTAATGACCAAGATGGGGAAACAAAGTAAATCAGTTGGTGGTTTTTTTTGTTTTGTTTTTTTTAATAATTCACTGCGTAGCAAGTTGGAAGAGTTAGGGAAGCTTTTGTTATACAGTATAACCTCATGAATCTAGAATTCTTGAAAATCCGGCACTTTTTAAGCATGCACTACATCAGGGAATAGTGGTAGCTGGTCCCAGAGCAGCGGAAGGGGAAGCTTTCACGTGGTGGCTGCTGCTACCATCCACCCCGCTTCGCGTCCAGCCACTGCTCCAGGAAATCTGGAATTTTCACATTTCTGGCAGGTGCTTGGTCCCGAGCATGCTGGATTTATGAGGTTATATTGTGTAAGAACCTACAGATCAGAAATGCTGATGGAGAATAACTTGGCATAGAAAATTTTGAAACTAATGAACTACGGGAATAGGATTGGAATTTGGCAAGCTGTGGTTTCAAAGGTTTGGGCATCATACTATACCTGAGTCCCAGTATTACGACACAGTACAATATAGTGTGCTGGGCTGCACACTTAAAGGCACGCTTAGGGGAGGTAGGCCTTATTCCCTTTCTGTTCAGTTGTGTAACAATTATTAATATTTTATTTGTGAATATTTCATTACAAAAATAATAATGACAAATTGAAGGGGGCCAGAAAAACGGAAATGATTCTGGGCTGAAAAGGGTGTCTTAAGTTTCACTCCTAAATTTCACTTTTCATTTAAGTGAAAGTAAATATTTTAATATTTAAATCCTATGGACTCCAGGAAAGGGCAGGAGCCATACAACATAATTAATGGGTACACAGCCAGAAGAAATAAAAGAAAAGCTTCTGTTGCATGTCATCTGTAATGCTAGGTAAGATGTGGAAGTTGCTATAAGGAAATGCTGAAAGCTGTATGGTTTGGGGCTTATTTTGTACTACACAAAATATTAATTAATGTACAATAGGGAGATGAATTGGGCTTTCTACTTGGTCACTTTAGTTTTTTTGAGACCTGATAGTTGAAAAGGACCGTACGGTAAAATGGAAGATAATTTTTAAGACTGTTCAAGGGACATGAAACTGGACATGAATTTCTAAATGGATAGCATCTCTGCAGTCTGCCCAGAGGAATCTGTCCAGCAGGGCTCAGCCTGGCCCCCCTGGCCAAATATACCCTCATTAGAGGCTAATAAAATAAGATGAATATTTGCCTTGTAGAAAATGTCTTGCCTCAAGCTGACAGAATCAGTTGATCATACCAGTTCTGTCAGAAACATTTAGCCAATTACAGGAAGAAATATACCAGATCTGGACTCGGATCCCTCTGAAAGATCTGATTAAGGATGGAAGGGTTTTATCAAGAGTCTTCATATTTAGTTGGTATCTAACTTTCATTAAATTCTAGCTCCTTGACTTCCATCATATAGATTCTCCCTGGAAACGTACACATTTTATTGCTGTTTGGTATTTATTTCCAATCTCAAATTCTCACCGATGTGTTGACTTTCTGGAATGAGTGTATAGTCAAAGGTCTAATGGCAGTAGATCGTGAAGAGAGGCCTAAATACTGTGACGTTGATTTCAGCCCATTTTATTTAATATTTTATCTAATGGGGTAGTTCCCTGTGGTGTCCTTTTCCAGGCATTAATAATGTGGGGATTATTAGAGGCAGTGCAAAAGATTTCAAATTTTGGAGAAGTTCTCCCTGATGCTCTTAAATGCTGTTGGTCAAAAAACAACCTCACAGAGCCCCTAATTGTTTGGTATACTTGAGATTTTAACGAGAGTGGGGACTTAGCATGTCCTCGAGGCTCTGTAGTAACTGTTCCTTTGCCTCCAGTTACTGCACAGTAAATTAGAGAGAGACTGGAGCCATTCAGCCCTGCTTCATTCTGGGATCAACTGCTCAAGGCCTGCTTTGACTTGGAATAAGGTTGGGACAGTTGCTGCAGAGCATGCAAAACATGAATATGAACCTCTCCTCCCTCCTCTTAATGTTGGATTCACAGTTACTGCTGTATGTACCACATTAAATTATTGGTTATAAGCAGCGTGGCTACTGTAAAAAGCTTGAGGACTGCTGCAGTACGGACAGTTTTTAATATAAGGTTGTGATAGTGTTGCTAGGCTGCCCTGCATGCACAGACAATTGGCCAGGGAGGCTCTT
>NW_017728951.1:8492723-8494634 GCF_001723895.1 Crocodylus porosus | reverse complement strand
GCACAGTAAATTAGAGAGAGACTGGAGCCATTCAGCCCTGCTTCATTCTGGGATCAACTGCTCAAGGCCTGCTTTGACTTGGAATAAGGTTGGGACAGTTGCTGCAGAGCATGCAAAACATGAATATGAACCTCTCCTCCCTCCTCTTAATGTTGGATTCACAGTTACTGCTGTATGTACCACATTAAATTATTGGTTATAAGCAGCGTGGCTACTGTAAAAAGCTTGAGGACTGCTGCAGTACGGACAGTTTTTAATATAAGGTTGTGATAGTGTTGCTAGGCTGCCCTGCATGCACAGACAATTGGCCAGGGAGGCTCTTTCCAGTATGTAGCTGTTGAGTTGGTCTTTGCAGTTGGGCTCCAGGGGCTCAGGTGAAAGGGGAGCTCTGCAGTCAGTTAGGAGGGAGAGATGGCTGGGTCCTGGTACCTGCTTATCTCAGATGGCTGGGCCTTTCTGGTCTTCTGTCACAAAACATTGCAGATCCCCGATGAAGACTTATCTACAGACTTATTTAAAATAGCCATTAACCTTTTCAGGAGGTGTTCCTTAAAGATGAAAGTGTTTTTGCCTGGGTAGGGGTGTTCTTTATAAAAAGGAAGGAACAAAAACCCTAAACTACTTTTAAATGAGGCGAGTTAAGATGGGTGGTGATTGACTAGTGGGGAGAAGTGTTTGCCACCTATCGTGGCCTGTTTAGGATGCAACCAAAGTCCTGTCTCAAAACAGCAGAACCCAGTATGAGATTCTTGCAAAAGCAGCTTTGATAAAGGACAATGTAGTGTTACATCTGGCATGATTCTGCAAGGTCAAACACTTCCTTATTTCAGTTCTTGTGGAAAATACTGGATTTGTGGGTATGTTAATCAGTGTTACGAAGGATGATTTGAAACCGTCTGCATAGACCCCTCAAGTCAACAATTGGACAAGTAGATGCAGTCTGACTTCCCTTGTCCCTAAGATGAGGACAGACAGTTTTGTCACTGTACTGCATTGCACTGCCCTTTCAGCGGTGGATATTGAGAGCAAGTTGCTGAAAGACAAATCCTTAGCTGACCCCATTCAGTCAGAATTGCAACAGACTCAAGGTTGAGGAGCTTACATAGGACACCACACGTAGTCAGTGGCGATAGGGGATTGGAAATAAAATATAAACATCCTGGAAAGAAGAGCAGTGAGTAGTTCTGTAACCTTTGAAGCAACATCAGTCAACGTGAAGGGAATTCTGTGATTCTAATGGGCAGTGAAAGCAAAACCAAACTCATTTAGAGGAAGGAAACAAAAATCTGAAGCTTTAATAAGAAACGGTATGTGCTTCACCAGTAGAAAAATCTGAATTGCCCATATTAGCTACTTCTGGCCAAAGTCAATTCAGTATTTGAGTAGACTTTGTCAGATCTGCCTGGAAAGAACAAGTCAACAATTAATGACAGAGTCCAACAACTTTTTTCAAGGTTCAGGCTGCAACAACTTGGCTGGTGCTGGCTGGGTGGCTTTGGCAGTATGGGGAGGGAGGGGCTAAGTTTTCCATGCAGCTAAGAGCTCTGCCTGTGGTGCCATTTCTTCTCCCAGTCTCCTGCTCCCAGGCTGCAGAGTGAATGTAGATGCCAGCTGAGGGGAGCTGCATGGGCTGGGGAGCTGGAACCTGCTGCTCCCACTCCCACACCCCAACCCATCCCTGATGCAGCTCTGCTCCTGCAGGAAGTTGCATTCACACTGCGGCATGGGGTGTGCATGTGCATGGAGAACCAGCAGTAGTGCAGCTCCTTTCCAGCTGGAAAGCTGCACCCATGCTGTGTAGCTTTGGGAGATGGGTCCTGTTTAGCCTCCACAAGAGAAGGTTAAGGGGGGACCTTGTGGCCTGCTACAAACTGGTCAGGGGGGATCAGCAGGTATTGGGGGAGTCCCTGT
>NW_017728951.1:8454198-8492712 GCF_001723895.1 Crocodylus porosus | reverse complement strand
GGTCATCTGACCCCGGTGCTCTTTCCTGCCAAGGCAGGGGGTCGGACTAGATGATCTACCTAGGTCCCTTCCGACTCTAGCTACTATGAACTATGAAACTATGAGAAGTATCATTGGCATGAGCACAGCCTCCAGCTCCCTGGCCCTGGTGCACCTCCTTGTGGCTCAGTCCCAGCACTGTCCCAGGCTCAGCAGGCCAGATGCTTTCAGGCTCATGGAGCCCCTGGAAGTTGCTGACTCTTGGTATATGGGCATAGGGAAATAACTTTGTTCTTCTGGTAGACATTGTAATGTTTCTGTCTCGAGGAACAAAAATATTCCAGGCTGTTTCCAGTAGTAATTGGATTTCTTGCCACAGTGTATAGATCGACTTTTAAATACAGTGTAACCTCAGGAATCTGGCATGCTTGGGACTGAGCACCTGCTAGAAATTTGAAAACTCTGGAGTTTTGAAACCGGAGCGGCCCCTGGTCCTGGATTAGGGGTAGGTGGTTGCAGCAGCCAGTCCCAGAGCAGCAGCTGCACGTGGAACAGCAGCACAGGGTGGTAGATGGCAGCGGCAGCGCCGTGTGCAAGCTTTCCCTTCTGGTGCTCCGGGACTGGTTGCCACTACTCCCCAATCTAGTGCAGTTTTAAAAAGTGCCAAATGCTTGATATCTGGATTTATGAGGTTATACTGTAGTTGGTTTTTAACGTCAATTTTAGCCATGTTTTAAATCAGCAAGACAGAAACCTTAACTTTAAATCCACTTGAATCTTGTTTTGCATTTGTACATATTAAAATTATTTTGGTTTTAAAAAATTAACTAATTATGGATTTATGCTAAAATTTTGCTGCTTTTTTTAATCAGCCAAGATAACTGTTTAAGCCATGCACAATTATTTAATCAAAAAGACAGCTTAACATGAATTTATTCAGATTTTTTATTTTAATGTGCTTGTTAGAAAATGGTGAAAGGTGCATTTCTTACTTGGGTTTGTGTGTTTCTTTTTTTTTTTTTTAATTTCTGATTCATACCTATTGACCTTCTGGATTAAAATTGGAAAATCAATTAATGCAAAAAATTATTTTTAAAATTTGTTTTTTATTGGCAAGTAAAACTTAGTTTAACTTTGATAGATACGTTAAAAACATTTATTAGAGTATGATTTATATTTGAAACTGATTTTATTAAGCAGAAGACACTTCTCTATTAAAGTTAACATTATAATTGCAAAATTAAACAGATTACTGTTGGTCAGTGTTTACTTCAAGATTTAGGACCTAATAGATCTGTTCCTTGCACACATTTTTCTCCCTGTGGAGAGAAGAAAGAAATGTTCCTGCTTTCCCTCTGTGTTGTATTTTTTCCTACCCTCACGCCATCCCCCAGTCTGTCTTCAACTTTAATTGAGGGTAGTAATTTGATCATTTTTGTGCCTGTAGAAGAAAACAGTGCTCTATGATGATTTAGCCCTCTGAATTCTGGGTCCTGGAAGTTCCTCCTTTTCTGTTTTTACATTCTTTAAAACTTCAAGAGGACACACAGAGCTTAGTTTCACTTAAATTCATTTACATGATGTTAATAGTTTAGGTGCTGTTGTAATTTGTCCATACGTTGAAACACTGTGTTATGATTGCCTCATAATTCTTTCAACATCACCCAGAATAAGTTCTGGCAGTGAAAGTGAACTTAGTAGCCACTGAACTAAAAACTTGTTTCTTAAATTACTAGCATCCTAAATCAATTCACCCAAAAGAAAAAAAGCACCTCGATTTGTTGAACAAAAATAATTATTTCTTAAATAGAACATTCTTACTTGCATGAAATCAGAATGACTTGTTTGTTCCCTGTGGAGCAGAATTACAAATTGCTACAAAATGCATTGAATTGGCCACTGGAAATGGAGCATTCATAGGGACCTACTCAAATCATAATTTTGCATGTTTTATGGAACCATCATTTGAGGAGGTTTCCATTAAATCACTTAACCCCCCCAAATAAACAAACAAACAAACCCCAAACCCTTACTGAAAATAAAATTCTGGCTCCCCACTTGAGGAGCCCCCTCCTCCTTGTGCTGCTGATTGGCCGAGAGGGCTGCCCATCTTGCGACCCTGCTCCCTCTGCCAGTCAGTGGGTAGGGATGGGACTGCATGAGTGGCAGCACTCTTGGCCAATCAGTGGTGAGGGGTGGGGCTGCTCTGCCAATCAGCAGCATGTGGGAGGGAGGGGAGGGCTTGTCACACACAATCATGAAAATGGCAGTGGCTACTGTGATTGGTCTGTGAAATACCTGCCTGCCTCCGCAGTTTCAGTAGGTTTCTAATTATTGGTCGCAGTATGTTTGCTCATTTTGGCATTAGATCCCTAGTGGTTTCTTAGTCTGTGATTATCAATCTTGTACCAAGTAATTTGCTGGCTGACTTTTTTTTTTTTTTTTTTTTCACTCCATTCATAAAATAGTGCTGAATAACTACTTCTCTTTATGGAAGGTCTTCTATCATAGACTGTGGTTAAATTAATTCTTTGTATCAGTTTTTACTGCAGAAAACATTGGGAGAACTCCCACACCAGATCAGTCCTTCCTTATAGGTAGGTCTGTAGAGCTGGATCGCATTGAAGTGACAACAAAAGAAGTTTTAAAACGGATCAATAAAGTAAATACTAATAAGTTGCTAGGGCCACGTGGCATTCATGGAACTCAAAAGTGAAATGGCAGAATTGTTGGCAATAGCCTGTCACCTTTCATTAGAAACTACCTCTGTGCCAGAGGACTGGTAGGGTTACCAGTGTAATGCCTATTTTCAAAAAGGGTTCTAGAGTTATCCCAGGAACTACAGTTGATTTCACTTCCATCCCTAGCAAGTTGGTGGACTCTATAATAAAGACTAAAATTGTCAGTCACATGGACAAATATGATCTGGTATAGAAGTCTGCATGGGGCTTTTTAAGGGAAATCCTGCCTCAGTTATCTGGTAGAGTTCTTTGAGGGTGTTAACAACATTGACCAGGGGCATCCAGTTGACACAACACATTTGGGGTTTTGAAAAAGCTTTTGAATAAGATTCCTCATTTAAAAAAAAAAACATGCCATGAGATTGGATGGGAGGTTCTTTCACGGGTCAAGAGCTGGTTAAAAGGGAGGAAGTAAAGGGTCAGGCTTAATGGTTGCTTTTCAGGATGGAGAGAGGTCAAAACAGGTGTTCTGCAGTGATCTTTGCTGTGGCCAGTTTTGCTTCAGCATTTTCATCAATAGTTTGGAAATGGGGTTGCGCAGTGAAATCCAAATTTGTAGGTGATACCAAATTATTTAGGGTAGTCAAATCTCAAGCTGATGTAGAGGAGCTGCAGAAAGATTGTACCAAGCAAAGTAACTGGGCAAAAAAATAGCAGATGAACTTCAATATCAACAAATGCAAGGTAATTCACATACAGAAAAATAATCTCAAATATGTACACAATACTGGGTTCTGAACTAGCTGTTATGACTCAGGAAATAGACCTTGTAGTCATTATAGATGGTTCTCTAAAACTGCCAGCTGAATCTGTAATGGTGACCAAAAAAGCCAATAAAAATGTTGGGCATCATTAAGAAGGAGATGGAAAAAATATAGAGAGTGTTTTGCCACTGTATAAATCTATGGTGTGCCCATATCTTGAATATTGTATGCAGTTTTTGTCTCTTTCACAGAAATCTAGTAACATTAGAAAAGGTATAGAAAAGGGCAAAGAAAATGATTAATGGAATGGGTGGTTGCCATACCAGGAGAGTCTTCAGTTTGGAAAGGAGAAGGCTGAGGAAAGCTATGATAAAAATCTATGAAATCATGAAGGGTGTGGACAAAGTGAATGCAAACTGTTATGCAGAAATCTAGAACTCTTGGTTCCAAAATGATACCTTTCATTAGACCAACTGAGAGATTTTTGCAGTCTTTTCCTGCAAGCTTTCGGGCTCATGCATCCATCATCAGGCTCAGGGAAGGTTCAAAATTGGTAAACAAAGAGTTCTAGATTTTTGCATTTCTTTTTGTCTGAGACCAACACAGCTACCACATACATCCTGGGGAACTGTTATGCACTAAGTCCCAGAATACCAGAACTGAAATTAGTAGGAGACAGGTTTAAAATTGACAAGCGAAAGGACTTTTTTTACACAGGGTATAGTTACTTGTGGAACTTGTGACCAGAGGAGGTTGTAGAGATAGATAGTATAGCTGTGTTCAGAAAGGGACTAGACATTCATGGACGATAGATCCATTTTTAGCTATTAAACAGAACAGTTGGAGAGGTACCTTCTGGCATCTCTGAACCAACTCACGGGTACCAGGGAGGGCAATGAACAGGGGATAGATCACTTTAGATATACCTGGTTCTTCCTCTAAAGAATCCACTGTTGGAGATGGGATGATAGGCTAGGTGGACCATGGGTATCACCCAGTATGCACTTTATATTCTTATCTGTTGGGTACATCCTAATAGCTCATCTCTGTTAGTGGAAGGAAATGAGGACAGCTTACTCTGAATTGGTCGTCTCATTATGTTATGCACTCACCAATCCAAAAGATGAAGTATCTTGCCTTTTCTTACAGGCGTAACATAGCAATCTTGTTTAATTGTCTAACTACATACAATACAGTGCTGTAACGTTCTCGTTACAAGATGTTCTCGGAACTATTTTACAGGTAAGGAGCAAGTGATCAAACTTCTTGAGTTTTGGACGTTAACTTTTCTGATGCACGATATGTTTCTACACTTCATTCTAATGGAAACTGCCAGCATGAAAGAGCTAAGATGCAGAGTTGCACAAGATTTTTTTCTCTTTAAAATATTTTTGTAAGATGGAAACAAATATGCTTCAGTAAACTCTGCCTCTTGAGCTGGGGAATGAATATGGTTATTCAACGTTTCTATGACTCAGTAGTTTGAATTGAGAGCAAGTATTTTAGCATCTCTTCTATGTATGCTGTTGTAGGTTCTACACCCGTTGGAAAGAGTGGGAGTCATGGTACTCTCAGAGCTTTGGTTTACATTTCTCTCTGCGAGAGGAACAGTGGCAGGAAGATTGGGCATTCATACTTTCTCTTGCTAGTCAGGTAAGACTGTCTCTTTAGAATCTTGCTTTGAAAAAAGAAAGGAATTCCACCAGTTGGTGGTGTGTTTACTCCCAATATAGTTTTTTATCAGCTCTTTTTTAAACTAGCAATCTGAAAGGATAAATGCCTCCCACCATTGAGTTGTATTTGAAAATCAAATTTAAAAGTTCCAGTCTAACCAGTGGTATAAACAGTTCTGTTGAAATACTTGTTTTTGTTGCTGGCAGGCTTAAGCTTGTAGAAAATTGTGCAGTGAATGACAATTTCTGGCTTGTTCTGTTTAATACCTTACCTCCTTCCCCAGGTGCCTTCTAAAACTCAGGCATTTAAAAACAAAAATCATGAGAGAACTGAAGTGAAATTTTACAACTGAAAATCATCTCTTAGAATGGAATACTTATGCAGCTGGAGCTATAGTTGCTGCTGTTGTATGGAAATGCAGTTTGTATTTACAGTCACTTGTATTTTTAGGTTCCTCAAAGTGAACTATTCTATGAAACACTTTTGATTTTGGAATCCGGATGCTGTTCACTATTTCAAGAGAGTTTTTAGTTGGATTGAAAAAATGGGTTTTACAGAACTAATGCAGAAACTGCTTTATTAATAAGATAGCAGGAGCAAAAGTTATATCAAATATTTATTCCTAGTATTGTCTTGTTTTTTCTTTTTTGGTACAGCCTGGAGCAAGTTTGGAGCAGACGCACATTTTTGTACTTGCACATATTCTTAGAAGACCAATTATAGTTTATGGAGTAAAATATTATAAGAGTTTCAGGGGTGAAACTTTAGGATATACACGTTTTCAAGGTAAGCTTCAACAGTTTTTATAATCTTTACTACGTAATGAATTTGTATAAAGTCCAATTTTTATATCTACCTGCTACCAATATCTTGTACCAAGCTCCTTTCAAATTCCTATTAAGTGTCTGTTGTTTTTAAGTCTCTAGTTCTTAAATCTGTTTTTTTCAATCAGTAGTTCAGTTGATATTGGGAGACTGATTATTAAGTCAACAAGATTTGCTGGCAGGAAGCACTCTGGCTATATCAAGAATGAAAGGATTAATGTTTTAAATGCCACTTAACACAATATTTATAGACTTGAGGATTGCATCCAACATATTAAGTATCACTATTACATCTTGGGAGCTAAAAGAAACAAGTATATAATGAGGGTGGTAATAGCAGGCCTTTATGTGCAGGAAGAGGATGGCAATAATGAAGGTTTTGTCTGCAGTAGTTTTTTCTGGACTGGTACAAGCCATTAATTGTAGGTGTTACATCAAGACAAAAACAAGTGACCAACAAAACTGCCTGTCTGTGGTGCAGCTTATCTTAGTTTCAAACAGAGTAAAGTTGATGTTTTGTTTAATGAAATACATTGCCCTGCAATATAGTGTTTGTCAGAAACTACAGCACTGCTTTGTCAGATTTGGGTGTGTGGAACTG
The DNA here is from genome assembly GCF_001723895.1 of Crocodylus porosus. Lineage (NCBI taxonomy): Eukaryota > Metazoa > Chordata > Crocodylia > Crocodylidae > Crocodylus > Crocodylus porosus. The sequence continues at coordinate 8,486,189 of NW_017728951.1, read as the reverse complement.
TAGCATTTCGGGTAATGGAAATCCACATTGTAAAAGGTTCTCATCTAAAGACGCAGTTGCTTTTTGAAATGTAAGTTGTTGTTTTTTTAAAATTTAAAATTCTCAAATTGAGAGAAATAATTGTTTAAGTTGCTAAATTATTTAATAAGATGTAACGCTCCTCAGCAGTTGTTTTTATCTATCTTAAAACTGTTTTCTAACTTGAAGCATAAAGTGAACAGAAAGAAATCTAAAGCATTGAATTCTTTTGAACTTTTGTCTCAAATCTAGAGACCTTAAAAAAAAAAAAAACAATCTATAAAGAACATTCTGTAGTTAAATCATCTGGAATGTAGTTTTACTTTTGGTACAGTTCAATTTTTATTTTGATGGTATATAGCATTTGGCAAAATGAGATCCTGGTCCTTGCTTGGGTCTAGTAAGTGCCACAGCATTACAGATAGAATTTCTAATTCACCATGTATAAAAATTATGCTGATAACAATTCCTGTATTTTTTTTAAATGCACTGAGAGTTTCAGTATATTTCATTAATTGAGAGAAAAGCATTCATTAGTTAAAGATGCATAATTTCTCAGCAAAGTGGGAGGCCTCAAATGAACTCTGGACTCCCACTTTTACTTCCCAGGCTTGTAAAAGACTAGAATTTACAAAGGTATCTGCTGGGTAGTTTTCAGGACTAAGGGGTATGTATGCCTTGTCACTCCACAGCGCCCCTTCAGGTGATTTGTGCTGCAGCCTGTAGGAACAGTTAAAGGAGTCATCCTCTGTCCTAGAGGTAAGGTGCCGTATTAAGAAAGGTAGAGAAGATGAAAGGGGAGATAGACTACTGAGGTGGAAATAAAGGAACTGTCAGTGTTTTACCATTCTTGTTCAAAAATTGGGCCTTACAGCTGGCATCTTGCTTTCAACAGTAGCCAGTTGCTTCTCAAACACTTAATTGCATGCTTTACAGAAATTGTTTATCTAGAATTATGCTTATTTTAACTTATTAAAGAAGTAATGTGCATACCTTGGTCAACTTTTATCTGATTTTTTTTTTTTTCCTTAGCTTTCTGGGCTAAAAGCCCAACCAACCTAGGATGAGTATAAAGATATTACCTTGTTTAAGTGACCAGTTCATTCTCGGTGGGGCTGGCATTTATTGATATCCAGAGATGGGCTTTTTGCTTTGCAAGCCAAATATGTTTGAGCACTTACTTGCATGTATCCTAGATGCTAACATTTTAGTACATGTATGTCTTTGGAATAAAAATTAGACAGGAATGTTAGGAGGGGGTGAAGGGTACACTGGTGTCATCTTTGCTGCTGTTTCTCTAATAATCCCAAATAGCATGCATAAAGATTAATTTAAGTAGATCAAGACTATTCCTTTTCACTGTAAACTTAAAACATCTCTACAAGGTAGGGTGTTCAAAGGTTCCAGGATTAGATTATGGTCTGTATATGACCTAGAGACTTTCCTGTGACATTCCTAGACACTTTTCTTAGTGACTTCCCCAAAACTGTGAACCTTTATTTTTTGTTTTTGTTTTGTTTGTTTTCACTTGAGTTTTTTATTAGGTTTCCAGAAACCTTTCTAAATTTTATTCTCTTGAGATGAGAGAACTTTTTTATTTGGATAGTTACATTTTAATTTTTTTATCTCTCTTTATAATGAATCTGTGCCTTGGCAAGTATATTTCCATGATGACTTTTCAAGGGTAGTTTAGAATAGTCAGGCTGGTTAATAGTGCGAGAGAGGAAAGAAGAAATGCTGGAATCCACTGAGCTGTTACTGCCAGAGACTATTCATTCTTTACTTTAGACTGACAGGGCTTTCTATCTGGGGGTCTCAGTGCAGTTTGCAGACATGGAGACATTTTACTCTACAGACAAACTGCAGCTGGCACATTTTGACTTTCTCTAGGTCAAAGAAACGGCCTAGAAGAGAGCTTGTGTTGTCTGACTTCTCTTGTCCACTGTTTCTGCTATAATTACTGTCTCCAAAAACATCTGGTTGATGGTCCTTTCATTGATAAAAGTGAACTGACCCTTTATTGCTTCCTTACACATACAGAATGGACAGTAATGATAGCATTTTTCTAAATCTCATGTACACCCAGTTACAGCATTAATTTCATGATGTGGTGAGAGGTTTTAAAACAAAAGGAAACAATGAGGCACATTCTGAAATTCCTTGTCTTGAACGTGAAGCTGAGATGGTAAATCCTAGCTTGATTTATGTTCTCTTGTGACTTCTTTTGCTTAATACATTGAGACAAACTGTTCCCATGCAATCTATATAATTGGATCCATTTAATAAATCTTAAAAATGTAGTAATTCTTGCTAATATGAACTTAGCATCTCTGAGTACTCAAATTGGCATTATTTGAATAAGGAAACTCCATCAGCACTTGTAAACACTGAAGCTGAGATATACATGTACGTCAGTTGTTCTCTGCTGCTTAGCAAAATAATTCCATTGTGTTATGCGGGGAAGCTTTAGTCAAGTGTAGATGTAACCATAGAAGCCAAAATTAGTAATTAATGTCTTGTAAAGTTTTACACTTAGTGTTTTTAATTACTGTTGTAACTCCTGCTGTTTCAGGCATTTAACACTATCTTCCTAAGATATACTATAATTTTCACATGCTTATATGGACCCAAGCAGCTCCCAAATACCCAACCTTGACATGTACATTTGCAACCACTACCACAGATCATGCAAATCTCAGACTGGACTATTTGGTCACACGAGATGCAGCAAACCATCTATGCCATACATAGGCTGCAACATCCATGATTTCTTGCAGACTAAAAGATGCCAATAAAAAAAAAAAAAAAATCATGGACCCATCCTTATCTTGTCAATCACAACTGCTGCAGCTGCTGAATGTTCTGTTTCACTGAAGCTGCTCCCTTAATCCTTTCCATTTCCCACCCCTTATCTCTCTCCCTAAAACTGACAGATGTAACGCTTAAGATGTGATTAACTGGTTAATTGCATCTTAAGTAGTGACCTGGCCACTTGCTCATTCAGTTGATGGTGTGATGAAATGAGGAATAAACCACAAAGTTATTACACAAAATGTTTAGAAGAAATTTTTTGTGGCTGATTCCAATCATGCCTTTAACTGAATATGTGGCCAGTGCACCCAGTCTCTGAAGTACACTGGACTCTTTCAAGACTGGTGCGTACCAGTGGCTGGGAGTAATCACTAGGGGCTCCCAGTCATGGGAGTACACCATGCTCCCCTGTGTTTGGAAGCCCACATTAGGTAATAGGAGCATCTAGTCCGCATGGGAGCTCCATGTGTGCTCCTGCAGTTGGGAGCTTTGAACAGCTGACTGGGGTTCCCAATGGAGGGGACCCAGGGAACGAAGCTTGCTGCTCACTGGTGTGGGGGGAGCCTGGGATCAGATTCTCCCTGCACCAGCTTTCGGGTACCGTGGGCTTTCGTGTTTTATCCCGCAGTCATGCTTCCTGCCCTGGACATGTGGCATGGCAGGAAGCACGATTGCTAGAATCTTGTATCGGATCCCATCATGTCTTTAAATGAACATCTGTCAGGAGCCTTAGAAGGACTGTAGGAGCAGGGAGTAGAGAATCCTTGCAGTATTCTGGCTCAGTGGCTCCGAGGTTCCTTCTTACTTTTGATGTGTTTTTGCAATAGAAATTTTGTGATTGTAGCACTAGTTGGCAGGTGCTGTTTAAAACATTTCAACCTATGAATCTAAAACTGCTATTTTTTTTTTTTTTTTTTTTACTTTCTTGAGGTCTAATTTTTAAGAAACAGTTTAATCTCCTCCATGGTGTTTTAACAAACTTGACATGCCTGGCCATCTGTAAGTATATGGATAGTTGTTTACTTTTGTGAAAAGATGGGAGGGAAAAATACTGACTTGCTGCTCTTCAAAATATTAATGATCCATGTCAATCTCTCCAAGTACCTAGAATAAATGCATCAACTTGCTATAAAAACATTTGTACCAAAACCTATGGTTGCACAGCATTAACAAAAGGCTACACATGTAATACATAAGAGGGCTGCAGCAATACTGAGTTGGTCCTGGACAAGTCATAAAACAGTCTATTAGGAAAATAAGTCAATACAAACCATTCTTTTAAGTCTCTAGCTTTAATAACATCCCCACAACCTCCATCTTTACAGAATCATTATTTTTTATTGTAACAGATTCCCAGTCAAGTTTGACATTTCACTTGTATATGATAATGCACATATACCAACTGTCTCAGCTTTAGAATTCTTTGAAAAATTGCACTTTTTTTAAAAAGCAGTCCTTTCTAGATTGAGTCCAGATTTTAATAAGAACCTGATTTGTTTCTAATTGGTATAATTACTGGAGAAGTGACTAGAAGTACTCATAAGGGCAAAAGAGAAGTTATGTGTATTCATTCACTAGGCAGAAGCATGCTGTAATCAAGGACCCATCTGATGCTTGTGATCTGAATGGTGATGCAGAAATTATCCATTACTACTTTTCTCTGCTTCTCTGGATTAGTGCAATGCACTTGTTTTGCCTCATTCAGGTATTTGTTGTACTTCAGATTTGTGTAGTGACAACAGATGACTGAATTATAAAAAGCAGAAATATGTGGGACCCTGGAGGTTTAACAGCTGAATGAGGAATCTTAAACCAGGAATACATTATGATACAATGTTGGTTTCTGGTATCAAGCTTATAGTTGATGAGTTTTGGTGCTGGAGGGGGGAAGCATCAAATTCTTTCCTTTTCATGGACAGAGCTAACTTCAAACTTATTTTAACTAGCTGCCTCACAATGTTGTACCAATACCTGCCATTGCAGCCTACATGCATCAATATGTAATTGTATTGGCTTGATGCATCTACTGAAACAAGGCCTCTGGAAGTACTAAAGCACAACACAGTAACTACCCATACCTTGCCGTGCATGTTAGATTTTGCTGCTACTTCATCACTGCAGTGTGCTAAAATGGGGGAGCGTGCTGCAGTGGTCTAGTAGCTGCCAATCACGTGTAGACTCACGTGATCACTACAGTAATGTAGTGCATCACTATGGTGACATAGGGCAATGTGTAGAGGTACCCAAAGTTACCTTTTTTAAGTGAAACTTTAGACTTGGTGGAGTTCAGAGTTTGAAAAATCTACTAGTATGTAGTGATTGATTGATTGATTGATTGATTGATTGATTTTATTTTTGTGGCTTTCTAATCTTAACATACACAGGAACTGGAATAGTCTGAAAAGACTCTACCCTGTGTTTTAGCTGCAAAAAACCGTCAAGGTGGGGGAGTAGGAGATTCACTGGTTAATTTAAGTCTCATGAAGACTAAAGAGCAGGAGGAAGAATTTAATAGGCTGTTCCTTCCTGCTTTGGAGGTGTTTGCCTATAGTTGTGAGTAGCTCCAACTTGGTAGTTTGTATAAATGCACTGTACACAGTGAAATGGATGAGGACAGGAGTTTGCACCAGTTGAGCTTATTGTGGTTAAACGGAGCAGAGGAATATGAATGGATTGGGCTTCCATAACTTTTCTGACATTTTCCTGTGGTGCAGCTTAATGTCTAGTAGACCTTGGGTACCTCTGCTTCTTCCTTGTGGGAGCTGTGGTGGCAGTAGCAGCACCACACTAGAGCTGCTGTTGCTGCTGCTGTGAGAACTTCATAGCCTGTTAAGACTAATTGTAAGTCCCATGAACTGTAGAAGAAGGGAGAGGGATAACCCTGCCAATCAGTAGTAAGATGGAGAGAAATGGGAGGAATCGGTAAGAGATACTGCTACTGGCACAGCCTCAAATTCCCAACAAGGGATGGATGGGACTGAACAGGGACAGGGAATGTTAACACTGTGTTGCAGATAAGTGGGACTGGGGATGCTCTGTCCGTGGAGGGGGGTCTTTGTTTCAGAGGAGTAGGTGGGGTTCTGGATGTTTGGGCAGACATGCATGCCAGGTGTGTGGAAAGTTTACTTTGTTAATGCCCTTTTAATTTGGATATAAGCCATTTAGGCAGCGATTCCTGAAGGGTATGCTGTAGCACACTGATGTGCTGAGAGAGAAGTGGGAGTGTGGCATGAAAAATGGGTTGAATGGGCCCTGGCCATGCCAGTCCGATGTGGCTGGACGGGGGCTGCAGGTTGGCAAGTGAAGTGTGCCACCAGTTTTAATCCAGAAAAAAAAATTTGCCCCAGGTACCAAAAATTTGCAAAACGCTATATTAGGAAAAAGGTCATAAAAGGTATGGTTTAGGAGATGAGTTTCATATATGGCCCCTAGTGGTGAATACCTTGAACACAGGGCTAAGGATTCATTTAACTGAAGCAAGAGTGTAGGTTGTAGCTGTGTTGGTCTAAGGACATAGGCAGACAAAGTTCTTTGGGTAAATCTGATATCTTTTATTAGACCAACTCAAAAGTTGGTTGGTATAATAAAAGATTGATATGGTGTAATAAAAGATATCAGATTTACCCAAAGAAACTTGTTTAACTGAAGCAGGCTTCCTTTTGATAGCTGTGGAAATCCTGTTAGCAGCAACTGACTGTTTGGTGGAGCTTTTCTCCTGGGCCTCTCCTGTTAGTCCTATTAGTCACAGAGCCTAAGAGCCAAGAAGTGAGCAGAGCCCATGAAATCCTAAATTTGTTATAAAAATTAATTGCCATAGTCCTGAAGAGAGGGACTTGGGGGCAACCAAAGTGATTATAGAAAAGAAGAGTTCCTATGTCATTGGGACTGTTATTGTTGAAGCTTGTAACATTGCATATCTGAGAGGTCTTACTTTTTCAAGTTGTGGTGGAGGTGGTCTCATCTGCATGGTGTGTTGCTTAAAAACAGTGCTGTTATGCAAATTAGGTTGTAATATGCATTTTTATAAGTGTAAGCATTCAGCGCTAAGAAATTAGCTCTCTCTTCAATGCTTGATTTGACTTGAAACTTCAGCACAACCAGTATTGAAATGAAAAATATGTTAAATAATTTGCTTACCCACCTACGCAGAATTAATTTCCAGGAATTACAGGAGCTTTTTCACTGCATTAGCTATTAGCATGTATTTTCAATGTAACTTTGCGCTCCTCATTCCTTTGGATAATCTCATTTACTTTAGACACACAGCTGCTGCTTCTTTTTTTGCTAATGGTTATCCTTTTTATCCTGCCATTTGCTACTTTTAAATCAAGGTAATCAAATGTAAAGTTGGGATATAGTTGAAAGTTATATTCTCATTGACAGGGAATAAACTACAGGGGAGCTGCCAAATGAATCTCACCTCCACATTTAGACTTTTATAGAATTTTAATATGGACTTAGAAACATCTGTATAGCTAGAAAAAGATAGAAATGAGAGAGAAAACAGACACATTTCTTTGGAGAGTTTAAAACCTAAACATCAGGCTTCCAGAAACCTGATATGAGCAAGTGTCACCGTTCAGTTTTCATTCTCCAGGCTCGGAGAAACGCAAGAGAACCTACAGAAGCAGTTGCCAGACTTTTCTGTTGACATCTCCACTTCTGGTTGCAAGCCCCAGATCTGCAGTTACGTTCTTGTTGTGCTTCTGACCCCTAGTTTGGGAATGGCTGACTTAACAGGTGCCCTTTTCAGTATTGCCCTTCAGTATCTTAATGTTCAAGGAGGAGATGGGCTTATTTTGTTGCAGCCTCAGCTGCTAACCTACTGGAGATAGCTATGCTATTAAAGGTTGCTATGCTACATATGCACTTGGTTTGTACCCAGCTATTTATAAATTGTCACAAGGTAAGGCATACTTTTGCTTGAATTGTCTTGCTGGGGTACATGTAAAGAGTTACTCGTGTTCCTGGAGGAAAAGAAAGGCAGTTATGCTTTGAGAGTTGCTGTGCCTGACCAATTTGCTTGCTTTGCTTTTAAAAACGATCTGGAAAAACTGCAGCTTCATTCAAAGTCTGTGGTTCTCATTTGTCTAAGTTTAAACTGACTGACCTGCTTTCATCAAAGACAACAGTATGACCTTTCAGCATTTCTCAGTTAATTGATATAAGTAATTAATGCAGTTCTAACTTTTTAATGCAGCATTTTGAGGCTGTCTAGCCAGACAGGGACAGTTTGCCATGCATCTTAAGTACTACATAATATATGGTATAATAATATTTTTAAATAATTTGTGAAAGTATCAGGTTAATTCTTGGTTTTTTTTTTTTAAAGAAAATGATAAATTTGTTTATGATACAGAATTTAATCAGATCAAGTGGTTGAAAACAAATCTTTGTTACAACTGTTAAATTTACTGTTGTCTATTGTACTATACATTTTAGGGGAACAGTATTGCAGTGACAGCTAGAACGATAAGTGCACCTGTGTGCCAACTTTAACTATATTGAATTAGATTGTGCACATAATTTCTTGCTAAGCCAGTGGTTCTCAACTGTGTTTGACTCGACATTATGGAAAAATATTAGAGCAGGTTTTTTGTTTTTTGTTCAGAAAGCCCACAACAGGTCAGCATTTTTAACGCTATGGATCCCCATCTTGAAACCTCTGGATTTATGTTGTGGATCATTAGGGGCCTACCAAATTCACGGCAGGAGTAGGCTGTGCAGTGGCTCCTTTCACCTTTGAAGGTTCCCCTATGTGCCCCCCACTGCTGATCAGTCGAGGGGCCCCACTGCTCACTGCTTGCATGTCATCAGCGGAGAGGCAAAAAATGCAGTTTTAAATATGGCACCTAGGCCTCAGACCTCTCAGTGCTCACTTGGCTCAGGGCGCCTGCGTCTACCAACTCTGCTCAGGGCACGCTTAACCTAAAAGACTGTGGGAGCAGGGGTTATAAGGTGCCCCTTACTCACCTTTCACTGGGGCGGTGACAGGCCTGGCATTGCTATGGGCACCAGACCATCCTACCCCAGCAGGATGTAGTTTTTTGGTCATGCCCAGGACGTGGAGCTGCCTCCTTCCCCAGAGGTCCTGCCCATATACCTCCATGATGTTGTGAGCAGCAGCTCAGCTGGGTGGCGTTTTCTGCACAGCTGCCAGCAGCAAACTGCTCTCTTATCCCTGAGGGCCCGAGCTGAAATGGAGGCTACTTGGCCCTCTCCTCCAATCACAGGGCCCTCCTCTGGTCATGTGACTGCCTCATCAGGGCTGGCCCACATGTGCTGGCTGCCCTGCTGCTTGCTCTAAGCCCTTAAAATGGCAGGCACCAAGGGTGCTCTGCCAGTCACCTAATAGTGCCAACATTGTGCGGCATCTGGCAGCACCCTTGACGGGATCTCAAAGTGCCCCAGGGTGCTGTGGAGCCCTGATTGAGAATCACTGTGGTAGGCCAGTAGTGATTGGCTGTGCTGAAAAATGGATCCATTTCCATGGGACAGCAGCCTTCAACTGCCTGAAGAGGGGTTCAAAAGAAGGAGCTAGGCTGTTCTCAGTGGTGGCGGATGACAGAACAAAGAGCAATGGTCTCAAGTTGCAGCAAGGGAAGTTTAGATTAGATTAGATATTAGGAAGAATTTTCCCACTAAGAGAACAGTAAAACCCTGAAACAGGCTACCCAGAGAGGTGGTGGACTCTCCTTGCCTTGAGGTTTTTGAGACCCAGCTAGATGAAGCCCTGGGAGGGATGATCCAGCTGGGGGTGGTCCTGCTCTGAGCAGAGCATTGGATTGGATGACCTGAGGGTCCCTTCTAACCCTAATTTTCTATGCTTCTATGACAGCTGCAATGTGGTGGGTATGTTTTTTCCATCAAAAAAAAAAAAAAAGTCAAAGAATCTTGATAAGCTTAAACATTTGGGCTGTGAACAAAATGAATTCAACAAAATAAATGTGAGATGCTATACCTAGGGAATAAAAAACTAAGTGCATGGCTGTAAATGGGGGATAAACTGGTGCGGCAACAGCATTGCTGAGAAGCGCCTGGAGGTTATGGGATGGGAGCGGGGGTACGGGGGATCACAAATTCAGTGAGTCAGCCATGTGGTGCTTTTGTCAAAAGAGCAAATGCTAGTTATTCAGGGAAGCCTTGTATTCAAGACATTACCTGTCACTGTTGGGTGGGCTTCCAGCTGTGTGCATTTCTAAGAAGGACTTTTTTAGGACAGAAGAGAGGATCTAGAGGTGATCAGCAAAGATAAGGGGTTGGGATGTAGCTGCATGAGGGCAAGGTGAGGGAACTGGGCATGTTCGGTCTGCAGCTTAATGGGGGCTTGACAGCAGTTCTGAAATGCTTGAAAGGCTGCCATAACGAGCAGGGAGAACTGCTCTCTTTAGCCACAGAAGGCAGGGCAGGAGGCAGTAAGTTTGTTGCCAGGAGTGCAGGTTGATAGTCTCAGGAAAAACAGCTGAACTGTAGGGCAGGAGAAGGAGCGGTCTATGGAAGTTGCAGCCACTCTTTCTGGGGGCAGGGCTAGGAGGCTGGCGGAGGTGGTACATTCAAGCAAAGGCTGCATAGGCATGTGTCTGAGGATAGTTTAGAAATGGTGAACCCTTTCATCTGTGCAGACAGTTGGACTAGATCACCTTTGTCCCTTCTAACGTGATGAGTCTGTAAAATGAAAGAAGGTCCCAGGCCTGTGTCTATCCCTTTTGTCTTTTAGGTGTGTATCTGCCTTTGTTATGGGAACAGAGTTTTTGTTGGAAAAGTCCTATTGCTCTGGGCTACACAAGGGGCCACTTCTCTGCTCTGGTTGCCATGGAGAATGATGGTTATGGCAATCGAGGTGCCGGTGCTAACCTGAACACTGATGATGATGTTACCATTACCTTTTTACCATTGGTCGACAGTGAGAGGAAATTGCTGCACATTCACTTCCTCTCTGCTCAAGAGGTAAGACATTTTGTAACTAAAACTGGTGTATCGCATGTCCTGTTCTCTATCCCCCTCCCCGCCTCCATGGATGTTTCTAATTGCGGGTACTGAAGGACTCTGCAGTTTGGCCTAAAGTCCATACTGTATCCTTTCCTTACTTCTGTTCCCTTCCCCATCATTTTAGACTGTTCTAAAGGATGCTTTCCAAGTCTGTGAACCCTTATTTACTTGTTATTTGAGTGCAAATGTACAACATTGGTGAATACAGATGAACCCAAAAATAGGCAACAGTAAGGCCAAAAGAGGCTATATTCAGCCCTAATGTGAATGGATATAATGTAATTATTAGCCAGTAGGTTTTGAAAGTTAGCATTTAATATGGCTGTTTGCTCTAAGGTGTCTATGTTTGTTTTTTCTGACGGATACTGACAGGAACCGGTTTTGGCTAACTAAAGGCACACTTTAGGATCTTGAGATCAAAAGGGCTATGAGAGCTAGTCTAAAAAATGCTTTGCACAGAAATACTATATAATTTTTGAGCTACAACTGTGAATAATCTTTTTTTTTATAAAAGCAGGGGTTTTGACTAGTGCACTACTAGAACTGTAAGGCTTGCTTTGCAAATTATAAGCTCTCTGCAAGACCTCATCCATTTTAGAGTTGTGCTTGCTATAAATGTACAATGTCACACATTTACTAGGAGAATTTTGAAATTAGGTTGAGAAGAAGAAACAATTCAAGAATTAATGAATATATTGCTTTTGAAACATTAGAATTTGTGAGCCCTTAGATGGGCTTCTAATCAAGTTTGAAGGAATCTAAATACTATGAAAATGCAACTTTTCCACAAAGGCATTTAAAAGGAAGAATGTTTCCACTAATATGGATCTCACAGTTCATGGCAGGCTGCTGCTTTTAAAGATCTTGGCAGTCTTGACACCTTCACATTGTGTCTGTTTTCTCTTCCTAAAGATAGGTAATGAGGAGCAGCAAGAGAAGCTGCTCAGGGAGTGGCTGGACTGCTGTGTGACAGAGGGAGGAGTTCTCGTTGCTATGCAGAAAAGCTCTCGGCGCCGCAATCATCCCCTCGTCACACAAATGGTAGAGAAGTGGCTCGATCGCTATCGACAGATCCGACCTTGTACATCCCTTTCTGATGGTGAGGAAGATGAAGATGACGATGATGAATGATGAAATCAAAAGAAAATACCAGTGCATACTGTCTGATGACCCCAAAGTTAGCATTATGCTCCAGCAGTTTGTTATGGAATGACCCAATTCTAGTGGAACTGTGCTGGAAAGGATTTTTTTAACCAGTGTGGGGAGAATGTAGAGCCTTGGCTGCTGTGTGAAGAGAGCTAAGTTGGTTGGACTGCAGTTTGTTAAAAAGAAAAAACAAGAGAAACAAAAGAATCCCCTAATTTTATTATCAAGACAGAAAAAAAATTCTTTCCAATTGTAAATCTGTCTATAAATGTACCGCATGTGGTTGTGTAAGAAGTTGTGTAATAGGAAAAGTATACCAGCATCTTAAAATTACTGAGAAATTTTTTTGAATAAGGGCACTTACAAAAGCACATGTTAGATGGATATTTGTTCCCTCTGAGATTCTTTTACAGTAGTGCTTGATATTCTAATTCACTTTTATTCTGACACATTTCCTTGCCAGGCCCTTTGTGAGATCTTATTAGTGCCCAGGTCAGGTTGTGAGGATTTTTGTTTACACAAACTACCCGCAGCAAGTTGGACATAAAGACCAGTCCATTATTTTATTAATATTTTAGTTATTGTTTTGCCCATTATAATAAAATCAAATCTTTAATGAACAAACTGGAAGAAGAACTAAATTTTTCATGGAGTGAAATTTTTTTGAATTGAATTGAAGAGCCTTTTTTTATTTAATACTTCATCCTGTTACATTTGCTTAGAGATTTCTTTCAATATGGTCAAAATATTTATTCAGAAAAGTGACGTAACTATAAGGTTTCTTATTCCAGTGATTCTAGACTAAAAGTGTTTGAGTTAGCAGATGCTACACATGATTTGAGAATTTTCTGTTGTTCAAACCCAGTCTTGCTGTGATATGTATAGTATATCATTTAATCCTTTAAATATATCATAAATCCACATTGCCGCAAGTGAAAAAAATGCCTTTTAAAAGGGGCATTCATTCCTTGGTTATTAAAATCTCATGAGGGAATGCTTGACAGTTCTGATTTAAAAAAAAAAAAATTATGCTAAAGTTGTTTTTTAAAAGCACTGTATTATCTATTTCTCAATATGTAAACCTGGGAATTTCTTGCATGTTGATTGATGTGGCCATACTTAAATGTAAGTTCCTAAAAGTGTAAGTTCAGAGTATATTCTCCCATAGAAATTGTTATATTTGATTAACTTTAACCATGCAGTCTGTAATGGATAAAGTCTATCTAAAATTTCACTTAGAAACACTAAAGATTAATGCCAGTTTCTTTTACACAGGCAGTGTAATTCCAATCTTGATAAGCACTTTTGACGTTTATTGGTGGTGTGGCTGGTGGATCGGGAATTTTTCAGTAGATGGCATTATTTGTTTTTAACTAGGATTTCGAAAGAAGCCCCATAGCACGTATTTTTGTGTAGTCTAAAGCTATGGACACCCTAAGGAACTTGCTGCTTTTTCTTCCAAATGCTGCTTAGATGGTGTTTGAAATGTGCACAACTCCTATGTAAACTTGGTGACAAAACACCAAAACTATAGAAATAATGAAGTACTGTATTATGTTAGCAGTTTTTCCCATCACAGATTCCATTGAGATTTATTAAGAAATGTGTCTTCACACTTTTGGCCATTAGGTCACCTTTGATTGGTGCATGCACAAATTTTCAGGTAAACAAATGCATGTTTCTCTGCAATATACGTATGATTTACCTGAGTGAAATAGGAGAATTGCAGATAGTGAACAGGTTCCACTTTATATACAGTCCTAATTTTAAGTTTGCTTTTGAAATGCAGTATTAAGGTAAAATGATATCTTGTCCTCTGTTCGTTTGAACTTTTGTTACATTATAGCCAAATCCAGGTGTACCTTGAACAGTGGGCTACTTCATGGCCTGCCTACATGGGGAAGTTGGTGTGGAGTAGGCTAGGGTGTGAATTCAGAGAGCACAAGCTATTTTGTACTCGCCACCAGGGTGGGCACTCGTGGTCTGTACAAAGTATACCTGCCGAAGTGCATTAAGGGGCGCCTGGCCAGCAGGGAGTGTGGAATAGCTAGTGCTCTGTGAACTTGGTCTCATCTTACTGTGATAACATCCTTTGTAGGCAAGCCCTTAAGTAAACTAGGAGCTAGTGCTTTCATTTCAGTAGGCCACTGGAAGCGGTGTTGATGCGCCATTTTACAAAAAATCTTCATGAAAATCCTTCCCACTGTGATGAAACGTTACTGGGAATTGGAGGAAGCACAAGGGATTGTAAAATGGCCAGAAAGATCAAATGTAAGAGAGGACAAACCTTTCTCTAGCCAAATGTGTGCAAGAACAAGCCTCATCTCTAACAGCCATCTAGGCAGCTTGCGACTTCCTTTATGAAGAAAGAAACATTTTGCAGTTAATGGCAGTACCATGCACTCTGCTACATCTCTGCTGTTTTAAAAACCAGACCAAACCCTGGGATGCTTAACATCTGTCTTGTGCTTTTTCTTCCCAGTTGAAACTCTCTCCTGATGCATTCGCGTTTCAGCTTTGTTTATCATTACTGTTTTTCTGATGTGCTATAAAATAACACGTTCAGGCTAATGAACCTCACTGCGTTTTGAGAACTTGAGAGGCTTTAAAAGAATCCCCTGCCTTGAGCTCTGGAAGCTCTGCTAGTGCTGCATTTGGCCTTTTCGATTAGCGAAGGGTGCAAGTAATTGGCCTTTTTGCTGTCAGTGTATACCAGTAGTAATCTCTCCAAATAGAATAATTAAAGATTTACAGATACCGAATTGTACTTGGCTGCCAAGTCCTGCTGTATTGGCTTAACTGTTTTTTAAAAAAAAGAAAAGTCTTTTGACTTCTTGGCATTGGTGAAATATTCCCCATATCATTGGTCCCAGAAATGTATGCATGCACACCTAGTGCGGTCTGTGGTTCTTCATTTCAGACTCGTCCCTGTCTGCATCTGGCTTTTTTTGGGAGAAATTCCTTGGTCAGTTTGCCCCTTGCATCATTTTTGTTTTAGTAGGTTATACACAGTCTAGCCATAGTAGTCCCAAGCTAAGCTGTAAGTGAACTCTGCGAGGTTCCAGCAAGTCATAACCCGATGCATTGAAATAAAAGTTGGAGAGTCTTGTCGCATTATGTTTGATCAGATAACTTCCTTTGTGAGCTTTGCTTTCTAAAGAGGTATCGGGTTTTTTTTAAAGAACAGCTGCATGGGGTATCTGCCACCAAAGCTGCACTTTTTCTTTCTGGAACTGCTTTACGTGCTGTGGTTGAAGGACCTCCTGCTTTCCTTCCTTCAGTCCATGAATAGTAGCGGGCTTACTTTTTAGCAAGGTGACAGGCATGTATCTTGGATTATCAAGTAGTTGCTATTCTTTTTATCTCCATTTGCCCACAGACTTGCAGCACGCTTCAGGCACTTCACTTGGACCCTCAATCCATCTTGTCAGGATAGATGCAGGCTCTTCTTCACTTTCATTTAAAGCCTGGTGGCTGCATATTTTGCTGGTAGTACCATTGAATCCCTCAGTAATGGCCACAACTGCAGGAGTAACAGATTACTTCTAGAACTGCAGCCTGTTACTACGATGCTCCCATTAATTAGTCTGTAACATTTGGATTTTTTTAGCACTCTAGTGGCAGTTGTTGTCTAAACTTACTTGCATCTGGTCTCTTGTCCAATACTGGATGAAAGCATAGCGTCTACCATTCCCTGCAAGGACTCGTTTCCCTAGTGCGAAGTCGACTGCTGGCAATGGATGCCCTGGGATCCACTGACACAAAGGATTTGATTTCGCAGAAAAGGATTTTTACCCATCTGGAATGCAGCTGCTTGCTTTAAAAGCAAATGAAAGTACCAGAACTAGTTATTTGAAAAATAATTTTAGACTTTGACAACATGAATTCACCGTTTTCTCTTGTTTTACCTTCATTTTATTTTTTTTCCACCAAAACGTCTTCTCTGTAACTAACCTGTCTTATTCTCCTGGTTTCTCTTTGCTGGTGTTTATGGATAATCATTTATATGTGCTGTTAATCATTGACAAAAGGATGGTCACTTACCTATGACATGCGACCTCTTTTTAACATGTTTGAAGCTGGTAATTAGCTTTCAGTTTAATTTAAAACAAAAAAAAATACAGAAGTTTTGTAACTAGAAACCTTTTTGGCTTCAGCTTTTTTTCAGTCTTTTTTTTCTTGTATCAAGTTATCTGCTGTATCTAAACAAATGGTACTGGTATCTAGTTAGCTAGCTTTAAAGGGAACTACAGTAATAATACACAGGCCCTTTGTGCAGTGAGCTTTAAAGCTGCTAGTACTTCTCAAGCACGTAAATGTTCTCTAGAAGTTTGCTTATACTTTCTCTGCCTAGCATAGGTAAGAACTAATGCAGGAGTTATAAAAAATGTTCAGCTGCCAAAGGGCCACCTGCTTCCAACTCCTAAGGCAGATGACACTGATCTTCATTCAAACTGCAAACAGGGAAGGAGCAGTCATTGTAAATATTAGCAAAGCAAAACATGTTAAAACTACACACTTCTGCTTCCTGATATCAGTCATAAGAAAGTCCGTGGAGGAAACCAACGGAGGTGAGGTTTTGTGGTGTTGGTTCTTTTTTTCTTGGCTACCTTTTTTTAATTTTGAGAAGTTGAGAATTCACTATGAATTGGCAAATCTGAACTGTCCCGTCTCCTCTGCGCCCCCTACCCCTGCAGTCTCTCACACTTGCATTTTGAGAAGGTACCTAAGTGTAGAGCCTCATCTGATGTAAATCGTCATCGCTCTGCTGAAGTCAGTGAAACTCTGGCTGTCGGTAGCTGACAGTCGGTCTCTGACGCGTCACAGTTCTGACGACCTGCACTAAAGCCACATACGCCCTGCCTCTGTATTGTGTAGTCATTCTCTTTCAAAGTGGAGGTACTAGAGCATTATAGTTGCACTTGTATACCTTAATTTACATTCTCAGGTTTTTACTTGGAAACATCATTAAATTGCTTCAAGGGCTCTTATATTTCAGAAATTATAGAAATTTTATCACTTTTTATTGAAAACTGCACTGAACGCTAAATGTTCACCTTTACAATAAACAAATACAGTAACGGTAACACACTAAAACAAAACAGATTTCTGATAGCCATTGTTTTTTTTTTCTGTTTGGGACAGCTTAAGATTTTTTTTTTTTGTCACAGAAACAGGAATGTACCCATACAAAGGCTCAAAATAGGCCATCTTTTTTTAAACAAAAAGGCGATGATTCACAAAAGACTATGAATATAACATGTAACTAGTTGATACAAATCTAATAGGATTTGTTAAAATCAGTCACATCTAATAACACATTTCTGAAGTGTTCTTGTATAAAATATTACGTGAAGAAAAGAAGACTTTATCAATGTCTAAAAAAGTGGGTTTTGTTCATAGACAGTCTGACAAGTTACCATAAAAAGTGTTTCCTGAGACATAAGGAAATGCAACATTATTCTTGAACCCTTTCCAGCTCAAGACTTTTTTCCACTTGATAAAATAGCTGCAGATTTAAAACTGAGAAAATATATTTGAGTACAAATAGTGAATGAAATTTAATTTTTTTTTTTTAATTTTTTTTTTTTTTGCATCATTGGAGGGCATAACTGAACTTACAGCTACTTTATTCAGTGTGTTGGTCAGATGACACATTTTCATTTGGTGGGGAGGGGTTGGAGAGAAGTGAATATTGCTATATACCTTTTCTCCCTCCACCCCCCAGCCCAAGATTCCTCGCCTGAATGGCTATATCTAAACACATTAGGAGAACTTTTCTATATGTTGCTGGCCATGTAAGACTGCAACAAGATAATTTTTTCTTATCTCTAGGCCAGTATTTTCTCCTACTGCAAGAAGAGGTCACTAAGATACATGAGGAAGGAAAGGGCTGAAGCCACATGATGGTTTCCTCTTAAATTTCTAATGTTAACTCCGTGAGGCTTGCTTAATGCAATGTTCTGAATTACAGGTTCGTTAGCCCTGCTATTCCCAAAGGTTTGAGAAGGGAAAGATCTATTTTGTGATTTGATGCACAGATGAAGGAAACTTAACATACAATAATAGAAGCTGATCGTTTATGTATCACATCCTAGTTTTCAGCGCTTCAGTAAGCAGAGATGACTTCTTCGGGGTTTCTCCCCAGTCTTGACTGCTATCACTTTGTTGTTAACACTGGAACATCAATGATGCATCTGTCCAAAATCAACATTACAAATTTTGTATCAAATTTTTTTTAAGTTCATGTATAACTTTTTTCCCCAATGTCTCTTGGTCCCAAGTTTATTGAATGATTTTTAAGTTATCTGCTATTGCTCGTTGGGGTGTTCCCTGTTGTCCCCATGTTTTGTGGGCTGATTAGGAGATGGAGCTTGGGATGGATGTGCCACTGTTGGAAGATTGTGAGTAACGGGAATGCCTCCAGGGATGATGCCCTCCATAGCTGCTGGAATTCCTCCAGGTGCTACACTGACCATGCCAGGTGGATACCTGGAGGAAGGGGGGGGAAAAAAAAGATGTTTTCAAGTCAGCGTATACTGCCGTAGTATAGAAAAATACACTTATTGAGAGTGATTTGGGGGAGGTAGCGGGGGTAGGAACCAAAGAATTCCATTCTTTCTTAGCCTCTAATTTGTTTAAACTAGCATCTAGTTGATTCAATGCACATATTTTTTTCAAATCAATTCATCTTAAAGGTGCTTCTTCCTATCCTCCCACAGCTATCCTCTGCTGCTGTAGAGGTGTTTTAATTATGCCAATAAGCTTTGATGCTGTAGCCTGATGATATACCTTTTATAATTAAGTATTTTCTGGTGTTGATACCTACTGCAGGGCTTTACCAACAAAGTACCTAAATCAGAAATTCAAGAAAACTGCAGGTTGCCAAAGAATGCATCTGTATTTCTCAAGTGTTTGGCTGGCTGCGGCACTGGCAGGTAAGGGGTGAAGCAAGGATGAAATGGACTTGTGCAGGCTGCAGCACCCGCATCTTCCTGAGCAACTTCCATAATCTTTGCTTTAAAAAAGAAAGGAAAAAAAAATACTCATTCAAAAAAATAATTCTATCAGACAGATGTAGAGGAAAGAAGAAAAGCTCTTTAGCTGGGTGGAGGAGCTCTTTAGTATATTGATCATGTGCGTATTTCTGTATCTATGTGACTTTAAACGTTCTGCCCTAACAGTACCTGTACAACATGTATGCATCCTCCCTCTCTCCTACTAAAAGGGTGGTGTGCGTTTCCTGTTCCTTGGTTCCCCTCAGCTGCAGAACTCAAAACGCAAAGAAGATGAGAAGATAAAAAGTATATGTATGCACACCATAACCCAAAACTCCAGTTAGTAGTAAGCAACTTAATTCTCTTTTGAGCCTTTTCCATATACCCATTCAAACATGACGGACTCCAAACCAGTGCCCAGCTACTGGAAACCTGGGCACTGACTCCTAGCTCAACAGTGACTGCAGGCGTGCTTTGCCAGACACAGAACCCACGTCAGAGGTTGCTTCAGTGTAGTGCTCAGGTGAAGGTGTTCATAGGTGCTCCAGGGGACTGCCTTGAACATATCCACCCATACCTGAAACTGGCTATAGGGAAGCCACTGAACTTGCTGTTGGAACAGCTCTGACTACTGCTGAGTTCACTTAAATGGTCTCAACCCTTTTGAATCTCAAATGGTGTCAAACTGGGCTCCAAATTTGTGTATCTACAGATCTTTTAGCTAATGAAATAAATAGCTGTGGGAATTTTCTCCAGCAAGGGCATGCAGTAATGCCTCTGCTCTCAAGCAGCCAAGCTTTTGGGAGAAAGGGGAGAGCTGATGGGCCAAACTGATGCCAACAGCAGGTAGAAATAGGGCTAGGTCCTGTCTGAATAAAAGATGGTGAGTGAGTACATGCAGTCTGTACTCTACTTTTGTCCATCCTTGTCAAGGTCATGGCTATTAAAAAAAGAAAAGCAGTCTTCATAAAGAAATGAAACTGGTCAGGTTGCCATGGGTCTAAATGGTGGCCCCATTCAGGATGTGAATAGAAGATTGAGGTCCTGTGGAAAATGGGATCCTTTGCCAGAAGGAGTAAGAGGTAGGCTCTTGGGCACTCCAGACCTGTCAACTTATAGAAGATGTCCTTCCACATGCACCCTAGCTTAGTGGTGGGATGCCAAGGTCATGTAGATGGAACGTCAACTCATTTGAAAATTTCCATTAATGATTCATATACTAAAATACGTGTTACGTAAAAATACACTTCTTGGAAAAAATGGGGATTTGTTTTTATCATGGTGGGACTAGGGTTTTTTCACAAAGGTTGAGAACTGTGGTGGTAGCTGACCTGTCACCATGCTTCAGCCCTGACGAGTACAGTTGATGGGCAAGCCTAACTATAGTTGAGGAAAGGGTTTTTGTAAGACACCAAGTCCATTTGACTAGGTACATCTGTTTTGCTGAATCTTTCCTGCTGTGGAAGAAACTGAGGCAGCTGTACTGTAGGTCTGAGCTTCAACTATTTTGTGTTTGAGTTGATGTGCACTTCTTACCCCAAAGGGAAAAGTTTGTCATAATGGTCATCTATGGCTCAGGAAAGAAACAGGACTCGCTTGCAAATACTGGCTGGGTCTTTTCTTCATGGTTGCGGAGCTCTGACAAGCACAATTATTCCCATCCTGGGGAATAAACGGCCTGTAGAAATATCTACAAGCATTCATGGTGCAGTCTGGCATGCAGTATCATATCAAGAGGGCTGTATGGGCTACAATAGATAGGCAGGCCCTGACTGACTGGTTGGCCTCCGACAGAGACTTTACCTCATCTTGATAGAAATAAACAGTGCTAGGGAATGCAGTGTGGCACACTGCATCCCTAATGTGGGTCTAGGTAACATCAGAGTTGAATCAAAGTGAGGATGTGAGGAATCTCTACCAGGTGTTTGGAAGATCTAACCTTTGGCACTCAATTGCCCAGGTAAGGACACTGGGGCATGGTGGGGATCTGACACCCCTCCCCCCCATTAAATAAAAGTCAAGAGAATTTTCTTAAAAGGGGAAAAACACAGAGAAGTGACTTTTTTGCCTTGCCATAGCAGTGGAGAGGAATTGAGGGGCAGAAGTACATACTGCCTTCGCCATCACTTGGGGCATGAGGAGACTGGTGTGTACATGTGTGGGTACTGTTAGTGTGCTGGTGGCACATGGACGTTCAGTGTGGACAACCTCTTGTTGGAGAAGGTTAATGTGCTCTTGGTGTGAATCATTCTCAAGGTGCTCGTCTCTAGCTTCAAACCTTGTCAGCAGTGTTCAGTAGTAAGAGAGAATGTGCCAGTGTGAACAATCATAGTCACTTCCTATGTACAAATAGCGAGTGATAATGCAAGAAGAGCAAAACTTCTTGTATTTGCCAATACCAGAACTTCTAGTTGGCTTATTTGATGGTTAAATTACACAGAAGACTTCCCTTCCTGCTGGGCTGTTGTATATATGTCATGCTTCTGGATTCCACACTGAAAGCAGGCCTTTTAAGGGCAGAGAAGCCTTCCTGCACAGACTTGCATGCTCAATATTGCATGCTAACTACAGTGTACAAGCTAAGCATGTGTGTAAGTTCTTGAAGTCCGGGCCGGTGCTAGCAGGAAGCCATGATTTAATTACAAAATAAAGAAAGCTTAATGACTAAAGCTGCTATTTCCCGTTGATGACCACATCCCCCACCGCCCCCCCGTAATCTTGTTCTGTGGTCTTAACCAAAGAAATCAACTGCTCGTTTTCCAAAGATCTCAGTAAATCTTACTTGCAGGCTTATGTCAGTACATGCTCTCAAGGGTTCATTTTGTGGTACAGGAGTGTCACCTTGTGAGCAGGATGGGTGCCAGTGAAATTTTTCCTCAGTAGAATCAGAATTGACAAGATGATTATTGGTGATTAATACTCCAGCCAGGTTATTCGGTGGAGGCTTCTTGAGGGTGTATCAATTAAAACCACAACATTTTCTTTAAACCAATCTTACAAGAACAGTGTGAAATGAACTTTCTTTGCAGTCTGGATCTGCTCCTACTCTGCTGATTGGTAGGTGAGAAGGATATTAGGATACCAAATGGCAACAGACATGTTGTAAGGTTGTGTGGGACACCTGGGGTGTGTCCCGATGAGCATGCATGTGCAGTTTGTGGTGCCTCAAGCCCGGTTGAGGCACTGCAAACCACACACAGTGCACATGCACCCATTTGCTCTGCTGCTAATTAGCAGTACAGTTCTTTTCACACCCAGAGATCCTGGTGTCAAGAAAAAGGGTTGCTAAAAAAAAAGTGGCATGGCCAGGCTCTGAGTGCTCTGATTGCTGGTGCGGTTGCCCTGGGAGGCCCCAGGACCCCAGGTAAGGCTGCTAGGGCCAGCACAGGTGCTGGTCCCAACCTCCCCTACCCCACCTGGGACAACTTGTCCCACACCAGTGTCCCATGTACAGGGGGGGTGCGCAGCAGCAAAATGCAGCACCATAAATCTGTGCTGCTGTTGTTTTTGCCATGGTAACCGCATGCCCCTGCATGTTGGGTGTGCCACAAGGATACTCACTCTCTGCACGTGCTCAAAAAATGTAAATAACCATTTGCAACAAGGCTCCAAGTGTAAGCTGATGCTTGTGAGTTTGTATTTTGGACAGTTGGTAAAAGCTGTAGCAATGCTTTAACTCCAACTCTTTTCAGAACAAGCAAGCATAACCTTATGGTATAGGAAAACATTGCAATAGCTAAATTTTAGAAGGACTGTGGGTAAAGGTATGAACCAAGGATGAGGAAATCTGGGTCAGTTGAGGTAGTTGCTACTGAAGCTTTTAGGATGACTTTTGGGTGGGGTGGAGGGGTGAAAGAAAAGAAGCTACAAGTGGATGCAGAAGATGCAGGAAAGGTGATGGGTTTTGCTGCTAGTGCAAGAGAGAACAGTTCTTACTGGCAGCTGAAATTTGCTTAAAAGATTGCTCTCATCCCCTCCCCTGTTGCTTTGTCATGACCTCCACCTGGATCTAGATCTGGCTGAAATTCCCCCATACTGGAAAATTCTCCCTTGCCAGGCTAGGGCAACTTCAGGGTCCCATTTTGAGCTGGTGGAATGGCAGCGGGGTCAGGTGGGATCAGATCTGGAGGACAGAGGAAGAGTGAGAGGCTGTGAAAAGGCAGATAGGTACCATGAGTGACGGCAAAGCTAAGAGTAGGAAAGCATTCAAGAGCAGTTGGAGAGGATGCAAAGAAGCATGGCAGGAGGAAGGGGGGCTCTAGGACCAAACATACCAGAAGTGCACAGAGGTGAAGAGTTGAGGACAGGACGTGTAACTTGTGTAGTGTGAAGGAGATTGCTGAGATAAGAGTGCCAGAAGGCAGTGACTGAAGCATACAAGGACCTGGCAGGGATGAAGATGACATGCAAGGAGGCTGGAGTGGAGAGGTCACAGCAGACGAGATGAGATAAAACTGCCCTCTGCTTGAGTGATGGCTTGTCTTTGCTGCAACAGTTATCTGCACTACTTCACAGGAGCAATCTCACTGCAAAACAAGGCATCTAGACCGTGATTTGATTAGCAGCCTGTGGTGACTATTTTAGTAGATGACAAACTGCTGTAACTTGTTGCTCCATTCCTTTTGCATTACTGGCTTAAACATCAGCACTTGAGCTCCAGTGTGCTACCCTGGTGGGCTAGCTACCTCAAACTTCCAGAAAACTTAAACTATGCCTGTTTGGAGCAAAACTCGTTAAAGTTCCAGCTGACGATACAGTGGAGAGAGGAGAGAAAGACAGCTCTAGTGCTACTATGTCTAGAGGTGCAGTAAGCAGAGGGGTAGTGAAACAGCTGTTCTCATGGTTAATTTGGTGGATGGAGGAAAGCTACATTATCAATCATAATGGAGAGGAAGATGGAGGCAGGGAGTCAAACCAATGCTGAGTTTAAGAAGAAAAGGTGGCTGTTGAAGTGTGGGAAGGAGGAAGCTGGTGGCAGCACTGGTATGGAGAAGGCAAAGTCTATACAGGGTCAAAGAGGCAGTGGAGCTAGGAAGTTGGGCAGCAGGGGGAGACTTACATGGAAGTCAGAGGAGAAAGTGACAAACGAAGTAGGTAGTCTCATCTTAACTGGGGAGGGAGAAAAGGTCACTGTCAATCACAGCTTCTGAATCCCATTGAAACGAGGGTTTTTCCCACCCCACCCCACAATGAGATGGATGCTTCTGCTCAAACACCTGTTGTGCTTTGGCTCATTTTCTCCATTGTGGCTTTCAACTGCTTAATTTTGACCTGCTGTTGGTTAACTACCAACTTTGTAGTCTGGTCTCTGCCATTTGTTGGAAAAACGCACGCACGCAACTATGCATGAGCATCAGTCTCCTTCAAACAGGACTTGCCCATTTCACTGAAAATGTATTTTTTTTTGTTTGTTTTACCCATCCGTGTTTTACAGCATGTACTCAACGCACCACCCTCTGCTTCAGTGCGTATAAAAGGTGCTAACAAAGTGGGTTGGTTGGGTACCAGTGGTAAAAATGTATATGTCCAACAGTGAAGGCAAGAGCCTGCACCAACATGATGCTGCCCATCCTGGAAGGGTACATCTCAGTGCCAGCATGAGAAAACCCAAGGGCTAACATCTCAGTTTTGATGCTTTACATGTACTCTACCAAAGCATCACGAGCAGTTGCGTACGTAACTCTTATATGCAACAGTGGAATTGTTGTACAGAGAGAGCATACACTGGTGCCCAGTCTCTTGTGTTTCATTATGGGAGTTTAATAGAAGGCTGAAAAACAGATCACTACTCATTTCCCCTTGTCCTTTTGGTTGCTGCACTGAAGTTAACAATACCCCTCTTCCTTCATGCCTTATGGAGTCTTGAGAGCATTTTCAGAATGTCGCTAGAGTTTTCAATCGAGTGTTTATTCCACAGTGAGGAGCACAAGAGATGAGACAGACTCCAGGAAGTGCTGCTCCAGGAATACAGCTGGAAGTGAAGCAGGCTCTGCAGCAGAAACTATACATTTAGGCCACGCTATGGCAATAGCCATTCTGTGGCCTCGATGGAATCAACATGTAAAACTAGGATTCCTCCAGAATAATAAATAAGGACATTCCCAGTAAATCCTCCTGAATGACTGCAGAGCAACCACACGTAGCTCCTCTGTGGAGCCAGATCCACAGAGATGGGGAAAAAGCGGCATGTTTTCAGTGTTGCATATGGAATTCAAGCTGCATCTCAGTAAGGGAACCTTTATCCTTAGAAGTGGTTATGAAATTACTTTACTTCATCCTACCTGTATGTGGCACCATTGAGCTCTGGATGAATTGCTTGCTGATCTATTACTGACCATGGAGCTGTTGTGACAAAGAATTCCTTGTTCACACAGTTTCTTAGGCTTTCGGGGATGCGACCTGGAGTAGAATTATTAAAGTAAGTGCTAGGCAAGTTATAGACTGATTGACAGACAATACGTTACTGTTTTCCCACGTCCATAGTGCCTGTTAGTGTGTGCAGATGCATGCATGCTTGTGAAAGCATGCCATAATTTTTGTGGAACTCTTTGGATAACATGAGCTCTGTTGCTGGAGCCAGAACAGCAGTCCCCTGTGCTAGGCCTTTGTGATTCTGGTGCACTAACATTTATCAGCTTGGTTTGTCTGCTGATTTTGTTAAAGCTGCAGTGAGACATCAGGCTTCGGCCCCAAGAGGAATAATATTTGGTGCAAGGTGATGGGTGGCAAAAGCAAAACTTTGCTGGGACATTAGTATAGAAAGAGATGGAGGAAGGGGGGTTGTAGCTACATTTTGTAAACTTCCTGGTCGGGGCCAGCAGTTTGCCAACTTGGTCTCTACTGCAATCTCCTGGCTATTCTAGGTATGCTGCCTTACCCAGCACAGTCCTACAGCACAAGCTTATCCCCTCCTACCCCCCAAAACAGTGGGGCTGAGGCATGGAGGGGTTTAAGTAGGGCTGGCCTAGACTCGAGTCCTAATCTTAGCTGCATGCAAGTGGTACCTGCACCAAACCCAGGAGAGAAGCTGGGGACTGGCTTTTTGGTGTTCCCCTTTTGGCTCTGTGCTTTAGCGTGTTGTAGTTTACGGTTAGTACCCAGAGCCCTCTGGGTGCCAAGCTCCCTCATGCACGTGTTGTACAGTTATTCTACAGCAGTCTTAGCAGTGGATTATTTTTTAACAGTCTTGGTTTAATTGTGAAAGAAATGGTGTGTTTGCAGGTGTGTGGGCGCAGCCCCGTATGCGCCTGTGCGTACGTACATGCACACGCTCACTAATGCACACTCGGCATCAGGCTATATGAACAGACATAACTTTTAATCACTTTAAAAAGGCTTAGACATGTTGACAGCGTGTTATACTCTAATAGTCACATCTGCACGCTCCTGCAGGGATGCAAAGAACCTGCAACTTCAGTCCTATATGTTAAATATGCAACAGCTCTGTTGCACTTGTGTGGCTAGAGGACAAGTGTCACAGCTATACGATAGCAGCTGACACAAGGAGTATTTGACACAAATCCAATTAATTGTCTGTCTGCACCCTCAGCTCTGTCACCATTCATTACAACTAATAGAAACAAACTGTACCAACACTGGTACGCAGCGCTAAACGGTGGTCTCAGCTAGAATTCTCTGCACAGGTTTCCCTCGTTTCACGCGGGTTCTATATGTGTGAATTGTCTCTTAGGCAAGGACCCTTTTTTGGCAAAGTTGGTTATATGTGAGGTAAATTCACTCTTATGCGATCAGTGTGGTGCAAGCCCGTAGTCAGCTGCTTTGTGTGGTGCATTGTGGGAGCGATACGCACCAAAATATGCTCTCCTACGTGGATCTGTGCTCCTTGCTCATTCTCTGTGACACGTTTCTGCAGTTGCCATCCCCATGATGGTAACATTCAGCACCGCCCTGGGCTTATGTGTAAAATTTGTCTTGTAAGAGTGGTAGAAATGGGTCTGGGGGTCAGTAGTTGAGGTCTTGGAACATTATCCATATTTATTACATTATAAAGTGGGTTGCCTTTATGTAAATATAAGATGCACTGTTTTCCAGGAATGCATGTACAGCATAAAGCGAGGGAAACCTGAACCTTGTAAATCAGTGTTCCCCCCGCCCTCAGCCCCTCACCACATTTTCCACGTGGGTGCCTAGCACCTCCTGAAAACTAAGTCACTGAGCTTCTTCCTACCTCTCCCACTCAGAAGGGTAATAAGACTTAAGCACTCGCATCACATCTACCTCTATTCAACCCCTCTTTATACTGGGCCATAAATGGAGTCATTCAAAGTACAGCAGCTCAGTGGGAAGCTCTGCCACGTCCGGGGCTCCTTCCTCTGAGCCCAGCCCTGGGACACATGTTGCAGGCAAACACACACAATGTGCACAAGATAAACAGCTTCCCTGCAGTAGATACCTGTGATCGCGCGCCGGATTTCAGTAGCAGCAGCTTCTCGCATCTCTAGCGACGCCTGCTCGCTGTACCAAGCCGTGTGCGGAGTACAAATTAAATTAGGGGCATCTTTCAACGGACCTTGAGCAAAACTATATGAATGTGAAAAATCAGGGTAAATAAATTACTAAGGGTGAGAGCCCAAATGGCCAGCCCCCTTCACCTGTGAGCCGCTCCCCAGTTGGCGCAGTTCTGGCCGCCAGCACAGTATGGTTGAGGTGGCACATCACCGGCTTGTCTACCCTAAGATGAATGGGTGGAGGGTCTCATGATGGGCTCAGCAGGAGAGGAAATGTGAACAGAGTGGAAATACTGGTGCAGCACAGGGCTTCCTAGGTCATTTGGGGTTGACGTTACTACATGAAAGTCAGCAGTTGCGTTAAAAAGAGCAGATGGGTTTGAGAGCTCAAACTGGAGGATGATTGTGCCTAATATGCCATCATTTGTATTAACAAGGAGAGAAATGACTGGGCACTTCAGCAGCAACCATCACTCATCTGTCAGCAGCAGACTTTGTTTCTCAACTATGGATGGCAGGGGCAATAAAGGTGGACAGTCACGAAAGCTGGGATTTAAAGGGACACAGCTGGGTGGCAGGTGTGTGTTTGTAAATTTGTGCTTAACCGTCCCGCCTCCTCCCCAAAGCTTTTGTAAATGCCGATCAAGAGAAATGGTAATGACGTGCGAGGAGGAGAACATTCACGTGCAGGTTCTGAACTCGCCAGCCACAGGCTGGCGTCCAAGAGAAACGCACCGGACGCAAACTGAAACCTGTTGGGTTCATCTAGGGTTGGGTATTTGACCAGTCAAACAAACTTCAATCAATTGACCAGTCAAATATCAGTTAAAAATTGTAAAAATTTGCCAATACCGTCAAATAACATACAAAAAAGCATAGTTTTTTTCCACTAAAAAACGTCAAGAATATTAAAAAATCATACTTCTGTAAAGAAAACTAAGGAAAAAAAATTCATTCCCCACAAAATTGCTTTAATCTTTGACTGGTCAAAAAATATGCGGTTAACTGACTGCCCAACTGACTGGCTTGCCACCCCTGGCCTTTTCACTGTCCAGTAGCAAATGTTTTGTAATGGCATGCAACTTGGACCCAACAGCGTCTCCTGAAGTAGCATCTACAGTTACTAAGCAGGGCTTCCCCGGGGTGCGGGTCTAGAGCACTGACTACTGCACGTTCCCATTCGTGACTCCAGGAATTCTGGGCTTCCCGTTCGCAGGGCAGATCCTGGGAGCTGGGCCCTAGGACCCCTGTAGGGTGAAGAGTGGCCATGTATGTGCAGCTTTTAATAAGAGCAAAATGCAAGCCGTTATTTACCTAAACGGTTCCGATTCGTGCACGTCAAGTGCTGCCCCTCGTATCCTTCCTTCCTTCAGGGCTTGAGTTAAGGCTTTCTCATCCACAAGCCCACCGCGTGCTGTGTTTACTAGGAACGCTCCCTGCCTCATCTGACGGGCCAGGAGGAAATAAGAGAACGTTCAGTGATTATACTAAATCTCCTCATTTACTGCTACATGCTTTCCGGGGCTACAGTAGGGAATGTCATCTGCAGGCATCTTCCAAATCCTGGGTTGCACATGCAGAATCTCTGACTGCTATTATCTGGTATATACCGCTGGATTGTGCTCTCTGCAAACATCTCTGTCTTGTATATTATCTGTGCAGGTTTGGAGGTCACAACCAGAGAATTATTCCCAAAAGAAAGCCTTCAAAGCTAACAAAGAGGTTCTTATGTGGACTAACTACCAAGGGGTTTTATTTAAAAGGCCTGAACTCTAGTTTGAAATGTCAGAGAAAAAGTATTTTTGTTCCTGTCTCTGACTGCATTAATGGATTCTGTCTTAGCTGCCACAATGCTATCACCTGGTACATTATGTGCAAGAGACAGATGGGCCATTGGATGTAACTCTAACTATCTCAAGACAAACACACATATTATTACTATCTGCACCTGCTCACTGTCATTGCGATAGCAGCGGCTCCAGCATTCAACGAAAACATGCTTTGGGTCTGCAGCTGGAACCACAAACCGCTCTTCTTTGTTTTACAGATAAGGTAAATTACCTGCTTGATCGTAAAGTCATTGATAAGGTGGTGATTATGTTCATTAAGGTTACAGTGCAACGATACACAGTCACTCTGATACAGCAGGTCCTGGAGTGTGTAGACTCTCTGGACTCCCAGGGACCTTTCTATCCCATCCTGCAGGTACGGGTCATAAAATATCACATTGAATCCAAACGCCTTGGCTCGAACTGCCACCGCCTGCGCAGTGCGACCTAAGTGTAAATAGAAAAAGAGGGGGTTTTAACTTGCTGAGCGTCAGAGACCTCAAGCGGCTTGGCACTGTAACGGTACTGCATGTGTACAATGTGTGCTGGACAGCAGAGCTCCTATTAGTCAAAATTCCAGCTGCCAGCAATGAGAATGGGGCTCGGCCCCCCCCCCGTGGGGAATAAGCAAAGGGATTGAGATGGTGCGCTTGGAGTGTTTGTGACCGATTGTGGCAGAAACCCAGGACACTGACCTGCAGCATAAGAGAATAAGGTTGCAAGTCTTTGCTCCTAAGCCATTTTAATTACTTATACAATGTGGAAGAGCTTGAGAGAGCTCCCCTGCCATACTCAGTGCCCTCATGGTTAGGTTGCCTTCTGGGAGGTAGAAAACCTGTGTCAAGTCAGTGCTCTAAATTAATCAGAGTGGGGATTCAAACCTGGGTTTTTTGCCTTTTGGGAAATGTTTTAATGGAACATGTGCACCGGGGTTGGTGCCCACTCCAGTAGGCAGGTACTGGGAACACCTACGAGGCAGAGCCCTGCAGATGGGGGGCCACAGGAGTATGTGGCTGGAAATCCTGCCATGCCAAGCAGCCCAAGTAGTGCGTACCTACTGGCAGAAGTAGGTGCTATGGAAACTTTACCAAGGGATATTTAGGCAGCTACTGGATTAAACGAGTGGAGGTTTCTGAGCATTTTGGTGGCACGGGAATGTTGGAGCTGGGTGCCTGAAGTGGCAGCCTGGTGCTTGGGTCCCCTCCTAGATCTAGCTAGCTGCACAGAAGCAGAGAGATTAGGTAACTCCCTTCAACTCTGACCTCAGTACAGTAGCCTTGGGGCTCCTGCCTACAAGTGTGCAGAGTGGAAAGTATCTATTATTGCACTGTAGGTGTGCAACCAGGGATAAGGTCCAGCAATTCCAGAAAAGATCCTGGCGTTTCTAAGATAAGGCAGGATGGGGCAGTTCAGCATTACTGAGGAATCGGTTTCTAAAACAAGGATGCTACTACTTGGGTCTCTCAAGAAGGCGCTACTACGATTCACTGACCTGTGTTTGTAAAGTGCTTTGAGCTGATCCACACTGACATGGGCTCAAATATAACCATGCCAAAGTGTGAACACGTGCCTCCGTGTGCCACCTTGTGTCTCCCTAACCAGGTACTGATATGTTTATGCCGAACTCCAGCCCTGAGCCTGGTGATGTACCATTCCATTTAGTACTGGGTTTGGTTGGTGAAAGAACAAACACAAAGGACCCAAGTGAGTTGTATAATGCCCCCCGTATCTGCTTGTTATCACACTGACATCCCTTCCCTACCCACCCCCACCCAACTGCAGACATGACATCTGTGAGCCTCTAATTCTCAGCATAGACTGTCTAGCTGTTGGCTTAGTTGAAGGTCAAACATAACTGTGTAACAGCGTGGAGCAGGATAAGGTTGCATTCACCTTTACAATATTGGCAGCTAGAGTGTTAAAAGGTAAACCCCAAAGACATGCCTGTTAACTATTTCCCATCTTATTTAAAGGCCATCATTTGACAAAGCACTGCTCTCTGCACGTATATGGTGCTTGCCTGTTTGCAGCTTTCAGCTGAGTTGCTGATTATGCTGCAACTTGAGAAGCCGTAATAAGAAACAAAAATCCTTTACTGAGACATTTCTGTTCAGCAAAACAATGGGTTTTTTTTTTCAAAAAGTGCCTTAGTTATAAGAGCAACTTGTTTGCTGTAGTTGTTTTCTTTCCTACTCTTGCTGAATGACTATTTAATTGGGCATGACTAAGACAACTGTCATGGTTTGGAAGCAAAGGTTTAATAAGGCTATTCTGATAAAGAGGGACATCTGCAGTGCAATCAGCAGGTCATTATCCACAATGTCATTCCTATTCAATGTCATTGCCTGGACTCAGCTAACCAACTCCTGCCTCAGTACATACTCCTTTAGTCCTTGTTCTTCTGTTCAGAAATGCAGTTAAAGCCAAATAAGCAGGCACTGCACATTCATGCTGAAGTGCTCATTAGAATAAGGCTATGGTGCGTCCTGGGGTGTGACTGATTGACACGCTGCCCTTCTGTACAATGCAACCTCCTTGCCCAGACAAGGGACAGGCCCCTGCTCTGTCCCCTTACTGCCCCCGCCTGTCTGGTGTTGGGTTATGCTGAGGTGGGACTTCAGGGCTAGGATGCAACTGCACCCACAACGAGCAGTATGCTTGCAACACCGTTTCCTGCATCAGGCCCTAAAATGAGGTCTAATGCTAGGAACTCATCACCAAGAAGGACTATG
>NW_017728951.1:8438575-8454098 GCF_001723895.1 Crocodylus porosus | reverse complement strand
ACTATGAAACTATGAAACTCAGAGGAGTCCGTTCCCTTGAGGTTGGTGCTGTCTCTTTGTTCTTAATAGTTTAGCTTTCTTACAGCCGGTTGGAAAGCACAAGGCTCAATCTACCCTTTGGTTTCCACCTCTGCAATTGCTGGAGTTACAGACGGGATGAAACTAGCTCACTGGAGTAACAGCAGTGTGGCAGCCTGCAGAAGCACAGAAACGAAGGGAAATCTCCAAGCTGCCACGCTGCTGCCACTGTCAGGTGGAACTGCCAGGAGGGGCGTGCGGGGCCAGACTGGGCAGGACTGTGACAGATGCAGGTGCTTTTGCCGCATGAGGTTTCACAGGTAACTGAAGTGGGCAGGATGCCTGCTCCTGCACCTGCTTCCCAGTAAGGCTCTGCACAAGAAACATGCAGCACTTTCACCTGGTTCAAAAGTAGTGTGGCTCTGTGTCCGGGGTAGTTTTGGGGCAGCACCTACTCTTTCTGTGCCTACTGGAGCAGCATGATCTGCTCCAGCTGCAGCCCCTCCACAAAGGCAGTGCCCAGGGTGGTTGCCCTGGTTCTCTCCCCCGCACACAGTGATGCTACGCACCAAGGTAAGCTGAGGCAGTGGTTCTTAACAAGGGGCCTGCTGAATTCAGAAAAGTTATGGAGGGCGCCTTGAGTCTAAAAAGGCTGAATGAGGGCCACTGACTTATATGATGTACCGGGTCAACCTCAGAGCTAGGATCCATGCCCTCCTGAATTTGGCTCTGCAGGGAACAGTCTTGTGACCCAGGGTAGTTAGTTCTCGTCTTGGCCTCAGCTTCCGTGTTTCTTACATGGAACACTAGGTTTTGGCCTGTTTCAGGGGTGCTGTAATTTGCAAAGGGCTTTGAAGGGGAACAGCGGAAAGTAAATGTGTAATAATGGCTGTGAAAACCACTGGACCACACTTCCTAGCTGCCATTCTGCATCGGGCCTCTGCCTAAGGTGCAGCATGACACTGGCAGGACTTTTAACCCAGGGCTCCCTAAACTTTGTTAGTCTGAGAAGTAGCTGCCTCTAGTCCCTGCAGCTTCATCCCACTGTTGAGGCATCTTTAATACCAATGACTTCCTCAGATCTGGTCAGCTCTGAACCCACTGGATGCATCTACACAAGACGCTTTACTGTACACTAAACCTCTCATGCACATGCTTACTGCATAATAAACCTCTCTAATCATGAGTAACTTTGCTACCTGCAAATTCTAGTAGCAAATTTACTTTCCATTAGTAATGGTGCATTAGTGCTTGTGTAGATGCCTGACCAGGACCAAATCTGCTCCAGTCAGCCAGCCACTGGAGGCGAGAGATGAGAGATTGCTCCCTGCCCCCCAGGAGCTGCCTTCTGCTGGGGTGGGCTCCGCTATGGAGCCTGGGCAGGGACTATGTCCCCAGCCCCAGCAGCGGGGAGCTCCAAGCTCCCTGCTCCAAGATCGTGATTGGGGAGCAGGGGCTGAGAGAACCTTATGTCCCGGTGCCAGATCTGCAGACGCAGGGCCGGTGCTGGGAGAGCCCTTAACTCCCAGCCTGTGCCCCACTGTTCCCTGCCCAGCTCCACACTCGTGAACCTGAGTGGGGAACAGGCTCTGTAGCCTCCATCCTGCAATTGTGGAGTGGGGGATGGGATTGGGTGATTGGAAAGAGCTGTAGGGGTGTGGTATGTCCCATCTGCCCAGTGGTGATGCATAGGGGTGCACGTGCACCCCCCGTCAGGTTGTGCTCCCTGCTTAGGCAACAGGCGGGAGCACTGGTGCCTACCCTGCGAGCGCTGGTTGGGAAGCGTGGCCTCCGGCAAAAGTGGCCATGCTGAATTCAGAAGTGGCTGCGGGACTTCCGGAAGCGACACGCCTGCTTTTTGGTGAGTGAGATTGCCCCCCACGCCCCTGGTCAGCGTGACTGGCTGCTGGGGGACCCCCCCCACTGCTGACTGGTGTCAGGGTGGGCACATGCCCCCCCTGACTTGAGGCACCAGTCACCCATGGATCTGTCAGTGGGGCAGCTAGCAGTGAACTAGCTGCCCCACCAGTGGATCATGGTAGAGGGCTGAAACCTACCCTACCCCTGAAGCTCTTTCCATGTCCCCTGCCCCTGATCAGGGAGCCAGGGCCAGGAGCTCCCTGCTGCTGGGGCAGGGGGACATTGTCCCTGCTCTGGCAGCAGGCAGCACCCGGGGGCAGGGTGTAATGTTCCAGCTCAGGCCAGAAGTTTCCTACCCCATGCTTCCTGCCAGTCACTGAGCTAGCACCCCAGGGAAGTCTAGAGCTCCCTCTGGTGGTGGCAGGGGCCACTGCAGGGCCACAGGAAGTGGGCGAGGTTTGCTGCCATTAGCAGCAAATATGCTCCTGCTTCCCTGCATGTGTAGACGCCTGCCCGAGAGTGTTTACTTGCGAGTAAACTGATCCCGAATCAAATGCATGTATAGATGCACCCACTGCTAGGGTGTGGCTCATTTCTGCATAGCTATGGAAAGGGGAGTAAGACCCAGCACTTTGCAACTTGCCCAGGCATGAGTGGTTACTGCAGAAAAGTAAGGAACTACAACCTAAATTGCTTAGATCTCCTAAAGCTGCCACTCTCCAGCTAATGTGCTGACTGGAGGGCTATCTAACTGATTTCTTAACTAGGCACATGTCACCAGTCTGAGCCAAACCCTGCAGCAGGATGAGAGTATGCCTAAGTCAGACAGCCCTCACAGAAGCTAGCCAAGGGACAGTCTCTGCGTATGCTTCCACTACCCCCCACACCTGGCAGAAGATTCTAGTGGTTAAGACAGTGGAGACCTGATATTAGACACCCGATACTGGAGACCTAGATACAGTGCACCCTGATTTGCAGCAAAGACCTGACCCAAAATCTCCACATCTGCAGCATGTACTAAAGACGCTTACCTGCAGAGGCAGTCATCCTCACCTGTGCTTGTGGGGAGGAAGGGGGTCAACGTGAGCAGGGGGAGGCAACTGCTTGGTCAGTGGCGGGTTACTTGTTGGCCAAGTCAGCCGCTTAGGTGCTGATGACTTGCCCCTCTAGTGCATTCTGCTCCTGAAGCTTAGGCAGCTCCCTGCTTAGCAGGCTTCTGAGGCTCCCCCTTTCCTTAGATGCTGCACAATCTCCTGGCACTGTGTGGACAGCATGGCTGCCTAACCAGGGCTGGAACAGTCTTCTAGGCAGGAGGGTGGTGAAGGGAGTAGCACTGTGAGGAACTACCTCCCCACACCTCCCTTCCCCCCCCAGTGCATTGATCAGCAAGGCTTGGGATCTGCTCCTCAAATGGGACTGCTGGCTTATACAAGGCTTGAGTGCCTACTTGAAGAGCTAGTTCTATCACCCAAGGGAGGTGTAGACCTATTGAGCAAAGGTGTTTGTGGCCTAGTCACCAGGAGATGGGGCACCTTACAGCGGGTGTGGGTTCCTTTGTGGGGGTAGTTGTAATTTGGGCAGGGCCAGCAGTAAATAATTTCTGAGAAGAGAAAACCTGGAACACAGCAGAAGCTGGGTACAATTCCTTCCTTGGGATGCTTTTGCGACAACTATGTGGGGCAATATTCAGGAATGGCTGATTCAAGTGTTACGTTCTTTGGGCGGGTGTAAAACTTAAAGCAATGGCCTGGCCCTGTGTGTGGCCTGGCCGTGGTCTCCAAGGGAATCGCTACTGGTCAGATGCTAGAGAAACTGTAACAGTTTGATTATAACCTGGTGGCCTTATATTCTGGAGACCAGAGCATTGGAAGATGTCAGTGTCTTAAAGGCAAAGATCCTCATGGAAAAGCTGCAGGGAGAAAGACTAACGCCTGAGAGCTTCACTGGGCTACCAGTGAGAGGAGCGTCTCACCAATGTTCTTGCTGCCTTTGAAAGCTTGATAGAGGAGGCTGGGTTTGCTATTCATAAAGAAAGGAACTCATTGCCCCCAAAACCTTGGGACATAGTTTTTGCACAGCCTCAGTTTAAAAGCAGTTGAATCTATGGACCTCCCACTGTGGCTGCAGTTACTCCAAGAAAAGTGCTTCTTTCCAAAGAAATGGCAAGACAAATTATCCTGATACAAACAAAATAAAACCTCATGGCCATTTCTTCAAGATCACCTCTGCTAGAAATGAGAGGCTTGTGCGGGGCTTTGTCTGCCATTCTTGCCGACATACCAAATCCAATGAGGCCAAGAGTTTCTCCTCTGATCCGAGCTGCTCCTGAGGCCACCTCCCTTATCTGCTCCACGCTCTGCACACGGGTCCCTTCCCTCAACGCCTGGTAAAGCCACGTGTTTCGTCTGTAGAGGTTTAGGACGTGGCATATGGTGGAATCAGCAGTCTCTTCCACAGCTGCTGATGGGATATTGCAGACGGCAATCCCTAGAGGAAGAAGAAGAAGAAAAAACAAAGTTATGTCTCAGTGATGCACAGTGCCAGCAGTATCCCCAGGCTCTCCCTAATGAAACTATGCTTGTTTTATAATGCTCCTGGAAATGGCTTGGAACAACTCCTAGTGTAAAGACTTTTTTTCCTGCTGCTGTCGGTAGCCCATTTCCCACCCTGCCGCTGAAAGGGACCTGCTCAGAAATACCATGATTGTGAAGGGAACATTATGGCAAATGCTGCTTTATAATTAAACTGCCTGCATCATATGTACAGCTACTCCCTGCAAGCCAGGTTAAGAAAAAGCACACGTAAGAAAACACCGTTTATATATTGGACTTGTCTACACTTTAAAGCTAGCTTGGATTAAGATTGAGTGTGAATTTATAAGTGCGGTAGCTATTCTTGATTATCTCCATGTGTGGATACAATTTGGAACTGGATTAAATTACAGTCTTTTTCTGGCATAAGTGTGTCCACCCACGGTCACTCAGGAGCAGCTAGTCTAAAATAACTATGCCTAGCGAAGGTCCATCTGTAGAAAAGCTTACAAAAATGGAACAAACTGAAGTCACTTACACTCTTTTGACAAATTTCTTCCTTCTCATAAATACCTTCCTTTCACCTGTTTGTTCTGAAAGAAGAGTTACCATCTTGGGAGCCCCATTTTGATGCAAAGGGCCTGATGTTGCTGTTCTTACTGAGCAACACTTGCGTGAAGAATCACCTGCCACTAATTATAAAGAAAGGACCCATGCACCTACTCCCAAGTAAAAGGATCAGTCCTAAGAACTGGCATTGCACTCAGTTGTCTTCATTTGCATCTTATCCATCTCCCAAGAAACCCTTAACTGAAGGCAGCTGTCCTGTCAGGGGCCACCAGCAATGCTTCACATTAGCAAAGCAACTCAGGCAGTAACTAAGTCCCTCAGTGCTGCTAATATACATCGTTCTGTGATAATTCCCTCTGTAGCTTAGTAGTTATTTCATTTTTACTTTAACACCCTTAGTTTGACAGGGGCTATCTGCAGTTAAGACATTGCCTCGGTGGATCAATCCCAGTATCTGAAAAGAAATTGGGAAGGTGGAAGGGATGGAGGGGGAAGACACAGAGTTGCCATGGAATGACCTACAGGGTTCAAGAAACACGGTAACAAGTAGGGAAGAGCAGCAAGAAGGAGCTGGGCAGGCTGATGAATACATCAGCTCAACAAGCCCCCATCATTAGGCGTAATCTTGAGGCCATACGAAAACTGTTAAAAACCACTAGACTTACAGTTGCAAAACACTGGAAAACAAAGTCACAAAAACCGTGTGTTTAATTCAATATGTAAATGAATAATGTAACTGCTAAAATGCCCTCTCAAGTGGTGTTTCCATTCAGTCTCTGTGCTTGCAACAAGCTACGTGTGTTTATGTTGAGCATGCATAACCATCCTGGTTTTGGCAGCTGGGTAAGGACCACCAGTGCTGTTGGCACCTAGGAAGAGGTGGGGCGCAAAGCACATCTTTAAATCACTTCCACATTTCAGTGCAAATGCCTCGTTGAGAAGATGATGACAGCAGTTCATACCTCCTCTTGGACCGGCTATTCCAAACTGTTTGCAAACAGGGAAACTGTTGTTTTTTCCCCCCCCCTTCTTTAAACGTAAAACTACAGACTGGATAAGCATGCGAATGAGGTACAGAAACACTTGTTTTCTTTTTTTTAGCAAAAGTTTTGGATGCTGAAGCGTAGTTCAATGTCAGACTGTAAACTCTTCAGCAAATGATGCCTAGTGTACATGACCTGGGCTACAGAAGTATTGCTGTATGGCCTGAAGACATCTGCTCTAACTTATTGCTACACAAGATATGTAAACGGGTTTGATAAGAGATGAAGCAAAGCCAGCTCCAGGACTGAATCATGTACTATCAGGATCCTAGCGATCAGTTCAGCACATTTCAGCCTTTTGAAAGCCCCTGAAAATCTGTCCTGATTGCTCTGGTACAGTTCAGTTAACCAGATGGCTGGGAGGGCTCTGGGCTTTAAAGACATACTCTTCATTAATGTGCTTTCCAAACTCCTCAGGTCCAATGTGATGCATCATGCTGTGCCTAGCTTCAGAGTACTGGATGCAACTTTTAAAACACAGAATGGACTGAAATAGCTTCCCAAAACTACCAGGAATATTAAGCACCAACGCGCATTGCAGAGGCCTGGAGTTTGTCTAATCAGAACATTTTGCACTTGCACAATATAATATGCAGTGCTACAGCATGGAGACCCGCATGCAAAGATCACTGAGGCATCAACTTCAGTGTCTGTACTACAGTCTAAGTCTCCAAACCTCACTGAAGTCAGCAGAGCCTTTCTGCTGACTTCAGTGAGTTGTAGATTGGTCCAGGAGGTATTTATGGGTCTATCAGCGCCCAGCACATGTGTGTAACTGCAATTAATATAAAAGCTGTTACACCCACTGTATACCCAGTGGTGGCAGCGGTCCCTCACTACAAGGATGAGAGTGTTCCAGTAAATAGGGAAGTCATTGGCGAGTCTGCAATTGAGGAGGCCAACCCAAGATCTGCATGTTCAACTGAAGATACAGCAAACAGCTCCAGAAGGATGGAGTAGATCTTAGTGATGTTGGGTCACAGCTCTTTCCATCTCTCTTGTCTACCTGTCTCCATAGCGAAATGAATTTGCTCAAAATTACTGGTGCCTTGTTGTTGACATCAAGATGCCCTTGGAGCATGAGTCCGTGCTTAACTCTTCCAGGTGATTGCTATTAATATCACATTTCTTCAGACTGGTCTTTCAAGATATCCTTGAAACTTTTCTTTTGCTCCTCTCTGGAGTGGTGACCATTGGTGAGTTGGGATGATAAAGACCCGTTTTAGGAGCTGGTTGTCAGTCATCCTTATGACATGGGTTGTCCAATGGTGCGGGTGCTGTATAAATATAGTTTCAATGCTCGTGGGGTTTGACCAGAACACTAGTGTTCATTCTTCAGTCCTTCTGATTGATATGGAGGACTTTCTGGAGACATTACTAATGGTAACGTTCCAAAGCGTTCAGGTGTTTCTGATATGTCATCCAAATTTCACATCCATGCAACAGGGACAGGGATGACAACAGTCTGGTAGACAGGAAGTTTGGTGAGGTTGGAAGTCACGATCAAAATATACTTTGTATGGTCAGGCAGAGTAGGGGGCATGGCATGGGCAGGGAGGGAGCAGGGACTCCCTTGGCATGCAATATGAAGTTAAAGAAAGGTCTTCAAATGTAAATAACCAGGCAGATTTTGTTTACTTGCAAGAGAAAACAGCAAAAAGCTAATCAGTCTGCAAACACACTGGATAGCAGAGTCAAACTGTGAGCAGCATGTCAACAGCTCACAGCTGAAGAAAAACATTTTGCAGATAAATGCTTTAGCCAAGTGTCTAATTCAAAATGACTGTTCCAAAGACCTTGTGTTTCTTAGTTTTATTAAGATTTACAATACAGCATTCTGAAGCAATGAATCATGTTAACACCAGCCCATCAGCAAACATGAAAGAGCTGCATACATCTGGCAGTGCATAAAGATCAGTTTGATTTTATATGCTAATGGTATCCATTAGTGGTAAAACAATTTATGCTGCTACTTCCTACATCTCAAAATCTCTGTACCACACAAAAAGGTCAATATATATGACTACTCTTCAACCTAGTTAAGAAGGCTGTACTATTGCTATGGCCATATTATCCTTCTCGGACACCAGGTGGCACTGTTACACATAATCTTCCAAATCCTTTTTTTTTTTTGGCATATGAGAGGAGGTTTTGCTCCCAGGAAGACATGCAGGTCATGGTTAGTCTGGCATAATGCAAGGATCTACAGACAGGCAGTTTTGGGAAAGGAGGATTTGTGCAAGATGCAGCTGTTTGGTCTTCCCTTTAGCTTTTGATTCCTTAAGAAGACAGCTGTTCCCTAGGAAACAGGCACTGGTGTTGGACAGAGATTTGTGGCAGAAGAGCCTGGCTGCATGCTGTTGGCCACGCTTGTCCCAGGGCTGATGTATGTGTATAAATGAAACAAGTTACATACAGAATATACCCACATTGTGACATGGACTTCTTCACTGGGAGGCTAATGTGCAAAGCCTCGACACATGCTAACTCTCAGCAGAGGGTCAACAACGGCATCAAAAAAAGTCAACATGATGTTAGTTAAACTGTCTGTTAAATTCATTTTTCATGCTATAAAAATGCCATCGATAGGAAATAGCCCTATGCAATAGGATTACTGCAGTTTCTATGCCATTCCGAAGGGCCATACTGAAAGGGATCAAGGGGCTCTGATGACTCCATACCAGACCTGTCTGTCTCATCACAACCCTGCCTCAAGAGGTTTGCTCCATGTAAAAATTAGTGAGACTGCAATTAAGAGTACAGACCCAATTAAGATGAAGTGAGTGGCTGCTTATGAAAGCTTCTGCATCTCTGAATCAGTCTACAAGGTGCAACTGTATCCTACCATCTGGTTGATCTCTGGTAGGGCAGAGATAACCGAAACCAGAAAGTGACAGAAATATTAGACATGATGAACACTGATCAAACTCGCATAACTGAAGCTGGCTCAATACTTCCAAAATATCTAGAAAGGAAATACCTTAAATTCAAGTAAAGAAGAAATCGTGTTTGTCTCCTGTTTGAATCTGATCATTCTCATCTGTGAACTAAATCAAGAGCTCTTCACAATAGAAAGACCTTGTTCTGGCACATAAAAAAACTTTAATTCACCAAGCTGCCATTCAAAAGGAAGAGGTCATTAGCTTGAACACCAAAGAGGTTTGTGTTCTGCTGTTCTGTTATATGTAGCATGGTGTTGAACACCTTCCAATAGAGTATTAAGAGCTACGTCTAACGTCTGTCACATCTTGTTGGTCTTCTCATCCTCCCAGAGGAAAAACAATGTTTAATGAACTGTCCTGTTTTGGTAGGTTTGGGTTTTTTTAAGTACACGTTGCTATCTATTATGGTAGGGTTTGAGAGGTCAAAAATGCACTACGGACTTGGGAGTAGAAGGTACAGATGTTTCTGGGGGTCCTCACCTCCTGATGGATTTATAACATAATCTCAGACCAGCCTTCGAGAAGCTCCATCTCTTCCATAGAACAGGTTCAGGTTTAGTCTCCACACTACAGGGCTGCTGTCAAATATCTATTGCCGTGGCGTCGACACCTTGACAAACTCTAGTTACAACAGGGATAGTAACTTCCTTCTGTTGCAAGTGCACATCAGTGTGGCCTCCACTTCAGATAACAGGCTCCTATACCTGTCAATTCTCAGGACTGGGGGAAATGAGGAGTATCAGCTGCACAAGTAAAAAAGAGACAGAAGTACAGCTCTCCTGAAGTTGGCATCAGACCCAGCAGCCATTTCAACAGCGTAACATTTATACAAATCAGTGGATTGCTCCACGCGGTTGTGTTACTGATCTGAAGCAGGCTGCCTGTGCCTTGGTGGAGTGGGACTTGACATTTGGAAGCAGAGGTTCATCATCCACTTGATAACAGAGATATGCTGCATGATCTACTTAGAGACTCTCTATGACAAGATGGCTTGGGCCCTTCACTAAGATGATCCAGTAATGAAGTGGGGATTCAACCTGAAAAGTTTAATACTGGTGTGGAGAATAACTTAAAAAATTAGGTTAACTCACTGTTTTATGCAAATTTGCAAGCCTACCTTAAGGCAAGAGCTCAGAACTACAGTGCACTGCCCCATGAAAGGACGTATCTGACCATGAGGGCTTGAAGTGGAGTGACACATCGTGCTGAGGTGATAGTGCCCCAGCACCTCTGGACAGCCGAGAGAGATGTGGGGCCAGGAAGAAGAGAACAAGCCAGAAGCTGTATGGCTTAGGGAGGTGGATGCTGCTCTGGGAGAGAAAAAGCCTTTGGTTCTAGCCTAGGGCACTGGGTGCAATGAAAGCAACGGTTAGGAAGAGTGATCTCATCCTCCAACTTCAAGAGGCCTGGGATGGTGGACCCAATAGGCCCATGGTATAATGCTATAGGGGTACGGTTGGCCAGTCCTGGTAAGAAAGGGTTTTCAGCACCAAGGGGAGAGGTGTTGCTCCAGAAGGCAGGAATGGATGTCCCAGGGTGCGAGAAGAGGAACTGACCTCTTTCAGGGGCAGCACTGGGCTCTTTACTGGTAACTGTCTTGATTCTTCCAGGGTCACATCTTCAGCTACAAACACTGACACGGCAGAGTGCTTCGCCAGACCTGGTCTGGTAGTGGAGGAGTCGCGCTCCCTGGTCTAGGCTGCTCCTTCGCAGCAGCCCAGCCCTGTGGTTTGTGGTTTTATCTTCAAAGGCCCAGTCTGCACCAGAAAGCTTTGTCAGAGCATGGCTGTGTGTAAACATCAGACAACCCTGGGCTGGCCATACCTTTGCTCACAAAAGAGGGCTTTGCTACTGCTGTTCAGGGAGGTAATATAACTAGGCCAGCAGAAAACCCCTTTCAGCTGCCATATGCCGCATCTCCATTAGGGAGTTCTGCCAAAATAGCTATCCTAACATAGCTTGAGTACAGCTTAGGCCAGTGCTTCCCCCCATTTATGGCCCCATATCCTCAGCATGGCATCTCATTCCCAACCCACAGTCCCCCAACCCTGTGACCCCATCTGCTGATGTTGCAGCCCCATTTGGGGTCACAACCCACAGTTTGGGAACCACTGGTAGGCTGTATCTGCTCCTTCCTCAGATATGAGAAATGGCACTTTGTCCCCAAAAGCTTGTCTAACAGCTCTCCTGACTCTACAGTTCATCCAGTAACAAATATTTCTCTCAAGTTTTGGTTGTCTTCAAATATAAGTTACAATTATTCCACGATCTCTCTTCTGGGTTCCAGTGAGGGTTAGGTATTGGAAAAAAAAATCCCTAAACCCTTGCTGCTGGCTGTCAAACTATTTCCCAACCGTAGCCAACTCACCATCACAAAAGTAAACTTTCCACTGATCACCAAACACCAAGCAGAACAAGACCCTGCCTAAACAACTCATGCAAAACACATCTCCATCACCACTACCACAATGAACACACTCTGCAATGAAACCACCAGAACCCATGGACCCTATATATGTCCATAACAGAAGGTCACATATTTCATCCTATGCACCAAATGCCCTTGTGGAAACTGAATAACCACTTTGAACTCCCACAGAAAAATGGGACAGGGCAGAAACACCTGGTCACCAGCAGTACTACTTTCACAGAATCACTGCTCTCTCTCTGACCCCCTAGTCCTTGTACTCTGGAACGTAACTTCAGAAGATGGGCTTGGGAACAAAAATGCATGGTATTACTGGACACCAAGAACCATGGATACAAGCTACGGTTTGATGGGTCTATGAGAAGGCACATCTGATCTGATCAGATGACACAGCATTGGATGAAGTAAGCCCAGTCCCTACAGAAATATATGTTA
Organism: Crocodylus porosus; assembly: GCF_001723895.1. NCBI lineage: Eukaryota > Metazoa > Chordata > Crocodylia > Crocodylidae > Crocodylus > Crocodylus porosus. The sequence goes on along the minus strand of NW_017728951.1, from coordinate 8,442,271 downwards.
CACATTTCTAATTTAGTTAGTCTAGGAGGTGCATATCTACTCTGCCTGATTTCAGGCTAATGTGGGCTCTCTGTTTATGGCTTGTTACAATTTACCTGCTCCCACTGGTAACCCCTCTACACTCCACAGATAATAATGACTTTCTTCCCTTTTGAATAGTCTTATTCTTTTATGTAATTAGGCTTATCTATTTCACCTGCCTTTTGCTTAGTTTGTAGCTACCTCTGATAAACTTTTTTTCCCCACAGGTATACTCCCCTCTTCTCCTCCTTTAAGTGACTTGTTTTCATTTGCATAATGGAATTAAACAAAAGCCATTGCTTTACTTGCTATTTGGCTTTGGCAAGATCTGCTTCTTTCCCAGTTCTAAGGAAGGGCATGTCTTATCTGACACCTCTCCCAGCTATACAGGTGGTCCAATAAAAGGTATTAACAAACCTTTCTTCTTGCATATTCCCCAGACCATCATAACAAATTGCAACTCTACTAAACTATAGAAGGCCGGGTAGAGATGCACCTTATAGACCAATTAAATCAGAGATGCATAAGCTTTTCATGAGTATACCAGCTCTTCACTAGTCTTCCTGTAATACCACAGACCTCCCTAAACACACATTGGTGATACCTGACTTGAGAAATCTGCATAAATACATGCTGCCCCCGCTACTGCCAAGTGAAATAATTAGTGTCAAGTACTCGGCTTCTAGCCAGGCTCTTAATGATAAGGGGTTTAAGCCTCCAATGACCTGCCTAGGATGGGGCACAAAGGTCTTGGAGCTTACCGCTCTGGAAATCCTGTCTTACTGCATGCAGTCCAAAATGATGATCCATCTCTACCTTGCCCCTCTTCCTTTCATACACATTAGCAATTCTTGTATTTAGTCTAGATATTAATTACAATTGGATGTGAAGCACTGATTTATAATGGTTTTGCAAAGCCTATATAACCTTTATTATGTTCCCAAGGAACTAATGATCTTTCTATGTATTTACAGACATTTTTATAGAGACATTTTCCCTGCATTTCACATTTATTTTTTCAAACTATGACTGTCTGCATATTGTTCTGTAAAAAATGTGTCTCAAGGTTTCTGGTATAACTGATTGGACTGTGACTAATTAAATTGTCACCTCTGACAACTCTTAAGATGGTCTTCTTCACAACAGCCACATGAGAAAGGCTGGAAAACTTCTGATGCTGATCATACACATACCGAATCCAGGAAACATAGGAGCAGCAGATGTACTACCCTTAGTGAAAGGGTGTTAAAACCCCTCTACCTGCAGCTCCCCCCCCCATTCTTCTGTTGCTGCTGCCACTGGGGAGACAATGGGCAAGTGTTACAGTTAAAAGTCTCAAACCCCTTTGCTGAAATCCTTACTCTCACTCTAACCTTCAGATCTTGAAAACAGTTGTTCCTTTGTTACTATAGGTCCCTTTTTAAAGTGACATGTCTCTGCGTAGAGTTGAACAGCATTAAGGTAATTGAAAATGTCTCCCCAACACCCACCGTATTAAGGTTCCAAGTCAGTAAAGCACTTAAGTACATGCTTAATTTTAACCTCTTAGCAAAGCAGTTAAACATCACACTTAGTCCAATGAGATTTAGGCACATAATTAAAGTTAAGCATATATTTAAGTTCTTTGTGTACCGGCACATTCAAGCAGAGCTCCTCGAAGGGGTAGAATGATACAATAACACAGATAATCCTTTTTCTCTTTTTTAAAGGGAGACTGACAGCTTTAAATGTACTCAACTGAAAAATTTAAAAATGTAAAAAATCATTTTTAGGTCTCATGTTTTTCAGGAAGCCTCCTGCCAATTTCTGTGCTTTTATAAATCTTAGTTCTCAATGGTTAAAATGTTTTTCACTCCTCTGCTGCTGGATGAAAGACTCAGACAAACACAGGGGGACTCTAACTGACCACACAGAAAGAAAAGGGAAACCTGAAAAACAAACAACTCAAATGCAGAAAATGTTTTCTTCTTAATCTCGTTTGGCTACAGTAACGCCAGCTGCCACTTGGACCATTACTGGAAATATACTGTCCAGTCACAAGTGAGATTTTTAAGTTAATGTTGTATCCCTTTATATATAATTACCTTTTCGGCAAATGGATCTTGTAATTTAACCCCTTAAAAGTCAAGAGCTAATCATGCTACAAATCTTGGAAAGAAAAAAAAAGGAGCACCAAAATTTTCCCTACACAAGTTTATAGTGCTTTTGTGGTATTTCCACTCACGTCAGTCAAAAAGTCAATGTAGTTGTCTCTGGATGAACTGCAGATGCACTGGACCGATAAGATAAATAATCAGGTTTGCTGATTAGGCAGGCTAACTGCATGCGTTCAGGAGAAGCATCAGAAACAATTTTGGCTGCTTTCTCCAGCCTGTGCGAGGCAGAGATGGGAGATTTGTCCCAAGCGATATCAGATGGGGGTAGGAGGCTACTGCTGACCTTCTCCATTCTCACCTGAACAACATCCTGTTTGGGGGAGAGTGTGTAGCTAATGAACCAAGCAAAGTTGACCTAACTATCCTAACTTAAACATTAATTCATGGGAAATTCCTCCGATCACTAGTTCTACACCCATTTCCCCATAACTGAGGTTGGTTGACTGCCCATCATTTTCTTAAAGGACCTTTGCCAAGCTGAAGCTGTTTTTTGCAAGTGCTTGTTATAATATTCTATGTTATCTGTATGGCAGTGGTCTAGTTCTTCTGTCCCCTACAGCCAAGAGCAGGACTTCATTGTAGTAGAAAATACAGAAAGATGTATTAAAAAGGCCTGCAACAGATACACACCAGATCTCAGTATTTTTTTTGAATAAGACATACTTTTAAAAACCAAATATTTTGTCTAAAAATGGCCTGGATATTAAACTTGAGTTGGGGGGGGAGGGGGGGCAGGGGAAGGCCCATTTATGCACCGCAGAGGTTATAACCTGGTAATGGTGTCATTATTTTATGTTTTATATTTTACTTAAAATTGAGGGTCTGAAAATTTTGGGACATTTACAATTAAAAGGAATGTAGCAGTGTACAGTGTTCAAGGCCGTGGCACTTCAGTGCGCAGGGCTCTGTAGGGAGTGCACTGCCTAACCATAGTCAGACCTAAAACTAGGTTCAAGAGGTGAATGAAGCTGAGAGATGGTTGTGGGGTGGGGCAGGAGGAGTCCAAAGTAAAACAGATTTACATAAGCAAAGATTTCCTGTGCTCAAGATGGAGGGGTTTCTTTATTTCTATTGTCTATAGTACTTGCAATCAGGTGAAGAATTTACTGGAGCAACGAGGGAAAAGGGGATAGTATCTGAGTTTGGGAAACACAACTGGGCGATGGGAACCTGGAAAATGGGTAAGAGGTTCCTGGCAGACTTTCAAGCAATGGTACAATTGGGATCAGAGGAATTTTGTCATACCCTGAACAGCGTGCCTTTGCCCATGCCAGATGTGCATGGCAGGAGACATGATGTTTGGAAATAGAGAATGAAACTCCTTCCAATCCTGCCACTGCTGAGCTGCGCCAAGTCCAATCCTGAAGACCAGGTGATGGGTGGCTCTATCCCATCCCAGCCCCCTCCCAATGTTCCAGATCTGGGACTGTTGAGCCAGGTCCTACCAGCTGATGGTTGGCCCAGACCCGAGACAGCTCAACTGCATGTGTGGCTTTCGGAATCTCCAGGGCACTGGGGC
>NW_017728951.1:8412359-8437779 GCF_001723895.1 Crocodylus porosus | reverse complement strand
TTCAAGCACCTACATTGAACACCTTCAAGAGTAAATTGGATGCTTATCTTGCTGGGATCCTATGACCCCAACTGACTTCCTGCCCTTTGGGCGGGGGGCTGGACTCGATGATCTCCCGAGGTCCCTTCCAGCCCTGATGTCTATGAAATCTATGAAACCCCTGGACTGAGGAGCATCTCTCATAGCCTGGGCATCCCCTGCCCCAGGATGTCTGAAAAGCACAAATTCAGTGCAGCTCCCTGCAACCTGGCATTTTTAAATGCCTTGCCCTGCAGCCCTCATTTTTTGTGGAATGACTTTGCCACTGTAGTAACCTAAAATGGCTGAACATGTAGTACTGTTATTATGTATGATGTGATGAACACATGAATTGTGCCATAACTGTAATGTGCCAGAAGCCATACTCTCTGTTCCTCTAGGCTATGAATTCAAACCTGAAGCTGTCTGTGATCCTTTCTGGATCAAACTAACCATCACTTACTTCATACCTGCAGGTTTGACCCAGCTATTGACAATGTATGGGAGGATTTATGCCTGTGTGAAGCATAAATTACGTTCTGCATGAGTTATCTACTGTAGGACAAAGGGCATGATCGATGATACTTAAAGCATTCATGGTATCTGGCAGTGGAGCAGGCCAGCTTAATCGCTGCCCCCGTTCCTTTTTGACATTACTAGGGCTCAGTTGCCCCTGGTTGATCCTTAATCCTGCAGCTGTCTGTGTGCAGAACCTGTGCAGGTCACAGTCGGTCATTCTGACTTACATCCTATAGATTCCTACTGGAAAATACGGCTTTTCCTTTAATCCCACCTTTCCTTTAATGCACACTTTTCTTGGCTGGCCATAGTACTGGGAGTTTTTAGTAGGGCAGTGCAAAGCTTCAGTAGCTGATTTGATTTGGAGGAGATTTGACCTGAGACAGTGACCAAAATTCTGAATCTAAATCGAATCGGGAGACCAATTAAAAGCTCTGAATCAAATTGGAAGCCTCCAAATAGATTCAGAAAAGAATTGGCCAATCTGGCCATAGACTAAACAGGCAGCGGTCCTCACCACACTGGACACAGCTGCCTCCAGGTGGTAAGTCTGTTGTAGTGGGCAGATGGGGAAGGGAAAGGGCATGGGGGAAGGAGGGATTGGGGCTGGGGCAAGCTGCCCAGCTGGGGCAGGGGGTGCAAGACTTGGGGAGGGGGGCGGGGGAGTGCAGGATGCAGGAGCAGCAGCGCTCGGAGCGGGGTCTCTATCTTGCTGCTGCTTGCCCAGCTGGGGTGTGTGGGGAAAACGTGGCTCGCTCTGGGAGAAAGGGGGCAAGTGGCAGCAGGGCATAGCCCCAGCTCTCAGTGCTGCCGCACCTCCATCCTGTGCCCCCCTGCGCCGGCTGGGCAAGCAGCAGCAGTGCTTGCCCCTCCGCACTGCTTGGGCAAGCAGGGGCAGTGCCGCCCTCCACCCCCCGGCTGGGAGCAGGGGCTCTGCCCTGCTGCTGCTTGCCCCGCCAGGGCTGGCGGGGCGGGCTGGGGTGGGATGTGGGCGTGGCAGCACTAGGAGTCAGGGCTATTCCCTGCTGCCGCTTGCCCCCTTCTGCCTGGAGCGAGCTGTCCTGTCCCCATCCCTGCCCCTGGCTAGGCAAGCAGCAGCAGGGCATAGCCCCTGCTCCAAGCACTGCTGTGCCCACATCCCCCACCTCCCTTCCCGAGTCACCCTGGCTGGGCAGCCTGTCCTAGCCCCAGCCCCAATCCCTCCTTCCCCACTCCCCTTCCCTCCCCCTTCCACCCACTACAACAGATTTACCAGCTGGAGGCAGCTGTGTCCAGCGTTGAGGACTGCTGCCTGTTTAGTCTATAGCTGAATCTCTGAAGTGGTGCCGAATCTTCAGATCTGATTCATCGGATTGAATCGGGACAGTGATTCGAATCTCCAAATCAAATCACTGTCCCTCCGAATTGGCTGACTCTGAAGTGAATGCTAGCCACTTTGCACAGGCCTAGTGTTTAGGTGAAAGCAGCCCAGGGGTGGGTATCCAGAGATTAGGCACAGGACAGCACGCCCATCAGGGTGCTTCTGAAGATGCACCAAAGAGCTGTGTTTTCTGGCCTTGTACTCCCAGCTGCTCTCCTTCTGTTTCGAACAGATAAGGAGAACTCTGAAAGAACTTTTGTTTTCCAGAGTCAAGTGTCCATCTCCCCTTGGTTTTGGACTGCAACAGCAGTCTTCTCCCACCCCCTCTCCCATCTTTCTCTCCTTCCACCCATTTCGTCTTTGTTAGAAGAAGAGTGAATAAGGCTGGAAGAATGGTTCCTTCATTGTCTCTACTGTTCTCCCTTCCCCGTAAGTCCAAAACGGCTATTACTTCATTACTGTGACCCACTCAGCAAAGGTAAAAAACGGATTTTCACTCTCCTAGAACTGAAATTTTTAAATATCTGCAATAGTACACATACACACATGCATGCATGCACGTATGCAGTTAAGTGACAGAATCCCAAGTTTCTTCCTCTTTTGAGCACAGCCAGTGCAAAAATATTTGTACATTACTCAGAAGTTTACTGTTAGATCTACAAATGACAGTAGAGAAATCATTTATCTGTTTAACCATTAATATCTGTAACTGTCACATGAGAGTAGAATCTGGCAGTGAGATGTCAGCAGCTGTAGCTTTGGCTTTTAACTAACAGCAGCGAATGGTAAATGGTTTGACGCCTATATAAATACTTTTTCCTGAGGGATACTTGCATTTTTCCAATCTGTCAAAACTGCTGCACATCTGTTATTCAAAAGTTTACAAAGTTTTGTATCAAAGCACAGCCTGGTTTCATGGGTGAACAAAATGTTTCTTTTATACGGGTACAGCACATCTCTATAGGGGACATGAAAAAGTGAAGCTTGTTTCTCAGTAGACCTGTGGGAACATTTTTTAAATGACATGTTCTGGTTTCCATCAGAATGATAAAACAAAAAAAGCTTTCATTAATGAAAAAAAAAAAAAAAGACTGATATGAAAAACCTGTGGTCAGAAAGCAGAAACAGAATCATTATCCGCAGTAAGAGATCAGGTAGAAATGACTAGCCGGGGGGAGAAAAAGAATCTTTCAAACCTGTGGGCTCTGACAATATTTTACAAACATTACTCTGTTGCCACAGAGCAGGTGTGCGACTACAGGGATCATAATCATGCTAAGGTACAACAAAAACAGCTCCATCACTGAGGAGTGCAGACTCTTGGACCATTATTAATTTCTGCTTTTTGGAATCACTGGAAGAAGACAGGAGACAGTGGAGAGACGGCTCTGAATTTTCTGCAGCTCAGGGTGTTCATCTGGAATTCTGCTTAAGGTAAAAGGATCCCTGCTTCAGCTCCACAAGTTAAAATGTATTAGCAACTTGGAGTAAACATTAAGATTCATTGCAATTATGGTCATTATTTCAAGAGAAAGTTGAGTGCATGCTTGGGAAAAAATATACATTCAAGGCGTATGAATATCTCAACTCAAAATTGGGTCACCAGTGTTCTGATGATGGATACAACCAAGACCTGTCTCTATATTTTCCATCTCTCATTTATCAACTATAAAGAGTTAAAAATCTATATACAGTTAATGATATTACCACATGGAAAGCCGTACCAATTAAACTTTACGCTACATTTGTAGCTAGTCATTACATTTTCTGCTTTAAAACAATCATTTGGCCACCCAATTTGCAATGCTGAAGAAAGGACTATGCTATTGTGTTTGATTACTTAATTTGGCTTTTTAAATGCAGAGACAATTTTTAATATAAGAAAACCTATGGAAAGCTTTCATAGTACTTCCTGATGGATTGTATTCTTGGGCCAAATTATCAACAGTGATTTCATCATAGCTACTCGCACTATTGATGCAACTTAACCCACCACAGTTTTCTGTATGTGCAAATCCTCAGAGCTGTATAAGAAATCTGCATTTGTATGTAAATTGGGTAGAACTGTAACTACTTAGCTGGTTTGCAAATGTAGTTTGCATGCCTAATACTGAATCTACAGGCATGAATGGCTGTGTGTACATAAAAGGCCTACAACTTGAGATGCTGCTTTCTGAAAATCTGGTCATTTCTGTTTTCTGGGCCTGGACATGGGACACATCCAGTGCTTCCTGTAAGGTACTAGATGCCTGCAATTCTTCTTCATCAGCTCAAGTCCAAGCAAAAGCAATAATGAGGTGTGTGTTCTTTGGTTCAATCTGTATTTATAATGTTGACACACAATTATTGCTAATGCTTGAATTAGAAAGGCTGAACCAACTAAAAATGCACATACAAATTAAGCGTGATGGAGCAATCCATGCTAACAAGAAGAAGGAACATTTCAACACCGTGCAGAACTAATAAAAGCAATCATCAGACCAAGACAGACTGGTGGAAAGAGCGGCAATCAAACATTCACAGCAACTGCTTTTAAACACAAGTCTACTACATGAAGACACCGGGGCAAATTTTAAAAAGCAGGTTTTGGTATGGAGTTGTGTGGTGTCTCGCAGCCCCACTCTTCTCCAGGTATAAGCTTTAATATAGACAGAAATGGTTATAGTTTTAGAGGCAGAATCAGAACACCTTTGAATATTTAACCCAAAGAGCCCCTTGCATAGAAGTCTATTAAAAACAATGCTGTTTGTATTGATTTAAAAGAAACAAGCAACAACAAGTAAGGGGGGAAGAAGCTATTTGGACAGAACTAAATCATACCGAGTTCCCCCGCTGCTTTGATGTCGATGTTGTCATAGCCACTGCCTATTCGAACAATGACTCTAAGAGCCTTGAACTTTTCTAGATCTTCCCGCGTCAGCGTGATGGTGTGGTACATCATTGCCCCAACCGCTTCATTTAATACCTGGAACAGAACAGAAGGATGAAAGAAAATCCTGGTCATGGGAGAGTGGCGAGACTGGGAACAGGGATGCACTGATGGAACAAATGGGCCTAACCTGGCATGGATGGGGCTGAGCATTCTCAGTGCGGTACCCGAGTCGTCTTCGTACCTACTGAAGTCGAGAGGAATTGAGGGTGCTCAGCACATTTCATACCACCGTTCAATTTGTAAGATGCTCCCCTAGACCTTGGTATTTTCAGATTAGTGATCCCCTGACCTCGCCTATTGGAATCAGACTAAAAACCGCCCACTTATAAAATAGGAAAGAATGTAGCACGCTTCCCTTGGCACAAGTATTAACTTGATGGGCACCCATCACAGCTCCTGCAGACATAGATAGCATTCTGCAGATAACAGGAGTTCCTAGCACTCTTCCTTTTCCTCCCATGAGCACCGTCTCTTCTTCCTCAAGTTTAGGGACTCCCTGCATGCTCATCATGCTGTGGTCTCCATGTCCTTTTTCTGCTCTGTGCTCCTACACCCCCCATATTACTGTCTCACATTCTCCAGCATATACCAGAGACTGTGTGCATCCTCTTTCCCCCTGAAGCTCTATAACCAACTTACACCCCTGTTCCCCATGCAGCGTGTCTCACTTCCCTCATGCCAGGGGCTTTGCACGTGTCTTGCCATTATATTTCTTTCTGCCTGGGAAAGCAGTCAGCTGGGGTGCCAACATTTCAACCTGCTGTAAGGATGGGCAGAACTGAATGGTATTATGCAGGAAGGTGTCTGTGATTGCTATCAATTCATCCTTCAATTTAGGGACAGTAAGTAGGCAATGGGAATGGCAGCTGGCTCCCCACTCACCCCTTTGGCTTCTCAGTTTTCATCAAGATCACCCTGGTTCAGTTCACTGACAACGAGAACATTCCCTGAAATCCTAGAACTGGCTGGACACGGCATTCAAAGTTATTACGTTACATCCAAACAGAGAGACAAAGGAGTGCTACTGAGCTTAAGTGAAAGGCTGCACTGTGCTCAACCAGTTATATTCATTCTTCTCCTTTCATCAGTCATTCTTCTTTTAAAAAGCAATCGGGTTTTTTTAGTGACATTTTTTCTTGACAAACACGTGCTGTTTGCTACTCCTAGTTCTTTTGCCTTATTTTGTATGTTGGAAGTATAATATCAATCAGAATGTTTGCATTAACCTTCTCCTCTGCTACTACATACTTTAAAGCCTGTTTAACAAGCTCTGTTATGAGTGAACTTGAGAGGCTGTACTCCTCTTAAGTGAAAACTATCAAACCCTAACCAGCTCTCACCACAAAGAGCTATCTGAGTGCTTGGGAAATCCAAACCTCTCCTCTCTGCATTGTTGGTACATCCATTAATGAGTCTCCTATAACAACCTTTGCCCTTCTTCACTCATGCTTAAGATTGGAAGGGTCTCAGAGTTCACTTGCATCAAGCCTATCTTCAGTTTTTCTCTCAGGTCTCTGAAATGACCCCCAATCATTTCAAACCTTCTTCTGCAAACAGAGGATGGAAACATAATTCTAGCACAGGTATTTAAGATTACTGGGATCAACCACCCTCTGTAGGTACACTGGACTGCAAATGCCTTGTTAGAGAAGGCGTGTATCTTTTTTCAGGTTTTCAGTATTAGGGGTAATGCGGAGAGGAACTGGCTGTTTTAACTGATTAGACACCTCAACTACAGTTCATTATTTAAACTCTGCAACTGACAGCAGCTTACAAAGCAACACTGACAGCAATATAATGCTGACAATGCAGTAGTTCCCTGTGTGTTGCCATGAAAAAATTTCAAATGAGAAACGTTGATATATTTGGTAGAAATTTTTGATTCAAAAGATTAAATGAAATTTTCATGAAACATATATCCGGGTTTTCAAATCATTTTATTGCTTACCTATCACTTGTTTATCAAATTAAAGAGCAACATCACCAGCATTTTCCCAACAGGGAAAATAAATATGACGTTGAAATGGGGATTTTTCCCCCTTCTAAAATAATCTAAAAAAAAAGACCGAAATTTAAATTTACCTTCTCATGAATCTCCTGAGTTGATTGTGCGTCACAGAATGCAACAGTCGCCAAGTCCTTCAGAATTGGCATCTCTACTGTACAGTCCCTTCCATCTAACAAAGCCACCAAGGGACGAGGGTGCATAGGGCCATTCATTATTTGTGGACGAATACCTGCAATCAAAAGTAACAGAGCTGTCAGATGAGCAAACTTAGGACATCTCTGTGTCTTAACTTATTCCTATTTGGATATTATTTGTTTCTAGTTCTAGTTTCTATGTCGAGTGGCATGCAAAGGCACAACATACAAATTCTCTCTCTCTTATACTTTCAGAAGAAATGTTCATGAAAGATCAGGTTTTTGTGGTTTCAGTACATTGATGGATTAATAACTATGCTGCAACCTCTATTAGGGAAATACGTCTGTGCCTGGACCATAGCGCAGACTTGATGATCAGTCATGAGATTTTCAAATTGTGACTTCTCTGGTTACACTGGACCTGATTCTGGTCTCTCACTAAGTTTGGGCTGGTCCAGCTCCAATGTATCTCCTCACATGTGAATATCTGTAGGGATAGCACGGATGAATCTGGCTCTAAAATTAAGTTTTATTGCTGGCTTTACATTTCAGGCCCTACATAACTCACCAAAAGGATAAACGTACATTTTGTTTTCCTGAATATTTTTTTGTTATTATTTTGAGGTCCGGGGGGGGGACCCCAGCTCCACTGAAATTAATTATAGGTTTTTTCCTCCCCAGCTTCAATTATTTCATCTTATATATTTTTCTACATTCTTAAAAGCTGCATTTATAAAGGGATAACTCTCACTCTGGCATCCTCAAAAATGAACTTCCAATAGAAATCTTACTTGAAAAGGAAAGGCAAGGCAAGATCCAAAAAGAGAAACATAACAACTGAAACAGAACAGAAATACCTTTTGTATATCGTTAGCTTTTGCATGTGGGACGTGCTACAGGCCCAGTTTCTGTCACGTAATCAGTAGGAGTATTACAGATCAGAGGAACTGCTGCTCTTCTACCACCACACTACACCCTGTGGTTTGGTGGCTGAAACAGTTGTGAGGAAGCTGTCCCGCAGGAGGACAACATATACACAACAGGAGAAGCAGAAGCAGAGGCCTCTTCAAACACCTGCCTGAGCTTGTGTGCAGCCAGAATTGGGAGTTACTGAACAGGCCAATGCAGCTCCAAGGGTTTTAGTTTTTTCTTTTTCTTTATCACTGCATGTTTCATTTCTGAGTAGAACATGTAAACCTTACTGTGCCTTGTTTGCCAATAGGTAAAACTGTTATAGTTGGAGCTGGCGAAAATGATTGTTTATTTTTTCTCTGCACAATACATCGCAAACATATTTTCATAATGAAATTTTAGGCAATTTCACATTTCAGTAAGTCCTCAGTCCCGTAATTTGTTATGCATGGGAATAGTACCATTATACAAGCGTTTGTATTCTCTTACTTTTGTGCGTCACCTACGCAGTGACAGTTTCATGTGTTGAGGCCAAAAAAACAAATGACTTGAATGAAATTTCAAAAACTGAGGATTTTGCTTAGAAACTATGATTCTTATTAGAAACAATCACTCGGAAGTGGACTGATCCTCAAGTCCAACGGAAGGGAACGCCAAGTCCTCAAATAACGAGGGGATTTGTTTCAAAAGTCACCGTGAGTATTTCATGGAAAACTATCTGTCTCTCTCATAAGTGTGAAGTCTAACCTGTAAGGTGCCCGGAAATTGCTGGAGAAAATAACATTATCTGCATTCTTCGTATATGGAACAGTTCTCGGGGAGCATAGTGATTTGCATCCTTCATCCGGGGGGGCTAAATGATCTGAACTCAGATTTTCAGAGGAGGTGTGTCTTTTGCGTGTCTCACTAGGGCTGAGGTTTAGAGTTACTTAGCTTCTACCGCTTAATGGAAAATTTTGGATCAATATAGTCTAATTAGGGCGCTCAAAAATTCAGAAGGCAGTTAGGCAATTTTGATACAAACTGGCCTGAAAGATCCCTACCTGAGAGACGAATAAGGCAAAATCTTTTTTGATTTCAAGTCTAGGTTGAGAAGGCATCTCTCCTGTCTACACAGTTGGTCCAATAAAAGACATCACCTTAAGAAATCCTTGCCCCTCTTCTGTCTCATTACTCTGCAACATTTTTTAGGTAGTGATGGAAGTGATGAACAACTTCAGTAGAGGCAACAGTCATAATAAATCCCAAATATCACAATTTACCAGTTACTACAGTACTTATTTATGATGATTATATGGACAAGTAGAGGGTTATTCTATTGAGGAGAATTCAGTGAAGTTATTTTAACACAGAAAATCAAAGTATAGTAGTAATTTGTAAACTGGACATCTGAGACTGGTTAGGAAGTTCATGGGGTGAAATCAAATGTCTAACAAAGAGCACCGCAGAATGAATGCTACTGTCTGTGACTATGGTTATTCAAAAATCAGATAATTAAAAAGAGCGATTGTTTACTGAATCAAACTAAGATGTCATGCTTACAGCGTTGTGCTAGCATTCCAGCTCCCTGGATAATGGTCAACATTGCAATATCCTGCTGAGGGAAAGGCCAAACATGGTGTTAACGTAACCAGATGCCAGGAAAATTATGATGAAAAAAATAAATTAATGAGCAGAGCAACGCAATGATAAAAAATGGGAAAATTCAATCCACACTGTTATTCAGATTGCTGTTAGAGATAAAGTACTGGCAAGATCAACATGAACTGATATGTGAAAGACAAGCCTAAGACAGACACAATGGGCCAAAAATATGCCTCACAGAAATGCACTAAGTACAGAGCATTACTCCACGGTAATATTGAAAAAAAAAGTTGTTATATTCACTTTAAAAGGGAAAAAAAAAATCTATCGATACAAGCAGATGTAGAAGCAGCATGTTTAATGGTTCTCAGACTCTGTATCACTGACTGGGCTTTAAAACTATAAAATCAAAAACAAACAGAAGGCCTGATGAAATATTTTCAAAATTAGACACAAACATTTTTCTAAATACGATGTCTTTTTTTCTATTGAGATTTCCATTAGCACTTACTGGAAGTAATACATCATGCTCGCAGTATTTCATCCAGATGGAAGTGCAACTGTGTCAGTATGCATAGTGTAATGCTGAGATGATTTGGGCAAGTGAAAGGAGCTCACTATAAGCAGATAAACAAGAATAAACACATGTAGAAATCTCAAATGCTAACAATCCATACATGAAGCATTATTCTTCAGCGGGATTAATCACTTTTCCTATTTAATAAGCAACTCAACTGTAACAGCCACTAAAAGGTTACTTACGTGTACAGTCTCCAAGACTTGGAGCATCACATAATGACAGCCTCACATTGTTATCGTCAAAGAAGTAATATGATACACAGGCAAATGGCATAGTGAATGTATTTATATCACCACCAAGACAAGGGCCTTACATAGTCAAAGGGATTTTTACTGTGCATTGGGTCTATGTATTTCTCAGTGAAACATAATCAGAGCTTGATGCCCATACAGGACAAGAACTATGTACAAAGTGAGGCAGGCAACACAAGGTTGGCAATTGTTTTCTGAAATAATGAAACATGTAAAACAAAACCGGTGGTTATCTGAAACCACACCAATTGCACTGAACAACCAAATAACGGTTTTATTATCCACCTGTCACATGAATGACTTTATAAAGTCAAAAGAAATCTTGTCTTTTTTGAAACATGACATCTCTGTCTTTGCCTACAAGTATGGATGTAATTATGCATGAAAACACAGGCTTCCCAGCCATGTCCAGTCAGTCTACACACCAAAATGCATTCGCCAAGGATGAACATTACCTGCAAGTTGTAGTAAACATTTAGAAGAATGTCTCACATTTTCTCTTACTTCAGTAGGGTAATTTACTTCAAGTCGACAGGGTAAGAAAATTTTGCAGGAGATCAATAGGATGAAGTGCATAACACACTAATTACATTTTAATAAAAACTACTGACAGGTTTGCAACCTAAATCATCCAGTGTAATATATGTTCCTGATCTAGTTACATCCAATTCTCTATCCAGTTGTAACTTTATCACTCTGAATATTATACCTGCTTTATAGATCTACTCTGCACGTACTATACATGCAGGCTCAAACTAAAGCACTGGAAATGGGAAAATCAAGTATATTATTTTAAAGTTAGTAAGATTTTCTCCTTCCAACGTATGCAGCTTATTGTTTATGTGACCGCTTCATTAAAAATGTGGCATGCCAAAGATCAGAAACTAAAAATATCCACCCCCCCAAATTCCAATTAAAATTACAGTTTTAACCCTTTAAATTCTGCATTATTTTTAGTTCTTAGGTAGGAGCTGGGAGCAGAAGCAAGGGAACTGCTGTATGATATAAAGCAGAGGCCTGAGTTAGTCACTAAGAGTTATGAACTACAAAAAAAACAAGGCAAATAAGGCATCACAAGGAATATAAAAAAAATCATAGTTCATCGGCATATAGCTGTGAAGAAAGAAGGGGGTGTGGAGTGGGGAGGAAATGGCATGTCTCTTTTTCTGAGGAGATTAGCGCTCTTTATCAGCACGGAAATATACAACCAATTTAAAAATTAATCAGCTTTCCAGCCATTTGAAGCTTTCTGAGTTAGAGATAAACAACCACCGAGCCTGAAAAAGTAACACAACTATTGTTCAATAGATATTTTGGGGCATTTTCAGCTATCTGGCAGCATTTCAGTGAAGAGCTTTTTGCCCGGGGGGGGGGAGTGCTTTCCCCGTAACGCTGAGATTTCAAACTCCACCCTGATTCACAAGCAGCCCAGCTTGTTGCACCCAGCACAGGGTATAAAGTGCTTTTGTTTCATTTTTAATACACAAAGCCTGCTTGTCCTCTTTGGCGGCTCCTCCCCTGTGCCACCCACTTGTATCCGATTCCAATGGCACCCCTGCCAAGAGAATTAGGGAGTGCTCCCTGCTAAATGGCAGCCTTTGTGTGACCGCAAGACGGCTGGTACTATCTCATAGACACAAAAGCAGAAGCCATTTGCCTAATTCTTATTAATCTCAGTTGCCTACGACACACAGCTCTTTTTTTTTTTTAAGGCTTTAAATATGTTCACTTGCAGTATATAAAAGTGCATCGAGAAGCACGCCCGACAATCTATTGAATTACTCATTCACAACAAAGTAGCTACAGTTTTACAGTCAACTACACACTTTATTAAACAAACAGAAAAGAAACAGGAAATTTCCCCTTGCCTGGAAAATGTTGCCTCCACATTCTTCTTCTTATTAAAAACCACACATGGTAGCGGAAGAGGGAGGGAGGAGAAGAGGGAAAAACCCACACAGGATAAAATACTACCACTTTTCAGTGCGCTGACTCTCCTCTCGTCTATGAGGGGGTATCTTCAAACAAGCAATCCCACGGCCCACAGCTGCAACATCTCAAGACAAATGTCTCTTTGAACACGGAGGCAAAGAAAAGGCTTTTGTCCTGAGCTAGAGAAGAATAGTCTGAAATTGCTAGAGGAGTTACAGTCACCTCTGTGCAGCTCCAAACTCTTCAGAGCACTCCCCTCCAGACTTTGCTGAAGCTTTTAACTAATCATAGTTCTTTCCCAGCCCTTGAATAAAATCATGCGAGTGCCAGCCAAAAAATCTTATGCTATGCACACTGAAGGGTTTGTATATGTCACAGTCCCCCACCCACCCCCAGCCCAATGACTCGCACATACATCTCTTTTCCGAGTTGTCTCAAATGGATTTAATCTGTGCCGTGCTGTGGGGTTTTTTTATGACTTAAAAGTCAAACACGCCTCTATATACAGTATATGAACAAGGTCCCAGGTTCATGCTGATAGCCTGCAGCAACAACAGAGCACATGGGCAACTGCAGTCTGATTCAGATAAGCACCCACAAATTAAGAGGTGACTTTTATTCTTAGTCAGTAAATCAACTGATTTTCTACTGAGTATCGCCAGAGAAAAATCTTGTTTTCTAGAAGAAGCAGCACTTTGGCAAAACTGCTAGAAGTCTCAAAATGAGAGATTGATGATGATTACTGCTCTATTTGGGCCAGGAATCTATGAGAAAAGTGTTTATCATGATCTTCTTGACTTGTCCATACCTGGGCAGCATTAGAAAGGGCAGAACTATATGCAGTAGTGAAAAATAATGGAGGAGGAGAGATGTCTTCCATTCAGTATCAAATCTCCAAAGAGTGGATTTGTTTGAGGTGTGGTTCAATTCATTTTTTCCCCACCATTCCCCGTCACCCTTTTCCTCCTCCTCCTCCTCATTATTAACAATAAAAGCAGCAGCTGCAGAGGTAATTCTCAGCCAATAAATAAAACAACAATAGTAAAGGGAACAATGGTTAAATGTTGATTTATAAAGTCACAACTGTGTCCAAAGTGGAGAGAGAAATGATGACTATGTTGCTCTATTCAGAGCTATAAGTGCTGCAGCCCATTTCTTGCCAATCTCTCACTGCCACGCGTGGCAAAATCCATATCTGAGGAATCATGGCTCCAGGCTGCTGTTTGTTAACCGCATTAGACGGATTTTTAGTAAATGAGGCCCCCATCAAAATTAACTAACGGTGAAGTACTTATGGTATCTGTCAATTCTATATTATAATAGCAACAAAATACATGGAAAAAAGGGAGTTGGCAATCAGGAGGTTAAACTATGCTGTCATCCTCTGCGTCCTGAGGAACTATCTCTATGGGACCTTATCCATATGGGTAATCTCACTGATTCAAATGGAAACATACAGTTGAGTACAGGCTACCTGCAGGAGGACGAAATCACAGGACTGCACCCACGTGGTACAGAGCCTATAGTCATTTCACAATCAAAGAGAACATCTCGAAAGAGCAAGCAGGGGCTTACATGCTAATTAAACATGCTCAGTGGTCCTGGAAACCTGTTAAGATGATGGTGCCGGTGGTAAGGAAAAACAGTGATGTAACAAGGGTGTAGGACAGGGCACAGAGAAATTAGGGCTCATTTCCTGGATCTGGCTTTTAACATAACCTTGAAAAGACTCTAGCCTCCTTGTTACTCAGTTCCCCGGAGTAGCACTGGAACTGGGAGGCAGGATCCCCTGGGAGGTCAGTCTGAGGAAAAAGAGTCCAGAAGATCTGGCTGCACTTTAAGGAGGCTGTTTCAAGGGAACAGGAGCAGGCTATCCCAATTTGATGCAAGAATGGGTAATGTAACAGGAGACCGGCCTGGTAGACAACAATATCTTCAATGAGTTGAAACTCAAACATGAATCCTACACAAAGTAGAAACTTGGTAAGACTCTAAGAGTATTGCCTGGGCATGCAGAGAGAAAAATCAAGAAGGCCAAGGCACAATTTGAGATGCAGCTGGCCAGGGACATAAAAGGCAATAAAAAGGGATTCCACAAGTATGTCAAAAGTGAGAGGAAGACCAGAGAAACCGTAAGTACTTTTCATAATGCAGAAGGCAATCTAATCATGGATGGCAGAGAAAGCTCCAGTATTTAATGCCTTTTTTACTTCAGTCTTCACAAATGGGGCAGTCATAGATGATGAGCGTGGTTAGCAGCAAAGACAGGGAAGGAGACAAATAGTCTAGAGTAGGAGGAGAAATAAGGGATCACTTAAAGAAGCTAGATGCTTTCAAGTCAGCAGGGCTAGCTGGGATGCATCCTAGGGTACTGATGGAACCAGCCAAGGTAATTTCAGATGCATTAGCTATTCTCTCTCAGAGCTCCCAGAGGTCAAGCAAAGACCCAGATGACTGGAAAGGGGCAAACAGAGTGCCCATCAGGGGCAACGCGTAGGGGGGTGCACTGTTGGTGGTGCCTGCAGACGGGCGCCACTCACCACCCAGTCACTGACATCACTGACAGTGTCTGCAGGCAGTGCTTGTGGGTGGTCGCCGACCCCTGGTCGGCACTCGCCACCCCCGCTGCTGACAGTGCCGGCAGCATCCGCGGGAGCTCTGCGCTTACTGCCTCCATACTCCTGCCACTGCCGGCACAGCTGTGCTTCCCTAGCTGCCAAGGGCACGCATAGTTCATGGTGCCCATCTTTAAGAAAGGGAAGATGGAGGATTTGGGGGAATGACAGTCCAGTCAGTCTGACCTTGATACCTCAGAAGATCATGAAGCAGGTCCTCAAGAAACCTATTTTGAAGCGCTTGAGAAAGAACAATGTGATCAAGACCAGCCAGCATAGATTCACCAAGATCAAGTAATGCCTGATCAACTGGATTTCCTCCTATGATACGGTGAGTTGTGGATAGGAGAGCAGTGGATATGACATACCTTGACTTTAGCAAAGCTACTGACACTGTCTCCCATGACATTCTCACTAACAAAACTAAGGAAATACAGACTAGATTAAAATACTGTAATATGGACACATAACTGGTTGGATCATTGTGCTCAGTGAGCAGTCATCAATGGCTCAATGTCTAGTTGGGAGGAAGTATCAAGTGGGGTTTCCCAGGGGTTTGTCCCAGGGCTAGTACTGTTCAACATCTTCATTAATAATTTAGACAATAGGATTGAGTGCACGATTAGCAAATCTGTGGATGAGACCAAGTTGGATGGAGTTGCAGACACATTGGAAAGTAGGGGTAGGATACAGAATGACTTGGATAGACTGGAAGAAATGGTCTGCAATAAACCAGATGAGATTCAACAAGGACAAGTCCTGCACTTGGGATGGGATAATTGCATGCAAACAGGCTAGGGAATGACTGGCTAGGTTGTGATACTGCAGAAAAGGACCTGGGGGTTACAGTGGACCATAAGCTGAATATAAGATGTTGCAAAAAAAAAAAAAGCCAATAGCATACTGGATTGTATTAACAGGAGTATAACCTCTAAATCAAGTGAAGTGATTCTTCCGCTGTATTCAGCACTGGTGAGGTCCAGTTTTGAGCCCCACACTTCAAGAAGAATGTGGACAGATTAGAAAGAGTCCAGCGCAGACAGACAAAAATCATTAGATGCCTGGGAAACAAGACCTACAAGAAAAGGCTGAAAGAACTAAGGTTATTTATTCTGGAGAAGAGAAGACTAAGTGGGAATTTGATAACAGTCTTCAAATAGCTGAAGGGTGATTATTATAGAGATGATGGATATGGGTTTTTTCCCTGTGACCACAGGGGACAGGACTAGGAGCAGTGGCCTCAAGCTGCAGCAGAAGGAATTTAGTTTGGAGACTGAAGGAACTTTCTGACTATGAGGGTGGTCAGGCTTTGGAACAGACTACTTAGAGAAGCTATGGGATCACCACCCTTGACATTTTTACAAGAGCAGACTGGACAGACACTTGACTAGGATAGTTTAGTCAGGGATGATCCTGCCTTGCGCAGAGGGCTGGATTAGATGACTTCATGAAGTCCCTTCCAGCTCTATTTTCCTATGATTTATGAAATAGATGCAATGATACATATCTAGCAAATTCATATGCCCCAAGTGCCATAATACTCGAGCACCACAATTTTGAATGCCTTTATCCTCACAACACCCTTGTGAAATATTATTTCCATTTTACAAGTGGATAACTTAAGGAGAGAAAAAAACCCATGTAGGACTAGTGGAGCTATCAGCTGAACCCAAATCTCATTTCTGAATAGTCACAAAGCTTGGAAAACTGTCAGACAGCAGTTAACCAAATGAAAAGCAAGCAAGCAAGCAAACTCAAACCAAACCAAACTAGAAACACCACCAAATTCCCAAGGGATGCCATTTGTAGTGGCTTAGGCCAAACACTCCTGGGTCTTAAATGGCGATTTGCATCATGCAAGGACAGGAGCATCTGGCCCAATACAGTTATAATTAGCAGAATTATTTGGTAAAACAAAACCCCACACTAAATTTTGAAAAAGGTGAAATATTTATAAACTGCATACAAGTAAGAAACAGCATGGACTTGGCATAGGGATCCTGCTGTATAAGAACATGGTACATCCTCAAGCACTATTATGATCTCACTTTCAATATGCTGTTTCACAGCAAGCAACCCTGTACTACATGCATTACATAGCTCTGGAGAACTGGTAACAGCTCGCTCTATCTTTAAGTTTATCTCTTGATTTTAATAGGAATTGCAATGCACACCAAGGTGTAGTTCAGCAAAACACTTATGCACCTGCGTAAGTATAAGCAACTGAGTACTGCCATTAAATTTAAAAATGGTACGCACATGCTGAAAGCTTAGCAGGTACTTAAGTGCTTTGACTCAATTCTTGATGCATAAAGAGGATGTTGAGATGATTAGTCAATGTTTGTAAAGTACTTCTGAAATGAAAGATGTGATGTAAATGTTAACCATTATTAGTTGGTGTGAATATAGAGATAATTGAGAAACATGACCTTGATGGAACTACACAACTATTTAGACTGGATTTGATGCATTTGCCTGGACTTCAGTATTAAGGTACAATATTAACTACTGCATCTCTGTGAACTTCCACATTAAATTCTCTGCAAGCCAAACCAAAATGTAAGACTCTGCATATATTATACATAATGTGGCAGTAAGGTTTTACTGGCATTACTTCCAGGTAGCAAAGTCATAAGCGAGTTAGGTGGCTCAAGCCAAAAATTTCTGACAAAGTGTTTATGGATCCATCATGATGTCTTTGTACATACCCTGCATCTTGCAGAACTGAATACTGAGCATGGACTTGGGTATTTTCAGAACTGAGATCATTTCTTTGACTATGTTTCCCTTCGGTACGTATTTCATACATATAACACAAATACAAAAATATACATAAAACCCCAACTCATAAAATCCATAGCCCACTGAGAAAAGACTGCCAAATCTCCTCTCTCCTGTGGGCTAAGAGGGTCAGGGTCTAGCTCTCAGGTCACAAGCTATAGCACTCTAAACCCTAAATCATTGGTGTGAAACTGAAGACTATCCTGGGTTTAAGACCATTATTAGTCTTGGAGGGGTGGGAGAGCAGGCTTCCGAATTGATTCGGACCTTTTAATGGGTCTCCTGATTCAATCTGGATTTGGAGATCGGGCCACTGAATCAGGCCGACTCTCCTCCGAATTGAACTGCCTACTGAAGCTTCACACAGCCCTAGTAGCTGTGCTACACTGAAACCCGTAGCTGCAACCTGTTTCGGACTCCCTGCTCTAGAGACTGCTACCCTTATCTACGAAGGTACATAGCAATAAACCGAGGGAAATATGTCTAGTAGTTTATCAGTTTCAAAGGTCAATGGCATCAAGAGATTACCGTGCGCTTAACATTTTCTCGCTGAACCTGCTTTTCTTGAGGTAAGCGTGGTCTACAGCAGCTAGGCACATCTGTTTCATACACAGCACTTACAAAACAAAGCATACAAAACGTCTGAATCCAAGTCCATGCTTGGGTCAACAGAACCTGGCTTACATACAGCAACGGAAAACTTCACCAGGAATTGTACAGGAGTGCACTCCACTTTCCAACACAGCCCAGGGAAGCAGCACTTCATTTCGTAGAGTATTCCTGTACTCCACAACAGAAGAGTGACTTGAAGTCTCTGCAAGAGTGAAGCAGCCAAGCACCTTTGTGGTAAAGAAGCTTGGGTTCCTGAGCATCTAGAAAAGCTGCCTGCAACTCATTTGATGCTGTCATAAAAAAACCAAAAAACCCCCAAACCAACCTAAAAGAAGAGCATTTGGGGACTATGTTGCCAGAAGCACTGCACACAGGAGATGTGAAGCAATTAAGACCATTCTGCTTGCCCAGAGTCAAGCAATGGAGGCAATGCAGGCATCAGGATGTGAGCTATGAGAAAAGACTGGGGAAACTAGGTATGTTTAGTCTGCAGGAATGGCGATTACAAGGGGACATGATAACAGTTTTCAAATACTTGATAAGCTACCATAAAGAAAATAAAGAAAAAACCGTTCTCCCTTTCAGAGAGGGTAGGACATCAGGCAATGGGCTTTAATGCCAGCAAAGCATATTTAAATCAGAGCTCAGTGGACACCTCCTGACTCAGACCAGCAAGACAATGGAGCAAAGGATCTATCTTGCCTTCCTTGGAGGTTTTCAAACTGAGGCAGGATAGGCACTGGTTGGGAAAGGGTTTTGGAACAGTACATCTTTCTGTGCAAGAAACAGTATATCTTTCTGTACATCCTTCTGTGCAAGGAGAGGGCAAAACAACCCTTGGGGTCCCCTCCAACCCTATGAGTCTATACTAGTAGTGTCTTAGAAGAGTAAAGAACTGTATGTACCCATTGGCTTTCTGCTCAAGTTACTGATTTTAACTTCCAGGATTTCCGATAAATATGTATGTTTTTTAAATTCCTATGAAATTTCCACACAGATTACATTGTGGAGAGTGATCATAATTCCTGAATTAACTACACAGAAAGTCACCATATTAATAAAAGCTAAGAATTAAAACTATGGAAATAACTGGTTGTGGTTTCTGATGCTGGTATTTCTCTATCCTTATCCTTGCACTCCTGTAGACGCACATGCCAGAAACAGATACACACACTTGCTTTCCTCCCCACACCCAATTAAAACACACAGATAATGTAACCCATTGCTAACACTACCAAGATGTGTCCTAGGGGAGTTGAAGTCAAGCTGCGAGCTTTGTGAAAATATACAGAACTTCTGTTCCACTAAAAAATCTCTACTGACCAAAATCTCTTTAGAGTACACACTAGATGTAGGTTCAATTATTATAACCTGGTGTGATCCATAAAAATATATAAATGTAATATGTAAGAGTTAGCTATTTACATAGCACAGTCCATCACAACCAATTTGGGCCTCACTTTCTTGATTTCCAGGGTGTCACAAGAACTGTTCCATATGTAAGCATATAGCCTCATACCTCAGAGCTGCGTCTCAAATTGGGACACTGATCCAACTCCCAAAAAAGTCAATGGGACTGACTTTAAGAGGAACTGCATAAGGTCCTACATTGGTGGGGAGAAGGAAAATGATTATCCCATCAAACTACATTTGTGTTTGCAAATGTAGTACCCTATTACTTTTCTGTTGGGTACTTACAAGGTATTTTGAAGTCTTGATGATCACAGCCAAATCCAACTAGCAAGGGGAACTGATGGACAACTGACAAATTAGCCGGGGAGTTCACGGTGCTATAACTGGGAGGGGGAGTGGAGGTAGAGAGCAGGAGCCCACAGACCATCAACCAAAGACGCTGGTAGTCAGAACACCAACAAACAGAGGAGAAGGGAGATGGCCACTGAAATATAATTACTGCCCACAGGAGGTAGTGGAAGCCATCGGGGATTCAACAGAGAGAAGTCCGAACAGATGGGAGAGTCCGTATGGGGAGTTAATGGCTGTTACTAGGAAAACTAAAGCAAACCAAAAAAAAAAAAACCTGAAGAAAGAAAAAAAGCTCAGTTAGGAGTGAGAGAAGAAAGCTCTGGTAAAAAAAAAAGACCGGAAAAGAAAGCCGATACCACACTGACCTCAAACGGTTCCAGCACTACGGGGGTAGGACTCTATGACCCTTGTGATTGACAGTGTGATAGGAAGCAGTTAATACCTCACAGACCTTCCCAAACATGTCCCCCATTACCACGGCCAAAGTAGACACTGGAATTTATACTCAGTGATTCCAGAAATTCCTGTAATGGGTAAACTATTCATAAAAGATATAATCTACAAAACTAAGAAAATAAACTGTTCCAAGTTGGATTACTAGGTATTTGCTTTATTTATATATGCGATACTCACTTTGAGACATACATATAGCAGTTTGTAAGAGGAACAACAATCCCATGTAAACAGTCCCTTGCATCTCACTGCAACTATGAATTGTTTCACTTTTATTAAAAATAGAAAAAGATGCAGGAAGGTTTGTCCAGAACGTGAATTACTTAAAATCTTTTAAATACATAATCAAATGCACATATTGCAACATTTACAATGTGTCTCTCTCTCCTAATTAAGAACAGCTCCAAGAAAAATCTAAAACTTTCCCTGTGTATTCAGCGTGTGTTTTGAAGGAAGGTGTTTAAATATTCTCACCCTAATGGGACGTCTAGGATAATGCTGAGGTACTGTTTCTGTACTGGAAGAAGTACAGAAATGTTGACAGAACAGCACAAAGCATTCATGCAAAGCCTGTGGAAAGAGATGAACTGAAATCAGCCATCTGGACAAGAAAGAGGCACAGCCCTAACTTGAAACTGCCCCATGGGATTCAATGTCTTCAAAGATATTTTGTAAGAACAAACGTTTAAACATTTTTAGAGAAAAGAACAGACTGCCAAGGGAAGGGGCAGAAGCCTCAGCCTGCGGGACATGCCGAAATGATCCTGGATGAAGTGAGCAAGGGGATTGTTGGTGGACCCGCACTCAAAAGATCCAGAGCTGCTGCAAAAGCAACTCTTGCTGCATACCTATATCCTGCTTCGTACTGTTTTCAATTCTGCCTTCCCCTGCAGCACAAGTAAGCGGTGTATGGAGCTGTGGGATTTTCATTGTTGGGCTAAGGAATTTCAGCAGCGTATCTGTGGACCACACAACTGTGCCAGCAGCCCCTGCAGGACGCCTGCTGTGTCCGTTTTGTGAGACTGGAAGCTAGGTAATGGTAACAGTCTTTCACTCAGTCGACTTACGCTTGAAGTTTTCCGTTAAGCACACAGGCACGAAACCCAGCCGGAACTGGATCGGCTTTCCATTTACATATATTCCATAACTGCAAAGAATCAGTATCTGATAAAGCACAAAAAAATGTGTATATTGTTTTCGGTATGATTCATATGGAAATTCCATTTGGGCTATACCACGACTGCCTTGCTGGAGAGACAGAAACAGGGATAGATGGGCCTGACCCAAAGAGGAAGACTAAAAACACTCCCAAATGTTGCAAAAGTTGTTATATTGTGCTCTCTTTCCCGGACTGCTGTCTACGTTTTTAATTAAGGAAATATATCCGTAGCAAACATAACCACACTCAGTATATTTCATTCTGTCCAATTTGGAAACAGGCAGAGGTTCAAGTAATATTGTTCCAACACAAAGAGGAAAACAAATCAGCGCATTAATTAAAAAACTTCCAGCACATTCGTTTTCCAATCCAGAAATCAAACTGTATTGTAAATACAGTAAACTAACCAGCTTTATGATTAGACTAAAGAAGTGTCCCACAAGGAGAAAAAAAATGAAGCAGCAAAGTATACAGATTCAACTTTCGGAAAATGAAAGCAGTTCAACCTAACTAGCTATCCCTCTACTACATGTATACTTTGAAGTTGCATTTTAATAGAGAAGTAATAGACATTTAGTGGAAAATAAAGAACATGTCAGATTTTAAATTATTCAGTTTAGGTTTAGGCCTGTTAATTATTCTGGACACTATAAATAATGCAAAATTAAAAGCTACAGAACTTTCTTATATCTCTGTTTTGTTGATTCCACTCCTTTGAGACATGTTTGAGATCAGCTATAAAGCAGGATAGCAGAAATTAAATTTAGAAAAGTTTCCATGTTAGGAAATACAAAAGAATCAAGAGAGGATAGTGGTCACCATTTAGTACTGATTTACTGTTTTTATGACTAATTTAATAATGCACCAAATTCAGACTATTGCCAAGATAAGACATATGACTGCGCTGGTTTTTTTTTAAAAAAATGCAATTCCTATTTTCCTATTTGCTGTGGTCGTTCTGTATTGCTGACTGCTATTAGCATGCAGATCCTAATGGAGTAAATCACAACCTGTGACTACTTAATCATACTCTTAAGTAAACAAGACATTACGTTCCTTAAAGGGGCTATAAAATAGGTCAGGGCTTTGACTACATTCTGTTCCTTCCTAAACCAAATTTAACTGCTGCTTAAGAGTTAGGAGGAGTGAATGGTCTGTGCAGGTGGGTCCCAGATGTGGGGCCTCAGAGGGCGGAGAACTGTTACTGGAAATTTTTCTGTGACATTAGCCATCTGGCCTGGCTGCAGACATTGTAGCAGTAGCAAATAATGTTCACAAAGACGTGAAGTCTACTTAAAAAATACTGTTAAATCTTCTGTTCAGTTCCGGACTGTGGGATGGCATAAAAAAGTGTTATGTGCTGTGAATGTTCAGCTCCACCAAGAAACCAGTCAAGTTTTTCATATATAGTATAACAGAAACTGGTATGAACTTTATTTAGAGCTTTCTTGCCACAACTGCTGTTTCTCAGATAGTCGTGCCTATTCTTGTTTTTTGAATCCCTGCTACAGTGACCACCACTCAGAACAAAACACTCCCATGTGAGAGACAGGAAATTTAACAGAGTGCAGGTTTTTCCCTCCACTAACTCCACAAATATCAGGCACAGGTTTCTAGCACCATGTTTTGGAACTCTACTTCATAAGAAATTCAGATGTTCCTCCAATACCATACCAGACAAACACAAGGCCAATGAAATACCTAAACTGGCTTAATTAGCCAAGTAATTAAGAATTATTAGTAGGGTGACCACAAGGAAATCCACGACATCTGGGATACTGTCCCCTTCCACCCCAAGTCAATGATGCTGCTGCAGGCAGTCGGAGGGCAGGGGCACGGGGACAGTCCAGCGGGAGGTGGAGCAGTCTGCTAACCCATGGCACTCCACCTCCCCACCAGATTGCGACCTGCGAATCCGGGACTTTCATTTTCTTTTTTGCCAACCGGACGGGACCGGCCTTTGAAATCTGGGATTGTCCCAGTTACGGCCACCCTAGTTATAAGTAAAATCACTAGATAATATTCTCAACGCTGTTTTTGTGATGTTAGCAATAGAATTGCCATCAATGCTTAAGTTCTCCTCCCACCACATTTTAAATCAAGCATGTAGCTCAAATGGAATGCATTCTTTTCTATTAGAAAAGATAATAACGTATTTGCTTGAATATAAGATGAGGTCCTCCCTCCCGCTCCAATCAGCATGGGGGGGGAAAACCTATCTGTTTTCCATTTACATACAAGGAACCTCATTAAAGATGCAGAGCATCATTAAACTGCTGCCAAAAGCAGCATGTGCTCAGTAATGGAAACCAACTATGAAATTGATTAAATGCAGCCTACATTGAGCATGACTATAAAACACATGGTCCATATTGGGCAAACATACCAATGGGACCCTACTATAATAAAAAGTTTGTGCAGCCCATCTGAATGAAATATATGGTAGCGCCCATTCAAGCCTATATATAAGCGCAGTCCACATTAGCACCAACCCTTTCAAGTCATGGTGAGCCAATACACTGAATACAACAACTTCTTCAATCCCACAGCTGAAATGTGCCTTTCTTTCTGATTTCCAATAATTTCGGTTTCTTCACTAGCCTTAAATGTTTACCAAACACTACCAAATGGGGCTCCAAACAGATCACACAGTATCCCTCTGTTGCACTCTCTCAGCTTGTTGCATACGACTAAGGTAGCCCTGCCCACCATGAAGTAGAGCCAGAACAGGCTGCCCTGCACCTCATCTGCATATAAATTGTTGAAGGCTCCCAGGCCTCGTGGCAAGAACCCTGGTCCCAGTTATGAGTGGGGGGGCTAACTGGCACTTTGTGGGTGGTATCCACACATACAGAGCTGTGTGGAGCTGTGGGGTCATCATGGCTTGAAATGTTTTTGACTCTGGTGGGGCCCAGCCCACTGAACTATATGAACTACATGAACCTTTTGGCTTTGGACTAATACCAGGTGCTTAATACCTTCAACTCACAGGGACTTTCTTGGGGTAAATATGATCACCTGAGTGATGAATGGGATCAGGAGTGTAAATGAACATGTTTGAAGCACCTGAATACCAGTTCTCTGAGCTCAGCTGTGATCTCTAATATCAGTAATAATATCTAACACTAGTTAGCTATTTATGGAAATGGTTGCAGTTGTGCAAGAAGTAATTGCTGCAGGTCACGTTATTCTTGTTGATATTTAAAACAGTTTAACAGCATACAAATAAAGCAAACAAAACTTTTGACACAACAGCTAAAACTCACCCGCTACACCAAATACATGATTTATTTTGTCCAGCAATGTAACAGAAATAACCTATCACTGTTTGCAGTGAGCTTTCCACTTGGGACCCAGTCATGGTCCAGGACACAAGTCCAAAGTAAGAACAGTTTGTTCATCAGTATTAAAAAAGAAAAAAAGGCCTTCTTCAGACCCAAGGCTCCTTCTCTTACAGCAGGACTCAGACCTAACTTCAATGATGTGTTCCAGCTTCCTGAGTCCTGAGCAACTCCTCTGGAAGATTGGACCTTGGCCCAGCCATGACATCTGTGTGAGTACTTCATAAATACAGGCTCTCCCTTCTCTGAGCTGCTTCCCCTGGTCTCAGGGATCCTGGTTTTCCTATGTTTAAAAATGGCAAATTCTGGGATAAAAATCTCAAATTATCTGATTTAAATCCCCCAATTTGGCAATTAAAATGAAACACCACACACACACACACACACACACACACACACACACACACACACACACACGTATCATATTGATGTATTTACAATTTTAAATCAAATTGGAAGCCTACC
>NW_017728951.1:8377029-8412259 GCF_001723895.1 Crocodylus porosus | reverse complement strand
GGTTTTATCATGGAAAATCAGAGCTCCCCCCACTACCAGGATGTGGGTCCAGCTGCAGCTGTCCCCTACCACTGCTTTAATGGCACTGAGCAGCCCTGATATGCCAATGCTCTGCTCCTGCCATTGCCGCTCACTCCCAAGACATAGCCCCCAGCCCTGCTGGTGCCCCTCACTCCCCACCCACAGCCCCCCGCATTCCCAGCCCTACTGAAAGGGGCCCCAAGCTTAGAGGCTTATGGGGCCAGGAACCCAAGTCCACAGCCCTCTACCCCCTGCAGCAGCGCCTGAACCCCGGCTGCTACTCGCAGGAGGTGGTGGTTGCTGTGGCCCCAGCAGGGAGCGGAGAGCAGGGTGGGGGCGGGCTGCCTGCTGTGGGCTGGGGTTTTTTGACCTTTTCCCTGGGGCCTCCATGGCCCAGCAGGCAGGACCTGGCATAGCAAGGCAGTAGTGCTGCTGCTGTAAGCCC
Organism: Crocodylus porosus; assembly: GCF_001723895.1. Taxonomy (NCBI): domain Eukaryota; kingdom Metazoa; phylum Chordata; order Crocodylia; family Crocodylidae; genus Crocodylus; species Crocodylus porosus. The sequence goes on along the minus strand of NW_017728951.1, from coordinate 8,411,793 downwards.
CACACTGCCATAGCAAGCAGACTGCCATGTCCAGGAGCTGGGGGGGGTGGCACTGTGACCTCTGCTGCTGCCAGGAGGGCAGGGGGCATCTTCCCATGGCAGCGTGGTGCTCGTGGCAGTGGCACTGCACTTTCCCATCCTGCTCTGCTATGCTGGGTCCCACTCACTGGGCTGCAGAGGCCCCGGGTGGAGGGCAGCAGGGCAAAGAGCCGAAGCCCACAGTGAGCAACCTGCACCCACCTCCACACATAAATCTGTGGGGCACATGGCCCAGGAGTATGTGCAGCAGCAGGGATCTAGCCCCTCCCACCCCCAAATGAGCTGCCCGTGGCCCTGTCCTGCTCCCCACCTGGACCCTACATTATGAGGGCCTCAATTCCTTCCCCCTGCCCCAGACTTACCTGTGGGGAGTTCTCTCTAGGCTGTCTGACAGCCATGTGCATGTGCACACAAGCACATGATGCCCCCTGCCTGACTGCCCTGCTCCCACTCCCCAGCCCTTTGCAGGCTGAAACTCTGTCAGCCTGCAAGGGGAAACCTGCCTTAACCCGCATTTTTCTCCTTTAAAGGAGAAAATCTGGGTTTTACCATGTTTTTCCGTCATGACTGGAAAATCCAGATCCTTGGTCCGAACTCAGGGACAAAGCTTAGCCTGTGCTTGAGGGCTAGCCTGAACATGAATGGATTTAAGTGTGTACTAACTGCTTCCTTGGTAAAAGTGGTTTGCAGAAGGACATTTTTTTTTGGTCTGGCATAAAATAGATGGATATCTAACTTGGTTTTCTTTTCTGGGAATTAGTCTATGCAGCAAAACTATTTCCCTTTATTTTTGTCCTAGCAGAGGTGGTGAATCTGAACAGTTGTGTGAACACCTAGCTTAAATGGCAGGTAACAACCTCCTGTGGTGCATACACATGTACTAGCTTTCTGACACTTGAGCCAACTTTTTTAAGTTGACTTAACTGTCAGAATGTACACACAAGCGGAGCAGAGTTGACGTAAATGTGGTGCAAGATAATAGGGTGTATTTTCTTGAGTTGCATTAGTTAAGTCGACTTAGCTCAACATGGCTGCATGTGTACTTTCTGACACGACTTAAGTTGACTTAACATGTGTGTACGCACCTCTGCATTCCAAAAGCAGTAGCACTATTTGTGTCTGGATTTTAACTTGTTCTCAAAGACACTCTCAGAGATGAGGGAAAGACTATTTAATGCTACCACTGTCTCTCACCTTGAAATTGTATTTCTGGAATCTTACGAGAACCCAGAGTATTCTCCTTTTTCTTTCCTCTTTGTCAGCAATGATTTCTTTCCTCTACTCAGGCAAGATTTTTGTGATCTTTTCCTCTATAATTTAAGGTTTCCAGCATCCTTAAGTTCTGGAATGCCATAAGAAGATTCATGTCTATTTCGTGCCATGTTCCTTTATTACTATTTGTAAAATTAATTTTAAAGAGATCTCCCAAGTCACGTTGAAAGAATAAACAGGTGCTTTGGGGAAACATGATGTCTCCCTGAAGGTGCTTCAAGCTATATTTCTAAAAAGGTACATTTCACCTGCGATTCCAAAGGAAATGGCATTATGAGACACCCATTAATCCACCATGACCCAAAACCTCATTTCCATTAATTATAGCAGATCATAATGCTGCTCACCTCTTGATCTCTTTATCCAACTCCTCTGACAGTTTTCAGATAGTTCAACACAGCTCTTTTTAGCTGTTTTTGAACTTTAGTCATGCTTTAATTTATCGAAATCTAACTTGGATTGAGTGAATCCTAAAATTAGTGTATTGAATGATGTTTCCAAAAAACAAAGAAACCAAAACCAAAATCAAACAAAAAAACCCTGGATGCTAAAACCAATGTGTCATAAGGTCAGGCTGAAAGTAAAAAATCTTATTGCAGCCTTTATTAAAATACTTCCTAGCTCACTGTAACACAAAAAGTACACTTAATAATACCATCCTGAAATTTTAGAATAATAGGATTCTGAATCTTTTAATACATTTTTTTGGTCTAAGGAAAAAAAAAACCCCTCTCGGGGGGAGGGGAAGGGGGGGGCTAATGCTTTCTTTCCACATTCTAAAATACTTGGGGATTCCTCTATGAATTTTCTGATTCTGCAGGTTTGCAGAACCTTTATCATTTCCTGATTGACAATGGTAAGGTAATTGGAGTATGCTGGAGTTGCAAAAAACATCTTAAGTACTGCAATTTTTTTAAGAAAGCATATTTTTGTTCTTACAATATCCAGCCTTCTCATGCACAAAAGAACACTTGATTTTGCAAGTAGAATCTTTGTTTTTTGGTATAAGGATGTCATTTCTTTTTCTGGCTAAACTTGTACGTGACTGCAGACCAGAAAAAGTGTACCTTTTGTAAATTCAAAGATGCTAAATCTTCTTTAACTACCTAATTTGGAAAAATGAATGTAGGTAATTTAGACATTTCTTGTGACTTGTTTCCAAATTCTATTCTTCCTGAATTTCATTAAGCTTTTTGGATATTAACTGGCTTTTCGCGCTTATTGAAATGTGCAACTCATGTTTTTTAGACTGAATGAAGATAATATAAATGCTTTTCATGATTAACTTTCAAATTTTTCCGCCACGCTCATCAACCTTTTTTGGCTTTCTAGCTATATTATTCCCCACACAATTGCTGCAAGTCTCAAGATAGCATTTAAAATTTTTCATATTATATGCCAAAATTCAATCCTTCATTCCCTGCTTTAGGTGATCAGTGGAATTATTAAGCAGGTATGTCTATGTGTAAAATTGCCGTACATTTTATTTGTATAAAATAAATTGAAACTGTAAAAGAAGGGAAAAACGTTTGGTTTAAATCCATATTATCCTTCCTCTGGAAAACTTCCTGGAAAACTTGTAAAAAAACTTGTAAAAAACTTTTATTCAGAGAGCTATTTTTCTGCTGTACCATTTCCCATGGTAAAAAAAGTTTTCATATGTTAAAGAAGCCAAGAATACGAGAAAGAAAGAAAGAGTAGTTTAATTTTTGAGGTTGAGATAGGTTACAAAAAGATAAACTTTGTACTAATAAACAGTGAGATCAAGAAATCAGATGGCCTTCTTAATTTAATTACAGTATTCAACCCCCCCCGAAATTAATATCTCAATTCAAAAGAAAATTAGCGAACTATTAGTGGGCCTTATTTTAAATATATTAATATTCACTTTTGAAGTTTGTGAACATGTATGTGTACGTGTTGCACACACACACATTTTTACATGATTTTCTTCATATACAAGATTAAACCAGTTGGTGGATTTACTCCCAAATTACACTGGTGTAAATCAGATGAAAATCAAGCCCATTACTCTCTCTCACTCACTCACTCACACATGCATACACACTTACTTCAAAGCAAAAAAGCAGTCATTTTTAAGGTCTAATACCTTGAATATGTTTGTCTGCAGAACCCCAAACCTTCCCCAAAGGATCTCCTTTGGAACAAGTCTAACTAAGCACAATTTGAGAGTGTAATAATCTCTCTTACAAAAATATGAAGCAGCTCAAAGTAATGCCTAGGCAGAAACCTTGTTTTAAAATCTTAACCCTGGCATTGCTACCAAGGCTTCATAGTATCCTTTGGTTGCTCTCAAAGACCTTCAAGTAGTACCGTACATTCAGTGCAACACACACATAAGTCTTCAGGTCTCCTGCATGAATGTTTTAAAATCTTAACCATGACATTGCTACCAAGCCTCCATAGTATCTCTAGGTCTTTCTCAAAGACCTTCAAGTCGACATTCAGTACAACACATATATAGGAATTCTGGTCCCTGAAATGTATGTGGCCCCTAGCCCAGGTTGTTAGGAGAGCTTTCAAAGCGTGGGGGCAATCTTACTGCTGTCCTCCCTTGCTATTGGGATGCAGGAGACATGAGAAGACTTTCTGGAAACATGGGACTCTCTGGGCACGTCTACAAGTGACACTGTATTGCTATAGCAATGTGCTACAGCCATGTAGTGTCACCAGAAAAATACCATGACACTGCAGCTATGCTGCTGTAGCGACGTGCTCCCTTGGTATAAGTGCAGTGCTGGGGCAACGTAGCAGCTAAAAATTACTGCGCCAGCACTGCACTATACCAAGGGAGCACGTCGCTACAGCAGCACGGAAGTACTAAATGGCAGAGCAGTAACAACAGTGCTATAGGGGCATGTGTAGACGTGTCCACACAGTCCAATGTATCAGTACTGTTCCAAGAAAAATAATTAGTGTTGTCAAGTCAGATACTTGGAAATTGCAAACCAGGCTCTGGCAGGATCTTTCAGGCAGGGTGAACAGGAAAACAATCCTGGAGCCTTTAAACGAAGCTATTTTGGAATTACAAGGTGGCAAAGTGTATTATTGGGAGCAACTGTCAAAGATGTAGGTCACTATTTTTCCCCTCACCTGTAAAATGGCATGTGTGCTGAACCACAAATTCTCCTGCAATCTAAGATTAAGTATTTAAACTTTCAGGGACAGTGCAAGTAGATGACAAGCAAGTGAATAATGTGCAGATAATGCTTCATGCCAAGCATTTTTTAAAATGGAGACCTATTAAATTCATGACAATATGTAAAAAGTCCCCATAATTTTACTATACCTCTGAGCTAAGAAAATATATATTTCATTGCTTAAAAAGGAAGGACATTAGCCCAGGAAACAAAACCATCTACCATGTACTAGCAACTTCTTCCTCATCAAAGGCCAGAGTTCCCTTAGGGATAATAACTGTGTTCGTGCTGCTGATGAGTTTATATAGTGCTTTTCATCTTCATTAATCCATACAATACCCCAGAAGATCTTTATTCCTCAATAACATCAACCATTAATTATTTACATGCTATCAGTTTAATACGTGGTTCTTCTGATGGTCACAGAGGGCCCAACTGTTATATCTGACCACTGGTCAAAGCAGAAGGGGGTGCAAATCTGGAGTGCGCCATCAGGGAAGGCATAATCCTGCTCCAGGCCATGCACCTAACATCCCTAGTCTTATCTGTTCTCCCTTGTATGGTCGGCTTGTTCCACTGTCCCATTTAGGGAGCGGGTTTAGACACAGTACCCTCTACCTCCTCTTCCCACTCCTGCAGACTTATTCAAGAAGGAATTCCTGGGCTCCGCCTGTGCAAGTGGGCTGCAACTGTAACAGACTTCAGTGAAGTCTGCACTTTGATGTATCTGGCCCGCTCTCATCATTTAAAAATAGCCCTGAAAATGTTATCTTAATGTGTCATCTCACAAGGAAATTAGGTTTGGGTTTTAAATAGAACTGTATTGCCACATTGCAGAGGAATAGCAAAATGAAGGGTAGAGGGAATACTGATGTAGACACAGATAACAAAAACTGTAATAAAGTGACATCTCCCAGGTAATTTAATGTTTGTGAACCGTGGGTTTTTGTGGTTTTTGGTTGTTTTTTTTTACCAGACATGGAGAAATTCACTTTGTCTAGTACTTGGCCCCAATCCTACAATCAGATTTGTATGGGCAGATTCTCACATCTGCATGAAGCCCTGCTGACTTCAGTTGGGTTCGGACAGATAGGTGAGTTTACCCGCGCAGATGTCACTGCAGCATCAAGGCCATAGAGGTTGTAAGCAGAATAAAACCATTTTTTCCACTATGAATAGCAACAGTAACTTTATGCAAGAGGTAATGATGTGGGTGATAAGTTAATAACCTTTATAGGACCAGCTGCAGGGTTGGGATAGACTTATACAAGCTTGTCTAAGTGTATCCCATCCACGCAGTTAGTATAATAAAAGATGTCACCCATGAAAATCATTGCTTCTCACATCTTTTCTGGACCATCACAGTTAAAGCATCACTTGAACACTCACTTTAATAATCTAAGGGGATCAGTCCTTTATACTGTACGTAAGTCTTCCTACCCAGGAGGGCAAGATTTAGTTTTGCCACCAGTCTAAAAGATGTGAATGGCAACTTGATATTAACAGATCCATCCTGTGTTCTGCTAATTTAAACTGCAGGACGTTTTAAGTTGGAATCAAGAGATTCCCAAATATGCATCCTGTGCCTCAATATCATAACACAGCAATAATGTACAAAACCCAAAGTCAGTGTGACATTTTACCAGTGCAAGATGATGGGGTGCCATGCAGTAATGATTCAAAAACGGAGAGTCATACAGTCATAGGAAAGGAGGGCTGGAAGAGGTCTCAGGAGGTGATCAAGTCCAACCCTTTGCCTAAACCATCTCAAACAAAAATTTATCTTACTTGAATTTTAAAGCTCCAGTGACAGAGAGATTACACAACCTCTCTAGGTAATCTGTTCGAGCACTTAATCAACCTCATAGTTAGGAATTTCTGAGCTAAATCTCCCTTGTTGCAATTTAAGTCTATTACTTCTTGTCCTCTCTCTTGTGGAAGCAGAAAACAACTGTTCACCATCTTCTTTGTCATAACACTAATTGTATTTGAGGACTCTCACTAAATCTCTGCTCAGTCTCGTTTTCTCTAGTCTCAGTAGTCCCAGTTCTTTTTTTGTTCTCTGGACGCCTTTCAATATGTCTCCAGCTTTTCTGAAGAGCAGCACCCAGAACTGGACACATCACTCTGGGTGACGCCTTAGTGGCACAAAGCAGAAGTGGGAGAAACAACTTTCCTGCTTTCTCCTTTTTAAGACAGACTTTGCTCAACTTCCCACCTGGCAGCTTTTGACACCCATGTCCTGCTTTCTCTACAAACAGCAAAATAATGCATAAGCGTAAGTGGCAGTTATGTAGGAGACTGCAACATACTGGGCCTAACACCAATATGTGGTCATTTATTATTCATATATGCTGCACTGTATACTTCATATTTAAGGGGTCTTATTCTCTCATGAATGCAGGGAACACTTACCCCTGTAATCCCCATGACTGCTAGTAAGTATTACCTGTGTAAGGCTCCTCTGCATTAAGTGAAGAATAAAACCTCAAAAGTCACACAAGAACCAACTGCACATTAAAAGAAATTAAAATATTATGAGCAGAAAATGTCTTCATTTGTATGTCCCTGCTGTATTTCACTATTACAGAAAAGAAAGTCAATTCTGCTGTAGGTAAGCGCAGACTATAGATTTATCTAATAATGTATACTGAAGCTGGTGAAAATATTTCAAATCTGCCTAAGGTTATAAAACTATAAATCATATTGAACTATACCGCTGTAGTAAGCCATTTTCCCCTTAATGGTTTTCTATATTTTATTGCTTCAATAAAATCCATCACCTATCAACCCAAGAACTCTAGTCACATACCCTAAGGTTACTCTCAATTAATGCACAAAAAAATAGGTTTCAGAAATTTTAAGGTTATGACACAAACCCACTAGAGGTACAAGATACAGGAATGACAGACTATCCAGTCTTACTTTTGAAAAGAAAAAACATATTCTTCAGAGAAGTTTATGAAAGTTGACATGAAGCGTAATTTCTCTAGAGGTTTATGCTAACAGATGACAAAAATGGACTGTGATGAACGGCACTGTATCCATTTCCATTTATTTATGTATCTGCCTACAGCATGCAGATTATTAATTACAGATGTGGGGGTGGTCAAACAAACTTAGAGAGAGAGAAAGGTTAATTTGCAAGAAGGGCTGTCTATATAATAACCACTAACATTTATGTACTGTTTTTGTTCCAAAGGATCCCAAAGTGCCTTGTAAACTGACTCTGTCATTGAAATGACACCACCAGAGGTGGAGGCACGTAATCAAGAGGTGCGTATCGTATTTCACAGAAGAAAAATGTTTGACCAAGGAATTCAAAGTAAACTCCTTTTTTCAGACAGCTGCCCTGGGACCTGTCTCTTTTGCACACAGTACCTCTAATTCTCCATGCTTCATCCAAAAGACACTTCCCCAGTAAACTGCAAGGAACTCTAATAATCTGTCCAAACTCGCTTTCCATGACTGCTCATTTAAGTTAACGTAGAGTTGGAGTGCTGTTTTAGCCCCACTGGAAGTGTCTGAGGCAAGGATTTTCTGTTATCTTTTATTAGAGCAACTACATAGTTGGAAGAAGTGCTGGTTCAGACCTGAAGAAGGGCACTTCATAAGTCTGAAAACTTGTCCAACATCTCTCCCAGCTACACAGTTGGGCCAAGAAAAGATATCACAATATATCCTTGCTTATCAGACATTTTGTTAATATCTTTCAGAACACAAAGAAAAACGTTATATACTGCATTTATGCAAATCCAAAATGAGGTGCGTCCCCCTCCCCATTCAACATGGGAAAAATGCCTCATCTTGGATTCAAGTACCAGCCTGGAGAGGGAGGCTGCTGCGGCCCTGGCTCCAGCCTCAACCCCAACCTGGGCCAGGTCACAGGGCAGGGACCAGAGCTGAAGCCACCATCTGCCCCAAGCTGGGTTTGAGGCCGGAAATGTTGCTCCTTCTGCTGCCTGGCCAGAGTGGCTCAAGGTGGCATGTGAAACAGGGGAGGGGATGCATGAGGGGTGCAAGAGAGACTGTTCAGTGCAGCGTGGGAGTATAGGGGAGGTTGCGTAGTGTGCAGCTCTGGGGAGACCACACAGCAGCAGGAGAGCTCCTATTGCTTTGGCTGTGGTTCCAGTTGCAACCCAGAGCCAGAGCTGCTGCCTCCCCTGGGCTGGGGTCAGGGCTGGAGCGGGAGCTACTGCAGTTGTCTGGCCATCGTTGGAGCCACTACGTGCTCCGTGCCTTGGGCTAGAGCCAGAGCTTCTACATAGGATAAGGCTAATGGTGGGGGTGGAGTGGGGTTCAGACAAGCACAAAGAGGGCAAGTGGCAGGAAGGACTGGCACTGGGGGGGGCAGAAAGGGTCAGGGGAAGAGAGAATTAGTAGGTGGTAGGCAGGGGATGAGTGGATGGGAAGCTGCGGGGATCAGTCTGCTGCCCTTTACTGCTAGCCCTGCTACTGCCCCCCCCTGCAGTCTGCTTCTCTACCATTTGTCCTCTGTTGCTGCTTTCCCCACTGCAATGGTGTGTGTGGGGTGGGATGAATTTAAGACACCCCTCCACTAATATTAGATTCTGTACATGGAAAATTATAACAAGTTTGTAAGTTTCCATGTATAGCCTAACTATTGGGAGGTTGTCTTAAATCTGAAGTTATTTTGGATTTGTGTCAATACGGTCATTAAAAATTTTAAATACATATACCCACATAATTTTTTTAAGGGTGTGACAAGAGCACATAAGGCACCTTCCTGTAAAGCACCCTGGCTGCTACCAACACTATTATTTCTTTTAGGGATGTCACTTTTAGCAAGTGTTTTCCTAAACTTCTCTCTGGTGATAATCCCAAATAGGTCATTGTTATCAACCTGAATTTCTCTCTCTGCAAGTGGCATAGTTGCATCAATTTTGACAAGTTCTGTCATTGTTTGCTTCACTGACATCCCACTCTTCATTTAGAAGAAAAAGGTGAGGATCCTCCTTTGTAGAAACCGGTTAGAGGCTGTAAACAATGGAATGACTGCTTGAAGAAACCAATAGCTGGATCTCACTTGCAGGGTTTTGGAATTGTTTCAGATGCCTCAGGAAATCATCTGTTTTGTCATCACTTGAAAGAAATAAATCTTAAGAAGGGTCTATTGAAGAAAAGCACTCTCAATAGCTTGTTCAGGATTTAACCAGCTGACAGTGAGGCATTTCAAGATTTTTTTTGCATTTATATATCACAGATGTCACAACTCTTAAAGAATTCCTTTCCTTGCAAGCTGCTGTTGAATGAGTAGTGCAGGTCTATAACAATCTTTTATATTAAATGCAGTCCTGCTGCTGTATTTTTGCAACAACGGTTGTGGAGTACATTACATGGACATCCAATCCAGAAACATGTTTTATTCTCCTCCAGTATTCTACTGTTGATTGAACTAGTCACCTGTGCTTGATGCAAGCATTACACACTGAACACACAATGCACAACAGTATTCTTCCTTGGTATATACCTAGACTTAACTGTTTTGCCAACTTTAGATGGTTTTACTATTTCTGCTCCTTGAGAGGCACATTAACAATAATTTGGTTGCAACTTTCTCATGATTCACATTGAAAATGTTTGCAGGCAATGCGTTGTATGGGAATCATTTAAACCATCTGTGGCTAGCAAAAAGAATCTATTCTTCGTTCTTGAGATCTTGCTTTCTAGAAAGCAGCGAGCTAATGTTCCACCCAAAATAGTTTTGGTCTGAGTGCAAGCGTAGTCATTGGCAACAACAATGTTGTAAAAAGAATTTCTTAGCACTGGACTCAAATGCTCAACAAATGCATTTTGTATCATGCATTTCACAATTCACTTTCCTTTACAGATCTAATGGGCTAGATTCTCTCATCTACTGTGACAGACTATTTGGTTGGTGCACAGTGACTGTATTTTGCCCTGGACAAAACTCCTTTTCAAGGAGAACTCTATCAGAGGCATGCCGTGACAGCAAAAAGGTGTAGTAGGGCAGTGGAGCCAGCCTCTTTGCCAGGGGTGGCACAAATTAACCACCACCCTCCCCAACTGGTTGCTTTGCTTTTTACTCCCTGCCTGATCTACTGTTCTACTTTCTTCCTTGTGCTCCCTGCCTCATTTGCTGCTTTGCTTTCTGCTTCCTGCCCTATCTGCCCTTGTGTTGCTTGTCCTTTCTTGTCTAATGCATGCCACACACACAGGCTGCCTGTGCCACTAGTGGGACTTGTGTACTAGAGCAAGTAATCACAACTGAGTAGAGCACCCCCAATGGCACACAGCAACCAGAAGTGGTGTAAGAAGTATAAGTTAGAGCAGCTCCTTAGCTGCTCTAACTTACCGAAAAGCCAAAGAGCAAAGAGCCCAACAGCTGCAACAATGCTCAGCTGCTGGAAAACATCTCTCCCTGTGTACAAACAGTACACAAAGTATGTTTCCTATCTGATGATTGGCTTTATGTACACCTGCTGTTTTGCACAGTTATGCTAAAAATCTGTGCCAAACCTTTCATTGTACCAGCTGTTTGAATCTTCTTGTGTATCTGATATGAAGCATATGACCATGGTCCATATGCAAAACTGCTTGCTTGACTGACTCATCTGAATGTATTGCAACACTGTACATACTCAGCAACACTGTACATACATTTCCTCAGACCTCCAGTTTCATGGAAAGGATCCTATAATAATATACTAGTGATACGGACAGGTCACCAGTCAGATGTAAACTGCTGAAATCAGTGTGTAAGGGATGTATTCTGGCAATACAAATATAAATTTTTGTAACCTAAACTTAGTTTAACAGCACAAAATTTATGATGCTGACAAAAATAGAAGTGTGAATTTAAGTTATCACAGGGTAAGCAAAAAGTCTTGTTTGGAAAATTTCCCTATATTGATGGGCAAGAGCAAAAATTTCTGACAAAGTTTGTATGTTCTGCATTTTGCATACTTAAGGATTTAAACAACAGTTTGTGCACTTTTTTTGTGGAGCACAAAAAACCATGGAACTATGATGGCTTAGCCATACATGAGTCTCCAGGATTTTGTTATACCAAAGTGTGATGAGAAGATTTGGGAAACACACATTATGAATTGTGTGGACTCCATTCCTGCAAATCCAGACACTTCCACATTGCTCCTTAAATACATGTGCACATACCCAGTAGATGTACTAAAGAAAAGAGACTAAACCAAAGACAATGCCCAATCACAATAATAAAAGAGCACAACAACCACTTGATTCAAGTTTTCCATTCATTAAGGTTGCAATATAAGGGAATTTATAAAGCCCCTCAAAACTGAGCTTTTAATTTTGTCCCAGTTTTGTTGGGGATAGCTAGTTCAGTCTTGACTGCCTCTCTGTCTCAACCTCTTTTAGATTGGTCAAGACAAGTTTTTTTTTCCAAATCAGAACAGCTGGCTAGAGAAGCCCTCCACCTCCTCCTTTTCTCTGTAACTTTCCCTTAAAGCATAATGACTTTTAAATCCTTCTAGGCTCAAAGCCCAGTGAGCAGTAAAGCACTAAAGCCCAGCACAAAGTGATATTTATTTCTCTTTGCTATTATTTTTTAATATAAAAATCCAATGGAAAAATAACCCCAATAACATTTGTTATAGTGAGAAGTAGATTTGAAGCACTTATGAAGGGTGAACAGTGTTCCCATGCTCTGTAACTGGTGTGGTGGTATGCCTGTCACAAAAGCCGAAAGTCTTGTGTAGGCACATACTGATGATGTCTTTTCTTCAAAACTTGTATGGAGCTATTTAGATTAAATCTTTTAGAGAACTGGTCATGCCACATCCTCAATGAGGAACGGATAAAAAGGAGCAGTCTCAATAGTTGCATAGTCATTTAATGCTGAACTTGGCAGCATTTGCCAGAAAGGAAAGACAATCTTACAGGTAGTTAGGGCAACGAACAAGTAAAAAACTATGCCGTAGAAAGGCATAGGGCATTAACAGCCTGCTCCAAAAAGATCATTGTCCAAAAACACCAGAATACTGCCACTGTCCCTATTACTAGTCTAACAGATCCTTAGAAACTACTTCAACAATAAATATTTAGGTTTGAAATCCTGTGCTGTCCAGTAACGGGTGCAGGAGATTGTAAGATGGTATATTTGGCTTCGCTATTGTGTGACCTACCACACAGCTGTGGTGCTAAGCTTCATCAGTCAACTTTGGCAAGGTGCTCAAAGACCCTTGGATAGAAAAAATATGATTTTATGACCTCATTTCAAAAAATTAAAAACAGCTACTGAGCAAGTAATTAAAGGCAAAGTTGGTTATTTAAAGAAAATGAAACTAAAAGTCTAAAGCCCTAATTCATCAAGGTATTTAAGGAGGTGGTAAACTTTAGCTACATAAAGTTGATGCCCTTCTGAAATTAACAGTGCTATTCACAAGCTTAGATTTAGGCACATGATTAACATGAGGCTTACCCAGAGGCAGATCCAGGGGAGGTGCAGTGGTGCAGCTGTACCCCCCTTTTGATTCATGTTCCAGGCAAACTTTAAAATCAGCTGCTGGGAGAGCCACTGGCATTTCTATTCAGGCACTGCTGGGAGAGTCAAATGACTTCATGACTCATTATCATCTCCCTGATTCCTGCTAAACTCTCTCCACTCCACAGGTTTTAACAAACCTCCATCCTTTTAAATGGTCTTGATGTTCCACTATATAAACTAGCCTTTCTTCTGCAATTTAGCTACCTGCTAGCCATTACTCATCATTTGTCTTTATTTTACAGACCTGCAGACTGTTTTTAGCTCTAGCTGAAAACCTTAACTTAAGTGTTGGATTATTAACTCAGATGGTGAAATGACCAACACTGAAGTAGTAGAGGCATGATCAAGATGCTTAAAAAGATTACATTTTGTTTCACAAATCTGAATAAGAGAGGTACGTTTAACTACAATGACTACCAGGCTACAGACCCCCCTATGGAGACTCCCCCTACCCAGGCTCCAAACCCCCCCCCACACCCCCACAGCCTCTCACACCTTCACAAATTCCCCCTACACACTCTACCCCCCCAACCATACAAAGTACTTGAATAATTTTGCATAATTTAGAGTTTTCCTGCACATTATTTTGAGTTTTTAGCTGTGCGATTATAATCATGATTAACTGTGATTAATTTTTTTTAATTGTGCAATTAATCACGATCAAATTTTTTAATCCTTTGACAGCCCTAGTTTATATATAATCCAGCAAATTAGGGCATATTCCAATAAAGTTATCTTTGTTTTTGCTCTTATTTTAAGCTAAATAATACAGTGTTAGTTCCCTGGCATATTAGTAAAGCTTCTAATTTTCTCTTTAACTGAAGAAAAATGTGTTTTATTATATGTCATGATGTGCCACACCATCTGCACTCCCCTTTTCAAATCCTAGATCTGTTCTTACTTTTGTATTTGAAGCCCCATCAATACACTGTAACCTCACATACTGTAAGCTACCCAGTATTAGTTATGTTGGCTAGGGACAGAAATTACACTTAAACTGGTGTAAGTGATCAGAAACTGGTTTAAATCTGTAACACAACTGAAGTTCAGTGCACATAAACCGCTTTCAAAATGGCTGAAAGCGGTTTAAGATACACCTAGGTGAATGTAGTATCAGATTTAGCTGACTTAGGTTAAACCAGTTTATTAAACTTCTGTCTCAGATCCCCTCCAGATTCAAGTTAACCCACAGACTTGCAGCATCCCAGCATACTCTGCACCTCCCCCTGCAGCCCCTCTTGCAGGGTGGGGTAGGTTAGCTTTGACCTAAGATGTATATACTCCAGCAAAGCAGGGAGACATGCTGTACCTTCCCCACTCCAGCCCTGGCTTCTGGCCTTTGCTACTGCAGGCATGTGGCTGCATTTCTGAAATCAAAAGTGAATGTCTGTTCACTTGCTTATTGGTGCAATCTGCACAGCTTAGACTAACCTGCAAACATCGAATCAATTCAGCCTTGGGCTTCTGACTAAATGTACTTTGCCATTAAGAGCCCTGAAAGACATGTGCTGCTGGCACAGTTTTCAGAACTCTGCTTACTTATCTGGCTCTAAACAAGAAAAAAAAAAAGACACAATGCTGGAAACTGTGCTAGCAAACAAAGGTCTGTCTATGCTAAAGGTTCCAGGGTTACTAACCCAAGTGAAGCTGAACCAGTGCTAACAAAACTAAGAAACATTTCCAAAATGACCAACTTAAAGTCAAATTAGCTGCTAAGAAAGAACAGGTTGCAGTTGCAGTTTCTGATAATCATCCTTAAACAGTGCAGAGAGGAACTGGCCTTTTGCTGCCTTCAGAGCATGCGTATTGTACGCTCTATTGGTTTAGGTTAGCTTCTAGGGGACAATTCTGGTCCTCTGACTTATTTTCTTGTTACATTTCTTTTCCCTCATTTTTACTACCCAAAGGGAAGTCAGTGTCTTTGACAGCAAGTGGCAGACACTGAGCTCATTCTTGTCCAGATGTGCGTGTTGCCTAATTGTGTATGTGGGGCTTCTCTTCCAAACTTTTAACGTTTGGTCATGTGCTCTTCTTCATTTTGTGCTCAGGTACTTTGTCTTAAAACCCAATTGAATAAATATATAAATATATTGAAAGCATATCAGGTTTTCTAACTCGCCAGATTAGAATAAAATGAAATTTGAAGTCTCAAGGAAACAGTCACCATAAGGAAGAATGCCAGAAGTCTTCCCTGTGATACAAGACAACTCAGAGGAATTCTCAGCATCTGGTACAGGTCAGCTGAATCAGCACCATCAGGCTACTCAACATAAAAACAGTTTCCTTAAAAATTGCTTCTCCTTTGCTTCTTTCTTCTGTAGTGGGAATGTAAGGACAGAGTCACAGAAGCGGTTAAATCAGCATCCTTCCCCTACTAGGAACTGTGTGTCTTTTTTTTCCAGGAGCAAGGGAAATTTGTTTGTTCCCTGGCAGAACAGTAAAATACCTCCTCTGGTATTTTCTTCAATGCACAGTAGTCTCATAGTGTAAGCTGAGGTGAGCCACATGAGTCCATGCTCTGGGACAACCTCTCCAGCACAGAGGTCTGTACAAACTAATTTTACTTCTCCCAGTGTTCGGTGAGCTCTATTTTCTGAATGCCTTTGCACTGGTTTACTTTAATTCTTCTTGCATGTATAAACCTGGCCTCCCGCCCTCCTGATCTCATCTCCCTTCACAGGTGTGGTTCAGCTAATCATGTACAAAGATGAAGGACAGCACCACCTCAGCGCCTCTTCAATTCCTTTCCAAGTGACAGACTTGATTTGTTTAATTTTCTTCTCTCTTTGGGGACACAGCAGCTCTTCTATAATGCTACTACTATGACCAGTAAACATATGACCCGATGGCTCTTCCTTTTCCATCTTCTGCTTGAGCTATTCCAGTTGTCTATTTTAATGAATACTTAAATAGATGACCGTCATCATGAGATGGTGCTTCCTTTCTGCATCTCCCAAGAGAAAACTTTTAAACTAAACACAATATACTAAAAGGAAACATCAGAGATCCAAAACACCAGTTTCAGAATCAAGTGAGCCAACAGTGATAATGAATTCCTTATGTATTAGTAGCAACCCAGCCTCAGACCACCTTAAGTGCTCTGTACAAATTCATAGTAGAAGCATGTACTCATATCTACTTTCTTTATAATGCATGCTGCTTTAATACTACAAAACCTTTACAAGGTGTATTTTAACTGTGTACATGCTTATAAGCATTACCCTTACTCTCACAAATAGCTTTGTTTAGAATTTAGGAGCTGACACTATTGAGCCATATAACAAACTCACATCCCTCCCTCTGCAGTTCTTACAGCTGGTATAATATTGCAGGGGTGTTAATATATTCCTTGTCAGTCATTCAAGAACTTTCACTCAGGCTTTCTTTGGGCTAGTATCGTCCCTACCCAGCATGGAGTCAGCAGGCAAACCCCGTCCTTCCTGGTTCCTGACCCCTGATCTTCAGCTCAAGAGCATCAACTGGCAAGGCTTTGTGCTGGTTTCTCAGCCCTCTCCCAGGACCTTACACTAGCTCCTACTTAGCAGTCTTCTTCTGATTACTTCTCCCTCTTAATTTACCTTAATTGCCCTACTCTCCTCATTAGATCTGATTTGGAAGCATCAGCCTTCTTATAGGGGAGTTAAGACCCACTTTAAAGAAGTTAACAAGCCATTTTTAGATCATTATTCTCCATAGACATATGTACATTATCTCCCTACTGTATTCACTTCCATTGATTTTAAAATCACCGTTTCTATTTTTCATACAACTATGGATTCAACTGCAAATGAGAAGAGCATATAAAATTTGATAATCTATAATAATTTAAAACATGCGATAGTTTATCAGAATTATTTTTCACACATATCCACAAGTGAGCTGCAAAGAGTGTCTTCGTATTGATAAATCACATCTGTTTTCCTAAGAGGTAAGTGTTTTTAAGAACACTACAACAACATGATGAAGTTTTACAGGTTCTAATAAAGACCTTGACCAAAACTGAAGCAATCTCTTTAAGGCTGAATGCAACACACCAGTAAGGGTTAGGTAGATCAAACTTAATAGGAACAGAATACACTGACTGACACACTCTGAACAATGCCATGGTGTTTTGGGTGTCCAACGTGATGTGAGGGCAAGACAAACAGCCACTAATACAAACACCAATATCAATCTGAAGAGTCTGATTGCAATGTCAAACTTTAATTGAAAAATAAATCAGCATAACTTTGGAAAAGCATATTCAATTTTTTTTAAGTATTTAGGTATATACACATTCAACAGAATAGTAGGACCAAGAGTAAGACTTTCTTTCAAAAAGGAAGTGAAGAATTCAGTGTGGCAAAGATTTCAGGATGTGTAATTTTACGTAAGCTAATAAAACTATTTATGAAGAAAAAAAAAGTCTGAAGATCTGGAGCTTTTACTTCTTAATAACATATGAAGTCTGCCTTTGACTTGCTTCTAAAACAAGCATTTTGATTTATTTACTAAATCGGTCTGACTCACTACTAATTCAAGTCACTAGCCTCATGGGACTTCTATACACATAGAGGGAGCGTGCTCCAATGCGCTGTAATCCCAGCGTGTCAGAGCAGACTTGATTAATCGAGACTGCTGGACCATGGAAATTAACGTGCTCCAGTAGCCTCCAGTGTCACGTGTATCAGGGTCCCCATGATAAAAACTGGCAGCGGGACGCTTTAAACTAAAGCCCATTCAACAAGCTTTAGTTTAAAGCAGGGATGTCCAGCCTTTTTGAATGTGGGGCCGGATCATGAACTTTTTATCACCCAGTAGGCCGGCAAGCCATATTCAAAGACCTCACAGGAAGCGGTATCACATCACCCCCCTGAAATGAAAGTACAGTGTTTACTTTCATTTCCCATCGCAGCACCTCGGGTCTCAGAAAACAGCTTGGAGGGCCGCATGGCGGCCCGCAGGCTGTAAGTTGGTCACGCCTGGTTTAAAGTGTCCCCATTTTTCAGCACAGGGACGCTTATACACATGACGCCCCAGGCGCCTTTAATTAACCTGTGCTAATTAAAGTGCCCTCCCATGCCTCCAGAGCACATGTATAAACGCTGTAGAAGAGCATAGACCGGGACACCTCCACAAAAACAGGGTGAGGTTCTGTGAAGCCTACAGGGATCTTTTGAGCAACTTTGACCTTCTCTGGATCAAGCCCATATGGAAGATAAAGAGTTTGTGAATAAGCTTCTCCTTAACTGAGCTACTAAGCAATACTTAAATGTGAGTATCATTCCTGTTGTTTATTTTACATGGAAGCTCTCTGTTCATTAGGTTTTTCTTTCAGAAATTCCAAATTGCACAACTTCCAATTAGTAAGCGAAATTCCTTTTTATGTGTCTGCTTTAGAAATGTTAATAAATAGGTCTGGTTATAATAGCCTAATTCCTAAAGGTACAGGACAAAAAAAATCTAGCACTTCATGAAATATTGAAATACACTTAGAAATTTGACAATTATCTCCAGAGATGTTTGGTAAAATTTGAAAGCAAATAAATAGCAAACATTTCCTGTACTCATTAAAAAGCTGAGAAACAGAGAACAGAATCCTACTTGTTATCCATTTGACAGATATAACCTATTATTTTTAATAATGCACAAGCATTTAATGCATGGAATTTACAGCTTCTTTTGCATAAAGGAACCATTGGTTTGTAGATCTAATTTTTTTTAATGCAGTATAAACAAGTTGGACCTGATTATTTTTGCAGGAGTTTGGGGTAAAATCTTGGCTTCAAAGTCAGTGGTAAAACTCCCATTCATTTCAATGGAAGCAAAGTTCACCTGAGTGCAAAGTGTTTGCCAAGGGTATCAAACAGTGTCTCTAAAAAACAGCGATACATGTTAGCCCATCTTTGCAGAAGTGTTTGAAACAGCAGTGTGACGGACAGAACAGCTGATGCTTGTCAGAATAGCTGACAATAACCCATGTTTGTTCTGCCATTAACTATTTGTCTTGTCAATCAAATGGCAGTGTGATACATACACATATGGCTGTCCTCTAACTGATATGAATCATTAAAAATGTCACAGCACTTCTCAGTGAGGTCTACTTTTGGGAAGGGAGAGAGAATAAGCACTGCTGAAACGTAGCATTAACAATACAAACATGCACTGACATTGCTAATAATTCTGGTTTCAGTCCTTTTGTTGATGCTGTGGAGACAGTGGGATCAAGCCCACTAACAGCAAAAATAAAATGCAAGTTCAAGAGCTTACAAGCGAAGATTTCAACATGTAGATAAAGATCTGCCTTCCTTATTCCAACAGTAGTAAGATATTGCAACTGATTTTAGTGGATGCACATGCCTGTAAGGCAAAGCAAAAAACACTGGCACATATCGCATCAGAGTTTATTGCTCCTGGGCGCCGCATGTACACATGTGCTCAGGACCACAGCATGTTGAACCAGCCCCTGCAGGCAAGGTCCAGATGGGTCAACCTACTAGCCCAAGGCTGCTCCAACCTGGCTCACTGTGCTGCAGAGGGGCTGGCTGGGGTATGAGGGTGCTCCAGAGTGGGGCTAGCTGGCATGCAGCCCCTGCACTGAAGCACCCTCTTGCCTCAGCCAGCCCTGTCAGCATCCACACATGTGCTGCTGCACACTAATAAACTCTGCAGCAGGATAGTACTTGTAAATACAAGTACTAACTTGCTGTGCAGTCTATTAGTTTTCTGTGCAGTCTATTAGTTTCCCGTGGCCTACGATATGGCCACACGTATAGACGCAGAGATATTTACTGCGGAGCTAATTAGGCAACCTGCAGTAAACATCTTGTGTAGAGGCTCCCAGTGAGTGGGGAAAGATGATCGTTAATACAAAGGGCTGTTGTTGACCAGATGGAATAATTAAACTATGCCTAGTCTTCCTAGTCATCGTGGGGAATGCATAGGGTGTTTAGTTGTAAAGCGGGCTGCTGTCCACACCAAATATATCCTTTTATGCTATACTCTATCACATATTTATCAAGATTCCCTTTCCACAAAAAAAGAAATAAGTGCACCTGCATGAAATAATATATATTTTTTCCTACCGTTATAATACAATACAGTACAATCATCCAAGTATTCTCGTACAGAAGGACAACATTATGAATAATTGTGGTCACATTACTATTACTTATTTTCTTTGAGGAAGCAACCCCCACTGGTAAAAACAGACAGGGATTCCAATAAGATACTGGTTCATTAAAAGAAAGGGCTGACAAATCTATACATCAGTAAATTAGTGTGTGGGCAGCTGCCTGAAGCTGATCAGGGAATTGTAATGCTAGAATAAGGGAAATGAGTTAAAGGGAAGAGGCTAGTGGGAAGTCAAAGGTGCATGATGCATTTTGGTTATCACATGATTCCACAGAGTATCATAAGACTCTTCACTTTATCACTCTGCTCCAGTTGTGTCATAGGTAATATCTTTACAGTGAGAACAACCTCCCAAAGTTTTCACAAGTTAGTAGGGGGGGTCCAATTTTGGGACATTATCTTCTCTACCTTCAGCCAACCTCCTGTTGGGATTTCTTTTTAATGGAAGTTTATCACTCAGTTGGTGCTCATCATAGTGTTTGCTGTCTGAAGCCTCCACCTTCAGATTTTTTACCTGCAAATCAGTCTGACTTGTGCATCACCCACATGGAAGTTCATTTACCAAACGATTTGCTATCTTCCTACTGACACACAATAGAGAGTTTCCAGAAACTGAAGCAAATTTTGAGCTCATCCCCTGCCTTTCTCCTGCATGATGAAGCAGGGGGCTCAGCACCATCTCAGTCCTGGGAAGGACCTCCAGCTGCAGGCTGGGGAGAACAGGATGGTCATACCACAGAATGTCTCTCTATTCATGTTTGTATTCACTCCACATGACTAAACTGATAAAAATATATTTTGGAGAATATTTTTTCATGCCTTCCAATTTATTTATATATCTAACAGTCAGATTATGTAACATGCTGCCCTGATCATTGTATTTACATTAGAGTTTACCAATGTCCATCCTCTATAGCTGCCAAGTTAAATTCTACAGATCTCCCTCCTACAAATGTTAGCTTGCTAACCTCTTTATTAGTCACCCTAATCAATATTGCTTCAAAGGACTATCATGCATTTGGGAGCCATTCTAAGAATTTGTGAACACTGGGCACACCTACATGTTCATTAATGCACAGTATTTACTGAACATTTAGTTTAATACAGGCAATACATTCTCGTATCTTCCGCAAATGGTGAAATCTGCGAATAAGGCACTGTTCATGAATGCCGTGCCCCCAGTGGCTGGGGGGTGGGAGGCATGGCTCCGGCAGTGGCAGCGGGAGCCCAGCAGCAGCAAGCATGGAGCTCCCGAGGACCTCCTGTAAGTGTATAAAGTGTATTTAAAATGTGGGTTTGGCATTCGTGAATATTTGAAACCGCAAATGCTGAACTCGTGAATAGCGAAGGTTTCCCGTACTTGCTTAATGAAGTATTAACTAAATGTGCGGTAACTAGTTACTGAGCAGTAGCACCAGCACATGGTTTTTTTGTGACTTATTGTACAACAGCCTAACAACATTGCATAATAGCGTATTAGCAGGGTTTTTGACCAGCATGGTACTGCACAATGTTATTAGGCTATTGTGCAGTAAGCGTCTTGTCTAGACAAGCCCACTGTACTGTATTTTCATTTTCTTCCATTTCCCTTCCCCCCACCCCAAATTAGTTATAGTCTGGATTTGGGTGATATTGCAGAGACATGCAAAAGACAGGAGGGCATTTTCTTTTTTCCTTCCTCTATCTTACACTCTGTGGTTGAGATCCAAGTACTGAACTTCATGCAGCTACAGTACATTAATAATAGAGAATGCAGCAATACAGAGGGGTTAGTGAGCATCTGCCCTCCTTGTCCCATGCACCAGCTTATTTGTCACTTATTTGCTTAATCAGGAGTCGCATGGAAAAGCATATTTGACCCCTTGCATATAGCCACAGAAACTAGCCAGATTTCCAGTCTTTGCCATTCAGAGGATGAAATTTACCCCTTGGAGGCCTCCATGGATGACTGCGTAATCAGAATGCTGCAGGAATGCCCATGTGACACAAAGGGCATTATGATGACCCCATATAATCTAGGGTGTGATGTTATGTTATGCCATGGGATTCACTTTTTAGCAGATCACTGGCCTCAACAACCTATGCAATGGACGGGGAGGGGCTTGCTAGCCCTTCTGTATTGTTGCAAACTTTAGTGCTAATCTACTCAGTCTGTTCAGAGCGAATTGCATTTAAACCACAGAATGCAAGTCCCAAAAGGGTGTAGTGCTAGTAACCAGACTGGACTCCCCAAAACAGCCAGGGAAAGGTAAGTAAGCCTGAGGCCATGCTTTCTTAGATGCCAGGGAGTAAGCAAAACTGAACCAGCACAATGGGGATGTGTTTCTCTTCGCTTTCTGTTGGAATTCCAGCCATATCAGTCTTTGAGGAATCTTGCTATACAGATGCAAACTGTATTCAGCAATGAAGGATTCAACTTAACAGGAGTAACATTGTCGTTACTTTCTAAAAGTGTTAAAACAAGCATTTCTTAGGGAAGATAATACATGCAATAAAAACAGAGAAAATAACATTTCTTCCTAACAAACACTTGCACACAACAGATAAGATTATAAATTAGCTTCTTTACAGAAAGGCAGCGGAATGTTGTTAATATCAGGTTTTATTTAGGTGCCAAAAGACAAAAGCTAGTCTGCCAACTGCTCTATATAACCTTAGTAATATATGTTGTATGACTGCAACATTTATTTTAAATTAACCACTTAATGATTTTAGTCTTCTAGGTTTTTAGTGATGCAACTCAGCACATACGTCAACTGTCTTTAAAAATAACACACAATTCAGTATATAGCATTTTCATTGAGCTGATCTACAGTTTAACACTACACAAAGAGAAGGAGAAACATTTTAGAAATGCTTAATTCAATAACGATCAGAAACCTTTAAGATGTTTGTATAAGGGAATGAATTTGTTTAGTTTTTAGTTATGGACACTACTTATAAGAGGGTCTTAAAAATTGGTTAATATACTTGGAAAACCTACAGGATATGAAAGTCCTAACAATGACATAAAACCACATACAAGGAGTAAAAAGGAGGTGTAAATTGAGGCTGACAACACTTATGTATCTGACAACACATTCTTTTTCAAACAGGATCAAATTCACCTTTATTGCAACTGTGCTAACATCACTGTGTTTGCAGCAGCAATGGATTTGGCACTTTCCATTCCTTTTGATAAAGCCGTTATAGAAGTGCATTCTGTTCTTTTAAAATACTTTAAAAACATCTGCCATGTAATCAGTGAAGGGAACTTTCCACAACATACCTTCAAGGCCAGTATTTCATTCCTTGCACAACCAAACCTAATACATCTGCCCCCATTCTGCAACCACTTACCCAGTGCATAACCCTAATTACGGGAACGGTTCCACTGACTCCGATCATATAACTCATGCAAGTAAAGTTATGCATCTAGACACGTATTTGCAAGACTGGGGCTAATGAGAGCATGGGCTCTGTAACTAATGTTAGACAAGGCCACAGGTTAGACTTAAAATCATTTCCAAATTCACTGTATAAACTATCACTTCAGCCTCACTTCCATGTTATGTTTTAAATTAATGTCTTACAAATAACACCATGTCTGCCAGAGGAAAGCAGACACCATTGATAAACATAACTACTTACTATTCTCCATGCCCTTCTAAGGATTACTTGGGCACCATCATTTTTTTTAATTGCTTGGTCAGTATAAAGTTCTAAGTTTAAATGAATAATATGATTCAGTAGCTTTAGACAATTTTTGTGCACCTAAAATTGCAAAGCAAGCTGTTTGTTTACAATGTAGGTTTCATTTGGATACGCCAATATGGGGAAACATTTTGAATTAGATTCTGTTTAGAAATTCTGACCCCATTTGGTCAGTAAAATCTTGACTCCTAATTTTTCTGCATTTGAGTTTAGTGCAAACGTACCTTACCTAAATGAACATGATGGCTTGTAATGGCTGCAAAAGAACTGTGATGGTCTGTCAGGTCAATGTGTAAATTAAATAAGATTTATTCAGTACACAGAAACTTCCTTTGCAGCCATTAGATTATTTATAGTTAAACCACCTGCCCTGCATATACGCATGGTGATTACATGCCTAATGTTTGTACAGAAATTTGACTGAATAAACCTGGAGCTTATTTCTAAACTTACTACTTTCAGGACTAAAAAGCAAATCTACATTAAACATTTTACAATATAAAGTATATATGAAACCACGCTTACACCTTATCGCTACTCATGAAGGTCTATGCCATTTTCAAAGTAGCACTGTTTAAAAAAAGGTCTGGCAACTCCCTTAACCTTCTCTGACCAAATACCAAGGCCCATTACTTTGTCTCTACCACCTGCAAGGTCAAACATCTATTTCCCTCTCCTTGGGATCCCCCAACTTAATAGCCTTAACTTGAAATCCACATGATTGTTAGGAAAAGCAGCTTATTTGTCATTGGCTGGAAAATGAAAAGAAAATCACAAATAAGTGCTAAGAAGAATAAAAGCCAAGCTTGGATAATCGCTGTGAAAAAGCCTATCTAGTTGGGCTGTAATCTAATAAAAAGAATATTGGTTAACTGAGATGACCCTGGTCCTATACAGAGAATAGCTTGTCTGGGGCAGCTGCTGTCAGCTTAGGTGATGCTCAGCATACCAGAAAGGTCAGCATTTTAAAATCTAAATCTTCTGTGCCCAAAATGACTCATGCCTTTCTGGAAACTTAGATTTTTCTTTCTTCATCTAAAATCTTAGGCTCTTTTGATATCCAAATCCTAGTATTCATAGGGACATCTTCCCAAGCTACGATGGAGCGACCTTATCCATCATTCCAACCCCCCAGCAAGTATGGAAAATAAAAGACACCCTCTTAAATTACTCTTTTCCAATCCTCTACACATAACCAACTATGTCTGATATAAGCCCTTGTTTCTCATTTTTGCTACCCATCCCTATAATAGGGGACATTAGTTACAGGCATGTTAGCCCGACTCATCTTCTGTGAGCTCTTCATCCCAAGTATAAAAGAACAAGGTATTCATAACCCAATTACATGCAGGCTCAGAAATTTAATAAAAACGTAAGTGGGTGACTTGGATCCTCCTCAACCAGGAACACAGTGGAAAAGATACTAAAAGGAAAATTTCAGAAGTGCACCTTTAAATCTGATGTTATGGTTCTCACCTACCAGTTGCCACAAACTACCATGCTCTATGGTATTTAATTCCTACCAGATTATTTATTCCAGCTGTGATTTGAGACATGATATTCAACTGGTGGCATAACAACTTCTGTGGCTTTGCAACTCTTAAGTTTTTGGGCTATGTTCTCTGCCTGACATTGACATGCCTCTGTTATTCATTGGTTTTGTCCTCATGGGCCAACAAGTCTAGTAAAACATACGGATTTTAAAATAATTCTGGTGTCAGGGTAATTATCAATCTATTCATTTGGAACTGAAAGCTCCAAAAATGGAATTTTCAATTGCTCTGCAATACTTACAGCTGAGGATGACATGTGGTTAGATGAGCTTACCCACTTGTAAGTCCACTTGTTTGGTACTCAAGACAACAAAACAGAGTGCTCCTATATCCTTCACTCTGAAAATAATGCAAAAAGGAAAAATCTTTCTTCTTTAAGGGTTTGGAGGAAAATATATTTAATTTTTTCTTCTTTGTCTTAACAATCTTCCTGTCTAAAACAAATCTTAGCAACAAAGAATATCTTCTCATTCAGGCACACAAGCATTGTGAAGGAGTCTCAAGGATCCTCCATAAGCATTCACAGTGGACCTGTTTATCCCCCATCATAACTTGTAATCTCTATCAACAGAAACAGAAGACTTGGCTGTTGGGACTTACTTGCTCAAACTCAAGCAGAAACAATAGCCATGAAGAATCTTCACAGTGTCACAAATTCGACACAAAATTAGAAATCAAACATCTAGGACATGTTCTCTCCAAAATGCACCCTGTATACATGTCCTACAAACATCTGACTCTGAATGATCTATTTTAAAACTCTACTTGTAAAAAAATGCAAACAATCACTCGATTCTAATACACGTTACAACCTTCTACTGACTGAAGGAAAAACAGACCTACAATTGAAAAAAAGAACCAAAACAACTCCCCCACCAAACAAAAAAGAACCCCACAGACATTTAGAGACTAAAGTTCATATTTAAATAGCATCCAGCTTGCTACTCAAGTACCCACATTCAAAGTTATGATAAGGATCTAGCATTCTGCTCCAAGAAGGTATTTTATCTTTCAAATGACACAAAATATTTGATGTAAATAATAAACGTCCTAGATTTGGTCAGGATTGTGCTATATATTTGATGCTTTAGAACACATAATGTATTTGTATTTTTCTTCTATCCACTTTATTTTTAGCCTGACCACCAAATGCTTCTTAGGAATCGTGTTTCTCAAAGACTAATTCCTCAACACAGCTAGAGACATCTAGAAACTATCAAACCTTGATTTCATATTCTTTCATTCACATCTTGCCTTGACTTCTAGTTCAAAAATACATTTTACAGGGGGAAGAGGGGGGAAAGAAAAACCCTCTCCTGCAATATGGAAAAAAAAAGCAAAATAAATAAAAACAAAGACAATTTTACAGGTCTTACTTCAGCTAAACCTTTCAGTGACTTCAATGAGAAGATAATCTTTCTGTGATTATGACCAAACCCTCTCGTTGCTTAGCAACACATAATTAAGGAATATGTTTTCAGATCCGCTTTGCAAGCTGGCCATTATCAGATGAAATTACTGGAGCAACAAATGTCATCCTCATGCAAATGAGTTGGTTGTAGAGAAAGAATGTTTGACTTGTGAAGAGGGCTCAGAACCTCAGAAACACTGTTGGTTTCCTCTTGTTGCACACTAATATTTTTCAAAGAAAAAGACTAGCACAGATTTTAAAGGAATATAATTTAGTTTAAATATGAGGAAAAATGAAAGGACTATTTTATATTTACGCTATGGGGGAAAAATGCGTGCACCCCAGGGTGCTTTGTAACAGTATTAATAGGTACCTTCACTCCAATATTACCAACAAAATCAGATGTACTGAAAATAATATATTTGTGTTTTTGGTATTATGTCAGTTTATATTTGGGTTGGAAAGTGTTTATTCAGACATCCTTACTAGATATCTAGCTTTTTTGTCTGATTCATGCCAACACACGCAATGTTGCTGAATATATTATATATATTTATAAATTAAATGATATAATATATGCATAGTCATAAAACAGGAGGCATCTGCTTTCTAAATCTGTGATCACGGTAAAAAGATGGGGGGACGGGACGTCTGCATTTTGACAACTTTATCATTTTCACTTGCAAAATAGTCCTTTATTTAGATTCCTGTGGAATGTCATCATCAATTTGGCACAGTTTCTATGCCTATAAATGGTATACTTTTATTAAAGCTTTTGTGTGCATGCTTGCACAGTACATTGTTCAAGATTTGTTTGTGTGGTGGCTCAGCTTTACTGTGCAGAGAAAATTCCCTGCTCCTATAGTCACTATCAGGAAGATCATAAGAAACATTTTTGTTATTAAATTTATTAGGAAAGTTAAGTCACCAATGAATTCTTCCTTACTTCAAGGCATATTTCTTGTGCTAATTCCTGTTCGATTATGAATAATATCACCAATTTTTATTCCCCTGAGTTGAAGCTCTGTTTGAAACATTTAGACATACCTGAGAGGGAGCCTGCAATATTTCTGGAAATAAAAGGGAGAAAGAACAGGAGATCCCACTCATTTCTGTTTCATTTCAAATTCTGTATCGTATTTCTATTGTAGCTTTAGCATTAATTATAGATCTAGATCTTATTAGTTATATTGTTACGCTTACAAACTTTCCTAATAGGAAGTTAAGAGCTTTAGTTTAGGTGCCTGATAAAACAGCAAATTAACAGTAATAAGAAAGGCTACAGTAACTGCCAAAGGTAAGTCAATTTTAGAGTAACACTATTAGCTAGCTGATAAATTCAGTCATAACAATGCTAACAATTTCCTTTGAGAAACATATGTATACCTGTTAACAATTGTAAGAAGTAAATCTACAACCAACCTGCAGTCTAATTGCTCAGAAGTGTGCTATCTAATCTTCTGTTCCGTACAAACAACGGGAACAGCAAGAGTCATTGCAGAACCATTTTCTGATCTAACAGTCACATTAACTGAAGTTAGCTAACCAAATAAAATACTTTGGAGTTTAACTGCACAGTGAAAGCCAGAACCTTAAACTATGAATACCAGCTTATGCCTTACGGTAAACTCGCTTGCCCTTTTTCTTGCGAATATGGAAACATGAATTATTTTAGCCTTTGGACCAACCTAAGACTAAAATCAGTATATATTAATACATATTAAGACTGATTAATTTTTTTATAGTGGGCATAAACACAAGGATGAACTGTCCTAAACCACACCACAATAACCCGCATAAAAAATTACTTGATTCGGGTGATGCCATGGTGGAGACAATGACTGGTGGTCCTGTGCGCCTGCTGAGTTTCTGATGAGGAGAATGTTGTGCCTGATAATTTGGTCCAGGAGGTGCCAGGGTGGAATCCATTTGGGCTCCTTGCTTTCGGAGAAGCTGAGGGCTGCTGTGTGGGCTAGGCATTGGGGACATTGCTGTGTTTCGGTCTCTCTTCATCAGTTCCATGGGTACTGTGTAAGTGGTCGGATATGCTGTTTTGGGACTTGCATGTGGGTTAGTCTGTACTGTAGTCATTGGTATCCCCATTGAAGTGGAATAGACAGACCCTGGACGAGGCTGCACGTTGCATGGGAAAGGAACATTGTATCCAGAATTAGGTAGAAAATGGGGACTTTGATGAGTCACCCCAGGTCCAGAATAGGTTGCAGTTTCCAGAAGGTGCTGTGTTGGAGCACTAGATGGCCGACGATTTATTTCTCCTACCCGTGGTGATACTGACTGCAGAGACGGCGGCGGCAGCTGCTGCATGGCTGTGCCATCTACACTGGGACCATATTCATTGTGCAGTTCACTTCGATGACTAAAACTGTTTGATCGGGTCCTGGGACGGAGGGCGTTGTTTTTCCTATCATTCCTCTGTAGCTGCATTTCTGTTCTGTAGTTATGGGCAATGCGGGAAAGTACCCTTGCTTGTCCGAGATTTGGAGCTACTGATTTTATATCATTCTCTTCCATCATTGCGATCAGGTTGGGAGAATCAAACCCTTGCTGCACCAAAGCATTGAACGTGCTTTCAGACACTCCTTCATACCGCAGAAGTGCAAGGAACTCAGGATCATAGTTTCTTTTAATGTCCTGTCCTGAGAAACCCATAGGCATCTGGGAATGGGAAGGAGTCATGGCCGTTTCATAGCTATCAAAAGGAACTTTTGCAGTAACATTTTCCCGGACTGATCCATAAGCACGATTTACAGAAGCAGCAGATGGAAGTGTACTCCCATCAGGAACAGAAGCAGAGCTTGAATCCACTACCAAACACGTTGGAGTAATTTGCCTAGCAGCCCCAGACTCTGTGGGTCTCTCTATTGTGTCATTATAAACCTGCCTGCTGGAAAAAGTTGGTGGTTCTGTTCCATATCTAGGGGTGGGAGGCTCAACACCGTACCTTGCAGGAGACGTCTCTCTGTTTCGCATCCTTTGCCCTTCTGGGATCATTTTATTCATAGGATCCCTATACATACGGCTGGCTTCATGTGGGACAGGTGCCCGTCCTTGTACTTGATCCCAAGTCAATCTGCTACTTGGTATCCCATAATTCGGTAATGATCTATTAATCATGTGGTCTCTATAGAAGCGGGGATCTTTAGGCGATCTGGCAGCTAAGGATGGGTCACTGTAGTAATCCTGAGATGGCAAGGAGCTTTGTCCAGACATCGCAGTCTGTCTGTCGTAGTAAGTGAAGTCAGGAACAGAGCCTTTCCTTACAGGACCCTGGTTAAAAATGGGATCCTGGTATGGGTAAGGCTCTTGCTTCAATTCAGCACTTCCTTGCAAGATGATATCATGTGGTCTATGGGTTGGTTGCTCATACCAACCTCCTTCACCACTGAAAGTCAGAGAATTTCTCCTCCCTGTAGGTCTCTGATATTCAAATGCATTTTCACTCTCCCAGTTGCCTTCAAACCAGCCTGCAGCATCCCAGCTCTGAGAACGACCAATATTGGTGTGCTTGCTTGGAATCGGCATTGGAATAAAACAATCTACTTCACTTCGATAAAGAGGAGGAGCAGCCCTCCCCCTCCTTTTTTAAAATCTTCTGTTACACACATCAAAAACAGATCAAGCTGTATCTGAGCCCTTCTGGGACTTCAGAAACAACCAACTGGTGGTTTTATATTTCAAAGTATTGCCTGAATTATTAATTCTTCGTAACTTTAGTAGACAAAACACACAGCACCCACTGTAACTCAGTCGCACTCCAAAACTGTAGAATGAAAGGGCTTTTCTGTATGATTCAGTCACAGAAAAGGGTTGCCACACTTAATCCTGATGGTTTATCCCTTCCTCCCTGGGACAGTTTGCTCACATGGACAACTGGTCTAGCAGTGGGTGAGGATTAGGAGCTAAATAAAACCTCTAAAGCCTTTGTCCCATGTGACATCACTTTAGCTTGATGAAACCTACTGCACCAATCCAGCCAACAACTTCAGTATGATTTCTCTTCTGAAAATAATTTTTTTCTTATTTTGTCCTTTTTTCCCTTCATTTTTATACATTTCTCCCCATCTGTTACTTTACACCTTTTCCCACGGCAGTTCAGTACCCCATCCCAGAACAGAAACTAGCACAGGGAAAACACTATATATAAAAAAATAAAAAACTGTCAGATCAATCTTAATCCATCCTGATGAAATGCTAATCCACTGCACACAGCTAAGGACAAATTAAATGGGAGCAGGCAGGCAGCCCTAAAATAAGGCCAATGTAAGATATTGAAGAATATAAGATAGCGATTAGAAATGAATTCGGTATCTATATAACATTTTACAAATATTGTAATTTGCTTTAGAAATAACAGTTTTTGTAGAAGTTTCAAATTAGCTGAACTATCTGGGCTCCAAAAAGATTATTTACATTACTATCATTATACTCAAATTCTTTCATCTTCCCAGGAAAGAAAATTGCGGAGGTGTAATCTGGAATTTATAATTCTAAAACCCTAGCAGAGGTCATGCAAAAAGGAAGGGAGGATCAAAGAATCTAAACCCTGGTATTACAAAGCAAAAAAGAAACAAAAAAAACCCAGTAGACTTTTGTATATTATCCCCACATTTTCTATAAAAATATATGTTTATGAAATGGAAAAACACTGAGAGATATCAGACCAAACTCAATTTCTATCTTGTGGTATTTCAATATTCATATGGATTAAGCTTTTTATATTGAAAGTACAAAGGGGATTTAGACTGAATCACAGCAAAGAAAATTGTTTTTAGTGATATAAAACATTCCATATCTAGTTCCCAGTTTTGGGAGATACAGTAAAATAATTCCCTAAAACATGGATCGATCGTCATATGCTGAAAATGCTCAGCACAAGTCCTTGTTTTAGCAAGAAAAGATCAAGCACTTCTTTTTGCCAACATACTTGGATGCTGTACTATTTTCATTTGTTAAAAGCAAAATTGAAAGAAATTAAAATGGAGATTTCTGTTGCTGCAGTAAAATATTCTGTACATAGATATGCAAATTTCAGGTTTGAGTCCCTGAATGCCTAATAGTCAACCTTTTTTGTTTGTTTGGGGGACAGCCCTTACATTTTTATGGCTAATCCACAGTAAATGTTTGGTGCAACAGCCATCTTGTGATGAAGTACTGTGCTATTACGATAGCTATATCACTAATACAGTCTAATGCATATACTTGCCTATCATACTAATACCACTAGGCTATACTTCTGACCCAAATACTTTTAGTAATCCCTACATTTTTTTACTGAAGTAAATACTACACACCCTCTTCAAAATATTCTCCCCTAAAACAAAAAAAAAGTTTGTAATTTTCTGGACATACACAACATTGCCCCCCCACAAGATTATTTTTGCAGTTCTAGGACAGTATCTGATAAGCATCACATTGAATTAACTAAGAAACTGAAGGCATACTGGCATATTTCTGGGTGTGAGAGTCCAAATGAGAGAATACATTTGTGCATTATGAATAAGGAGAGAACATTACAGCCCCAAAAATATTTGATGGCTTTATTTTTTAAAAACAAAAAAGTATGTTCCCAAATAAACAAATTAAAACCTGTATCATTTGGTTGTTCTAATGAACAAGAGGAGAGTTAATGAAAGTTACAATCAATTATGTCATATGGACTTACATAAAACTGTATTTTCAGAGAAAATCATTAATGGGTTTAGCCACAACACCACCACAAAGAGCATTACTGGCAAAGTACGTGGGAGAACACCAAGTCACTGAGAAGTTAGAGCCCAGTGTTCTAGCACTCATTGCCTATGGGATAACAAAATTTTAGAAATGATGACTGCACGGTTGCAAATATAGTCCGTGGAAAGCTGGAAGCATTCATTTCTTCTAAAAAAAGCAAACTTTATCATTTCAGGTTGGGCATCCAAAATATCAATCTCAAACAATGGTGGGAAAAATACAGCCCTTGGGCTGGATCTGGCCTGCCAAACCATGCTTTCTGACCCACGCAGCTCCTAAAAAATTTAGGAAATTAATATTTATCTGTCCCTGGATGCCTGTCAAAGATGACAGGAGCCAGGGGCAGTAGGACCTAGGGAAAACCACAGCAGGATCCAGCAGCAGCAAGGCCCCCTCAGCCCTGATGCCCACTGCCCCAACCAGAGCCCCTGCCTAGCAGAGGCTTTTGGCTTGGGACCATGAGGCTGTTCATACCTGCCTGTGCCGGAGTGGGAAATTCAGCTAAGAGTGGGTGGGAGGAGAGGGGCACAGGAAGACTGTGGGAGATTGCCTCAGTCCTTGGGGCTGAGCTAGCTCCTGCTGAGTCCTGCAGTCATGGCCATGGAGCCGGGAGCTACATGGTGCAGGAGTGGCTGGTGGGCAGGCAGAAAAGTGGGGAAAGCGGCGGCAGGGGGTGGGTGGAAGTGAGTGAGCGTGCGGGAGTGCAGGGCCGGCACCAGCATCTCAAGGGCCAGCACTGGTAGGGCCCATAACAGGGAGGCAGGAGCACAAGGTGTAGGATGGCAGGGGTCTATGAAGCTGGTCTGCGCTGTGGCAGCAGGGAGAGAGGAGAGCTGGCTCAGCTCCATAGAGTCCCTGCTGTTCGGGATCCTGCACTTCTGCCACCCCGCTCTGGGCTCCACCAGCGCTGGCCCTGGGACATAGGCGCAGGCGCTGCACTCCCATCTGGCTGTCTCTGCGCTCCCACGCACCCGCTCATTCCCAGTCCCTACTATCCCAGCCCCACCGTATGGGTAGGGACCAGTGCGCACAGTCCCGACCCCGCTCAGCTGTCTGGGCTGAGCAAAGGAGAAACTGCTGCTCTGCGTGGGGGGAAAGCGGCCCCTCCCCCTTCCCTTTGCTTCCTGGTGCAGCCATCTGGAGCCTGCACAGGGCTGCTCTGTGTCTCTGCCATGTCACTGCTGCCTCTGCAGCGCAGAGCAGACACAGAGCAGCTCCACCAGAAAGCACTGCCAGTGGGAGGTGCCACTTTCCCCCCACACTGAGCAGCAGTTTCTCTCCCGTGGCACCACTGCTGAGCCTGGCCCCAGTGCCAGCTCTGGGCTCACCCACCCAGGCTGAGCAGCAGCAGCAGCAGCAGCCACAGCCGGGCAGTTTTACATGCAGCCGCCTGGAGCCTGTGCTATGCCGAGCTGCCCTGTGGCTCCATCACCACTTCCTCTGGGCTGCCCAGCACGGCAGAGATGACAGTGTGGAGCAGCCACAAGGCAGCTCACAGGTGGTGGTGACAGCTGCAGGGCAGCCCAGCATGGTGCGGGCTCTGGGCAGCCACACTAAAAACTGCCCGGTGGTGGTGAAGGGTCGCTTTTCCCTGCGCCAAGCACCAGTTTCTGCCCAGGTGCTGCCGCCGCTCAGCCTAGACAGGTGAACCTGGAGCTGGCACAGGGCACGCAGGGTCGCAGCTGCATGCGCTGGTCCCCACTGCTACCACTGCATGCCCAGGGATGGCAGGACATGCCAGGGCTGGGCAGTGCAGAGCGGGCACAGGCTGTGCTGGGGCTGTGCACTGTCGACGGTGGCAGGGAGGCGCTGCAGAATACTCAGGCTCTGGCCTATTGCAGGGCAGGGCTCAGTGCTGACCGGCTCACGGGGGTGTGTGCAGGGGAGCTCCCATGCACACCGCACATGCCCTCAAACCCTTCCCACAAACTCTACAGCCATACCCTCCCCTACACACAATCGCACACCCCACAAATATGGTAACCACACATCCACACAACCCCCCCACATTCACACCCAGAGCTCCCCACAAACCCCACACCTGCCCACCCATACCCGACACCACTGCACACCCCACACAATATGCAAGAGTAAGACTACATTTTGAACTATTATGCAATCACTCCTACATATACAGCAAAAAAAAAATACACACAAATCAGGACAATATATTTTTAAAATATTAAATTAAAATATATTATTATAGTGACCGGGGGCAGAGCACCTGTCAAGGGGCAGGGCTACCCATGCAGCCCTTGACAGCTT
>NW_017728951.1:8370222-8376929 GCF_001723895.1 Crocodylus porosus | reverse complement strand
CGGGGGCAGAGCACCTGTCAAGGGGCAGGGCTACCCATGCAGCCCTTGACAGCTTGCCAAACTCCATAAGTGACAATTACACCCAAAGTAATTGCCTGCCCCTGCTCTAAAACCAGGTCTACACTTAAAAAAAGAAGCAGTAATAGTGAGCACCAGGATAAAACCTAGTTTCCCTTATGACCTCTTGGTTCTGACCATCTACTGCCTTTCCTGAAATGTGACTGACAAATCTGCTGACAGGGGTCAGTCAGAACTCCTAAAAAATAACCATCCAGCAACTAAACCGACTTTTCTCTTCAGCTAAAATCTTCTTATGAAAGTTAAAAATATCTGAGGAAGTCCTCAAGAATAACTTCCACATTTCTTGCTTTGCAGAAGCCAGGAAATTTGACAGCTCCATCAGTAAGCTTGTGAACATTCATGCAAGTGGCTGAGTTTAAGCACCTAAGAAGTCCCACTGACTTCCCTGCAACTACTCACGTGCTTTAAGTACATGTGTATGTGCTTGCAGGATCAGGACTTGGTGACTTGAATTAAGAGCTGTTGGGCAGGATTTTCAGCCATCTCTCATTCTAAATTGTCACCTCACTGCAAACCCTGTTTTGCACCACCAGCCTGCTCTGCCCTCTTGCTAACCTCTCTGTTAAGGGTAGACACAGCCTGTAATCCCAACGAACGCAACAGGGAGTGCAAATGTGACCATTATAACCAGTGTGAAACATGACAGAGAGAAAACAAGAGAAGTTTGAACTCCCAGCGAATCAAGAAATGAATAAGAAATGCTCTAAATGAAATATTTATAGAGGGGTAGTGGGGCTCTTGTTTTTTTTTTTTTGCATTCTGAACTGGTCTTATGCAAATACCAATCATTCTGTAGCTATTTATAAATCAAGATTCAGGTAAGGGTCGCCAATGGTCTAATCTACAGAGCTAATTCTATATAACACTGCATGCTTGGGAAAACAGCAATTCACAAATATTGACATTCCTAACTTCAGGGCAGAGACTGAGGAATGTGTTATATATGCAACTACTCAGTGTATTATCCTTTACCTGTTAATATTAAAGATAGTTTGAAAGCCTAACATGAAACAAAAACCTTATCAAAAGATGAAAGCTTTTGTATTTGAGCTTGGTGCAAAAATACATGATTATAGTTTCATCCAACAGATTTCTACTCAACATTGATGTGACGTGTAGCATGTTCTACTATGAGATAGAAACTGTAAGCAAAATAAAAGTTTTCTTTAAAAAAAATATGATGTTGAGCCCTGTCATTTCAAACCCCATAAAACTGGTGCATGAAGATCAAATTTTTAGAAGCAAAATAACCCGATGTTGGGTAAATATGTAGCTTTAGATGCTATAAAAAAACTGTTATCTATGTGAGAGGGGAAAAAAGATGTTTTACATACTGAAAAGTTGTCTATAATCAGGGAGTTACAAATCTAAGTGGGTTGGGACAGGTTGGTTCACCTCCAGCTATGTAATAAAATTAAAAAGATCTGTTTCAGGTTGACCCAAAAGTAGAAAAAGACTATGGCCAAAACAATTTAATCCAGCTCCAACATGCAGCACTGGAGTATCTATTCTCTTCTTAGCTTTCATGTAGAACTCCTCTCAGCGTTAATGGAAAGCCCTCTACAGAAGAAGCGTTTAGAGCAGCGATCACATATCAGGACTCTTGGTTTCTCTGTCTACCTCTGCCACTGACTCACTGTGTTATCTTCAGCAAGCCAAGTCTCAGAGTCTCACATTCCCCATTTATAAAATGAGTACAACAATTTATGTTTACTTTGCTCAGTTATGAATTTCAATTCATTAGTATTTGATATGTGCTCTGAATGCCTGGACAAGAAGAAACAGAAAACTGCAGGGTAGGTTTATTGTTATATCCTGGTGGTTCTTAATCTTTTTAGACTTAAGGCACCCCTCATTAGATTCAAGGCACCCCTCAGACAATGCCAACTCTTACCTTTAATTTGTTTCTTGACTGCAGAAAAATAAAACAGCAATTCTGTTGCTGCTGCAAAGAACTCAAGGCGACCACAACAGGTCAGAATGTTTTTCATGCTCTGGATGTCTACTTGAAAACTCTGGGTTTATCTCGTGAATTGTGTGTAGATGTCTGCCCACCTAACAGTGCTAATATTGCACAACACCCAGGGGCATTATTAAAAAGATCTCATGGCATTCCAGGGTGCCTGGCTGTTACAGCCTTTTTTCTTAAAACATGTCATCATGTATAATGACTGCTGATGGTTAGCAAGGCTTTTTCTTCCTCTGTGTGGCTTGCAGCAACCAGCAACCCAAGAATCATAGCTAAGGCAGAGTTAAACATAATTTTCTGGTGCACAGTGGATATAAAAGGGAAAAAAGGAATGACACACACTGTAAATGCTGTGTAAAGAATTTAGCTTAAATGAAAAATGGAGGTGGGGGGAGGGAATGAAGGGGAGAAGTGTTTGTGCTAAACCCTAGGAAGTCATTGAATTTGCTAAAATTTGGCTTTACAAAGAGCTTTCTCATGGTGGCAACAAGCACACAGCATAGATGGGTTTTATAGCAGCCTCTCTGTAAATTAGAGGACTACAAAGAGAAAATTAGCAGGATTGTGCAGGAATCATTTTCAATAATCAAAGGAATAGTACAGCATCTGAAAGCACTCAGCTCTTGAAGCCATGCCACATGCTTTTACCAATTTCCAAACCAAAAGCGTGGACGCTTTAGAACTTCAACAAAACACTCCAAAAGGAAACCCAAATACCAACTTGGTGCATTACAAGAAAAACAAAGTCTTTTAAGATTAGCTGCATATTAAACAATCGCAGCCCCAGGTAACTCTAGATTGTGATTACTATAAAATAAAAAACAAAAGCTTATGTCCATTTGTAACTGTCACTCCCTGAAACTGGGATATAAATTTATTGAAAACATTGGGTCAGTGTTCCCACGGCTTGTGCACTAAGAGCTGGGGCTATTTACTAAAAACAAACTCTTCATGTTCCGCACAAGCTGACATCTCCAGCTTAGGTTGCCATTCTAATTTACTATACAAAAATGGTTCCCAGGCACAAAAATAGAAAAGAAAAAAAGAAAAGGGGACACATAGTCTGCACTTATGTAAGAAAAACCTCCAAAGCACCAAGTATGTCAAAACCAACATCAATTACTATGGAAAACTGGTCACTGAAATACCATTGTGAGCAGCAATAACTTGCTAAACCCCACAGAATCCAGAGTGTCAATGTGACCAAACAGAAAGACACCGGTCGGGTTCTCGAGTACAATCTGCAAACAGTGTGTATGTATATGACTTGTGTCTCTGCTTGTCAAGAGTTCAAAGGGGTTCTCTGAATACGTTCTTATAGCACAGCATATTAATTAATACATACCTTGTATCTGCAGATTCCTTTTATTAAATTCATACCATGTATTTTTAAGTGAAGAACCCACCAAACACTGCATGGAACAAAATTTAAACAACTCTGAAATGTATCTGAGCAATCCGTCCTCCAGATTCTCTGTGTGTGGTACTCTCACTGATTGGCTAGGGACAGACATTACACATAAACCAGTTTAAGTGATCAGAAACCGGCTTAAAGCTGTAACAGAATGTAAGTTCAGTGCACGTAAACCCGTTTCAAAACAGCCAAAACTGGTTTAAGATAAACCTGGTTGAATGTATTATCAGACTTAACTGATTTGGGTCGAACAGATTTGTGCAACTTGTCCCAGCATGCTCTGCAGCCCTTGGTGGGGTGGTGCTGTCTGCTCCAGAAAGCAGGGCTGGCTCCTCCCCCCTGCTCTGATCCAAGCAGGGGTAGGGGTCTAGCCAGATGCATGGCCCCCTGAGACAATGGGAGCAGGCTGGGGGTTTATTCCCCACTTCCCAACCGGGGGACTGTGGCCCGTCAGCCAGTCTCCTCCCACCCCACTCCAGCGGCAGGGGAGGGAGCACGGCCAGAGCCGGCTGGCACAGTCCCCGCCACCCACCTGCCTGACCAGCGGCTGGGGCTGCAGGGCTGGGCCAGCTGGCCCGTGAGTGCTCCTGAGGGTGGAGGCAGAGGGGCCGGCCTGGGCTGGGTTGCCAGGGTCGGGCCCTTCCCAGAGGGCTGCAGCTTGGGCTGGGGCTGCGGGGGCTGTGCAGCTCTCCGCACCCAAGCTGGGCAGGGCTGTGATGGAGCCCCAGCTGGCTGGGAAGGGCCCCGCGGAGCTGGCCCATGGGGGCAGGGCCCTTCCCAACCCGCTGCAGCTGCGTGACAGCCCAGCCTGCGGGGGCTGACTGGGGAGCAGGCTTTCCAGGTCAGCTCAGAGGTGCCGTACCACCACGCCCCCTGTCCTGTGCAGCACCCAGGGCTGCAGGTGCGCACCCAGCTGCGGGCTGGCCGGGAGGGCTGTTCTGCCCCCCTTGCCTCCAGCTACTGCTGCTGCTGCCGCCATGGCTGCACCATGGGGGGGGGGGCAGGTAACTGTAGCTTCCCAACGCATGGAGCGCTGGCTT
This sequence comes from Crocodylus porosus, assembly GCF_001723895.1. Taxonomy (NCBI): domain Eukaryota; kingdom Metazoa; phylum Chordata; order Crocodylia; family Crocodylidae; genus Crocodylus; species Crocodylus porosus. The sequence continues at coordinate 8,372,425 of NW_017728951.1, read as the reverse complement.
CAGCTCCTAGATGACTTGGAAGGTGGTGCTGTGTGATGCAAAGGAGCAGAAGCCACAGCTGGAGATGAGGGGAGAAAAACAGCCCTGCTGGGGCTGGTGGCTTCCGTCCAGTGCATGGAGCTCTGGCTGCAGCCTCCACAGGGCCCTTCCCAGCAGGCTGGGGCTTCATTACAGCCCTGCCTGGCTTGGGTGCAGGGAGAAGGGCGCAATCTGGCTGCACAGACCCCATGGCCCCAGCCTGGGCTGTCCCTCTGCCTCTGCCGTTGGCAGCTCCCGCAGGCCGGCTGGACCCAGCCATGCAGCCCCAGCCCTAGGCAGATAGCAGGGCCATGCCAGCCAGCTCTGGCCAGGCCCCCTGCCACCTGAGCAAGAGCAGGAGGGAAAGGTGGGCAGGCCCTGACTGGGGTCCCGTGCCTTCCTGGAGACAGGGGAGTTTAATCCCCATCCCCTGCCCCCTTTTGCCTGAGGTGCTGCCCCAGTTGATGTCTGGCCTCAGGGACAAGCCTGGCAAGGGTTGCTTCTCCTCTATCCCTCCAGGCACAACCTGGCTGGGGTCCCTGGTCCACACTGGCTGGGGTCCCTGGTCACACCCCTGAGGTCAGCTTCCTGCCAGCCTTGTGGCTGCTGCAAAGAGAAGGGATTGCTGCTCTAGTGCCCACCTGGCTTCTAGCCTGAGCCATTGTAGGCATGTACTTGCATTTCCAGAATTAAATGTGAATGTCTGTGTACCTGCAAATCAGTTTAATATTTGCAGGTTAGACTAACCTGCAAAGATTGAATCAATTCAGGCTCCGGCTTTTTGAATGTCTGTCCCTAGCCACTGTGACTATCTCTACAATTAGACAGCTCTTTGCAGCGAACTCCATAGCTATTTGTCAGGTCAGCACCTAGCTCACTGAAGACGCTGCATGAAGAAATAATGATTTTTAATCTCTCCAATAGCTCTAAAAAGTTATTCTCAATGCACCTTTTCCATCCTTTTATTTATTTACTTATTTTGAGGTTTAAATTGCAAGAGAAGCATTAATTTAGGTAGCTCAATTCCTTAGTAAATATTTGAGTATTGTGGAAATTCCCACGGCTTGTTATTACAAAGAGGAGACGATTGTTCTCTGTCATTACACCTGGGTTTCAGGTTATGTATTCTGTATATTTGTGGTTCTACCATAACCACAACAGTGGTAAGTGCAGACTGATCTGCTATAGTACACCAAGATACTGACACAGAGGATTCCTTGGTTTATTTAACAGGCACTTTTAAAAAATAAAAGTTTGAGAGTTGCTGTTGGGAGATTCCTTGAATACTTCACAACAAGCATGCCACGCATTCTAAGATGAAGGATATGTCTTTTAAGGTGTCAGATATGGAACAAACATGCATATTTGTTAAGGATGAGTTTTAGAAAAGCAACAGTTATTGTCAGAAGAAACATTTAGGCCCTAAAGCCCTTTGGCTGAATTGGAGTTTCACCAGAATAAGTATTAGGATTCCTTTTGGATGACAGTCCACTTGGCCCCTATGGGCATGTCCAGATGAGCATGGTGATGCAGTATGTGGCACTAAAAACACATCTGCACCACCACATTCTTCACAGTCCAGAGTTTTCTGTGCTGGAAGGGCACACTGCCCAAGGATGCACAACTCCATTTTTTTCCCCTGCAGTTTTTTTTAACCGCTGGATATCGAAGGGTCAGAAATAACTGTGGGAAAAAACCCCCAAAGCAGTACACGCTCAGGCAGCATGCGCTGCTAAAAAGCGGAGTCAGGATGCTCGGAGCCATGCTATGGTTGCTGGCCAGGCTCTGCCTGGTAGGTCACCATTGCTGCAGCTCCAGGAGGCCCCCAGACATTGCTGGCCCCAGCCTCCCCTATGCCACCCAAGGCAACTTGCCACGCACCAAAGCACACGTGGCATGCGGCATTCCCCAAGTGGTTACCTGGATTTGGTGACCTGGTCGTAGAAGGCCACCAGGTTGGTCTGACAGGACCTGCCTCTAATGAACCCGTGTTGGTTGCCCCTAAGCATAACCTCCCCCGCTGGCCCCTTGTGGACTTGTGCCAGATAATTCTCTCAAAAAGCTTGCTCAGGATTGAGGTAAGTCTGACTGGCCTACAGTTTCCCGGGTCCTCCTTCCCCCCCTTTTTGAAGATGGGAACCACATTGGCCCTCTTCCAGTCCTCTGGCACCACACCAGAGCACCA
>NW_017728951.1:8363150-8370122 GCF_001723895.1 Crocodylus porosus | reverse complement strand
TTTTTGAAGATGGGAACCACATTGGCCCTCTTCCAGTCCTCTGGCACCACACCAGAGCACCACGAGTGCTCGTACAGCTGTGCCAGGGGTCCCGCAATGACCTCAGCTAATTCCCTCAGCACTCGGGGGTGGAGATCATCAGGACCAGCTGATTTAAATACATCCAGTCCCTCCAGAAGTTCCCTGACTAGATCCTCCCTGACCCTTGGCCTGGGTGCACCTCCCCTGGGGTCTAGGGCGGGCCCAGAGGGGGGGTGTCTGTTCCTGTCCCTGCTCAGGAAAATGGAGGCAAAGAAGTCGTTGACTAGGTTAGCTTTGTTGTTTGGTGTGACGACCAAATTTCCTAGCAGGGGCCCCACATTACCTGGAACCTTCTTTTTTTTTCTCTTCGAACTTCAACTAGGCAAAATTTTGCATTAAAAAATTAAAATACCCCTTAAAACAGGGTTAGCAAAAGAGTATTTTGGAATTCTTGGACCAATAAAGGGGTACAAAAAGATTTATTCCTAAACCAGAAAAGAATGTCATTCTAGGGGGTACAAACAAAAATCAAATATCAGTACCAAATAATCTAAAACCCTGTATGCAGAGGTCACTGGGGGTGTCCCACAAATATTCACAAGGATCTAATCTAGGAATAGTCTTAAAAATAATCCTTTGAAAATCACATCAAGCACCTTTTCTCCAAAATTGAGTACTAGACCTGGAGGTCTAGTAAAAACTGACCAATATTTGAAAACAATTTGGGATCAGGATTTAAATATCACCCATAATGAAAAGGTTTGGAAGTACCATATTGTTCTGATTAGAGCCCTACATAAGCTGGTCCCATATTTTCAAGTTTGATTTTAGGAAAAACAGGTTTTGCTCTGAATATAAGTGGAAAACTGCAGATAAAGTCTTTGAGCTGCTACTGCCCTTATAAAATCCCACCAATGAAAGGACTGAACATAAAGAAAAACTGAAAAAAATGCTGACTTGGTATTTTTAACTGCATGTACACGTACGAACACTGAAAGTGCAGAAGCCACTATCATTAGCCAGCCCCACATATAAGAGCAATTTTATGGTACTTTTAGAGGGAAAATGTTAGGTTTATAACCCAGCCAATACAGTACATCTGTCCCAGTAAGTACTGAGGAGCTCTAACACATAATAGATGGTATTTAGTATTCTGAACTCTGTCATGCCTTCCTGTACTTCTGTTTAAAAACCAATATTAATGACAATGTGTTACTGAACTCCTGGAAAGAGTAAAAAACTTAGATACAGGGCCTTTTTTATAGTGATGTATAAAGCTGCATGTTTGGAACTCTGAAAAGGGAAAAGAATATTGGAGAAATATTCTCTCAAAGATAAACCAATTATTCATATTTTTCTCATTGGTGGATTTGAAGGTTAAAAGGATTGATCAGATCATCTATGATGATCTTAAGATAGATATGAATATTACCATACTGTTACACATCTTGGAATACATAAAGAGGATTCTTGGATTTCCAAAAGAAGAAATAACCAGATTTTTAAAATAAATAAAAGACCATAGCACTCAGGGTTGTGGAGATGGGAGGGGAGACAGTGCAATACCTGATATATGGGTAGGATCAGACCCTCTGGTGAGTAGCAGGAGGAAGTCTAAGGGCAAGAGAGAGAAGGGAGAAGTTATAGTTTCCCTCAACCTGTGCCTACAAACATTGTACTTCTTGAGTAACTGTACATTTCACAAGAATGAATCCCTTTCAGCAAAAGAGACTGTTTATATAACATGTTATGGAAATAACTACAGCTGTGGCTAAAGTTACATTTGCTGAGGATGATTAGAGGGTCCCTCCTTAAAGGGTCCACTTCTGGCTGAGTCTTGTTATTTGTCTACTCCACTTGCACTTCAGTCTGGGGCAAGGGAGAACTCTACTCGAGTTAAAAGTAATGCCAAAGGACATTTTGGTTTCATGCATGTGAGCTTGGAAGATGTTCTAGGTTTGACTTTACTTCCCTACTTTAACAGCTCTTAAGTTCAATTCAGTTAAGTCATGGTGTTCAAATCCTATCCCACATCTTGCCTGCAGTGTTTCCACAGGTCCAGAAATTTTACGGTGGGAGAGCAATGGTAATAACACTGGCACCACTCTTCTGCTGCCCAATTTCCAAGCCCCACGCTGCTGGATCAACCCAAGCCACCAGCCCCATACAGAGGTACTAGGACCCATTCCTGCACAGTTACACCAAGCTGTGGCCCAATGTAGCCATGGACCAGATCCAGCCCATGGACACACCAGACACAGCTCATTTGGACCATGGGCTGAAAAAGGTATGGCACCACTGAATTAAAGTGGTTGTAATCACTATGTAATCGTACCACCACTTTCCTCTTGATAAAGTGAACACAATTCTATAACCACAACCTATTTTATGATCTATTTATATATAGATTCCTAAAAAGATCAACACATCTCAGATCAATGCAATGGGAAAAATGGTTTTGGTGGAACACTCAACATCCTTGCAATAAAATTATGGTGGGAAAAAAAGATCAGTAATAGTTCTGGATTACTGGCTGAAGTTGACAGGTTTTCCTTTTAAACTAAGAGCAAGATATATTGAGACTTTAAATAAAATTAAGCTAAATTAATGCTGTTAGCTAAATGGTCTACATGCAAATTGTCAGTAAGGAAATATGACACCGATTGAAGCTTAAGGCAACACAAGTTCATATACAATTCTAAGAAGTTCATTCTTGAATAGAACTCTTTAATTAAAGAAAAAATTATACAAGTCAAAATATCACTGTTCTGACATTAAGGTGCATTGCATGTATTCATGGGTACTGAACTATATACATACTTTTAAGACATGGGTGTCCAACACACAATCCAGGGGCCGTATCAAGCCAGTGGAGCTCTGTTATTCAGCCTCAGGACTGCCCCACTGACCCATATACTGTGCTGGCCAGCCCCAAACCACCTGTGACACTCACTGGGACTGGGTCCTGGGCTGTACTATCCACAGTGCTCACTCAGACAAGTTCTCAGACCAGCCTGGGTGAGTGCCGTATGTGCTGAATCAGGCACGCAGGTGGAGGTCATGAACCTGACCCAGCCTCTGGCCCAGCCCCATGTCACTCATCTGGCCCATGGGGCCAGATGAATTTGACACTCATGCTTTAAAAGAAAGTTTCGTAATGCATTTCTCTGAAACTTTATTTTAGGGTAGCCTGATTCCAACTCCTTTCAAAATATCTAGTATTAGATGTATTTTGAAGAAATGGACCCAAGCCTAAAATACTGAATACAAATCCAAACTTCTTCTAAAATTCAATTCCTACCCACAGCCCCCTGCCTCCCCAGCCCTGCTGGATGGGGCCCCCAACTGCCAGGGCTACAGGGCCAGGGACCTGGTCCACAGCCCCCTGCCCCGGCAGGAGGCAGTGGCTGCTGCAGCAGAGCAAAGCCTGGCTCTCCCCTCCCCGCTTCCCGCTCCGGGCTTGGATGGGTGGAGGCAGCTTCCCGCTGCTGCGTACACTCCGGCAGGGGGGGAACAGACCTGTGCCTCCCAGGTCTGTGCATGGGGCAGGGATGAGCTGCAAAATCTGCAAGTTTCCCCATTAAAATGAGAAATCTGCGTTTTCCCGGGGTAAAAGGGAAAATCTGTGTTTTTCTCCGCCTTCCCATGGGAAACGGAAAACCCAAATAAGTGGTGATGAATAAGGATATATATTATTCAGATTTGCTATGGAGAACAAATAATCTTCAAATTGAGCCTCTGTAACAACTTGAACAATGTAACATGGTTACTGTTTACCTGACATGAATTAAAATATGCTTACATTATACTGTGAGAAGGAAGAACGCTTGTGGGTGGTATCTTTTATTGGACCAACTGTATGGCTGGGATATACACAGGCAAGCTTTCCCATACTGCACAGTACCCTTCCTTAGGTCACTGGGAAAGAAGCAGACGTAACAAAGCTAAGCAGCAGAAGGAACAAAAGCTTGTACAAAAGATTGTTTGGGAAGGTTGCTGTCACCTGTGAAGTGCAGAGTTGAGTATCAGGTAGATCAGGGGTTGGTAACCACTTGCTATTGAGAGCTGCTGATTGCGATGCGGGCCGCCTGCCCCTCAGCAATCAGCAGACATTGCAAGATAGAACAGATAGAAAAAGGCAGGCACTAGGACCCCGGGGGTGGATCCCCTCCTGCCACAGACAGACTAAATCTAACCTGACAGGCAGCAGGACCCAGGGGGATGACTTCTCTGCCACTGTGGTTAGAGCATGCTGCTGATTCCTTCAACTGCCGAGGGCCAAATCTATTCACGGGCCAGATCCACCCTGCGGGCCATAGGTTGCCATCCCCTGACAGAGATTATAATGGACAGTGAAGTCATTGTCTATGTTAAATTTCTGGTACTTAGGCCCCTGGCAATGGTGCAATTAAAGGAGCAACGGGATGTTATGTGTGATCCCCATAAGTGCACCTCCTGCCATGCCACAAGTGCATTAGATCCCATCATCCCATATTGCTGGGTAAGGGGGAGCTCAGAAGTCTTATCCTGAGCTCCCCCTGCACCGGCAAATAGAAAGCTCCCAGGGAAGTGCATGGTGTGCCCTTGAGGCTGGGTGCCATCAGTTGATTTGGGCTCCCACCCACAGGGCACACCATGTGTTCCTGCAGCTGAGAACCCCATTCACTCATCTGGACTACCAGCTGCATGGGTGCACCATCAGCTGATCCACCATTAATTAAATGAATATGTGGCCAGGTAATTACTTAAGGCATGATTAGCTGGTTAAGTGTAATGTGGGCCAGAGGCATTACTGTCCAACAGGCTAATGAATCTCTGTTCCCATGCTTATCTTATAAAAGTGTTGGGCAGATTTCCTTTGAGCACAAGTACTGTGACTTCAAACATGGAATGATTTCCCTATGGAAAATGTTCTCCTAACTCCTTCTAGTGTCTCTGTCCTTGATCTTTTTTTGGTACTCATTCATTCTGATGCATAGTTTTTCTCTGATTTCATCCACATACTTGCCATGAGCATTTGGTGCACTGGTGCCACATTCTAGGATAGACAGGTGTATGATCCATGGGGTCTGATGGCTTTGTTGTGGGGTGTGTTCACTGTTATGGCAGTAAGGTGTGCTTATTGTTGCATTTATTGCTAAGGCAGGGGTGGGGAGGGGAAAGGGGGGAATTTTTCTCAAGGTCAAGTCCTTTTGAAGAATGGGTTACAGTTTGAGTATCCTTTTCAAAGGTCAAGTGTGGGATGGTAGGTGACAAACAATGGTGTGCAGTCAGCAGGTTTTCTTTTCTTGTATTGTACTACGTGGCTGCAGGGTATCTCAGATGCCCCTTCAAGGATATGACCTATTTCTCTGCTGGACTGTCTTTGCTGGGTAAAGCCAGCTTTCAGTTTGGTAAGATGGGGGTCACAAGTATTCTCCTCACAGCAGATGTGGTGAAATTTGAGGACATGACTCTAGATCACCATATAACTGGTGTTTTGGGGGATGATTGCTGTTTTGTGGACATGTGTGATGGTCTATGGATTTCCTGCTCATACCAGTCCGTAGGGTGTCTTCCCAGATACAAATGATTTTTAGAACGTGTAGGAGTATTCCAGAGAAGATTTGAGTGAAGGTAGGTTGTTGTTAAACCTGCAATGTAAGTGAGTTCAGGTGTTTCATCCAGATGATGAAAATAATGCAAGTTTATTAATGACTGTTTTACTGGACTCCTGGAAAGAGTAACAAACTTATTTGCACGTTTTGTGATGCAATTTTCTAAAAACTCCTTTTGCAGGTTGCTCAAGAAGCCGCCAACATACTGGGGAGCTATCCTTATGCCCATGGTTTGGAGGACTGTCAGTTTTTGTGGGTGAGGATGAAATGGAAGATTTGAGAGCTATATTTTCATTGCAAATCAGAATGTAGTCCATTTTCCTGTACGTATTTCAGGCAGACAGCTGTGCCTTCCGGGTGTGGGACACTAGTGTACTGGCTAGTGACATCCATGGTTGTACATATGAACTTTTCAGGGAGGTGGCTGATGTTCTGCATGATGATCTCAGTAGATTGATGTTCAAGTGGTCCAATTAAAGATATCACCCACAACAATTCCTGACTCTCGCTTATTTGCTGGACCATCATGGCAGTAACATCACCTTAACATTACCATACATTTTATTCATAGTTATTCAGCCAAATGGAAGTTTTTTTTTTACTTTGGCAACAGAAAATAAGAATGTGATGTTCACTTTTGTAAAAGTCAAAGTTCATGGAAGGTATCCACCCTCCAAGGTGTGTATCATGCTCCTCACAAGAGATAGACATAACTCAGGCATAGTAAACACAAAAGAGATTATTCATTCTGGAAGCTGGTCATACAGAGATTCCATCAATCTCCCAAATGCTCTAATTTAGCATTTGAGAATTGCAATCAGTGCCGTAGAATGTCACTAAAGAGAGTCTTTTAGGTTGAATTCTACCTTTTCCCAAAATATAAGTAACTTTTACATGCAATGTATAATTTATAGTTTCATAGTTGGTAGGGTCAGAAGGGCTCTGAGCAGATCATTGAGTCCAACCCTCTGCCATGACAGGAAAGAGTACTGGGGTTAAATGACCCCGGTGAGGTGTTCATCCAGCCTGCCCTTAAAGACCCCCAGGGTAGGAGCCAGCACCACTTCTCTTGGAAGCTGGTTCCAGATCCTAGCTGCCCTGACTGTGAAGTAGTGCGTCCTGATGTCTAGTCTGAATCTACCCTCTGCCAGCTTGTGACCGCTATTACTAGTCACTCCTGGTAGCGCTTAGGGGAGCAGGGACTTCCCCAATGCCTGCTGGTCCCCCGACTAGTTTGTAAATGGCCACTAGATCCCCCCTCAGCCTTCTCTTGTGGAGGCTGAACAGGTTCAGGTCCCTGAGCCTCTCCTCATAGGGCCTGCCCTGCTGACTCCTGATCATGTGAGTGGCCTCC
>NW_017728951.1:8356706-8362880 GCF_001723895.1 Crocodylus porosus | reverse complement strand
TGAAACCCATCCTGTTCTCATCCGCCCACCCCTGTAACCCGTCTAGGTCTGATTGCAGTCTATTCCTCCCTTCTAGTGTGCCTACTTCTCCCTACATCTTAGTGTCATCAGCAAATTTGAATAGGGTGCATTTTACACCCCTGTCCAAGTCACTGATGAAGATATTGAACAGTGCAGGCCCGAGGACCGAGCCCTGGGGGACCCCACTGCCCACATCCCTCCAGGTTGAAAATGACCTGTTCACCCCCACTCTCTGGGTGCGGCCCTCCAACCAGTCAGCGACCCATTTGACTGCATAGGTGTTGACACCAGAGTCCCCTAGTTTTTTTAATGAGAACAGGGTGAGAGACAGTGTCGAAGGCCTTCAAAGTCCAGAAAGACTATGTCCACAGCTACGCCTGCATCTAAGGATTCTGTGACCTGGTTGTAGAAGGCCACCAGGTTGGTGTGACCGGACCTGCCTCTAATGAACCCGTGTTGGTTGTCCCTAAGCATAACCTCCCCCGCTGGCCCCTTGTGGGCATGCGCCAGGATAACTCTCTCAAAAAGCTTGCCCAGGACTGAGGTAAGACTGACTGGCCTATAGTTTCCCAGGTCCTCCTTCCTCCCTTTTTTGAAAATGGGAACCACACTGGCCCTTTTCCAGTCCTCTGGCACCACACCAGAGCACCACGAGTGCTCGTACAGCTGTGCCAGGGGTCCTGCAATGACCTCTGCTAATTCTCTCAGCGCTCGGGGGTGGAGATCATCAGGACCAGCTGATTTAAATACATCTGGTCCCTCCAGAAGTTCCCTGACTAGGTCCTCTCTGACCCTAGGCTTGGGTGCGCCTCCCCTGGGACCTATGGGGGTCCCGGTGGGGGGGGTGTCACCTGGCCCCTGCTTAGAAAAACAGCAGCAAAGAAATTGTTAAATACAATTTAACTTTGCTGTCTGGTGCTGTGACCAGATTTCCTAGCAAGTCCTGCTAGGCTCCACGTTACCCGATACCTTCTTTTTGCCCCCTATGTATTTAAAAAAGGACTTCTTGTTGTCCTTGGTCTGGGTAGCTAGTCCCAGTTCTGTCTCCGCCTTGGCCTTCCTAACCGCCCCCCTACAGCCCCGAGCAACTGAGGTATAGTCCTCCCTGATGACGGCCCCTCTCTTCCATTGGGTGTATGCCTCCTTTTTAGCTAGGAGACGCTCCTGTATGCTTTAGCACAAAGGGGAAAAATTACAGGAGCTATAATGTATTATTAATACATAGACAAAATCATTTAAGTAGAAAGAGAAGCAAGGATGAAAAAGAAGATAGTGGGATAGAGATTGTTATCTAACCTCAAGGAGTTAATGACATGAGGCTGTAGCACTTGCTACATGGAAGTGGACTCAAGAAGTGAAAACTTGGTAAGAATACTGCATGGGTACTGAAGGAATAGGCTAAGCCTTTGGTTATTCTCTTTGGACATTGGGTGATGCCTCAGATGAGTGAAAAGTGGCAAATGTGGTGCTCATCTTTAAGAAAGGAAAGATTGAGGATCCCAGGAATTACAGAGCATTCAGTAAGACCTCTATACCTGGAAGGATCATGGAGCAGATCCTCAAGGATTGTACTGTGAAGCACCCAGGGAAGAACAAGGTAGTCAGGAAGAGCCAACATGGATTCACCATGAGCAAGTCATGCCTAGCCAACCTGATTTCCTTCTATGATAAGGTGACAGGCTCTGTGGATGGGGAGAGCAGTGGATGTGATGCATCTTGACTTCATTACCACTTTTGACACTGTCCCCTATGACAGTCTCATTACCAAACTAGAGAAATACAGACTAGATGGAAGTACTGTAGGTTGGATACATAACTGGTTGGATCATCATACTCAACAAGCAGTTATCACTGGCTCAGTGTCTTGTTGGCAGAAGGTATCAAGTCGGGCTCCCCACAGGTCTGTCCTGTTCTGGTATTGTTTAAAATCTTCATTAATGGTTTGGATGATAGGATTGAATGCTCGTTAAGCAAATCTGCAGATGATGCCAAGTTGGGTGGAACTGCACACTTTGGAGGGTACTGTTAAGTTCCAGAATGAGCTGGATAGACTGGTGAAATGTTTCTCAGTCAATCAAATGAAAGGAACAAGTGCAAAGTTGTGTACTTGGGATGGAATAATTGCATGCACAAATACAGCCTGGGGAATAACTTGATAGGCTGCAATACTGCAGAGAAGGATTTGGGGGTTACAGTAGATTATAAACTGAATTATGACCAACAGTGTGCTCTCGTTGCAAAGAAACTCAGCAGCATATAGGGTTGAATTAACAGGAGTGTCACTTGCAAATGAAGGGAAGCGATTTTTCTACTCTATTCAGCATTGGTGAGGCATTCTGTGGAGCACCGTGTCCAGTTTTGGGCCCCACACTTCAAGAGGAAGATTGGAAAGAATCCAGTACAGACTGACAAAAATTATTAGGGGCTTGGGAGAATGACTAATGCTAAAAGGCTGAGAGAATTTGGATTATTGAGTTTGGAGAAGAGAAGACAGAGGGAGGTTCTGATAATAGATTTCAAATATGGGGATGATTTGAGATGAGTTTTTCTCTGAGGCCACAGGGGACAGGACTAGGAGTTGCAGTGAGGAAATTAGGTTGGAGACAAGGAGGAACTTTCTGACCATGAGGGTAGTCAAGCATTGGAACAGATTACCCAGAGAAGCTGTGGAATCTCCATCCCTGGAAATATTCAAGAACAGGTTACACGGACATTTGGCTAGGATGGTTTTGTCATGGATGATCCTGCCTTGAGCAGGGGACTGCACAGAATGACTTAATGAGATCCCATTTAGCCCTACTTTCCTATGTTCCTAACCAAAATTTTAAAGCCAGTCCACTACATCCTTCAGCTGCTGTAAACCAACAAAGAGGATCTGACACTATTTTTTCCTCCTCTTTAGACAAAACTTGGTAAGCTGTACTTCCTAATAAGTCTTTTGATTTGAATAAGAATTTAAAAGTTTTAATGGAGCAAAGGGAAGTCCTATGGAATGAATTATGTTCAGGGAACAAAGGTAACAAGAAAAGTTCTGTATTTGCTCTATTTACTCGACTACAGCATGAACCTGAATATAAGACAATCCCCCAATAGTTAGATTCTATACAAAGAAAATTTATACTTTTTTTTTTTTTTTAATGGTTTTCCATGTATGGAATTTAATTATTGGAAGATCACCTTAAATTCATCCCCCCTAACTACTGCAGGTGGTGGGAGGAGAGGTGATGAATGGGGCAGTAATGGAGCAGGCAGCAGGGAACAGATAGTGGGGGAGTCAGTAGAGAGGGGATGTAGTAGGGCAGATGGGGAGGCATTAGTGGGGCAGGCAGCATGGAAGCCGGGGAGTGGAGGGCAGACAGTGAGAGGCAGGCAGCTTAACCCCTCCTGCACCTGACCCCCCTCTGCAGCCTCAGGTTGCCCTGTTTTCCCTTCCTATTCCTCCTTCCATGCCGCTCCTGCCACCCATAGCCCCACGTCCCCCTCACTTCCTCCCATCTCCCCCCCCGCACAAGTCTCTCCCCCCACACCAGTCCCTCAAGCCCCCTAACCCCTCCTTACCTTTGCTCTGCATTGGTAGGCTCCATTCCTGCTGCAGCCAGGAGCATGAAGCATGGTTCCAGCCCTCCCCATAGCAGCAGGGTGCCCCCGTAGCAGCAGAAGGGGAGAGAAAAGAAAAAGTGATGGTGGGGAGGCCAAAAGGGAGGGGGTCAGCAGGGGAAGAAAAATCTGCAGCTGGGATGGAGCCTGCCAGTACAGAGCAAAAGTAAGGAGTGCAGCAGAGGGGGGAGAGAGAAAAGATGTGTGTGTTGGGAGGGAGGAATGACAGTGTGTGCAGAGGCAGTGGATAGGGTGGGTGGCAGGGGGGCAGGAAGCAGCTATGGCTCTGGCTCTGGCTCCGGCCCCTACCCCAAGTTGGGGTTGGAGGCATAGCAGCTCCCTTTCCCCCTATCCCCCCACTGCTTTGTTCTAGATTGTAAGATTAGGATCTCCCCATATTAAATGGTTGGCAGGGAACTCATCTTCTAATCAAGTAAATATGGAATATTAAACAAGTAATTTTTACCCAGATTAATAAGTTTTTCCATACTTGATAACATCTTTAAGTCATTGTTTCTTATTGAATGACTAGTGGTAGTAAGGATTTCCTGAGCTATTTTTTATTCCTGAAACAGTAAAATTTATTGTAAGGTGCTACTTGGCATTCAGATTTGCAAACATGGAAAAAAAATTCTCCACCCAGATTTGAAATATATCCTATTTTGGAAACTTTAGGTTTCAAATATACCCTTTAGGTTTAAATATATACTTATTAGCACGGTTTCAAAGTCATGGGATCCAGAGACAGCAATTTTCAAATGTATTTCTGTGTTCACTTAAAACTTCAGTTGGCTCAAACTAAAAATGCTGATTTTCTGAAACAGATGCTGAGCTTTAAAAGAATTAGGCTTATGACTTCACTGTGTACCATAATTACTCATAACTAATTACTACTCACAAAATACTGAATTAAAAAGAACATCAATGATGCAAAGTGAAACGACTGAGTATTAGGAAATATGAAATATTAAAATTTACTTGTGTAACTTTAATTTAACCCTCTTCTCAACATACATTATGGTACAGTCTTTCATTACATAACCACCGGGATCCATTTGCCGGGTTTTCCATTTACCACAGAAAAATGTGGCAAAATGTGGATTTTCACCTTTAAAAGAGAAAAACCCAGGAAACTGCTGCTTAGGGCTTGGGGGAACAGGAGGTACATGGCAGCCAGGCAGTGTGGTGGATAGCAGCTCAAGCAGCTCCCTCCAAGTAAGAATGTAGGAAAGGGGTGCCATAGGCAATGCCTCCTGGTGGGGGGGGGCATAGGCAATGCATGGGGGGCAGGGGGGCCACATGCCTCCCTAGTTTTCTGCACCCATACAGTGGGACACAGAGTTGCAGCCTGGCTGAACCAGCTTTGAGCAGGAGCTGCATCTGCAGCCTGGCAGGTAAGACTTGACGTAGGAGGGAGCGCTGCACTCCCGTGGCTGCCAAGGTGAGGTGTCCCCTACCTGCCTGGCAGCAGCAGGAGGCACAACTCCATGCTGCTGCTCCTCACCTTGCTGGCCATGGTGGCACAGTGCTCCCTCTTACACTAGGTCCCACCTGCTGGGTGGCAGAGCTAGTTTTGATGGCTTTGCCTGCAGCTAGTTTGGCCAGGATGCAGCACCACACCACACTGTGGGTGCAGAAATCTGGAGGGGCACATTCCCCCACTGCACATCACCTGTGCCCACACCTTCCCACCTCATTCCCCACAGACCTATCCCCTCTCTCACACACTGGGGGCTGGGACCTCAGAGTGGAGGCAGCAGGTTGGGAGTTAGTGGCACCAGCAGGGCTAGTTTGCGGGGGATGGGGGTGGGGGGGGAGACTGTGGGTTGGGAGTGAAGGGCACTGGCAGGGCTGGGGGTGGAAGACTTGGGGGTGACAGCATGGGAAGAGGCAGGGGTAGGGGCAGGGGACCAGCATATTGGGGCTGCTCAGTGCCACAAAAGAAGCAAGAAGAGGAGGGTGTGGATGGCAGCAGCTGCAGCTGGACCCGCATCATGGTGAGCACAGGGGGCAGGGGGAGTTCTGATTTTCTATAATAAAAAACCCAAAATCAAATGCCAAAATATATAGGTATTTAGAATGTGTTTTATTATAATGACTGAGGCACTGGTAGACTTCCAAATTGCTTTAAAGTGGTAAATATATCAATAAACATTGTGGTCAACTGATACCTATATATAGTGGTGTTTCATTTTAATTGCAAAGAAAACATGGATGGGGGGGATTAATCAAACCATTTTGGATTTTTAAACAGAGAAAAATCAGGATCCCTGATGATTGCATACTGTTTTTTCCACAAGAACCATCCTCAGTTTGCTGCAAAATGAACCATAGGAATACAGTATTTTATTTATCCCCACTGTTTAGTGTGCAACTCCAAACTTCAGCTGCCCCCTATTAAATCCTGTTTTGAAGACAGAAGTATTAATTACTGCACAGGCTTTTCCTGTGGACCGTATATTTATAATAACAGATTGGTTCACCAACATTCATGATAATATATTCAAAACACCTGTATAAGATGAAGTAGTATAATTACTTCATGTTACAGATGGC
>NW_017728951.1:8293090-8356573 GCF_001723895.1 Crocodylus porosus | reverse complement strand
AAATCCTGTTTTGAAGACAGAAGTATTAATTACTGCACAGGCTTTTCCTGTGGACCGTATATTTATAATAACGGATTGGTTCACCAACATTCATGATAATATATTCAAAACACCTGTATAAGATGAAGTAGTATAATTACTTCATGTTACAGATGGGGAACTAAAATAAAGAATGCATGAAAAGTATCCATTAGTATAGACACAATTTGAGACACTTAGGGCCCAGTTTTTCAATGTACTTAGCAGGATAGTTCATATTACATTGCACTTTATATATTCAGAGCAGAGTCGCATTCACTTCAGCTGTGGTTACAAGCACTCAGCACAAAATGCAGAATGCACGATTAATGCACTTCTCTGAAATGCCTTGCCTAGAATCATGTAGAAATTCCCCAGCAAAGGTAGGCATAGATTCAGTCCTCCTGGGCAAGGGCCAACTGCCTTAATTATGAAGCTGTTCTTTCTCTTCCTAAAATCCCTTGCCTCATCTGCTACACACCTTCCAACTTCTGCAAAAACCAAGGCAGGAACCTATAAGCAAGTCTCCATCACTACACACCCTTGATTCATCCCTGGAGCACAGTACATCCTGTGCACTGAATAACCAATCCGGTGGAAAAAGGTAAAATATATTTACCTCCCTATAAGATGTCCTTTCTTGAAGTTGGTACCCAGTGGTAAGCAATCCATTATGACTGGATTATTTCCTATCTGAGCACAGAGGTTCATCTATTTTTTTTAGAAGAGAACTCCCTGTAGTAGGGCACAGAAGTAGTCAAGCTTCTCAGCAGAGCTAATTAACTTGAGCAGAGTGCCTTGTGAATGCATCTATGCTGCCTACTATACCCAGGCTAACTTGTTCTGCAATATGACTTCACTGTGCCATGCAAAGATACCATCCAACTCCCAGACAAACCTAAGATTAAAAGACAAACCTATAACTTGTAAAATGTTAATCATCTCCAGGAACAATATTTTATTTATTCAGTTATTGTATCAAAAAATGGAAATGAAGACTTAGGCAAAATCAGATCCCAGAATGAAGACATCCCCAAATTTCTCCATTTCTCTCCAGGAATGGTCCATAAGGGAAAGAAGGATTGAGATGTTTCCCTTCCAACTGCAAAATTAGGTGATGTGTTGGTGGGGTCTCATGCAGCACCAAGAGCCCATTTCAAAGAAGGAAAAATTAGGTAAGGGTAAGTGAAGTTTTCTTGCTAATGGCACTTAGTACACCATAATCTATTGCAAGGGAGAAGAAGCTAGCAGAGAAGTCAATCTCCAAACACGAGAGAGAAACTTAGATTTGAACCAAGATGACAATAAAGAGCTCTTGTGTTCAAGATGTTCTGTTTATTTCTTTTCCTCTTCTGAAAACATGAAGGGGTTTAATGAAAGAAAGGTTCAGGGATTACCTGAAGTACTGTATCATTCTCTCAGTCTCCTGACAGCATCTCTACAGAGACACGTCTTTAAGAACCTGGGAAGTGTGATGGCTCTGTAAACAATAATGGGGGGAGAGGGGGGACTGGAGGGTCTACCTGTGAAAGAAATATGCTACAAAGTTGCTAAGCACAAAGTGCGAGTGCAAAGTCCTGCATTTGGGATGGAATAACTGCATGCACAAACACAAGCTCGGGAACCACCAGCTAGGCTGCAGTACCACAGAGAAGGACCTGGGGGTTACAGTGGATCAGGGCTACTCAATCCCTTCAACCTCTCATGACATTCCCCTGCTGTCAAATTTCCAGACCCATGGGGAAGCGCAGGCCCTGGGTACCCAATCCTAGTGTGCAGGACTGGGGGTTAGAGGGAGGGAGAGAGGAAGGGGGTGGCTTCAGGCCCCAAGGTCCAATCCCAGGATGCTGGGGCAGTGCCAGGTCCCAGCACCCAATCCTGGTCTGGGGCCTGGAAGGGAGAGGTGCCAAGCCCTTGGGGCCCACTGCTGGCACGTGGGAGCAGGAAGTTGGCAGTGCCAGGCTGCCAGGGCCCAATCCTGGGGTTTGGGGTGGGCCCCTGGGGCCCAATCCTGGTATACAGGGCAGGGAGGGGGTGGTGCTGGGCCCCAGGGCCCAATATTGGCATATGGGGCTTGATCTGACCCATGGATTGGCCCAGCTCCACACATCTGGCCTACTAGGTCAAGAGGTTGGGCCAAAGGAATAGACTGTAAACACTGCATTCGACTGTAAAATGAATGAGCCAACAGCACGCTCTTGTTGCAAAAACAGCAATAGAATCATGGGTTTAATTCATAAGATTGTCACCTGCAAAACAAGGGAAGTGATTTTTCTGCTGTATTCTACACTGGTGAGGGCCCCCTCTCAAGTATTAGGATCAGTTTTGGCTCTCACACTTCAAGAAGTATATGGATAGATTGGAAAGAGTATAGTACAGAGCAACCAAATGATGAGACACCTGGAAAACAAGATTTAGGAGGAAAAGCTGAGAAAAATTGGATTATTTAGTCTGAAGAAGAGAAGACCAAGGGGGATTTGATAACAGTCTTCAAAAACCTGACGGATGATTATGGAGAGGATTGAGATGAGTTTCTCTGAGGCCGTAGGAGACAGGACTAGAAGTAATGGCCTCAAGATGCGGCAGAGGAAAGTTAGCCTGGAGATTAGGAGGAACTTTCTAACTATAAGGGTAGTTAAGCATTGGAACAGGCTACCTAGAGATTGTGCAATCTTTATCCTTTGAGATTTTCAAAAACACATTGGGCAAACAACTGGCTGGGATGGTTTAGTCAGGGACAATCCTGATTTCAGCAAGGGGCTGGACTAAATGACCTTGCAAGGTCCTTTCTAGCCCCACTTTCCTATGATATTAATACTAGGGCTTGGAATACAATATGTAGTAATACCAAGACATCCCTTGTTTATGTGGTAATGTCCTGTGGCTCTGCAAACACTAAAAGTCACAAAAGCAGTTTTTGTGTATTTCCCCCCTTAATGCTGATCTTGGTTTGTGCAGGATTACAAGTCCTTTGGTACTGGCAGGCTGAGCATGTGAGCAACCAGACCAGTGCTTCTCAGCTGGATTCTCACCACACCCTAGGGTGCCACAAGATCCTTTCAAGCGTGCCACAGGGTGCTGTGGAATATTAATGCAAACTATGTGGGCAAACACCTACATGTGCTGTATATGATTAACCCAGAGATTTTAAGTAGGAATCCACTGTGTCCAAAACATTCTGACCTGCTGTGATCTTTCTGAGTTCTTTGCAACAGAAGCATTGCTCTATTTTTGAAAACAGAACAACAGAAAGCGAAAGCTGAGAGCAGGCATTTTCTGAGAGGGCATCTTGAGTCGAAGAGAGGTGCACTGAGTCTAGTAAAGTTGAGAATCACCGAACTAAATGCTCTCAAAAATGTTGCCTGGATGAAAGTTGCTGTCAGAGTTAATAAAATGGTCAAACTGGCATGCATAAAGCTGCTAAAGCTACTTAGATTATGGCAGCTTGAACTGGAACAACGCTACCCTGGTAAGACTCCTCATGCATGCATGATGCTGCACTAAGGGTAGACAACCTGCTTTCAGTTGTAGAGCCCACCCTAACTGCATGTAAAGTAGCCAGTTTAGGGCAGCGCTGAGAAGGCCCCATTGGCTCCATGCATCAGCATTTACTGGCATGTGCACAGCAGTGCACTAAGCCAGCTACTCTCCTTTTGGTTTGGAAAGTAGCCAATCTGGAGTGGCACCGCAGGGAGGCAACATGTTTTCCTGATTTTTAAAATTCCATTGCAATACTGGGACTTTTTTCAAATGTTTGGTTGTTTTACAGGGCACACTGCAAGGAGAAGCTTCACTGCACTTCCGCCTGCACGTGCCAGCTCCCTTGGTGGTCCATGAACACATACAAGTTGGCAGAATGGGTTAGGCTACTTTACTGTATTGGTAAGAAAAACAAATCAGTAAGTGTGGCAAAAATACAGACTGGGTTAGATTACTCTGGCCTGAAGTGGCCAAACAAACAGACAACCTAATGGTACTGACAGGCTGAAAATATGGGCTACCTCCTTGGGGAGGGAAGGGGGAGAAAGCAGTGGCAAACTGGAAGCATGGATTAGGCCTCACATGGGTGAAAGACAGGACGAGAGGACTAACCCGTTACTCAGCCTGGGCCCAACCACTCTGCAAGTAAAAATCATCTGAAGGATAAGACTTGGAAGTGGCAGGCTGTGTCACAATGTGCAGTGCAAACCTATATCTCAGGGAAGAGAGAGAATTGATCAATGCAAGAAACCCTGGGTTAACCTGATGTGATGGAAATTGATAAATATATGGAGCAGAAGCCAGCAGAGGTTATTTATTAAAACTGTGGTTTTGGCTTCAGAGACTGGGCTGCTCTTAGAGGGAGGGAGCCTGGCAGAGCTACATGGGGGAGCAAGTTCAAGGATCCCACCAAAAACACGCCTGGTACTTGCCTCTCCAAAAAGACAAGTCTTTTGCAAAAAGAAGTTTTCCACCTACGGACAAGTGAGGGAGGTCACTGGGGAGAAGGAGGATGATAAAATATTTTAAAAACATAGAAAGAACTCCTGTCAGGAAACAGAGGAGAGACCTCAAGAGACTTTCACTTCTTCAAACAGAAAGCAAAATATTAGGAGTAAGAAGCAGTCAGTTCTCTGAACAACTTCACCTGTTGCCAGTAAATTGTGAAGCTAATCAGAGAAGTTTAATAAATTAAAAGAAAATAAAAAGGGAGGCGAGGGGCCAGCATACTTAGAAATGAGTAGGAATAACTCTTAAGCAGCTGGAGGGTGCACCTTGAGTGCCCTGGTGAGTAAATAGGGGCGGATCATGCAACTCAAGCCTAGGCACAAGGGGCAGAATTCAGGCTGCCCAGACAACCAAATTCTGACACTGCTGAAGTTTGCAACCTAAACTTATTTTAATGCAGGGGTGTCAAACTCACCGGGACCCTGGGCCAGATCCAGGGCCTCCTTGCAGGGCTCCTCACAGGCCAGATCTATCCCAGGGCATGGGGGTAGCTGCCATGGCACCTGTGGCAGTAGTGGTGGGTTCAACAGCAACGAGAGGTCTGGTGGTGGTAGTGAGGGGTCTCACCAATAATCATGGCTAGCAGGAACAAAAGGCCTCAAATTCTGCAGTGGGCTAAACCCCCCAACTTCCTGGTCCACTGGTAACCCACAGGGCTGGACAGAGTGGCTCTGCAAGGCCATGTTTGACACCCCTGCTTTGGAAATTTATACATAATAAATTGCATTAAGGACACTGGAAATAAGTCCAATCACATGAAAATATACTGGGTACCACCAGGATTTGAAGCTTTAGATCCATAGGACAGGCCTTTGCTAATACAAACTGAGAGCAGTAGTATGCTGTCATCCTCTATGTCAGGGGGAACAACCTTTTTAGCAAGTGTGCCGCAAAGTAAGCTCCACAACCTCCCCATGTGCCACTCTGAGCCCCTTCCTCTACCAAAGCTGCCACTGCATTCCCAGCTCTCTCCTTGATCTGCTCCATGCCACGCACGGAGGCTACTTGTGCCCTGTGGTACCTGTCACAGGGTGGCCATCTCTGCTCTAGGTGGCCCAGCCATTAGAGACATCATCTTTGCCAGCTGAAAGCTCAGATCCATGAAACCTCGGTTCTTTTTCAGGCTACTGAGCACAGACCCTTCTACCCAGTTCCTCCCAAGCCTGACCGCTTCTGCCCCATCCACTCCCCCCTGTCCTTCTGTCTGTCCCAGTCTCCCCATACAGCCAACCCCAGTCTTCCCCTCCAGATTCCTTTCCCCATCCCAATCTTCCCTGAACTGCAGCGGTCGGTCCCAGACTTCCAGTGTGAGCTCCTCACCCCAGTCCTCCAGTTACTCCACTCCCTAGTGACCTTTCCCAGCCAGTCCCAGTCTCCCTTCCTCCGAGCTTATCTTAGACTTAGTCTCAACAGCCTCCTCCTTCCACAGGCTCCTTATTCCACTTGTCTTTCCCAACTAGTCCCAGTTTCTTCCAACCACCCGTCCTTAGGCAAGCTCTATATTCTTACCACTGGCTCCCAGTCCCTCTCTACTTCAATTTCCTCCAGGTTCTGAGTACTTGTTTCTGTCCTATCCCTTTACTTTCAGTCTCCCCGCACCATCCACCAGCATTATTCTCTCCACCCCTCCTGCCATCTCTGCCAACTCATTCTCTGCGAATTCTTGTCCAGCCAGTCCCAGCCTCCACCCTGGGTCCTTATCTTACTTTATCATCTCCAATGCTGCAGGTCTGTATTCACGTTAGGCAGCTTCCTCCTTTACACTGATCAGGACTCCAGTAGCAGAAGCAGTGACAGCGCAGGAAAGAACAGCTCCATGCTGTCAGCTCCAGCGCACAGAGCTGCAACAGCCAGGAGTATGCTCGGGGCAGAGAGACTCTTTCAGAGACTTCAGCTGCCAAACAAATCTCTAATGGGCATGTGCTAACTTATTCCCCCCCCCCCCCCCCACAGGCTTCTAACTTGGCCAATTTGATCAGGTTTAGTAGACAATATAGAGGCAATAGAGATTCTCAAGTAAAGAGCTATAAGTATATGTTAACATGGTAAAGCAAGGCATGTTCTCCCTAATTTTATTCTTAGAAACAGCCAAGCCTTTTTTGTTAGAATTAAAAAAAATGTATATATATATAGATATACATAGATATATTAAAAAATGGATATATATATATCCATTTTTAAAATTATGTATATCTATATAGATCTATAGATTTTATAGATATATAAAATCCAGAAGAAGTAACCGAAGGCCAGCAATTAAAGATTTGGCAAAATTATATGGGACTTAAAGCTGTGTCTTACAACGGCATGCAGCCTTAACGCTAGGCAGCATTGCCAGTTCCACATGCACAACATATTTCCACTAACTACGTAATTAAACATAGTTACCCATTCAGGTATTAGTTAAACCAACCAAAACAAAATGACTGTCAATATCCCTTGTAACTGCACTGGGTATATCCAGGCAGATCTTGACAACTATATATATCCAACTACAAAAATAGGGCCCATTTCTGAGCTAAAGCAACAAGAGAAGAGATGGAAAGGTCAACCGCACAGTGAATACATTCAGTAGAGAAGTCTGCTGCTTCTCTGTTATGTGCGCAAGCAATAGTCAGCTATCTCTTCTAATCCTTAACTGTTCTACAGGCTTCATTTTAGTGCGCAGTTTTAATGTCCCTTTAGTCCCCAAACTCTTCTTTCATTTATATTCTTCTAAGTAGCAAAATCCGCATCCAAAATGCTCACCTGTTCCAAGCAACTAGCTTAGAAGAAGAATACATTTATCATGTGACAATGTCATGACTAGGAAAACATGCACATTAGAAGAGAACCAACTGCTTAAATGCTCAAATTAAACAATACAATTGGATAAAGCAAGTTCCCTTTTCTAGAAGTCTCCTAAACCTGCACAGGAAGGCTAGGAATTGATGTTTTCAAAAGTGCTACAACTTTATATGACAGGACTGTTTTATCTCAGGCACAGGTCATTAGTTGCCAGTGTTATTACTGCTACTGCATGTTTGACAAAGGAATGCAGAAACTGCAGGTTTTGAATATACAGGTTTCCCTTGCCAGCCACCTGGGTTAGGATCCTGAAAGGTCCTGTGGTTGGCAAAACCGTCGTTGGCGAGACAAAAGGCTTATGGGAAAAATGGCAGATGGCAGGCTGATGCACAGCCACGGAAAACTGTGGTTACTCAAAACACTGTACTGTGGTAGCCAAAATGGTATGAAGAACATTAAGCGTGGATACTCAAAACCGTGGTTGGCAAAACCGTGGTTGGTGAGGGAAACCTTTTGATGCAGGGACTGCTTGTCAGCTATCCAGATGATTACATTCATTCATAGGTGACTTTTTTGTGAACTCTTATTCAAAAGAATCCTTGATATTTATTACACAGTGCAGTATCAATTATTTAGCGTGATCATTAGGCAACATGGTACAGAAATTAAAACAAAGGGCACTGAGTCTGGAGTTGTTTTATCTTAAGCCCTGACACCATCTTGCTGTATGGCAACTTAGTAGGGCAAGTTCCAAGCCCTCACCAAGTTTCAGTTTCCTCACTTCTGGTAACAGGGTTATTTATAGTTATGTATCACGGTGTGCAAAACGGGCTGTATTCAATTCAGATTCGGATTTTGTCTGAGTCGGGGACAGTGATTCGATTAGTCAATTCGCTGTCCCTGATTTGATTCGGCCGAATCCAAATCTGAAGATTCGACGATGATTTGGAGAATTAGCGATTCAGCTGTAGACACAGCTTTAAACGCTTTTTCTACATACCTTGAGGTACCAGGTGCGGCTGGCGAACACTGTGATGCTGGGGCGTATGGAGTGTCCCACAGGAGCGCAGGGGGGACCCTACATGCTCGGCGATGAACCAGGAAGTGGTATGCCGCCAAGGGGAGGGGAGCTCCCCTGCACCCTCCTGAGTCAGCGACCAGCCATGGGAGGACCCTGGGTGCCCTCTCAGACCCAGAAGGCACCAGTCACCGAGCCGGCGGGGCATGGGGAGGCCCCCCTGCATGCTCCCCAGCAGACCCGGAAGTGGACTGGAAGTGCTTCTGGTCCACTTCTGGGTCTACTGCCGACCACGCTGGGGGACCCCCCTGTGCTTCTGTGGGACACTCCATCAGTCCCACCATCGCAGCACTCCCGTGGTACCTTTAGGTATGTAGAAAAAAACATTTAAAAGCTGTGTCTGTTTCTGAATTGCTGAATCTTTCTGAATATCTCCGAATTGATTCAGAGGATTCCGATTCAATTTAGAGAGATTAAAGGGTTTCGAGTCAATTCAGATTTGGAGATTCAGCCACCGAATTGGGCCGAATCTCTGCCAAATTGAATCAGTGACCAAAGCTTTGCACAGCCCTACTATTTATGCCTTTCTGCATAACGGACATGACCTAGATACAAAACAAAATTTACTCATTATAAGATTCACCTATGTTCACATGCATCATATGGGAACACTTTGCTTATGGCACAAAAATAAATCCATGTCTCCCTCTAATCCATTCTTGTAACAGGAAAGTGGTACATAAGCATGGAAGCTTATGGTGTTGATAAATAAAGGTTACACACTGAAAAGGACTTTTGTATTTTATGTTTGGCCAGAGAAACAAGGAGAAATTTATTCCATGAGTTCCAATGTCTTAAAAGATTTCTCTCATCTTTCTAACCAGACAAGTCTGCTCTCTGCCAGTCATTCCATAAAATGTTCCAAAACATCAAGAAAAACAGGTAAACTGAAATGCATACTTCAAACTCAACCTAACCAGATCTTTCAACAATACCAACATAACAGTCATCAGCAAAGTCAAGGTGGTGTATTACAAACATTACACCAGCGCATTATTTTTCAGGGTAATTTTTACAACATTAATTATGGTCAGTTTTAAGCCATTAGCTATAAATATTTTGTTAGTTACATGAGCCATAACATGCTGCTACACCACGGTAAATTCTAGCAATTTAATTCAAGTCACAAATACAGGTGACAAATGTTGTTTTTTTTTTCTTTTAAGGTATGTAAACTCTTATTTGCAGATTAGAAAAGTATTTTGGACAAGAAGGAAACAAAAGGCTCATAAATCAACTGTTCAGAGGAAAATAATCTAAACTTTAGTTATATTTTATGTTCTGTTAGCATTTTTTGTTTTATGATCCTTTTGAGTTTTTTTGTACTCAGCAAGCAGACCTGATAGTAAACTTCAAACTAGAAAGGGTGCTTTTGAAAATCTCACCTAATAATTTTTTAACATGCTAGAGCTCTACACCTGAGCACCTGTAGCACTGAAATGGCTGGATCTACAATTCTTTGTTCCCATACATTCTGGTCAGCATCAGAATTTTTTTTTTTCAGTATTACAAAGGCAATATACCTTCCTCTCTGCTCCAGGGAAAAGTAACCCAGGTTTGCT
Source organism: Crocodylus porosus (assembly GCF_001723895.1). Classification (NCBI taxonomy): domain Eukaryota; kingdom Metazoa; phylum Chordata; order Crocodylia; family Crocodylidae; genus Crocodylus; species Crocodylus porosus. The sequence continues at coordinate 8,346,640 of NW_017728951.1, read as the reverse complement.
TTGGTTAATTAAACTGACAGGTGAAATGGCTTTTACATTCTTCTACATTACTTGATTAAATGGAGAACTCATTTTCTATCCAAGTTAGTTCCAGCTGGTAACTAATAATTGCTTCCTAAGGGTTATCAATAACACCTGCATGGTCTACGCATCTGCAAAATTACCAGGATCACCCCAACCAATTAACAGCTAAAAAAATTTATGACAACCTTAAAATTACAGCAAATAAATTATATTTAATTATTGATCTATCACGAAACACACATAACAGCTAAGGCAAAGATATGACAACTCTGTTCTGCCCTCAGATATACTATTCTCATTGAAAATATTCCAGAGGTCCTAAATGCTTTGCTGGAAGTGCTATAAAATACATGCTTCTTGACACAAAAACTTCAACGGGAGCTGTATGCTCACATTTGAGAGTCGAATTTCACTCTTGGAGCATTTAAGTAATATTTCAAATAGTGACCCTAGAGGCCATTGTTCATTCGCCTGAGAGGACATAAAAATTGAAACCATCTATCTGGACAGATTTTTCCCTTTAAACACACCTAATCACTCAGCAGACATGATTTAAGCTAGAGCTGCTTAAATAACATACTGTTCTTCTTTTGCTACTGCTTGTAAAACTTTTATGAGATGACCACCAGTTCACATCACAGAAGTATCAGTGAGCAACACCGAGAAGTCTGAGGTTGTCTAACCCCACTTGATTTCTCTTACGAGTAACTTACACTGTCTGAAGACACAGTGGAGGGAGAAAAACTCACCACAGACTGTCCTCCTGTTGTGACACTTAACAAAATGCAAAAAGTAAATGAAAAATGTACCCAAGTACATCAGTATGCACTAAAAAAACCCCGTGCTATATGTTTAGACTAAATTTACAATTGAATTGGCTACATGTGACCTAACAAAGAAAAAACTGATATTCTGATGTTTTCTTCTAATACACTTACTTATATTTCAACAACTGCTTTTTAAATTTTCATTTGCATACATGGAAATTGTCAATGTTGCTGGAAGTCCGATTACATTCTTATCTACTGAGAGTTCAAATAAGTCTGGCACCATAAAATCTTTGTCTTCTGAGAATTTAATTTAAACCCTTAACTGGTTTAATGGTTTCATGCAGCCCCCACAATAATCAGCATTGATGAAAATGCCTTACAAAGTGCTGTTTTAGATACTGATGCATGGCAGTGAGTGTAAGGCCATCACCACTGGATATTTTGCATTCAGCAGCAGATCTCACAACCTGGGATACCTGGATTGCAGCTGTGTAAGGACAGAATGCTGGGAAGAGCTACCACTCTGCTCTTTATAGTATGGGACAAAGGCTCTTGGTTTTTAATGGGCTTTAGGACCCATTCAAAGCTAAACATATTTGATAGGCCAGCATTATCTTTGCAAGACCACATGAATATAAAGTAAGAATTTGTGACTTAATGTAGGACCAACTCGACTGGAGGTGTGTGCTATCAAAAGAATCATTCTAGTATAAACTACTATGCAATGCAGAAGACAAAACCATTAAGCAGGATGTCTTATCTTGAGTAGAAAACTTTGAAAAAAAAAGCAGCAGATACTTCCTTTGCAAACACCAACACTACTGTCAGTGTTATCACAGAACGTAGGAGTCCCAGATATAGAGAAGACCCCACCACCTTTCCTGTACAAACACTACCAATAACTTATCAGTTCTACTTTCTTCAGAGAGCCTAAGTAGTTCTCGTGAGCAATAATGGATTATACTCAGCCTTACCTTCACAAATTCTGTCCAATCGCTGCCGTTTGACTTTGTGTTTATCCACAAGTGCCATTCTTTATTGTAGTTTTTAAACTTTCCGATTCAAAAAGCAATGCAGTCCACCAAGAACTTAGGAAAATTCACAGGAGTCTGAGTGCATAACGCCACACTATCAACCCTGAAACAAGAAGATAAGAATCTTTATATTTAGAGATCTTGGTGCAAACTATGAGAGCAGTTCTATGCTACATATTATTGTAAATTTTCTGGAATAAAAGTTACAAATTCAGGGCTTTCTACCTTTGTAGTCTAACAGACCCACATTTTACACTGCAAATCAAGGTTACGTTCATTTACCTTCCTTACTATCAGAAATAGCAGCACCGTACAATAGAACTGTTGAAGTTTTAGAGGTAGATTTCCAAGAATTATTTCAAATCGCAGAGTCCTGTTTCTAACGGGTAAAATCCATTAAATTGTACACACATTCAAAGCGTAGAGGAAAGAAAATAAAAGGAGCTTTTGCTCTTCCAATATATTCTATGCACACATGCACTTTGGATATCAGGTCTTATTTAATCCATTTCCAGGGAAATAGCTGACACTGAAATGTGAATTTGGATTTCTAAAACTGCAAGCTCCTTATCTCTGCAGAGACTTTACACGCTGTCTACTACTTTTTACATAAGCAGCAACCATAGTTGTAGCTGGTCCTCACAAACATACTTGAAACAGCTGATATAATCCATGGGGCACTGGATTCAGCATTTCTGACATGCACATCCTTTAAAGCAGTCGTTTTCAAAATGGGCCACAGAAGTACTGCAGGGAGGCCTCACTTGTGGATAGCACTTCATGCAGGCTAGCTCTGGCACTGGAAACAGCACAGCTGCATATCACAAGCTTGCAGGTGAGCTAATTAGCTCCTCTGTGAGGCACTTCATCATGCAATCGTTTCCCTTCTGGAGCAGTGAACTTTGGGGGAAGAAGGTGGTTGTGGGTCGATGTATGAAGTTGCAAGTGGTGAGCTGTGAGCACCAAGTGAGACTGGGGTGGCAGAAGGAGGTAGGCAATTGGGCTGTGTGGAGGCTGGAGGTAAACTGTAAGATTTCATAGACATCAGGGCTGGAAGGGACCTCTGAAGATCATTGAGTCCAGCCCCCTGCCCAGGGGCAGGAAGTCAGCTGGGGTCACAGGATCCCAGCAAGATAAACATCCAAATTTCTCCTGAAGGTGTTCAATGTAGGTGCCTGAACAGCTTCCCATCGGAAGTGGACCACTTCCGATGGGAAGCTGTTCCAGACCTTGCGGGTTTGGACAGTAAAAAAGTTCTCCCTTATGTCCAGCCTGAAACGGTCTTGCAGGAGTTTGTGACCGTTCGATCTTGTCATCCCTTGGGGCGCTCTGGTGAACAAACATGATCCTGGTGCTCACCCCTGATAAACTTATAGGTGGCCATCAGATCACCCCTGAGCCTGTGCTTTTCCAGGCTAAAGAGTCTCATGGCTCTCAGCCTGTCATCGTAAGGTCTGTTTTCCTGACCTCTGATCATGCGTGTGGCTCTCCTCTGGACTCTCTCAAGCTTCTCCACATCCTTTTTGAATTGTGGAGCCCAAAACTGGACGCAGTACTCCAGCTGCGGCCTCACCAAGGCTGAGTACAAGGGGAGAATGACGTCCCGGGATTTGCTTGAGAAGCATCTATGGATGCACGCCAGCATTTTGCTCGCTTTACTAGCTGCAGCATTACATTGAAGGCTCATGTTCATCTTCCGGTCAATCCTGACCCCCAAGTCCCTTTCATCCGTAGTGCTAGCCAGCGTAGCACTGCTGAGCCTATAAGCATGTGGCAGGTTTTTCTTCCCAAGATCAAAAAGGTCTGGTAATTTATACATGTTCTTTGAAGGGGAAAAGTCCTAGACTTATACTATGCCTTAGAAGGTAATAAAAACAGGTAAACTGAGACTTTTATGCTACTCATCATCATCAATTGTTGGATTTTTTTTTTTTGAGAGAGAGCGCACAAGTTTTGCTTAACACTTGAATATTCTAACTTGACTGCAGAGTGCCTCAAAAGAGACACGGTATGTGTCACTCTGGCAACAGCAAGATCATCAGCAACCTAGACACGGTAGTTTGCTTTTCAGAGCAAGCACCGTCTCAGTGTCACATGAAATGGGAAATAAGGAAAAAGAGCTCATGTCAACATCTAAATTAAAGCAACTGTATACCACATCCATTAAAATTTTACTAAGTAAAACTACACTCAGTGATTCAATGTTAAACCATCCTGTCTTGGGTTCTAAGGTGAAGACAGATGAACATGAGCTAGATTTTGATAAAATATCCCCGACATGCTTAAAATGGTATTTGGCTGCCTTGATCTCTCAGCACAAATTGTTACGGATCTCTACTGCTTTTAGTTAAAAAGAACTGTGCATGGGGAAGGAATGTAATGTTCCAAGCCAACATTTACATACAATGTCATCAACTGTTGGTAGCATAAAGAGACAGAAAGGGGGGGGTGTGTCTTTATGTACACATACACACACAACGGGGGAAGAAATAACAAGTTTGGTTTAGATTTCTTTATGCTTCGCTTGGACTGTCCTGTTCTATCTAGAGCACAAGTTATTGCCAGGAAGGAAACCTAATCAAGACTCTGCGCCCTTGAATGTCCAGCACAGGAGACTGATATGCAGAGCCACTCAGAAATATAAAACAGACAGGCAACTGGGTTCACTTGCTTTTATCACACTTGCTTTTATCACAGCAGCTCACACCACCACCCAGGTACAGGCACTGGAGGTATCTTTTGGAACAACTGCTTGTGGTGTTTACAACGTATACATATCAAAAGAAGGTTTAATTGCAACATAAGCAGGTATTCAAGAAGTGACTGTAGCATGAGCATACTCCATTCAGCACAGACCAGCAAATGAGTATGTAGCTAGGTCCCAGAGGGGCTTGTACAGCCCACAGTTAAGTCCAGGCTGCCACATACTTTCTGTTTGTTACTTTTGCTGACTAGATTTAAAGCCACTGTAGGAGAGCTGTTAGTGTTACGATCATATTGTACAATCCTTATTTGCTGTGTAGAGACAGGCCGTGTGGGTGCATCTACACATGTGCTTTACTGCAGTTGACTAATTAGCTCCACAGTAAGTGTCACAGTATATACGTGTGCTAATGTTAGGGTGCAGTAAACTTATTAACTCCGCCAAATCACTTGTGGACGATGACTGGGGCATAAATTGCACCCAGTCAGCTCAGCCAGACGGCTTCTTCCACCCCAACTCAAACTGCTGCTATCCCGGGCATACATCTAGTCCAGTGGTCACCAACCAGTCTATCTCAATTGAGCAGTCGATCATGGAGCCTCTGACAGTCGATCTCAGTCTGTCAGAGACTCCACAATGGAAGCGGCAGGAAGCATGTGGCTGGGCTAAGCCACACCCCCGCCACCCGGGCTGGGCTGGGTGAGTGGGGTCAGAGCCCAGGCGGCTTGTCCAGGAGGCAGGGGGAAGGGTGGGGCAGGGCCGGGGGTGGAAGATCCTGGGGTGCCCTTTACTTACAAAAAGTTATTTTCATCATAAGAAGGTTGGAGACCACTGATCTAGGCATTACATCTGGGAGCAGCTGGACTTGGCATAAACTGCTCAGCAGTTTATGACATCACCTTAAATTCACATGTAGATGCACACAGTGGCTGCATCAAACACATGATGTGGAAGTTTGGTTCCCTGGGGACAAGCAGCAGTGGTGTCTGTGCCATGCATGTTTTGGACGCATGGCAAATTACCCCACGGGTGGAGTAAGGGAGGCTGGAGCTAGCACTGGGCTGGCCCCAGGAACTTTACCTACAGTCCTGGGGGCCTCCCGGAGCTGCAACAGCAGTGATTCTGCTGTGTGGAGTCTGGCTGGCAGCTGCAGCGTGGCTCTGGGCAGCCTGGCTCCACTTTTGAGCAGCATGCTGCCTGTGTGTATGCTGCTCTCCTTTTTTTTTTTTTCTGCAGGGTTTTTTGGCCCCTGGATATCCAGGGATTAAAAAAAAAACTGGCAAAAGAAAAGCAAAGCAGCACACATACAGGCAGTGCATACTTTGCAGCACAGAGAACATCTGAATGTGCCGTATGTGGCACCAGAAACATATTTGTGGCACCACATAGCACACAGCTACGCTTGTCTGGATGCAGCCAGTGAGTCTAAAAAGACTCCTTATTTCACTACTATAAGTGCAATTAGCCATAACAAACTGGGAGCTGAAGGAATCTTCAAACAATGGCCATGAGTGGAAGGCAGGAGAGTCACATACTAACACAGCGATTCTACCTTGGTGTGTTTACAGATCCTTTGAAGGATGCCAGAAGGTGTGAGAAGATAAACCAGGTGTGAGGAGATAAGCAGATAATCCCAGGTTAGCCTTGTCTCTGTCTGCCTGATCTCCCACCCCTACTGCCTATCCCCTCTGCAACGAGGAAGTACTACAATATGTACAATTGTTTTTGAAATTGGGTGCCACTCTATTCATAAAAGTTATGGAGGTTGCCTCAAGTCCACCAAGGGGTGCCTTGAGTCCAAAAGGTTAAGAACCACTGCACTGAAAAAAGTCCTACAATACAAAGCAGGAGACTATTCTAGAAAGAGACTAGAGTGGCAATCTGTTTTGGACTGCAAAGCTTATGAGTACAGATAAGGAAAAGTATAGAGTTAAAACATTTCTAATGCCAGGAATAAAAGTTACACATAAACCAGTTTAAGTCACCAGAAACTGGTTTAAACCTGTAACAAAACAGAAGTTCAGTGCACATAAACTAGTTTCAAAATGGCTGCAACTAGTTTAAAATAAACCTGGTTGAATGTAGTATCAGATTTAACTGCTCTGGGTCAGACCTGTTTATGCAAATTCTGTCCCAGGCCCCTTCCTGGTTTAAGTTAAGTCAGAGTCTCCCAGCATCCCAGCATACTTTGCAGCCCTGGGCTGGGCTGTGCTGTCTGCTCTGGCAAAGAACGGTTGGGGTCTGGGGCCAGGGAGCAGGGTTAAACTTCCCTTCTCCCGAGTACAGAGCTGTCCTGCCCTGCTAAATACTTATTGCTGGCTGCGACTGTGAACTACAAATCCCAGAGGCACCTAGAAGTAGGAAGAGGAAGCAATGAGCAACCCTGCAGAGCCCTGATGATGTGATTCTGGACAGCAAATTCCAGAGACCTCAGGGGCAGCAGGAAGAGGAGGCAAGCACACAGTCCATGCTGGCTACATGCTAGAGAGCCATGCTGTAGAGACCCCTGGCTTTTGGCCTGAACCATGGCAGGCATGTAACTGCATTTCTGGAATCAGAAGTGAATGTCTTTCCAGTTATTTTCCAGTTTAATTTCTGCATCTTAGACTACCTGCAAAGACAGAATCGATTCAGCCTCGGGCTTTTTGACTGTCTGTACTTAGCTCAGAAGAGAGAAAATCTTAAATTCTACATCATTCAGTCAATGCATTGTGGATGTAACACAATACAACAGTGGAACGGTATTACTGGCAGTAGAACAACTTGGTGGGGGTAGGGGCCAAGCAGTGCACTAGCCCTGAGCACTGATTCAGAGGGAATACAAGAATGGCAGGCCCTAGGGAGCCTGCACTGCAGCAGCCCCGTTCAGGGAGTTTGCATTGGAGGCAGTGGCAGCCCATGCTGCCACCACAAGTGCAGAAACCCCTGCATGGGGAGGTAAGCACTCTCTTCCTCCCTTCCCCCAGCCTTCATACATGCCACCCAGGGTGCCACAATTTCAAGTTATGCCCCTGATGATTGTCATCTAATTAGTACTTTGGAAAACCCTTTAAATCTGATGTAGGTAGATTTTCACACTGTGCATGAGAAGCACATTTGAAGCTAATATTTTTACAATACAATACCCCAAACTCTAAATTCGCATGTAATATGCTTTCCTGTAAAACAAAGTGATAATGAGCTCTATGGGTAAGAACAAAGGACTGGGAATCAGAAAATTAAAGGGGGGGTGGGGAGGAGAGAGAGATGGAAGGGATGCCTACAACTGACCCCGACTCCTCACCTTACCTCTCCTTTCCCCTGTGGCCTCCATTCCATGGAACACACCACTTAGCTCTTGTTGCAAAACATTTTTGAGACTTTCATATAAACTGCAAACTACTTTCCTTATATTTTGCTACCTTGAATATTACTTCCCTCTCTCCAACAACTGAGCTTACAGCTGTCCCTAAAATAGATGTCAGCACAGCAGCTGTCTCCGAGAAAACACTGGTTATTAACAGTTAACGAACATAATAGGCTGGAACAAGGAAGAGGGGGGTAAAGGCTCTAACAAATCTGCTTCATACCAAGATGACAATTTCATGGAGATTATTGTTATTATTATAAATGGTTATCAATTATGCATCACGTTGATAGTTAATTTATAAAAGGAAAAGGGTTGTGTTGGTACAACTGAATTCTGACTGATGGAAGATAGGCGATTTCCTGGTAGTTAATGGCCAATTTCCCAGCAATATGACTGCAGCATAATATCAGAGATTTATAGCAATAATTAATTGATTTTTTTTTAAAATGTAAGGATGCTAAAGAGCATCATTCCCACTCATATTAATAATTAATGCAACATTTTAAAAGAACCAAAACTTCCATTCCACACAGAAGCTTCGTAAAGGCCAAGGCTCATTATAGTAAAAAGAAAGAAAGAAACAAACCAAATGTTACTGGAGATAAAACCACAGAGTGAGTAGATCCATTATCAGCATTCTAAAAATATACATATTCCTCTTATTTTCATTACATTGCGTTCCATGGCTTGGGAAATCAGGCAAGCTGGATCAGGATCCTTCCCATCGTGGAGGCATAAGAGGATAATTTGGGAATATCACAAGAATCCAAGACCTTTAAATGGCATCAGTGGGATGGCTGCCACCCATTTTTGTATAAAAATTCCAGGTTTCAAAATCTGGTTTCTTTCCAACTACCAGAGAATGCTGAAATTTTAAAGTTCTCCACAAAAGAAAATTACGAAAACATAATTCCACATAGGGACTAGTAGACCATTTGATTTCTATTTCAGCTATTTAAAATACAAGAATACAATATAGAACAAAAACATTCCAAACAATGAATCATTTCAAAAGGAAAATCTAAAATGTTTCAATGTGAAAATGCTGAAACATGACTGTGACACTGGTAGAACTTCTCCTCCCTTTCCCTCCCAAATCAACAAATGCAACACAATTTCATAAATCAATAAAATGCTGAAAAAGCTCTGTTTTCTCATGGAGAATGGTTCCATCACCTTTTTTTCCAAGCAGCTCTATTTACTACATTATCCCTGGAGGGCAGGGAAGGAGGGACAAAACTTTCTGAAAAGGAAAAGAGTAATCACAGAATTACCATCACCTTCACCAACAACATGCAGCATAGTTAATATAATTTTAAAGTAATTTAAAAAAAACTGACTGCTTCTTAACTATTTTAACCATCCCATTTGTATGTGGCAGGTGACTATGATGAGACCAAGCAGTAATAAGAACACAACTTAAAAGACTATTAAAAATGTGACAAGAGCACCCAGAGTAGGATTTGGCAGGCATGGATAAGCTGGAGAAGAGTAGATGTGAAGCATACAGAAAAAAGCAGAACACTTCACAGTCTTTGTATGAAATGGTAATTAAGAAAAGGTTTTTCCATTTGTGGTGTATAGGACACAGTTAGCTGCGCACACAACTTCCATTTACCCGCAATGATTTCTACATCTATTCCAATCTCAAAATAAATCATAAGGCTAAAAGTAACAAAAAATAAAATAATTATAATCAGGCTAAAGTGAACAAAAAAAAAATCAGAGAGACATTAAAATAAAAGAAACCTCATTGTACAATGACATACTAGAGCTAAAGAGAAAGAACTACAAAAAACTATAGTTCTTGGTCTGCTGCAAGATTAGGAAACAAGTGAAGTGATTTACATATAGTAATTGCATGTCCTTGCTAGTCTCCAACCGCGTCTTTCAAAATGTAAATTTCCTTGAAAACGTTTGGACACTATGATAGCCTGCTATTTATTTATTTATTTATTTAAAGGGAATCTACTTAAACAAATGTTTTAAAGGGGGGGGGGTGGAATCCTGATGTAGACCATTTAAGTGGCTTCTTAATACTGTACGTTAAACACCACAGTCCATGAGCCAGAAAATGAGAGAAGAGCAGGATGTCTTAGAGGGTAATTTATTTTCTAAAGAATAGAAAAGGCGATTAAAAAAAAAAATTCACGTTGTTTAGCTTCTCATGTTTTGCCTGTGCTACACTGTCAGTAGCAAAGCCAAATGCTGCCTCAGGCACAACCAACTCCATGCAAACCCATGTATGCAATGACCACAGGAGAATCAAAACTGGAGTGCACCTCAGTCCCGCATTTACTGTAAAAAGAGCGCCCATCGTGCAGAAGACTAGGTAAAGTCTAATGAAAGAATTTCATTATTCACTACTGCATGTGTCATTTTCTTCTAAAGATCACTTGTGATAATGATCTAATTTCATATCCTGTCATCCCTACTAGCCTGGGGTTACCTGACAAGGGATTGCACAGAGACAATGTTTGACCTGCCTCAGTTTATAATCATATTCACACATTAACAGTAAAGAAACAGGAATCTGAAGATGTTCTTTTCTTTTGCTCAGTGTGCAAAAATTACAACTGTATACAAGATCATTTTAATAGACAAACAAAGTCCTGATACAGAACTTTAGTATCCAAAAAACCTTGTAGTGTGCCTACCTGAACATTATATTTAATGTCCCCACTGTTAATCTACCACCGATTAGGCAGTAAGAAAGCAGAAAGGACCGGGACTCCTAGTTTTATGAATCCATCAACATTCCTAACCAAGTTTTCTCAAACCAGAAAAAATATAGTGAGACTACAGTCTTCACTACATTTTTAATCCATCTGCAGTGCTTAAGGCTGCAGGCAGGTGCTTTATAAATTACCACAGGAGAAAGAGAGAAGCTAGAAAAAGCTAGAACAAAAGCCCTGTGATCACACCATCCTTGCTCCAATCTAGCATAGTCACTCTTTGGATTCATTTGCTTCTTCCCCATCGTCACACTGGAGAAGAATCTATCATGATTACAAAGGAACTACAGATTTGTGTCCTGTTTCTTTAAAAGGTTCAAATAGACTCACTTTAATGCAGGGGCAGGCAATTATTTCAGGCGGAGGGCCACTTACTGAGTTCTGGCAAGCCATCGAGGACTGTATGACAGGCAGCCAGGGGCAGATAAACATTAATTTTCTTAATTTTGAGGGGGCCCCACGGGGCGCATTGAATGGCCTGCAGGCCACATCTGGCCCCTGGGCTGCATTTTGCCCACCCGCTTTAATAGCTCTTCCCTCACTTAATTCTTACCTGTTCTACAAACCTTCTCACTGTTTAAACAAGGTAAATAAACCCTCAGCTCTGCCCAAATTATGGCTGGCAGATCTCACCAATTCCTTGAACGTTAAGATAATGATTCCTACAAGCATGACTTTGTATTAAGATTTTAATGAAACAATAGCTTTGAGAAGTATGAACAGGTACAGTTCCCCATTCATCTTACTGTGTTGGTCACACCAAAGTCCTGCATTGACTAGTTTACTGCTGACCATTTCAGAGCATGCAATGGGAAAGGCACAGGAGTGAATCCCTTGGAGGGGGTTGGAACTGGGATAACTTTAAGATGAGAAACACAGATGAAAGAAAGAAAAGGAAACACTGAGTAAGAGGGGAGGGAAACAAAACAAAAGGCTAGAATGCATGAGGAATGGGATAGAAACGCTTGGGAATATTATTTCTCTCTTTCCATAAATCAGTGATATAGCCGCAAGTAAAATAACATGTTCAGGGAAAGAGAGGAAGGAACTGTTATTTTTGAAACATAAAATCAACATACAGAACTTCCTGCCTCAAGCAACAATGAGTTCAAGTTTAGTAGGACCGAAGAGAATGGTCAGACTTTTACACCGATAATGTAAAACCATGAAATACCACAATTTTTCTTTAAGTCAAATAAAAACTGCGTAAGGGATCTAAATCCTCTTACCTCAGGATATAAGGCAATATATAATTGACAGTGGTTTGGAAGAAACATCCTCTTTTCCATACGTACACACCATGTGGGCTCTCATCCTGTCAGAGACTGGATAATGGACAGGATGGACCATCGGTCTGATCTGATGTGGCAATTCCTGTATTCCTACACTCCAACAAACTCTGACACATGAGACTAATTTTCTCACTTGGGCAACCCCAATGCAATAAAAGAACAACTCACATGTGTGTGACGTTCATGTGTGTAGCCCCAAGGCTAGATCTAAATGGGCATTTTTATAACCAGATTCTCCACTTAGGGCAGTCAGACAGAGGGATTTCAAAATAATATTAATTAGATGGGATATTCTAAAATACCTGATAGGGTTGGGCACCTAACTACAGTTAGGGATCCCAGGCCCTAGGTAAAATTAAATACATGAACCAACACACACCTTCAGCAGAAATGGGTATGGATGCATCCAAAGAGGACTGAGCAAAGGGAGTGCAGTCACACCCCACTGCTACCAGCGTCCCCACCTGAGCAGGGTGCAGGGGGAGCCCCAGATCCAATCCTGCCCAGCTCTAACCACATCTTGTAGTCATGCAGGGTGCCAGGCTTGGCAGAAGACAGCAGCAGGTGGGTTTCCTCTTCTTGCTCCTGCTCCTCCCCCAAGGTCTCCCTGCTACCCAGGATCAGGTGCTGGAAGAAGGAGCCTGCCCTCCGCCACCACTGCTGTCCCTGGCTGATGCAAGCACGGAGTGGAGCTCCAGAGCTGCTCCTTCTCCACTCAAGCTGCAGGCTACAGGGAGCAGCTGCATGGTGAGCCTGGCTCTACTGGGGACAGCAGGGGCAACACGCAGGTTCCTTATTTTATAGTGGGACCTGAGCACCACTGCCACTATCCCCAGCTGAGCCTGGCACCCTACAGTTGCCCCCTGCAGCTCCTGCCTGCAGCAGGGCAGGAGTGGATCGAAGCTCCTCCTGTCCCCAGGTCAGCCAGGGGTTGCAGCAGCTCCCGCCTTCTGCGCGCCTGCTTCCTGCTTCTCTCCCCGGTACCTTCTGCTACCCTAGGGCAGCTGTGCCTCACATCCATCCCCCTGTGGTCTGAGGGGCAGTGACGTACCCGCTTTAGGAAGTCCTGGATCTACCCATGGGAGTAGGGCACCTACCTTCCTTTATTTTGAAAAATACCACATTCTGAATCAGAGACCCTTTTCATGAATTTTCACTTAGCCAGGTCAATGACTTACAGTATGATCCCAAAAAAGGGTTTAGCTTAGAGCAGGAGGTTGGCCTAGATAACCTCCCGATGTCCCTTCTACTTTTCTATGATTCTATGACTTGAAGCATTTACATGGACTAAATATAGGATTTGGATGGGTTTAAAATCACTGAGGTGACCAAGTGAACACTCATACTTACATTAGGTAGTGATTTCCCATGCTTGATCTCCACACTTAGATTCATTTAGACTGCTGGAAGCGCCCTGGTGGAAAACCTAACCCTTGGTACATAAATAGGTGTCTAAGCAGTCGCCAGCTGATTACATGGGCAGACCATGGAGCTCACAGCCAATTTTGCAGGTGGAGTATGGCAGCCCCCCCACACATACCATTTTTGGCTGAGGGGCTGATTGCCTGCAAGGGCTGTCCATCATACAGCCCCACCCCTTGCCCCCAATCAGCAGCGAGGGGGGACAGCCATCCTGCCGTGCCGACAGCTCCTTTCGCCACTTCCTCTTCTGGTGGGCTGTGTGGCAGGGCTGTAGTGGCCATAAGGACTGCCAGAGGAAGTCAGCACTTAATGTTTGGTGATTTGTTTTTCCCCCCAGAGAGCCTGCCAAAAGCATGGATTCCTCACTTTTTCACAGAGCCTGCCTGAAATTGAGGTTTCCACAAAAAACACGAAATCATGATTTTGGTAGGTCCCTATATACATGGCATAGCATACCAGGCTCCTGACTGTGAAACCCTACTGTACTCAAAACCGAGAAGAGCAGAATTCTTATCTATGAGAAAGACTAAATTAATTAGGTTTGATGCCTTTATTAGTTACTGACAATTTTGTTGTTGGAAGCTGCTCAGTGATATCTGGTACTTGGGGAACTTGGTGGGATTAGCTAGATGGCTCAGTAAGTAATAACGCACCTCAGCTGGGTCACTGCTCTCAATTCTGCTCAGGTCCTTGACCAGAGTCATTCCTTCAATGGCTCTCTCATGTCCTTTCTGTAACTGCTAGATCAGGTTCAAGTGTGCAGGTCACAAAATTCACTATTGAAACCGGCACTACTGTTGACAATCTGATAGTGCTGATGGAGTAGATGATGACTCTCAACCCTGGATGCAGTCCCCACGAGGCACAGAGGCAGTGATGGTGTGGGAGAAGTGTGTATTGCTACTGCCTCTTCAGTAACTTTTCTGACTTTTAGTATACATACTGTGACAGCACTGGAGGGCAATCACAACTGCTGTCTTTCCTTTTAATATTAAAGGAGCATTGAATAATGGCAAGTGATTGACTGAAGCTACATCTAGGGCTGGCGAAGCCATTTTGTTAAGGATAAAATAAAAATAAAATCTGGGGAAAAAGTATAGCAAACAGGTTCATGCAACCTAGTGGAAAACCCACAAGTACAGCAGGTTAGTATGTTTCTGAAGTAACAGTGGCGCTCATTTTAACACCCGTTGATCAGAAATAAAGAGATACTACCTGTCACTGCAGAGGGAAACAAAATATTATAGGACTCTTTTGCTCAAGAAATGTACTGATTTAACTAACTTGTTACTATATGAGTGAATAAAATATATCAGGCCAGAACTTTCTTGGTCTGCTATCTGGTACCATGTAAACCAGTGCAGCCTATTCCATTGTCAGTGACTAAATGGTGTCTCCAGCTGTGCTTGCCAGGGTGAGGAGAGTGTGGGGACATCCAGGAGAACTAAAAACAAGACCTTTCAAAGGGTGGATGAGTTCCCTGCAAGCCAATGGCTATCCATACCTGGAAAGGAGATGGGTGCCACTGGGTCACTCTGCCTGAAGGATCACCAATGATGCAAAGCAACTCAACTAGGGCTGTTACACCATCTAAGATGCCCCAGAGCTCGCAGAGGCCTGGGGACTGACCTGACTTGACATATGAGCCTGCACATCTACTGTTAAAATGCACTGCATAATGATGCAGACCACATCTTAAACAGCATGCCACTACGTACAGCTGTGCTAAAACAGGCTTCAAAAACGACATGAATGGCTTCCATTCCTTATGCACACTAAACTCCCACAAACTATATCCTCAATCATTTTTACACCATCAGAACTGCTTCTTATAATCAGGAAAGAGGGTCACAATTTAAGGTTCCCCAAAAGGAAAAAAAAAAATTGTACTTTTTATTTTTAAGTTTCTCCTCTGCTTATAATTAACAATACAAATTCAAGTTGTTGTCTAGGCTGTAAGCCTCTACAATAACTGGAGAGCTAGTGAAATAACAGTATTACAGAAAGCATGAAACAACTGAGAGGGAAAGGGATTTTTAAGAAATAAAGTCAGTTTCTTTTGTTACACTCATTCAATATTTATGACTGCTTATCACTTTGGAGAAAGTGAAGTCTCTGTTGAAGAAACAGCATCTCTTTTTCAGTTAACACTATGTATAACCAGAGACCTTCCACAAGTTCCCAAGCAAAAAGTAAGAATGTTGGAATTGACTAAGGAATTATTTTTTTGATCCAAAAAAACTGAGGTTTGAAAAATACTTTTAAAAAGGTATTTTCCTTTCTTCCCTCTTCTGTGCACCTCAACAGTGACACTGCCATTTAAAAAAAAAGAAAAACCTTTTTAGGATGTCTTTTAAGCATTTTAGCTGAACCATTTCTCCACACAGGATTATGCTACACTTCCCCAACATCTTCAGCCTGCACTAGCCTGGGGAGCTGGGAGTGAGCCCAAAGTTAAGAACTGGACCAAAGTTTCCCTCATCTCTTAGCATGAATAACTGCTAAAAAAAACCCGAAGGTCCCCTTTGGCCACTGGTATTTGGTTTTTAAAAATCCCAACACATATGATGCACACACGAGTATTATTATGCTGACTAATTAGTAGGTACATTTCTTTATTTTTAATTTTAAAAGCAAACAAGCATAAATGATACATATCATATCCTGAAGCCCTATTTAAAGTGGTCTGTGCCATGCTGAAAAAATAAAATTAACTTCCAACGTTTTCCACATTTTCTTAAATGGCCATCTGTATTTGTTTTCATTACTTCCAAAGTCAAAGATGTTAAGGAGAGAGAAAATCTCAGTTTTTTCAAACCTGTATAACCAAAAGCTCTCCTTTACCTGACAAGTATTTTAGACCAGTCCTGACTTAACACAGCCAATCAGAAGCCACTGGAAAAAGATGAATGTATTAGCTATTTTTTAAATCAGTTATATACACCTCTTTGGCCATTAGAGGGCATTTTATACTACAGAGTGAGCTGTCTGCTCCCAGCTTGTGAACAGCATTACTAAACTTCACTGGAATTGCTAAAGAACAGTTTCTCTCTACTTTAATTTAGCTATCATCACTTTTCAACCTTTCCATATACTGTGCATAGATGAACAAACAAGAACAAGGACAAGAGGAAAATATAAATGCTTCAGACATACAGCTATTGTTGCTTTCAGCATTTCTTTTTCCCTCCACTTTCCTACCTCCAGATGCAATAAAATTCACCCTCTGTTAATCTCACAAGCAGCAGATTCTATGTTAATTTTTAAAAATGATTAAGTGAGAAAAATAGAGTCCACAACCTCTCTGGGTAACCTGTTTCAATGCTTTACTACCTTCCTAGTGAGAAAGTTCTTTCTAATATCTAACCTAAACTTCCCTTGCTGCAACTTGAAATCATTGCTCCTTATTCTCTCATCTGCCATCACTGAGAACAGTCTAGCTCCATCCTCTTTCTTACAGAAAGGATGCAGACAAATTGGAGAGAGTCCAGCACAGGGCAACAGAAATGGTTTGGGTGCTGGGGGGCATGACTTATAAGAGGCTGTACTGGGCTTATTTAGTCTACAGAAGAGAAGACAGAGGGGATTTAACAGCAGCCTTCAACTACTTGAAGGAGGATTCAAAAGAGGATGGAGCTAGACTGTTCTCAGTGGTGGCAGATGACAGAATAAGAAGCAACGATCTAAAGTTGCAGCAAGGGAAGTAAAGGTTAGATATTAGGAAAAATTTTCTCACTAGGAGGGTAGTAAAACACTGGAACAGGTTATCCAGAGGGGTGGTGGAAGCTCCATCCTTGGAGGTTTTCAAAACCCAGCTAGACAAACTTTTGGCTGGATTGATCAGGTTGGGGATGGTCCTGTTTTGAACAGGTATTTGGACTACATGACCTCCTGTGGTCCCTTTCCACCCTAATTTTCTATGATGATTTTCTATGATCTCAGAGCTTGTCTTCTCTCATGTTCTATGAATTCCTGTGCTGAGTCACTGGCATCAGCCTAACAGGTTGCTAGTTTCTGTCTCCTGCTCCCATCTCTGTGCCTTTCTTAATTCCTCCCTTTATACACGGAACCACCTGGCTCTGATTATCTAGGCTAGCACCCCACTTCAAATCAAACCTCTTACAAGAACACACCTGCAATACTCACTAGTGGCCAGTTCAAAATAATGGTAAAGACCAACACCACCACAACTCTAATCATGCTTCTCCTGTGGCTAACCACTGTGTCCAGTCTTCGCAGTATCTGGTTCTTGGATTGTAAACTCCGTACATAGCAATGGTTTTTACTTTTGTGTTTTTCAGAGCGTCAGGTATTATTTCAGTCCTAAACCAACAGAATAATGAGAGGCAATATGAAGTGCACGCACCTCTACTGACACACATTTTTCTACACACAGCTTGTGTTTAACATGCACATCTCACACAAGCATTAATCTACCCAAGCTGTAAAATTCAGGTCTATATCTCAATTCCCAAAGACTGGGAAAGGGTCTAGGAGTTGCTTGTAAAATACAGATCTAGAACATTGGCAAAGTACAGGTTTTATGCTTCTAGTTTTAGCTTCAGACTACCTGAAACATGCAGATCAGTGATTCTGTAAGTGCTGCAGAACCCTGCAGTATTTTCAAGGGTGCCATAAGGCACTAATGCAATCTTAGCGCCATTAGGTATGCAAACATGATTTACAAGATAAAACCAGAGATTTCAAATGGGAAGCCATAATGTCAACAAAACGCCAACCTGTTGTGGTCAGTTCTTTGCAAAAGAAAAATTGTTCTGTTATTTTTCCTTAGTCAAAAACAAGTGAAAACTAAGCATCAGCATTTTCTGAGGGGTGCCCTGAGTCTCATCAGGGTGCCTTGAGCCTAAAAAGGTTGACAGCTACTGACAGATGCATATATCAGTGTTTATCCCTGGCAGCACCAAGAGTTAGTTCACAGTAGGTGCATCTACACATGCAATTAGTTCCTGAATAAACTGTGGAGCTTACTGCACTGTTTGAACGTGTGCGCGGGAGCATTTAACTCCAGAGCAATAAGCTCTGCAGTTAATTCAGGCACAGCATGTGGAGCCCGGGCAACCCCAGATGGCAGGAGGTTCTGGGGGTCAGCCTGCCAGCCTGGGGCTGCTCCTCTGACTCAATGTGCTGCGGACGGAGGGGCTCTCTGGGATACAAAGGAGCTTCAATGTGGGGCTAGCCGGCAAGTAGTATCTACACATGTGCTGCTGCAGAGTTTTCACTCCACCTAATGAAAACAGTTTAACTAATGTACTGCAGAGTAAACTAATTTTACTTTAGCCTAACAGGGGCTCACGTGTATTCACCGAGACATTGACTGCACAGCTAATTAATCAACTGCGTAGTAGACATGCCCAGTCTGCCCTAGGTTTTTAGTCCTACATTACTGTTTAAGTTAACCTGGATAAAGTCTCATAAAATGTAGTCAGGTTGGCTGCTGGACCTCTCTCTCTCTCTCTCTCTCTCTCTCGCTCCAAATCACCCCCACCTCTGCCCCAAGAAAGCAATTTTGCATAAATGGATCAAACCTTCACCTTAAGGAAACTGCATCTTGACAATCTGGAATATATTTACAGTACAACCTCATTACAACAAACCCCTGTGGGACAGGGAGAGAAGTTCATTAATAGAAGAGTTCTTTAATAGGGTTAGTCAATTTGCTGCATTAAAACCATGAAAAACCTTTTTTTTTTTTTGCTGTTGGGATTGTTAAAACCAAGAGTTTGTTATAAACACAGTTCATTCTAATGAGGTTATAGTGCATATTCCTTCAGTAGTCTTGTTTCACTTTAGGAATTAGGTAGTGCCCCAGAGTATTTATTACAACATAAATATTTAGGTACTCTTATTGTGTCCACTATTATGGCTTCCACACAGCTATGAGTTTGGGAAGTATGATTATCTCTGTGTCTTGATGGGAGCCTGGGGAACAGAGAGGCTAAGTGACTTGCCCACAGTCACACAGGAAATCTGTGAAAAACTAGAACCAGGCTAGCACCCTAAATTAGTAAGGACTCCGAGACCCAGCCTGATCAATAACTTCCCCAGTGGTATAGAGGAAGGGAACCCAGGTTTTCCAAGTTGTAGTCTGGGGACTTAATCAAAATACATGTCTCACTAACAGAGACACAGACAACAGATTCCTGTGAACAGGCCTTGGAAGTTGGAAATTAGAAACCACTCTATGCATATTACATCTGGATTTCATCCTGTGCTTTTTGGTAAGATGACACAGACCTCAATAATGTCTCTTTTCAGGCCTTGATTAAGCAGTTTTAATAATGTCAGGCTGCACTGACTGGCTGGGGTAAAAAGAAACGTTACATAAATCTTCATCACCACCAAATTTAACTCAACAAGCCTCTCATAAGATTGAGAGGGTTCCTTGAAGTCTGGAACATTGTTCTTCATCATAATTTCTTGATTCTTATGAAGATTAGATCATATTATTAAACATTACATGAAGATCCAAATTGCTCAAGGGACTGGTTGAGGCAAAGGAAGCCTCTTTGCTGCCTTTTCAAATCGGGTTCAATTCTGTAATGACTTGCCCTATTGCCACCCCATGACTGCTTAGCAGCTCATCGAAGATGAGTTGATAGTCATAGCTAGGGTTATCATATTTCCCATTCCAAAAAAGAGGATGCCTGTTGGGGGGGGACAGCAGGGGAGTCCAGCCCTGGCATGGGCTGGGGGGAGGAGGCTACACCTTGTCTCTCTCCCATAAGCACAAACACCAGCCCCTAGTGCCACTAGTCCAACCAGATAGCTACCCGCTGCCCCTGAAGTGCCCCCCCCCACTGTCCCCACTGGAGGAGCAGGCGCCTCCCCCTGCCCCTGTGCCCTGCCACCCCTTGCACCTAGGCACCGTTCCCTAGCACTGGCAGGAACCCAACCCCCTCACACACCCATCTCCTTCTGCCCCGACAGTCCCCAAGCCCTGGCCCTCCAACCCCCACCTCCCTAACAGACTTACCTGCATCCACTTGACGGAGCTGCTCCCACTCCCCTGCCGGGCTGCATGCTAGCCACACGCGTATGCATGTGCAGACACATGGGCACCCACTCTCTCCAACTGCTCTCTCTTGCTTCCACCAGCGGAGCAGACATTTGTTCAGATTTCAAAACCCTGCTTGGATGGAGATTGGAGGACCCAAAAAGACAACATGACCAGGAAAACCCAGATGTATGGTAACCCTAGTCATGGTCCAGTTCCTGAAGGGATTAGTATTCACACCACAATGCCCCTCCTTCTTCTGCCAAGAAAAGCACCACGACTGATACATCCTAATTAGCACAGACTCAATGGAGAGGCCAGGGGATAAATGGTGAATAAGGAGGGGGATCTCCCTTATCCCTAGAGATAGTTCCTCCACCTTAGACTGAGGCAACTTGCTGGGAAGTCAGAAGTCAGTATCTCCTGCTGCAGTCATGTTGTGCAGATTAACAGAACAAAAGGATCCCAGGGTTGTCAATCAGGCCTCTCATAAACCTTCTCTTCATTTTGAGTCGTACAGCTCTACACCTGGGTCCAATCCTGCAGTCCTTTCTCAAGCAAACTTCCCAGGGACTGGGCTGGGAATTCCTGTTTGCGTTGGGAATACAGGAAACACTCAAACATAGGATCAGCAGGCATCTCTATCTTTAGGAAATCTTCTGAGCTATAATTTACTGTTATCTTAGTGCTTATATTTACAAGCCAGTTTTACATTTAAAAGTCTTCATCCGCATTGAGTTATTTAGCAACATGAAATAAAATAGCCCGAAGCTATTCATGTTGCTTAACATCTTTTTTTTTTTTTTTTAATGTAGATGATGCTGTGCGTAAAGGAAAATTCAAAGGGGAAAACTGTGTTTTGTTTGTAACACATTACTATTGTTGAAGAAAATATGTTCTAACAAGTCTCTGAAGGGGGAAACGCATGTAATATTGTTAACTAAACTAATTCATCTTTTGCTAGCCAACTGCAGTGAAATCTCACATGGTAAGTTCTAAGGTACTTCCTCTGATTCAAGATCTCCTGCGTCGCTACCACTATACAATCCTTTAGGTCTTAGCGAGACACTTCCCCATTTGTTTTCAGATCCTGAGCAGTTTGCTACATGAAGTAATTTAAGGATAAAGTTATTGGTTAGAGGTATACTACAGTGAAACCCCTGCCTCTCCATCCTATGTTCCACACATCCCTGTGGCCACAGAAGAAATGGCCTAAAGGAAATGGCAAATGAAAGAAGAAGGATTCTAGGACTCTCTACCAGGAGAGTCTGTCTGCATGCCACGTGGGTCAAGGAAGAAGACCAGAGTTTTCCAGGCTGACTGGCTATTCCTCCACTCTTCCCCATGGATGCAGCACACAGACAGAGCATGGGCAGCGTACGGCAGCCCTAGAACGGCAACGAGAATTGCAGGAGAGCTCTGCTCTTGCTCTGTATCCACAAAACTCCTGAGCTGATTCACTGTGTCCTTGGCTGTCATGTAATTGTCCGTGACAAAATTAACACTTTGGACTGCATCACCAACAACAGGGCTGCTTGAAATGATCTGAACAAAGCTGCCTCTTTAAGGAAAGTAGTCCACCCTTTATTGTGGGGGAATGTATATTTGTAGTGGCTTCAAAAGAGAAGGGAAAGGTATAGCAGCCCTTAGGTTACCTGCATGAGTCTATAAATGAGGAAAGTGTGGCAGAACTGCTCCCATTCTAACCTTGCTTTATCCAGGGTCATTTCAGTTCATTTGTATCAGTACAAGATCATGTCTACATTATAGCATAACAGCTGCTGTGCAACCTTCCCTCTCTCCTTTTGCAGCCACTACAAATGTATGTTTGCCCATAACCTGAGGCTGCATCTACATGAGCAATGGATTGAGTAGTTGTTACTGCACAGTCATTTAATACTTGCATAAGCAAGTACTAAATGACTGCACAGCACAGTACCGTCCCCACAGAGTTTTTTTCTGTCGCTACGGCACAGTGGCATCACATCACGGTTAATGTCTGGCAATACCACTGAACGGTAGCAACGAGCTGTTGTTCAGCCGCATCTCGTGTACACGCACCCCGAGAGACATTATTCTCATTGGTTTACTGGTACCTGCTACCTTTCCTTCCTTTTGGGTCTGACTTTGACGTTTTCACAGCATCATTCATCTGGTTTAAAATCCAAATGAGGGAAAGGGAGAGAGGGAGTGAGCAAGGGAAAGTGGTTTAGATAACAGTAATAAATAAGAGGAAATAACTCTCACACCACTTATCTTTAACAGCAAGTCAGAGCACACTCCAGCCCTATGATGAGTATGCACAATCTACAGATCTTTCTGAGACTTTTCAGTCTGCTGTATCAAGGCTATTTTGGGATTCACTACTATTCAGGTTACTGACCTAAACCTATAATAGCTCATCTGGAGCCATAACAAACTATTGTGTGCGGAGGCCTACTTGGGTTTCCCTAATACATAGATTATTGATGCAATGAGCTGTGACAGCTTCTGTAGAGCTGTTATAGCTTACTGCAGCAACACCTATTTGGCCTCCCTCCCTTTAATGTGCAGACCAGTGACACAAAAGATAGTAATGGCTACTACTTGAGGATGCATTATTCCACAGATGGCTGACATGATAGACCATAATGGCTCCAGTCTTCTATGTTAATGGAGCCAACATGCAGACATACTAAACCCACATACTGAAATAGCTCCTGAGAAATACTGGATTAAATGTATTAGTTTGAAGAACAGCACATACATGAAAGCTTCCCTTCTAGATATAACCAACCAGGTAGCTGTAAATGGCAACATTTTCAGGAAGTTATATGCTACCAAAATAGAGTTTTATAATAAGTCTTGCTAGAACTGATTTTTCTGGTATGCACAGCCACTAGATTGCATGACCATGATAGATTAAAACTTCAAACCTATACTGAAAAATGCAGTGAAATCAGAGACTTGTTAACTGAGACCTCAAAATACAAATAATAAAATTATATTAAAAACCTCACAACACTGGACAAGTTTTCTCAGCCTAATTACAAACTCAGAAAAGTGTATGAAAAGCTGCATCTGATTTTCCACTCTTAGCCTGTACCTGCCTTGGTATGTACCTTGTGCTCTTATTTACAATGTTTAAGGTTCATAATTGAAATTAAGTACCATTTCTTCTCATGTTTAACTCCCTGAATTTCCTCATTTCCCCTGTATCCCAGAGGCATCTCGCTTCTCATGTCTTGACATCTTGCATCTTTTTAATGCAATGCATTACAGTAGTTTGGCTGCCTCATTGCTAACTCTTAAGCTTCTAGCTGTTGACTCTGAGAGCTTGTTTGGCTCCCTGCTGCACTTTCTGTGTTGGGAGGACTGTGTTCCCCTGCGTAAAAAAGACTACCTACATTCACCTACATCTTTTTTAAGAAGTAAAGTGGATAAATCAGTACGGTACCTCTCTTCTAGTTTCCAACTGATATGTATACTCAGGGAGACTACAGCAGGGTCTAAAGCCATGTAAAAACAATCCTCTCCAAGTGAGGCAGGGGAGTGGGATAGGTAGGGATGGGGGGAAATTGTCTTGTTTTACAGAGGTATTGAGTTGGGAAGCATGGTTGGGTTGGGCTGGGGTGTGGAAAATGCTCTCCTCGGTCACAGACAAGAGAGTAGGAAAGGGTAGGGTGGACTGCTTTCAAATTTGGGGCGTTTTTTTAATGAGGAGACTTTGATTTTTGTACCTTCTGATTTTAATATTTTGTTTCTATATTATCATTTTGGGTTGGGTTTTTTTTGCAAGGTGCCCAGAGCCTTTTTGGGAAAGGCTGCATTTACATAAAAATCAATAAATACAATTAAATAAACAAATGAAGGCTCGTTTTTATATGGCTTTAAACCATGCAATCAACAGTTCTACCAGGTAAGCAGAGAAAGAAACTCCTTTCTCATTTTGAAACTACTTACACTGAACCTTCAAAACCTCTTCAGGATGTACACCAGCTGAATCACCATCTTCAGTGCAAGAAACCCCTCACAGCACAGAGTAGAAAAATCAATATCCTTCACCCAACTTATCAAATTTACCAGGGACATTTATACAGTATAATTAAATAGAACGGAGATACAAATACAAGAAGTATTTGCACGGCACTGCAGAGTGATTGTATTATCTCTGGAACAGAGGCCACTTTGACAAAAAGGAAGAAAAACACTATATATCAACCAAAGACGCTGCAGGGAGCCTGGGAGAGAAGGAAGTCTCTGCTCTCATCACTTATGGCAAATGCTTTATGTGCAAGTAAAAATAGCACCAAATTACACATTAAAGCACATACTTGAAGTACTTCTGAAGGTTCCTTTCAGTACACAAGAACATAAGAACTGCCATACACGGTCAGACCACAGGTCCAGGTAGCCTAGCATTCAGTCTCCAACAGTGGCAAATAGCTGCTTTAAAGGAAGACTAATAGAAACTGGGTAGAGTGATCCCCATTGTGCCTTCCCAGTCCCCATAAGGAGATTACATCTTTAACTGGTATTTTTAATAGCCTCTGATGGAACTATCCTCCATAAATTTGTCTAATTTCTTTTTGAACCTAGTTATACTAGTAGCCTTGACAGTGGCAACGAATTCCACCCTGTGGCAATGAATTCCAGATGTTAATTATGCACTGTGTCAAATCAGGCCAAAGGGATAACAGTGGGCGTCTGCCAGTAATAAATGTGGCTCATTACAACTACCCTTAACACTACAACGCTCTGGTGCAATCTCCAAGCCACATATGGGCAAGTCTCCTTAACGTGAAAATAAATTAAGCAGACACTCGCAAGCAAATCTACCTTTACAGTATATGAGTACAGTGAAGAAGGCTACTTTTCCTAGTCATTCACTAGCTAAATAAGCCTCTGAGTCTTTCACAAAAAGCCTTAGTCTCTCAGGTTCCGCAGCGGGAGTAAGAACATGAGCTCCCATGCAAGATTAAATCTGGAAAAGATGGACAGGGAGGGTGACGCAACCTGAACTACTGAAGGTTATTAATACAAATTAGGTTATCTGCCTCTCTGCTCAGTGGTTGTAATCAGACCTGACAGATGTGTGTCAGACTGCCATGCACTCCAGTGTGTTGGTTTTACCCTTAGAAGTCCCTATAGCTATGGCTGCTGTACAGACTACCTCTCTCATCACACTCCACTTTACGGTGTAAATAATCTTCACCGTCTTGGTGGCAATCCAGAGTTTTGAACAACTGATAGCTAGGGACAATGTGTCAGCCAAGGCCCCTCCGTCCGAGTGCTCCCATGGCAGACATATGTCAGTCAGCATTCAGGACATGCTGCAGTATTTACCCGGCCTTTGACCTGATGAAGTGATTGTGAAGACTGACATGCCATGCTCTGCCTCTCACAGGCCAAGGAGAGGATTGTGAGGGGACAGGCTTTCAAATACTTTTGGCCTTTCCTAACTCTGATCTGCTAGAAGATCTAAAATGCTCTCCAGCTTATTTTAGGCAACCTCAGGATCTGCCTGCTCTAAGTTGCTATGGGTAGTACCAAGCAGTTCCCAGCAGTGAGGACTCACTTCTGCCAAATGCTGCCAAACCCACTGCACAGCTTTTCTTCCCCAGGCCAGCAGAAGGGCTTTCATGGTCCCTCTACAACACTTTAACAGGATACATGACTTCAAGTATGATGGGGAAAAAAAATTCACCTACTTGAGTTCATACTATTCTCCTTTGGGAAACAGGGGTGACAATATTTTCTGATGCTTCCTGTTGGTTGTTGCATCTTGATTTGTTAAGGCAAATCACATCTGAATCTATTTTAAGCCATCCTTTATTAAAAATGCAAGCTTCTCATTTTCTCTAAATCATACTATAATACAAATAATATTTGTGTAATATACAAAGTATTTTGTTCTCTAAGTCTTTGTGCTTTACTGCTTTACTTTCTTACTTGAATAGAAAGAAGAAAACAGAAAGGTGATTTTTCTTATTTGCAATTTTGGTTCCTTCTAGAATGGACCCATTGGGCACTTTTAGGATGCTAATCATAACTCACGGGTACAATCAGTGAACATCATCTACTACTCATATAGGGAGAAAACTAAAGTAGGCAACAAGGCCAAAAAATGGCACATTAAGGAAAGGAAGAAAACAGCAACTACAAGTCTGAGAACTTATCTCAAACTAGGTTTAGCATGTGATTAAAAAGGTGTAACAAAACCAATTTCAATAGTTTTGAATTAGACTATATCCCTCCCAGAAGGAACAAGTTGATATGTTTTTCAAGGAAGTTAATGTATATCTTCATCCTGAAATGCAGTGGAGCAGGCTGAAGGATTTGCTCCCTGGAACATGTCTCCAATAAGGCCAGGAACACAGGTTCAACAAAGCTTCATAGAAGGAACTAACTAACAACCTTGAAGGTTTCTTCCAAGAAAGTAAGATGAAGAAACATCACTCATTTCACATATCCAACAGGAAGAGGCGCAAGAAATCTCCAAAGGAGGTTCCTACAAGGCTGATTAATCTGCCTGGAACATGGAGCCATTTCATTGTCCTGACCAGGCAGGACCTGAAAGAGCACTGCAGCTCTGGCAAATAATATGAGAATGGCATTAGGTTTCAGCTCCCTGTTAGAACGATTCAAGCTAGATATTAAGCCCCATGCTACCCTCTGAAAGCAAAAGCTTAGAACCAGAAGACAGGAAAGGAACAGTGTTCACCACATGAAGTTCAGCGTTATCAAAGTCAGCGGCTCAGTCCAGAGCAATTCATTTCATTTAGGGAGTGAAACCAGTAGAGAGAGATCCCTGTTGGCTTAACTGAAGCAAAAATAATGAGAAAAGGGAGCTAACAATTAAACCAGAGACAAGTTTGTTGGAATTAACAATCTGTCAGCTTTGCCAAAGGAGAAAGCAGGAAAATTGCCCATCATGGGAACTTACCCCATTGAGTAACATATTAGAGCAGTGACGCCCAACTTTTTCACCCTGTGGGCCGGATGGGTGGTGCCAGACCCGATTGTGGGCTGGATCTGGCCAGTGGGCTTGATCCAGTACATAGGACTGGTGCAGCAGGGGCCAGATCTGGCTGTGGGGTGTGTAAATCTGATCTGTCCACCCAGGGGTGGGGGGAACAGAGAGCAGCTCAGCCCCACCCCATATGTGCAGGAGTGGGGAGCAGCCTGGCCCACACCTGGATGTGTAAGAGGGGAGGGCAGAGTAGCCCCAATCAGGATGTGGGTTTGGATGAAGCAACCTGGCCCTGACCCAGAGCTGCAGGGCCTGGGGAAAGGGAGCAGGGATGGCCCGATCCAGATGCACCTGGGGAAGGGACTGGGGTGGGGGGTAAATATGGAGCATCCTGACCAGGTCTAGACAGGGCTGGGTCTGGCTGCATGGAGCTTCCACTGCCACCCTGCTGCCAAATTTTCCAACCTATGGGTATTCCTTTGGGCTGGATGTCATGGCTGCATGAGCATCCCTGTGTTGAAGAACCTTAGGCATAAGATCTCCTTTGTGTAAGGGATTTTGGATATGTCTGTGGGTTCACAGAGGCAGCTGGAGTACTCCACCAGCTGCAAACATGGATAAAATTTGGGGACCTACCGCTATACAAAGCTGATCACAAGAACAACCTAGACGGTGAGAGAGAAAATTGCCAGGGGAAAAAGAATAAAAGTAGCCACGTTTCCCAAAAGCTGCCTCACAGACAGCAGAGGAAACATCTGCTGTCCTTTGTGGACACTGAAAACACGGGGAGGGAGAGGTCAATTCATCCAAATATATATAGATATATATTTAGGAACTTTGCCTCATGGGTTCTGACACTTGTGTCCAAAACAGTGAATCCATCATAGGAGACCAAGAAGGAAACCTCTTTACTAGAAAGACATGGCAAGAAGGGTTAAAATGCTTTTAAAAACTAGAGCCTATGAAAATTGCAGTACGGTACTTGATGAGGTCGGTGACTAAAGTGCCCTAATAGCTGTAACAGAAAACATCTGTTCAAGTTAAAGGGTCAGCAGGAAATGAATGCTATTTACTTTGTCCTTATTGGTTAAGCCCATACTCCTCGAAAGAGAACCACACATGGCTTAACTTAGTGTTAATGAAACAACAAAAACCTTTCCATTGTCTTCTGACTGCCTGCCTACCTCACACAGGAATCCTTATTAAGATATTTCTGTGCACACTTTTAATAACAGAAGTTGTTAGCTTTACGATCCTAGCAACAATTCAGAATTCCCTCTTTCATTTGCTGAGTTGCAGCCAATTCTGAATATCTCTAAATATTTTGATTTAGTTTTCCAGTTATATGCATGAAGCCTCATGCAGTTTTCCTATTCAATATACCCTTAACCCGTACATCCTTTCTCCCTGTCAGTATGTAGTACAGACCAATTCAGGAGAGCTGGAAATCAAGAGTGCACCATCTAAGTTGCAAGTTAAAATAAATCCATCAACATAAAAGCAAAAACAAGAAGTTTCTTCTTAAAAACAGGAAGTGCTAGGTACATAACAGCTTAAAATAGTACCTATTTCATTTGTTGACAAAACTGCAGTCTCGGGGGACCATGCTTTTTTTGCACAGTCCCGTTTTCCCTGAAAGGTCCTCAGTAAATTGTCTACATTCCCATGAAAGCCCCAAGAAACATGTTGGCACTGCTTTATGTTACCATTCTGACAGAAGTAACAACAGTAGAAGGTACATGGCTCTGGGCCCAATCACACTTCCTGTGAGCAGTGTGGGAGCTCCCACAGGAAACCATGATATAAAACAACTACAAGTATGAATCAGGGCTTGCTTTAATAAATGGGGGCGGATATTTAAGGTTGGCCTACTCTCATTTGTTTTAAAATCTTGTTCTTAAAATTGTACGTTTATAGGAAATTATTTTCAAACTCTCTTCCTTGCTCTCTCATTAATAGACTCTTTATACTTTTAAAACGTACAGTGTTTGGCAGCCAGAACACATTTCCAAAGTCTAGTGACAAGGTTAGAATAATAAGAGCCCAATCCTGGAATTTCTCACTCGAGCCAAATGTCATGAACAAAGAATTACAGGCTCAAACCCTCTGTTAAATATAGTTAAAGAGAATTTTTATAATTACGTTTTATGATGAATTTGCTTTGTGTTTTCTCGTCATTATGCAAGTAGCATAGAGTACATGTTTCTCTCTCTTCCCCATACCTCCACATGAGGAAAACAATTTCTACTACAAATACTCCACGACTGACTGACTATTGTATTCATTTTTCTTCCGCTCCTAGGGCATTTCTCACATATGCAATACACCAAGTCAGATGTGAATGGGCCTCTGTAGCAAACCACTGATTATTAAGACCATATTAAAATTACTGCTCCAGTTAAAGATCTGTACATTTTTTTCCTAACCTAACAATAGACCTTTGACAGCAACACGACAAATATGTTAGGAGTAAGAGCAGCAGACTGGCTCGACATACAAATAGACTAGCATGTGGATCTTATTGCTCCTGAGGACTCTTATTTGATTTCCTGAATCACCAACTCGTGAGAAGTTTTCCAGTCGAAATACAGAAGAATTAGATCACTCTTTGGGGTGGTTGCATCTGGGGTTGGAAAACCAGATGGAGTGTGTTTTAGTGTCCTTTGTAATTGAACTAACACGTGAGTTGCTAGGAAGTATGGAAATACAGTCATTGCTTTGAGGTAGCTTGTGGTAGTTAGGCCAGTATCTGCTAACACCCATAGACATATCCGAAGCACTACTCGGAAAGTACTGTTAGCTCAGTTGCATAAATCACAGTCACTATATTTAATATTGCAGTTCTTAAACAACTGTAGTTCTTCTAGAGGCTGATAATTTAACCACGTTCAAAAGAGGACCAGACAAGTTCACACAGGATAGGTTCATCAGTGGGCATTACACATTATAGTTAAGGATGCAACCTATAAAATAGGACTTCCTAAACCTCTGAATACTGAAAGCTGTGAAGGAAGAGGGGCAGAGGACAATCTGGATGGGCCCAGCATACAAACTCTTCCTCAGCATGTACTTTGCCACTGTGAAATACAGGATACCAGGCTAGGTGGACCTACGGTATAATCCAGTAGGACAGTCAGCGTGAATTTTACTGTAAGAGTCTGAAAACTCAGAACCTTTGTCTACTGGGGCTATCAACACACCCTACACCATCTCATACTCTGAGGCACAGCAAGCAAGACCATTTCCACCTCTTGCCGTTCCTTTGTAACTCAAAGCTTTTAATAGTAGAGGATTCCAAAAACAAGGATATGGTGCAGTTAACGGGATCATCTTGAAGAGCCACCACCACTCTACGGTGGTAACAGTTCTTACTTCTTTGAACTATGTGTCCATAGGGATTTCACTATAGGTGACTGGAAGTAACGGCCTCTCAGGACAGTGGGGATGAAAAGTATCAGCTGCATCAGGTGTATACAAACCATGGCAAAGGTGGCACAAACTTGGCTTCTGAACTAGCAGCTTAAGTCCAGTGTATAATCCTTGACAAATGTGAGTGGGTGGCTCAATATGCATTTCAGATATCATCACATTCCAAAAACAAGGGGGTCATCTTAGATAGAGTCGCACTGAGCCTTAATGGATATGGATGGAGAGGTACACCAGACAGCAGGTGCAATACAGTGCATTATCCATCCTTACAGCATTTACAATGGGCAGGTTGCCCCCTGAAGTGGTAAGCTATGGCCTCCAAATAAACATGTCAACAGCCTAGAGGAGGAGTTGGCTCTATCAGTGTAATATCCCAGAGCTCTTGGATCCATTCAGAGCACACAGCTTCATTCTCTTTTTCTGGAGTAAGGGAGGAAAACAACAACATGACTGTTTAAGTGGAACTCAAAGCATCTTTGCATGAGGTTTCAATACTATCTTTTATCTTTATGGAACAAAATGGATGGAGATCTTTTCATGAGTTCCTGAAGCTTGCTTACTTATCCTTCTGGACCAAGGGATGGCCACAAGAAAGACAAGTTTGAAGGTAACGCACTGGTTAAGCCACTCTGCAATGGGCTCAAAGAATAGGGCTCCATAAACTTTAGAAAGACATCATCTGAGATGCAAATATGGTCTCTTGGCATACAGACACCAACAGACAATGCCAGCTGTGCACTGTGCAAATAAGAAGAGAACTAACGATTTCCAAAGGACAGCAAGGAATGATGTGTATACTATTCTGATAGCTCTGGACTCTGGTGCTTCATGTCTCCTACAGACCATGTCCCTTGTATCTGGTGGCCCAGGCAGGTTCCCAGGTCTGTCCCAGATGCATCCAGGACTAATGCCCTGAATGGTGATGAAAAGAACTCGTTTTCAGGCACTGCCAATGGTGTCAGCATCAGGACATGCCATACTTGTGACTGAGCTCTGTGGGAACTCATTTAGTAGACAGCCTGCCACAGATAGTTGCCTTGACTATGGTTTAGAGCGCTGGTTCTCAGCTCACGGTCCCCACGAGCAGGTTTCAGGGGGTGCGTGTGGCACAGCACAGGGAGGAGCCACCTCAGCCCTCTGGACCTGAGGCAAGTCCCAAGGAAGAAACAAGTCCACCTTGCCTGGCCCCACAGCCTCCACCTTGCAGGTTGACCCCAGCTGACTTCCTGACCTTTGGGCAGGGGGCTGGACTCGATGATCTCCCGAGGTCCCATCCAGCCCTGATGTCTATGAAATCTATGAAGTCTCCGTGTTGCTGCTGCTCAGGCAAGTGGGGTCCTGGGGCTCCCTGCCACTAAGCCTCATCTGCTGCACCCGGGACCATACCTGGTGGGACCAAAGAGCCAGACAGTCATGGTGGTATGGGCAGCCATGAAGTTTTTATAGCATGCTGGGATGGGGAGTGCACCTCAGGAACAAAAAGGTTGACAACCCCTGGCTTAGATGATATTTCTTCTCCAGGGTCAGATGTACTTCCCAAGGCTTCCTCCAGATGTATTTCCCAAGGCTTCCTTCAGAGGATGCAGTTTGACTTTAGCACTCTCGATTCTCAGGTGTAGGATGAGAAGAGCAGCAGCAGCTGAAACACTTGTAGAAAAAGTGTCCTTCCCTAATATGCAAAAGACATGCTGTGTGGAGGGTAGGGATGTTCTCTTGTCCTTTTCTTTCCTGGCGTATGCAATGAGCAGTAATAATAGTGAGAGTGGAGAGGAATGTCTTCACCAAAAAGTTGACTTGAAAGCTCTAAAACCAGAATTGGACCAGACGCTGATTCTGAGTTTCTAAATGGTCGTCATAGGTGTTAAGAAAAAAGGTGGTGGCCACCACGCACAGGCCTAAAAGACATTGCTATCTGAAAGATTCTGTGCTTTGAAGCAGAAGGCAACTGCATACCTCCAGGGGGATCCCCGCTGCCACATGGCATCTTTATGATGGAAAAAGTGGGAAACCCTGCCTCCTAAGCCCACTGGCTTTGAATCTGAAGAACATATAATTTCTTCTTCTTCTTATTATTATTATTATTGTTGCTATTTAGATTTATATCCTGCTCTATCCAGGAGAGTTCAGACTAGTGCCTTACAGTAAATGAAGAACAACCTATAAATAGGAAATGAGTAGATTCCCCAAATGACACCCCAAAACTTGAAAATTTAAATGACAGACTTTAAAAATAAGCTACAAAAATTCACACCAAGAACATGATAGAAATCAGAAAACACCAAATTTAAACTTGTGTGCTACAGAAATGACACCTAACTGCATCTCTCCCACCTCTTTCTGATTAGCTTGCCAATGTCATGCAAAATAGGTCCATCAGCAGGCATTACATTTAAGTACAAGCTAGGCAAATCTGAGAACCAGACATAGCTTGTAAAAGGATAAAAATAAAGGTATTGGTAGTTTTGTATCCTGAATTTTGGTAGGTCCTGAAACCATAATCCTTATACTGCTACAACTTCAGAGAGAACGTGAAATATGAATGAAATTAAGGATCAGCTTGTTTTTAATGCACAATTCTAACATGACAATAATCACAGATGTATCAATAGTCCCAGATGTGCCAGTATAGACTCATTAATCAATGCACACAATCAGCAAAGGCAGTGGAACTCTGCCCAAGCCAGAGCCTCTATTTTTGCAGTTATCAGTCTTAATAGTTTATCAGTTGCTCAGATAAATAAATCACTTCCAGAAAACAAAGCCACACCATTACTGATATGACAAAAAAAACTATACACACTGCTCAGACTTGGCAAGAAAGTTATTCTGTACTAAACCACAATCACAATTAAACAGTTTTTGTTGAAGCTTCTTAAGCAGGACAGACAAGTCAGAGAAACAAACAAGTATACCAGAATCATAATTTACAGAGTTCAAATCAATTTGTAAACATCAAGGATTTTTGTCAAGGATTTTTTAATGCATATAGCAAATCTGTAGACATTTGGAATGGATACTTTGAGAAATATTGCTATTTAGTTTTTGAAGGGCAGTATTTTTTTAAAACCATGGAAAAACTAAGAGGGAACAGTCTTTGAAGTCACCGTTTTGACACCTTTACTATTACACTTTTCATCTCAAATTCCAGACTGGCTGGGCATTTTCCTCCCTGACATACACAAGGGTTGGTTTTCAGCCTCTCTCTGCATCAGCATTTTTGCTGCCTAAATAATTGTGGGAAGATTAAAGCCCTATAGATGCACAAGACTAACATTTTCAAATGTGGCTCCAGTTAACCACCTAGTGGCTGGATATTCAAAGGTGCTGTGCCATTGGAGTCAATGGTACCTACTCGAACATTGCTGAAAAATTAGGCTACTATCTATTCAGTTTCCAATAGGGAGGCAATTTAAAACAATCTAATTTCAACATTTTGGTATAAGTATCTGGTATATAGAGACAAAAAGAGAAGCTCTAGATTTTGGAAATACGGCCCATAACCAGGTATCTTGTTTAGAAGCAAGTAAGGCACACAGAATATACCAAAACAATTCATTTTAATGCAAACTGATGTATAATGTCCAGTCCTAATGTGAAGGGTATTCAAAACAAGGGCAAAACTAAAAAAGTAGTTTACATTAAGTGAAAATGAGCCGACTGCTGTTGTTCAGCAAAGAACAGGGGTAGTTTTCTATCTTTCAAATACAGGGTAATAACATACATGAGAACTAGCCATAGTAAACACGAACTATACTTGACTTAAAATGTTAAGCAGCAAGTTATAGTGTCAGAGATCTTTTAACAACTATTTTAAGCAGCTCAGTGACTCAGAGACCTGGGTTCAATTCTTCACTCTGCTACCTGTTTCCTGTGTAACTTCAGACAAGGAACCTCACCTGTTCTTCTTTTTCCCAATCTGTAAAATGGGGGTAATAATACTGATCTCCTTTATAAAGTATTATAAGACCTATGGATAACAGGTGTCTCTTAAGTGCTAGGCAGCAGTGAATTTAGATTCACCAGGCTATTTCTGTGACCCAGAAATAGGCTCGTCAACAACAGGAGTCTGCAGTCAAGTAAACCAAAATCACTGAATGTTTAAGCAAAAAGTGTAAATAGATTGAAGAAAGTTTGGCTCTAAGATGAAGCAGCAGCCTTACAGTAGCATGTGATAAGATCAAACTCTGGAAACAAAATGGAGCTCGGACTTGAGGAGTTGATGGAAGCCCTGTGCATTGGGAACAAGACCTGTTTCATTCCCAGGACAAGCGGGAAGAGTGATCTGGCCACATTTCTTATAGCAGCCACAAATCTGTTCTTGGACCAAACCTCTCATGTGCTCTCTTGGCCTATCACAGGTTTGTCCTAATAATGTAAGCTTTGCACTGTGGGGAGAACTACCAGGGCAGAAGAGATATTACGATTTTAAAAGCATGCGAAGCTGGCTGCATGATTATCACTGTATGATATTAATAAGCTGGACCCCACCTCTCATTCTGTCAGGATCCCAGAAGAGGACATGTGAGACCCAGATCCAAAATGTGGGGCTCAAGAGCAAGGATCGGCAGTAAGGCAGCTCCTAACATCTTCAAAGTGCTGCATAAATGTTAGCTAGGGACTTGCCTAAATGCCTGATAACTATTGATGCAGCTGTCCCTCTGCAAGCCTCCAGTAAGCATACCCTACCCTACATACCCGGGTGAACAAGGCCAGCTGTGCAAGCCCTGCATTATACAAAAGGTGCAATGGATCCACAGAGGGAGCTGGAATGGATTCAGGTCCTCCTGAGGAATGTAAATGAATGGCAAGCCTCCGATACACAATTATCAGGTTAACCCATTTTCACAGCTGGTGCAACTGAGATAGAAACATTTCATAATTACCTTCAAAATAAATCTCTTAAATTTGATCCTGCCCTCTGTATTACCGCTTCATGCAACACTTTTGATTTTTGTCCACTGTACCACCGTGCTGAGGATGCTGGCACCAGTAACAAAACTAGGTTTTGTTTGCCTAAACTTACACATAACCTGATGCCATTCCTGTATCTCAGATGTGAGTCGAGCACATTACAACTCAATGCTCATCTTACAAAAGATAGTTTTGGGGTTTTTAGCTGAGTAATAATTATACTGCAGAAAATGAAAAATGAAGAGCTGGTATTTCCCTAGAAATGTATAAATCTTGGTATCTTTTTCTAACCTCAAGTTCCTAATTGTTGCATTCCTTGTAACAGTAATTTACAATAAAAATAACCAACAGCAGGCTGCAGAGGTAAGGAGGTAAATGAGATTGATAGTGAGGGGCAATTGTGAGGGACAGCTTCATGCCAACATCTGATATGCTGACATATATTTTAGATCAGAGCCTACAATATGGTGTAACTAGCAGACTTCATCGTGAGCTAAATCAGCTCAACTGTAAAACCGTAAGAGCCACATTTCATACTTGGGCACATACTGCTTCACAGTTCTGCAACTTGAATGTTAAACATTAGGATATTCCCATAAATGTGGAAAAAGCCAAGGGTAAAAATTGAGTCCTTTGGCTCCCTACTGCAGTTAAAATTAATTGCCACATAAAATTGCTGATTCTGACCAAATGAAGCTATACAATTTATCAACTCAAGGATAGAGCAAACTCACTAGTGGCTTAAATACATCACCTGAGTTATTACTAAATTTTGTACCAGTGACAGTTTTATGGATAATGTAGGTTTTATAAATTCATTAGTATGGGACTTACTTTCAAAGTAAACAAAGGCATTAAATAAACAGAACCATACTATGTTTACACACAAAATAGATTTCCTCCTCTCAAAAGCAATGCTGAAGGGAAAAAATACGAAAGAAGCTCTGTCACTGCATTTCTTGGAGGAGGGAAATGTGGTCTGTTCACAAGAATTCAAGTCAGGTGTCACGGTTCTCAGATTGTATCTCCTGCTCTGACTAAATATGTGAGCAAGTCACTTACTCTATTTTTGTTTCAACCTCTCCCATTATATGGTTCAATTAAAGGGATATCATCAACTGGAATCTAATCAGTTTCATACAGTTACAACTAGTTTTACTTACAGCACTTGACTAAGTTCCTCTTCTACTTTCACATTGATTATATGTCTTGTTCCACCCCACTTGTACACTGATATGTGAAATACTCACACAAGCCAATAAAGAATTCGACTAATTAACTGATCATGCAGGAGGAATGATGAAACTGGTGCTACATATCATGCTGTCAAAAAGACACTAAAAATAAAAGATGGAAAGCATTCTTCTCTAATCCCTTTCTGTTACTGTAATCTTTGGCACCCCTTTTAACATTAGAAGGTAAAAACAGTTTGAGACAGAAGCGTAATTTTTTAGGTTGACACCGTTCCTTTTAAAAGAAATCTCGCTGTAGATGAAAACTATTATTAGTAGAAATGCCTCAGATTATGGTCACTGAAAGGGATTAGAGAAAAGGCTGTGGGCCCCCATTCCCCAGTCTCTTCCAGTTTGGTTACTTTGTGCATTTATCAGCACCGTACCTAGAGTTAGTTTAACTGTTTCCCTTCTTGGGATTAGTTGCAGTTTCCCACTGTGCAGATCTTGTACACTTCAGCAGGGAAGACACAGAGGGCACCTACACACGTGCCAGACATCTGCTCCGACATGTGCTATTAGCACATGTCAGAGCAGACTTGATTAATCGAGTCAGCTGGAGTGTGCTAATCACCGCGCTTCAGCAGCCTCTGTATCCCATGTATTCTCTGGCACTCCCACACTTCAAAATAGTGGCAGGGGCACTTTAACTAAAGCTTGTTGAATGAGCTTTAGTTAAAGCACCTCTGCTGCCATTTTGAAGCTCAGGATGCTGAATACACAAGATGCTACAGGTACTTTAATTAAAGCACCTACTTTAATTAATTAATTAAAGAGCGCCCCCTATCCCCCCTGAAGAATGTCGAATGACAGACAACCAAACAGTAAAAACAAAGTAAAACAAGAAAATGTGATTGCAAAACAAAAAAAACAACCCCCCCAAAAATAATGGGGTCTTTGTGGGAAATGTAGTATCAAAATCTTTTAAAAACATGTTTGAACATAGATTGCTGTGAAGAGCTGTTGAGCTTCTTTTTAATTTGTATCAAGTTCATTTTGCTCCAGACCTCACAAGAACTCCTCCTAAGGAAGTGCACATGATAGGAGAAAGCAGAGATTGGGAGGATTTGTGTACACTAATGGGAAGTTAAGGCCTAAATATAACTACTCCCATCCTAGAGGTTATCAGGCAACCACGACTCAAGAGAAATGCTGGAAGCGCAGCTTAACAGTTATATTGCCAGGAATACAGGGCAGGAACTATATAAATGGTACAGAGGTTCAGGCCTCCTATGGCAAGTGGCCTGGACCTCCTGCAGATGATCAGGGTTTGGGGCCCACTCCTCGGCCTGGACGGCATAGGTGACATTCCACGAGACATGAATTCTTCTCTCCCACGTCCTTCCAAATATTTTTCTGCTGAGATGAGTGGGTAGAAATTGAATGAGTCAATGTTTGTAAACCACGTTCAGAAACACAGTTGAGAAGCACTACATAGGAGCTGTAAGTGGGAAATATTATTATTATAACCTGCTACTCAAGACCTGGCAACAATTAAAAAGCCGGTCAGTATTTTTTAGTTTCTAAACGTTAACAAAAAAATTGCTAACCGAAAAAAGAATTGTAAGAATTAGAATAAGTAATGGTCTCAGTCTTAGCAACATATTAACTGATTCTCACTGGGTGTTAGAGTAAACAGCCTGAAGCAGAAACAGTCCAAGTTTTGTGGCCATTGTAGTGTAATTATGCAACACTGCTTCATTCTTTGAGCTTAGCTATTTAAAAATGCATTAAAGAAATAAATCACTGCTGATCGTCCCATCCCCCCAACTTTTAAGGTAGGGCAAAGGATTTATAAAGCATTTGTGTGATGAATTAAAAAAATAGCATGGATAGCCCAGAAAATAAAGTAAAGATCACA
The DNA here is from genome assembly GCF_001723895.1 of Crocodylus porosus. NCBI lineage: Eukaryota > Metazoa > Chordata > Crocodylia > Crocodylidae > Crocodylus > Crocodylus porosus. Next base: position 8,307,910 of record NW_017728951.1, on the reverse strand, counting down.
TTTCCAAAAGATATTCTGCTGGTTTATTTACCTAAAACACTCTGTATTTAATTATTTGCCAAGCTTGATAACCACATTGACATGGATGCACAATCAACAACATACACCTCTATAAAATTATTATCCTAAACCATCTGGAATCACAGCATTCTGGCAGCTCAAAAGAGCTCCAATCTTCAAACTTACCCTTTATTACATTAAAATGGATTGGTCACAGAGTACTAGAAGACTGAACATTATTGTGTTTAAACCATGCAGAAGCAAGCAACCTACTGTCACAGAACATATAAAAGACAAAGTAAGATTCTTCCTTGAAGAGTTTAAATTCTAAAACTACAATCTGGTAAGCAACTACTACCAAAGAATACCATGCATTACCAAGATTAGCTCCATTAAAGTGAAAAGACACTACTTAGGATAAGTACTCACTCAGCGGCATGGAGAGAATAAGATTATTTCTATACAAGACAAACAAGCGAGTTCAAAAGATATTAAGGTGAGGGGGAACGGAATATGTTATGTTCGTTGAGATGGTCCCAATATCTGTGTGTGCGGTTCCACTCTGGTGTGCAAGTGTGTGTGCAAGCATGCACACACACATCTGAGGAATACATTAGAGGGCAGGTTTTTATTGATTCATCTGTACTGTTATGATTAGCAACTGCACAACACACAACTTCTACTCTAATTGAGCCCTATCTGCACATCCTGCCACCCACTGGCTGGGACAAACATAGCAATCTCAACTTTTTACATCATCCAAACACATAAATATCACATTATATGGGAAGGGTCTGATTCAAAGTGGAAAGACTCTTAGGCATATCCACACATTCAATTAATGTTGTAAAGGCTCACCATGCAGTAGGCTCAATACTGCACAGTAAGTTTTCCCTGGGAGCACATCTAAACGTGCTCTCTATTGGGAGCAAATCTGCTCCCAATGACAGCAGCCCACTACGGGGCTGCTCCAGCCCTGTTCTGGCCCAGCAGCAATGGAAAAGCTCTAGGCTTGCCTTAGGTGCTAGGTCAGGGCTGGCAGGGAACACAGGACCAGTCCAAACATGCACAGGGCCAAGAGAGCTCTGTGGCTGCAGCAGCTGTCTCTTTGCCCCATACACATTGGAAGGGGTCCTGATGTGCATGGGGCTGGGAGACAGCTGGTGGTGCACAGCTTTCCCAGTCTCATGCCCAGCAGGGCTTCCCCATGCCACCCAGGGCTAGCCAGGAACTGTCCCCTGTTTGGGGCAGCTCCCAACCAGCTTCAAGCTATGTGGTGATTTCTCTGAGCAGCCCAGAGCTGGCCAGGAACTGTCCCCCTTCCGGGAAATCCCTGCACAGTGCTGGAGCTGGCTGGCAACCACCCCAGTCAAGGTGCAAGGTACCCCAGCTCCCACATCCAGGAAGGTGGACCCGAGAGAGAGTGTGGGGCTAGTGAGAGAGGCCGGAGGTAGAGTACCCCCTCAACTGGTCAATGCTGGGGCCAGGACCAGGAAGGTCAAAAGGGCCAGGGGCCCACCGTGAGGGAAGCCCAGAGTCGAGGGCCTGGGGTCCTGCCTGGCTTTGGAGGTGAGGCCAGGGCCTCTGTGGCCAAAGGTCCCGGGGGGACCATGCCCAAGAGGGGAGATAGCTACAGAGAGCTCAGCAGCCTGAATGATGGCGGAGTAGTCTGCTTGAGCAGAGGGATCAAAAGAGGGGTCCTGATAGGAGGATTCTGGAGCACAGTGTGGGGCTGGCATGACTAACAGCTGGATGCCATCTGCGAGGCATAGGCTCCAGTGTAGGGAAGGTTCAGAGCTGCAGATACTGCCCCTGGCATTGCAGCATAAAATGGGCAGCCTCCCACCTTAATTAACTAATTAATTAATTAATTTAAGAACAAGGCATGGCAGGTGAGTCAGGTGGGTGGCGTGCCCAATGGCAAGTAGGGAACCTAGCACTGTGGCTAGGTGGGGAGCCCCACTTTGCCACACACACCTAATGGCCTTTGGATCAGGCTCTGACTGAACTCAGTACCTTGGTATGTCACATGCCTGAATAACAACAAAAAAATGCGAAAGCTTCCTGTTCTTTGCGCAAGCTAGCCCTCACTCCAGCCTTAGGTTTTGAAATATATACAATCCTTGATTCCATTATTTTTTTCCTAAACAGGAACTATCCTAAAGTTTTTAACTTAGTAACAGCATAAGTCCTAGTTTTTTTGGGATAGAATGCACAGCAAATTTGGTTCAGACAAAACAGACCAAAACCAAAAAACCCCACTTCTCAGATACACATTTTCTGCTAGGTGCTGTCCATCAATCCATAGTATTCTGTAACCTATAGTATTCTGTAACACTTAAAAACTTATAAAATTACGAATACTTTTGTCATATATCTGCAGAGAATCCAGTTCAGCCATAGGCTGAATGTGTGGATGCAATTATTTCTGTTGAGTGACTTGCGTCCTGATCCTGCCACTGATTCTGTACAGGCAGATTCCAAAGCCCATATGGAGCTGAGTAACAAATCAAAACTTTCATTTGGTCTGCTGTTAGAAGACTGTTGTTGACATTAACTATACCGTATAAGAGAAAAGTTGTAATAAAGATAAATACATATATTACTCAGCTAAATAAGCTTTTCTTACTGTCTCAGCTGCTATATAAAAAAACCCCCTCACTATTAATTTTAGGTAGTAAAATAACATGACCCTCATAACTCAGAGGTGACCTCATAGTTGGGATTTTAAATTTTTTTTTTGAAAGATACCGTACAGAACTAAAATATCACGAGTGGTCTAAATTTAAAATTCTGTCATCTGGTTCTCCTTTCTATCCTAAAACAAGCCCTAAAAATCCAGCTGCCTGCAAGCTCAGCTGTTTTTCCTTTTTCTACATTTAAACTGTTCTCCCTAGACTTTACTGTATCCATGCATATTTCTTTTAAAATGCCTCAAGTTTGAATTATGGGTCCCTGCTCCATCAACGAGGTTCTGGTAAGCTGAGCTTCTTTCAGCTCCCCACAATGAAATTATTATCCCATAATTCATAGATCTGTTACTTACTCTATGTTAACATGTCACAATAAAAAAAAAAATCCCCCACACAGGGACATGCAAGGTCAAATTTAAACTTGCAAAATAGGAAATTTCAGATTTAATGCCCCAATTCAAGAACGTAGTTCAGGATATTCCTAATTAAACACAAACTTAAGAAATTTCCTAGTTACAATTTGCTGACTATTGGCTAACAGTTTAAATGCAATATTTACTTAAAATGAAGTGAGTTTAGACATTTTAAAAATGCTTGTTTAAATTTCAGTAGTATATTATTAATATTTCCCTGAAGCATGATAATAAGAATATGATTGTGACAACATGAGAACCATAAAGCAAAACTGACTATAACAGGCAGAAACTTCTGAATTTCTGACAAAAAAAATCCCACCAAGGGGAAAAAATATTGGTGATTTTTTTCATGAAAACGTTTTTTCCCCATTTCCCCCCAGTTTAGCTTCCATCCCCAAACACACGTTAAATTAAAAAAAGAAAAAAAGCAAACCTAGCTCAAAGAGTAACAAGATGTCAAAACTAAGTAATTTTTAGTTATGGTTTGCTCAAAGATGTTATTAAACAACTCTGGATGTATGCAGTGCCACTTGTATTGACAATGGTTCTTGAAAGCTGAAGTGACATCCTTTACAGATATTTTGCTTTGGCTTACCTGTATTACTTTTCTATTTATAAACAATAATAGTAATTTGTACCCATCATAAAGCGCCAACCTTTAAAAAAGGCAGGGAACTAGTAAGTGTCTATTCATTTTTTAAAAGCATCTGAGATTTTCCAGTTCCTCCTGCAAAAAGTATTCAGTCCCTCCTTTTACATTTGGATAACTGAGGCTGTACTGTGCTTTAGGAGATTATATCCATAAATTATAAATCAACAAAATATTCTATTTTTCTCATTCTTTCTAAATTCCAGGACTCAGAAATATTGTTAGATCTTTAACAATCACTGAGCTAACACATCCCACTATAGTGTAAACGTAAAGGGTTTTATTATATTTTTTATAAATACACACACAACAGTCTCTGAGCCAAATTCTGTTCCCAGATACGTAAAAGGATCTTAGTACATTCAATGGAAGTTATAAATGCTGATATATCTATGGGGCAGAGGAATTTAGCCTTTATTGACCCCTAAGGTATTCTGAAATAGCACCATACCCAAATGGTCCTATGAGTAAGTTGATGCACTTCCATCTTGAGGCAGAGTAGGCTAAAAGCCCTGTTTAACCTGTTTTTGCAAAGTCTCAACATATACATATATACATACGTACACGTATACATACATATATTCACTTTCCACATATTTTCCATAGTATTTATTTTTATTTTGGAGCAATGTGGGACCGCCATTTAATTAATCTTGAAATATTTTTCCTCGTTCATGTCTTTAGAAAGACGTTACAGGTAGGTTTTCCAACAAAATGCCTTTCCTCGTTCAGAACCAATTCCTCAAATAACATTACAAAAAAAAAATTACAAAACTTCTGGAGAGATTTTAGAGGGTAAACACAGTCATCTAGCTTGGTCATTCAGTATTTACTCCTTTCACAAAGAATCCATCATGGGACCATGGAAAAAAAGATTACCAAAAAGCTAATCTGTTGCTTGTGGTGATTACTTAATTCTGCTATGCCAACATACACCATAGGCACACTCCCTCCTTCCCTTTCTGTTGTGCTGAGACAATATTCTTCCAGCATACACAAAAGTTTCAGTGTTTTCTGATGTAGCTGCAACAGCTCAATAAACTAGGCACCTACTTAAAATTACAGTAATTCCTATCATAGATGATAAAGGGAGAATGGATAACAATGAACCTGGTTTTGAATCCTGTGAGCAATTTTTTTGGAAAAGAAAATTGAGAGAGGGGGTTATCAAAGAATCTTGCATCCTTAAAACTTGAGAACTTTACTGAAAGAATGGATAGCATCAAGCAGACCTGCAGGGAGGTTTGGGATCACATCCTACCCTCACTCAGTGGGTGTGTTGCTATTGGCACAAGAACAGAGAGGCCTACTGGGGATTCAGGGAATTGAAATGGAAAAAAAAAAAATCAGGAAATAAAATGTAAGAAGAGCATTGTGAGCAACTGATTGAAGGAAGTAGCAGAGCCTTTAACAAATCGGTTATTTGTCTGGTTAGCTGATGCAGAAGTGGAACAGGAAATTAATTCAATATGCCGCAGCATTACATTCCACTATGATTTTCTGTTTAGAAACCCGCCCCCCCCCCCAAAAAAAAAGTATCACTGGGCAAGCTGGTAATTGAAACTTATGAGACACAATTAAGCAGCTCTAATCATTACTAGAGGTAAACTACAGAGCACAGAACAGGCCTGGAAATGAAAGAATAAAATAAGAGCAGTTAAGGATAAAAGACCCTCTTCAGAAATCATTTGGCTGCCAGCAGCTCTTGATTTGTTGAAAAATATCCCAAACCAATACGTAATACTATTATACTCATATAAACCTTTATGAACAAGTTACCGCTCTCTGTGCCTTACATGATATGGCGGCTTGCCAGTAATTTAGCTTTAAATATGAAAATGCATATCAAATACAACTTTCTAGATATAATAATGGCACAGGAGATTGATTGTATCACTACACAGCACAATGACTATTTAAAACACTTTTGGCTGCACTTACAAAGCTCTAGTGACCTCTAGAACTATAGAAACTGTATATAGTGTTAGGAGGAAATAAAATTAGCAATTCACAATAAAGAACTAAAGCAATTCAGCATTTTCTGAAGAGGTACCGAATGCAGTTAGCACTTCTGCAGCATTACTGGCACACAGCTTTGTACTTAGAGGAAGAAAAAAAAAATCCTCCACATTTCCATAAATGAAACATACACTGCCAAGGCAACACTAATGGTACTCTGGGTACCAGTGAATTTGTATGTGCAGGCAAAATAGAAATAGATGTCTAGTTACAGAGCAAGTCAAATCTTTCTTAGCAGGATAAACCCAACTTACAAGGAACTCTAAGTCAGTGGAGGGCGGCCTTTTCTGGCAAGTGTAACACAAATTAGTCCCACCCCTTCCCGAGTGCCTCTCTCTTCTCTTTCCTATGGTGTCAGATATCAACTTCCAAACCTATGAGCCACTGTCTGGCATTATTGCCCAATGTGCAGATTCCATCTGTCCTGTCTGGGCATTTGTAAAGTCTGCAGCTTTCCATTCATTGTTGTGGTGTTTTTGGACACCACAGTCACACAGAGGGTTGTACAAGATGTCTTCTTGTAGAGTGTTGTTTTAAAGTGCTTGTATCTCGATCTCAATCTGTTCGGCTTGACCCATGCTTCTCTGTCAAGGTCATGTCCAAATGGGGGATTTATTTGGTGTCGGTATAAAGTAGGGCTGCACAAGGCTTTGGATGCCAATTCAATTCAGAGGCGAGTTGGCCCAATTTGGCAGCCGAATCTCCCAATCCAAATCAAATCAGGAGACCAATTGATTTGGAAAAGATTCGGAGAGCTTCGGAGATTTGGGCAGTCCCCACTCACTGCCACAGGGAGCTGGACCTGGACTCGGTGCCGGTAAGTAGGGGGTGGGGGAGAAGGCCTAGAGGAAGGGGGAGGGGACCTTTTCTTTTCTTTTAAAGAGCCAGGAGCTGGGGCCAGGCAGGGCAGCCATCGGGGGGGCGTGGATCGGGGCTCATGGCAGAACCCCCACACTCAGCGTGGGGCAGTGGGGATCACCCTCCTGCCTGGCAGCAGCCAGCTAGTACCGGGCTTTTTTCCCCCCAAAGAGCCAGGAGGCTGGGGCCGGGTGGGGCAGCCATTGACAGGGTTGGGAGATTCGGCTAAATCAATTGGGGACAGTGATTCGAATCACTGAATCAAATCACTGTCCCCTGAATCAGCTGAATCCGAAGTGAATACTAGCCGCTTTGCACAGGCCTAGTATAAAGCGCTGTAGGAATAGATCTGACTTTTTTTTCCCAGCAGTCAGCCTATTTGTTCATAGATTCACAGGATGTAGGCTGAAAGGGACCTTGGAAGATCATTGGGTCCAGCCCCCAGTATTGTTGCTGCACATAAATTTGGTTCAATATCTATGATCACTTCCTGGAGCTTGTGGGCCTCACATATAAATGCTTTACGACTTCCAAGCCTCTTAAGCCTCCATCTATTCAGGTCTTCAGTTAACAATTGATGGAACAGGTGATTTTCATCATCTCTTACCTCTACTGCCAGTAATAAGGTTAGGGTTTGTCTTAGTACATCTGCGTGTGTGTGTGCGCACGCACGCACAAGTTGTGCAACCTGTTATGAGTCTCAGTGCACTGTTAAGTATAGCATCAAGCTTTTCAGTGTGACAACTTCTGGATCATACAGAAGCACAATATTCTGCCAGGGCATATACCATTGCACATGCGGTGGTTCTGAGTACTTTGAAATTGGCACCCAATGTCATCCTGGCTAAACATCTTAAGGCAGCTAGCCACTGCTGACCTTCTGAATGTGATGTTTATAGGTGAGGGAACGGCCTGTTGCGACTCCTAGATTGGTTGGCATATGCTCAAGAGGAAGAATGTGGTTGCCTGCTCTGATATTCAGCACGCTCTTGGCTTGATGATGTTCAGGTAGAAGAATGATGATACCAATTTATTGATGCTTGATTTTAAGCACCACTTATGGAGATAGTTAGTGATAAATTCCATATCAGTACTCAGTATCTTTTCCAGTTCCGTCATGTCAATTCATTGGGCTACCATGTTGACATCATCAACATACGTGTATTGCCTAGATGTTGTATGCGGGAAGTCTGAGATACATACATACATTGAAAAGTCTAACACTGACCCTTGGGGAACTCCATTCTTCACAGTTTATACTCTGTTTTTTTTCTCCTTGGCTAGTAGTGAGTTTGAATAATCTGTTGGAGATCATGTTCATAATGAAAAGGTGGGAGGTGGTGTCCCACAGGGTTCGGTTCTTGGCCCCATGCTGTTCAACATTTTTATCAATGATTTAGATGAGGATGTGGAAAGCATGCTGGCCAAGCTTGCGCACAATACTGAGTTCTGGGGAAAAGTGGCCATGCTAGGGGACAAGATCTGGATCCAAATGGACCTGGACAAGCTGGAAAGGTAGGCAGAATGGAACTGGATGCAGTTCAATAAGGATAAATGCAGAGTGCTTCATCTGGGGAGAAGTAACCAGTGACATGAATATAACTTAGAGATGTCCTGGACAGCACAATGGCTGAAAGGGACCTTGGAAGGTTTCAGGTTATATATAAGGAAGAACTTCTTTATGGTAAGGGTGACCAGAATCTGGAATAGACTTCCCAAGGAGGTGGTGCAGTCCCCAACCTTTTAAGTCTTCAAGAGACTGGACAGACACCTCGCTGGGATCATTTGATCTCCCCAGTATTCCTGCCCAGAGTGGGGGGGGGGTGGACTCGATGATCTTTCAAGGTTCTTTCCAGCCCTTAATTTCTATGATTTCTATGACTCTCTGTGCATATCTTGCAGTCAGGTATCATAGAATACAATTTATATTTGAAGCCTTGATGCCATACAGTACCATAGGCAAGTATACGGTCGATAAAGACCACACCTGTCTTCTGCCTCATTTCAAATCCATTTTCTGTCAGACGTAAGTAACATCACTTTGTCAGTGGTATACAGCTTTTTCCAAAAGTCAGCTTGTTCTTTTGGGAGCTGGGGATCATTGATGTTCTCTATTTTATTCAGGATTATGCAGTCCATGAGTTTATATGGAACACAGAGTAGTGAGATGAGTTGGTAGCTCTTTGGATCCTCTGGTAGTTCATTGGGTTTCAGGATACCAATGATCTCAGATTTTCTCTAGATTTTGGGGAGTCTATTACTTTCTAGACATGTAGAAATGAATTTCTGATGCCATCTTTTCTTTGAGGTTCTGAGCTTGGTAACGAATTATGGGACTATTCTATGTGGTCCAGCAGCCTTGCCAGACTTGATCACTTTAATAGGTGTGTCGAACTTGCTGTCAGAGATGGGAGAGGTTAAATTGTTTGACATTGGGCGATTTAAGTTGCTCATGAATCAGACGTCTAATCATTTCTGTAATATGTCTAATCTCCCTGTCCTGTACTCCCTGATAAATCTGCTGCTCTGCTTCCTGCCCTGCCACAGTACTACTTGTCCCCTCCCCAATCTGCTGTGCAGATTAAGGGCTGCCCATGCCACATAGGACACATGCTGCAGGTTAGCCATCCCTACTCTGAGTAGCCACATATGTAGGAAAGGGAAGGGTCATAAAAGACAGGAGGAGGAAGTGGATGACAAAAGTAAGTGGGGAATGAAACAAGAGAGAAAAGGGGGCAGAAGAGTTAAAAGAAAAGACTAGACAAAAATGGAAAAGATGAATGACTGAGGTAAAAACAACAAAAAAAGGAAGGAAAAAGAAAAGAAGCAGATAATGTGATCCTTCCCATATTCTTTGCTCTTACCCATACTTTCAGTATTTAAGAAGCAATTCCTTAAATAAAATTATAAAACTACAGCAGACATGTAAGGGGTAGACCTGCTTATCTAGCATGAATATCCAGTATTTTATTGCTTTTCCAAGAAATACATCCTAAGACACACACTTTAAGGACAATAATTATTATTTCTTTGGATTATGGTATTCCCTAGAATCCCCAGTTGAGATCAGAGCCACATCATGCCCAAGGATATACTACAAGGTCTCTACCTCCAAAAGCTTAAAATGTAAAGCAGAAAAAGCGTAGGAGGGTAAACAAAGCCAGCCAGAGTAAAAGATCTTTCCAGTGGTCACACAGCTGGCCAAGTGGCAAAACTGGAAATAGAACTCATTACTTCTAAGTCCCAGTCCAGCATATAAACCACTTGCTGTGGGTATTGTGCGTGTCCTTATTTTCATTTTTAGCAACAGCAGAGTCTTTTCAAGAGGGCTTAAAAGCACTCAAGATTCATTCACATCCCAGTAAAACTAGGTCAGTTAACGTATATTATGTCAGGCACTATCTGTGTACTTGCTGCTGTAAGGAACAATGAAGAAAACATGGTGAACCCAAAGAGTTCACAGTTACTGGTTATGTATGAAATGCCTATAACTAAAATTTAAACTCTCCCTACGAGAAAGGAAGATATTTTTGGCTGCTTAATTACAGATGTAACCCTCCTCCCCTGCCCCACCTCAAAAAGACACTTTACTTTAAACTGTGTGCCCCTGTGCCAAGCCCAATGCATGGTTAAGAGAGGCATCATGTAGATTGGACCTGGCTCACCCAATGTCTGCATACATTGGACGCTTCAGTGGAACTGTTTTGGCATTTATACCTAATAGCTGATTGAATCAGCTTGGAAAAAAAAGCACCAAAAATTCCTGCTGAAGCACACAATGTATACAGATGCTGTGGAGCCAGGTTGACTAATGTGCTGCCTCTTCTGGTAAGCCATGTTTTTGGGGGCTTTTTCCAAGTCTGTCAGCAGCCTTTATGTTCTTCTTCCCCTTTGCTGAGAGTCCTTCCAACATTACGCTGTTATTTCTGAAAGCAGCTCTCCTGATATATCACTGGGAACATCTACACATGTAATTAATGTGACTGAATATATACTCCAGCTCAATTTGAGCAAGAGTAAACTAATCCTGACATCACCACCTACATGTGTGTTTAAGAGCAGTAATTTACTGTGCTGCCGGATACCATTTGTATCTAACGGGACTATCCAGCAGCAATAAATCAGTCTACTGCACCCTAGTTGGTGTGCATGTGTAGATGGTGATGCTTTACTGTGCAGCAAATTAATTTGCTGAGCAGTAAAACATTTTACATAGACGTGCTCAGTGAGAGGAAGCATTGGCTTTAGAAAGCTAACACCAGAAGTAAACTAGGGATGTGCTATCCAACTTGAACTTAAAGAACCTATGACCCACGCAGACATGTTACATAGAGCCAGACAAGTTCTTTACAGCAGCCCAGTGAGGTTCTACAGTCTGTTTCAAGTGTCCTGTTTTGCCCATTAAGATAGTTATGTTATGGCTGAGACTTTGTGGATTTAATTAAAATGTAGCTGTAAAAAGTTAGGATAGCATTCTGTTTGTATTTTAGCATAAATACAAGCTCAGCAGAACTAATTATTTTGCAAACAGTGCTCTAAATCATTAACAAAAATGTTGATTATAGCATCTGCAATCATTATTTGGCCCATTACTTAATATGTTGGATGCAATAAATAGAACGGGAAATAACTGATATTAAGTCTCCAGAGCCCTAGAATACGGAGTGTCAGAAAATGAATACTGCTTGTCACTGTTACACTTGGGCTGAGCAAATTCTCTCTAATCTGCCAATGACAATAATTACTTCCTATTTAAAAACATAACGGGATAGCAAAATATCATCTATTCTTTTCTTACCACTTTTTTATTTTTCTTTGTTTACCACTATTGGTAACACTTACTTTCAAATAGGAAAATTTAAAATTTTAATTCTATAATGAGTTTGGATTTACACCTTCTCTAGTGGAAAATTACCTTAACTGAGTTTTTTAAACGAAGCTTGAAATTATGAAAGCTATTTGTGTTCATTTCCTTGTTAACACCCTAGCAACACTGATACTAACTCTAGGCACCAATTCCTTCAAAATAACCACCGTTACAAAGCCAGCAAAGGAAGTATAAATGCACTGGACCTTATGTATATCTACCACCATTTCTCCATCATCCAAATCCAAGGGTACATACTTGTGCCTAATAGTGTTTTAGACTCTAGAAGGGGAATCTGGAAACTCAGTTTACACTCAACCCCAAAAATAAAGTCAGCTGTGCTAGGTTTGAAGACAACAGTCTCTGGGTAAAAATTCAGGCATGAAGGTAATTATCCAAAGAGAGGTATCTTGTGACACTCCTAAAATCAAAGAACCAAAAGAAATGGATTCATCTAAGAGAAAGCAGAACTGCTCTGTTTCTACCTAACTGTGTTTTTCCTGAGCTATTCATGCTAGATGAGAAAAAGAAAGAAATATCTCAGTCCTGGGCTCCGATTCTTGAAAGACTCATCCATGCCTCAAGGATTTGGGATCAAAATTAGATGAAATGGTTATCTTGTTGGAGGCAAACCCAATTGCTGGAAACCTTCAGGAGCTGGTTCCCGTCCCTGGAGACGTAGAAGTACAGATGCCATTTCCATCTGTCTGTTCACATATGTTACCACAATCTGGTTCTTGCACCAAATACAGACCTTTTAGGTTTAGTTCAAAAGGACCATTCGAAGTTCTACTTTCAATGTGCTGAATCGAGGAGAAAGTAGAGGTTGCATAACTAGAACTGAAAGATGGGAAGAGATTAAATGGGGCAGGAAGGAACCACAAATGCATCTTCAAATTCTGTCCTCCACTGTCACAGGCAACTACATGATATAATCCCATATATCTATATTGATATCGATATAGATATCTCAAGCTCCATCTTGCAACCAGTTTGGCTGCTTGTGGAAGACTGCTCTAGAACGTCACTCTTCAGCTGTTTAGAAGCCTTCTAATTCCCACCCTTAAATATATGCATAGCCACTTTATACTTTTTTTGTCTTGTGCTAACACTGCTCTTTAGCTTAAATAGCTTTCTTCTTTTTCCCTGGTATTTACTATCCTCCCAACTTACTTAGAGAGAGCAAACCTCCTCTTTTCTTTCAGGAGAAAACCAGGGAGAACCTTGGATGCAGAGAACAGGAGAGAACCTGATGTTTGTCTTCAGAAATGAAGCAGCTGATGGACGTGTCCTAAGATTCTGGCAAAGCCATCACCCACTTGGGGGGAAAGATGAGAAAAAGAGCTATCCCCACCTGCTGAGACAGAGAAATTCTGCCCCAACAGCAAGAAGATGGAGTTGGGAAGGGAGTAACTGTCTGTCTATGAAGAAGCTCTGGTTTGGAGAACAGTGTAGATTATCTGGCTATACTCTTGATTTACTATTGTGGACGCAGCTTTTGTTGTTTCTGAAACTTGGGCATAGGAGAGAGCAGACACAGGAGAAATGGTGCGTCTGGCTGCTGCAGCTAGTGCATTATTTTCAGCTAGGGTTAATTAAAACAGGGCTTACCAACTTCCCTGTGGATGGCGGCTGCATGTAACGCCGGCATGCCCCTGTGATCTACCCATTCCCCCCCCACACACACAAAAAAACCCCAAAAAACTGTGTGGGCATTGCTGATAGCACATAGCCCCCCACCCCCTGCCAGATGGCCTACACAGGTGTTGTGTGCTACTCCCCCACCATGGGCGGCAGGTGCAGAGCACAGCCCCCCTGCACAGACAGCGTGCTACTGTCCCTCAGATGGACTGAGAATCAAGAAAGGTTCAAAGAGGTGGTCCCACCCAAAATTAAATACCTGCAATATAAGAATATCTAAAGAATATCTAGTTTTTCAAAGAGAAAATTCAAAAGCAATAATACAGAAAAGATTTAAACAATTAAGTACAGATAATAAATATTAACAAATGATTAAAATTTATAATGCACATTTGTCTAAAGGCATAACAATCTTACTGGTATTTGAAAGCAATTTAAGCTTAACATTTTTAAGTCTTAAAGTCTTAAAAAAACATTAAGGAAAGGACCTTCTTAAACAGGTTTCAAAAACTAAATTGCTAAATAGTGCTACCAAGCTACACTTGCAAAAGGGCAATTCAGTAAGAACCACAGATCAAGACTGAACAGCAAAAATCCCAAAGTGGGCCCATTTTTTAATACTCCATTCCGTCGCTAAAATATCGAAAGCTTACTAAACAAGGTAAAAAAGAAATACAAAAGCATTCCTAATAGGTGCTACTCTAATTAATATTTATATGCTTATTTTTATCCCTACTTAAACATCATCTGGTCTAAAATCAGCCTTTCTACCATCAAGCCACTAAATGTGCTCAAGGCAACCTTGCAACATTTATTCTAGTTTTTCCAATTCAGCTTTCTTTCGTTTCCTAAAATGGATCTCGGGGCATTCTCTCAACATTTCCTTTGCCTATTCTTCTCTCAGTCAAACTGTAGTCCAACAAATATAAGCAACTCTATACTAACCTATCATTAAACAGCTTAAGGCTTACCATAATCTACAGTGTGCACAGTCAGTGCTGGAAGCACACTGCCCTGCTCCCCCAACCACATGGCTGTGGGAGAGAACTGCAGGGTCCTATGGGTCACATGTGGCCCACAGGTTGCCAGTTCGGATAGCCCTGAGCTAAAATACTTGCCGTGAAAAAAGAGATTAAATCACTAAATGGGCCTTTCAAAGACTTCTCACAAATTCTTAAACTGAATTTTGAAACAAGAAATTTCAACTTTTTTTTAAAAGAAACCCTTAAAGTTGTGAGAAATCCACTTTTTTACCTTTCTGAGTTTGAGAAACACTGGTAATTTTTATATTGCCATTACTTATTGTCAGCAGAGGCTTCTAAGACCATCAAAACGGCACCTTTTAAAAATAATAAACGACATAGAAGCAGGCATATTAGGAGTGGAGGAACGACATGGTGGAAAGAGCATCATCATAAACTACCTGGACAAAAGTGTCCACTGAAATAGAATGAGGCAGGAGAATGGATATCCTTGTCATCTCTGAAATTTAAGATGAGATCTCTAAGTGAATTAAATATCCCACTTCTGTTTTCTGAAAGTGGACATATATATACACACACAGACACACATATATATATATATATATATATATATATACACACACACACACACACACACACTTCAGAAAAGCCAACTTTGACAAGCTCAAGAGGCTTGTCGGTCAGGCCCTCAGGG
>NW_017728951.1:8210771-8292990 GCF_001723895.1 Crocodylus porosus | reverse complement strand
CAAGAGTAAATTGGATGCTTATCTTGCTGGGATCCTATGACCCCAGCTGACTTCCTGCCCTTTGGGCAGGGGGCTGGACTCGACGATCTCCCGAGGTCCCTTCCAGGCCTAATGTCTATGAAATCTATGAAATATATGGGCTACAAAGCATAAATATAAGGAGTCAAAATGGGTTTAAGCTATTCAGGCCTCATCTACATAAGACATTAACTGCAGAGCTGCCTAATTAGCTCTGCAGTTAAAATGTCGCTGTCTGTACGTGCAGTGCTATTAGGATGGAGTAAACTAATTAACTCTGCCACAGGATAGTACTTGTATTCACTGCTGGCTAGCCCCACACTGGAATGCCTTGATGCCCCAGCTAGCCCCTCCATAGTCTCCTTCCAACCGGGGCTGCTCTGACCCAGCTTATGCTGAGGTCCCAGAACCAAAGATATGTACGGGAGTTCATTGCTTTGCCATGTGTAGATGTGCCCTCGGGGTACAGTTTTGAATACTAGTGCTGTTTACAAGTATGGCAGCATTCATTCTTAAAACAAAAGGAAAAGAAACTACTCTATGCTAATTAGACAGTTTGAAAAAGTCCACATCATCTTGTAGCCGACAAGTTTAAATACATTCATGTCTTCTTTATCTTTTAAACAGAATAGACTGCATTTACCCCTGGTACTAGTCCCCTGCAGTCAATGGAGTTACCCTAAAGACAGACTTGTCCCAAGGCAATTTTTCTGATTCACTGCACTGTTCCACTAATACTAAACTGTGGATCAAGTCCCATATTAGCAGCCTCACTCTTCTTACCACTGCTGTAGCCATTAAAAGGGTTTTTCCTGTCGTTAGTTTATACGCTCCAGCTCATTAACATCTCCTAATACCAGAACTTGAGGCTAATTAGGCATGGCAATTCTAAGGAACATATTCTCTGTTCATCTTCACAAAGCAGGATGCTCCTTAGCGGCCCAGCTGTAGCTCCACATGCCATCATACAAGTATCACCCTGGAAATAAAAATACTACAAGATCCCACACACTACACTGCAGGGATCCTATACTTGTTAGTTGCTGGCAAAATTACAGGCTGCTTCATTTAAAAAGTGGAAGTGTCTCTGTCATCAAGGCAGCCTCCTGCCCTTCAAGCTCAAGGAATCTCCCCAACGGCCATCAATATCCCACTGCTGTCATATAAAAATAACATCTTGGGAATGAAAGGGCAAGAAGAGAAATTTAGAAGGCTCAAATACAAATCATGTCAGAGATGAATGCTGGTAGAGGAGATGATGGAGCTTTCATACACTGATGATGAAGCTTACAAGAATATACAGGAGGATACAGACCATGAGGCTCAAGATCAAATCATGTTCATGAAACATTTTAAGGACTGTGTTATCCTCCCAACAGAAATGTGCAACAACCCTGAGGGGAGCAGTAAAAGAAATCCCTGTGGGAAGGGATAAAAAATATTTCTCTGAATGCGATTTACACCACATACGCTGAGAAGAAACTCCAGTAGACACCACTTGCACCTTTTAAAGTCTGTCTATTTCTTATCAAATATGTAAGAGTATGGAATTTAGTTTTCATATGGAATTTAATATGTATATCTCTCTTTCAAAACAGTAGCAAGGTATATTTACATAGCATATTTCATCCCAACACATTTAATGTATTTTGAGAGCATCTACATGAGACACTTTACTGTGGAACTGACTAATTAGCTCTGCGGTAAAGTGTCACCGTCTATAAGCGTGGCACTATGAGGCCGCAGTAAACTAATTAACTCCACTGTATGATAGTACTGATACAACTATTATCCTACAGCAGAGTAGTTACATGTGGCAAAACGCATGCGTAGCTGGTGACAGGGCTGACTGAGGCATGAGGATGCTACAGAGTGGGGGCTGCCATGCTGAAGCACCCTCGCGCCCCAGTCAGCCCCTCCGCAGCACATTGAGCAGGGGGCTGCCAGCCAGGGTTGTGCAACCCAAGCTCAACATGCTGCGGACCCAGAACCATGTGTAAATGTTGCACTTGAGAGCAATAATCTCTGGCATGAACTGTGCCAGAGTTTATTGTGTTGCATTAACATGTGTGGGTGCACCTTTTACATATGTATTTCACCAATCACTGAAATCACCACTTCCGGGAAGTCAAAATGCAACTATTAATCACACAAAGCAAGGACATGTGCCGCCTTAGTCTTGCAAAAGATGCTAAAGGATCTTCAGTGACCCATAAAAGGAAAGGATATAGGGGACTGCATCTCATCAGAAAATAAAGATGACATTCCTAATACAGCTGACATGGGGTGAAAATAAATAACAGAATTTCCCACAGGGTAGAAATTAAGAATTCTGCCTGGCTTTAATGAAGCGTCACGGATTTAGCCCCCTTTCCTTTCCCTTCCTTTCCCCTTTCCAAGCCATGGTGATCCTATATTTAATGACAGACCACCCACTTAAAACCTAAGATTTGAAAACACAGGAATTCCACAGTGTGACTATGTCTAGATAGGCTGAATCAAAAACCTGAATGAAAATATTACTCCATCTCCTCCTAAAGGATTGCAATTAGTTTTAGAGGAGCAGGAATTTAAGTGGACTCTTCATTGAGGAAGTCCCTGCATTTTATTCATAAGCAAACAACATTCTCATATCAGTGTTACAGGTCAAATGCTATACTTATTGGATTACTGGCTCTGTATTTTGGTACCTGATCTGGGGCCAGTGTATTGATCCCTGGCAGTATATTTACTACATAAGCAAGTATGAAGGATATCATGACTTCTGCATATATATGGGGTTAATATTAATTAGACTCCACTTGACTAGTCACCGTGCTAGCTACACAATTTTGTTCCAGTGTTCTAGCAAGGGATTAGGCTGTTGGCAGGGCTATACTGCCGGCAGGAAACTGTACCATCCAATCTATTTCCTGGCAGGGTAGCTGGTTTGGCTGGAGCTGCTTCTGATTCTTTGGAGTGTTCTAATTTTTTTAATTTGTGTTTTAATCCTAAATCTCATAAAGAATACTAGCTGGACAGTGCAGAAAAGCACATCCTTTATCCATTGAATGGGTATACGAAATAGTAGAACAAATTCCTCTCTTACCAATGTGCTTCCTTACTTAACCTGGAACCAGATATTCTAGAACAGAAAGCCCATGTCCTTTCTAGTGCTGTGCTCTCCAATATGGACATACAATGAGGGTAGTAATTGGTGACAAATGTGATATGTGTCTGTCTGAACATTTTGGCAAAGCTAACATTTGCCCATAAGTAGCTGAAGGGAGACCTAAACACTTTCACATAAGCCACTGAGTGGGCATATCTAACAATTTTGAAGGGCTTGATCTGAAATAATAATCCAGCATTGAAAATTGCTCTGTTCCATTACCAGTTCCTTGAGCTGCCTAGTCCCTCAGGGATTTTTTTAAAGTTGTGGATGCATTCATTTACTTTAATCATTAACTGATTAAGGCTTAAATATAATTATACACTATGACAACACCTGTCCCCACTTCAATGACTAACTAAACTCGGTCAAATTTATCTCTGGTTAGGTTTATTGACTTAAACTGAGTTAAAACTAGGCTGGCATACATTATGCTTTTCTTTACTGTCTTACGATATATTCCAAGAGCAAACAGAAAATACTTCCTAAAATTTAGATGCAAAGTTCAGATAGTCAGTCTAAATAGTTATGTAAAAAACTTTTCTTTTTTTTTTAAGAATAATGATTCATTCTATTCCAATGAAAGCCACTTTTTTATGTTGTCCACTACACAGGTAGATATAACTCCTTATTGCATTGGTCACACTTTTTGACTACAAATACGTCTAACGGAGCTTAAAATTGAGCTGACATTTTTGGTTCCATCATTCTTAACAGTGTTATACTGTTCAATGCAGTACCTAAAAAACGTGTCATGTTCTTGTCAAATAAATGTTCTTCAAAGTTAACAATTCTTTATATTTACACATTTTACTGCAGAGTACACAAGTCATTCTATCTTGGTGTACATTTAAACTATATAGCCAGGACTCTACCCTTAGCTAAACATCTTCAATTACCTGCATTGTAGAGGACAGACTAATCATATTATCTTGCAACTCAATTTTAAAAAATCCAAGTAAATTTGCCAATTGTTCTGTGTTAATTTTCCTTGGTGCCTCAAATTGAGAGAGTTCTGCATAGAAAGTGCTCCACTTGATAAAAATCCCAGCTAATCCCACATTCCAAAACCAATTTAACACTGCTTCTCCCACCTAGGTACATAGCAGATACCTACACATCTAAGTACGTTGTAGATACCTGTGTGGCTGCACAGGGTAAGTCTGGGCCCAGTGCAGCCACCGGCCATGGGGCAGCACAGGCTGGTACCATACCAATTGCAGTGGTACAATCAATCAGCAGCCACTGCAGTGGTGGCTATTTCTGCATCCTCCCACAAAACCAGCGCCTAGGGCTACTGCCCTATTTGCCTTGCCCTGAGTTACGCTACTGGTGGATTCTGTATTACTCAACATTCAAAATGTCATACGGCATTATAGCTTATGCAAATGTTATCAGCTTGACACAGAATTTGCTGAATGATGTCTATAGCCTGCACTATCCAGTAGGCCTATGAACTTTTCAGCAAACATTTGAGAAAGGTTAAATGCATCTTTTATTTATTTTATAACCCTCTCTTATGGGGCTTCTCTAAATGTTTTCAACTTTTTCTCAACATCTTTCCATATGGAAGTTATTCTCTCAATCTCATCCTTTTAACTGCTGGTCTCCAAGTACTTTCCATGCCTCTCATGTCATTTGAAGAGAGGCTGTCAGACCTAAACCTGTTGTTGTGGTTTGGTAGGGAAAATCCTTGTCTCACTATATGGGAGACCTGGCTTCAATTCCTAGATGCATACATAATTGTAGCCATTGAGGGACTTGAAGTCTGTACTCAGTCTTGCTTTTGGATTCTGTTTAAAAGCGGGGTGGGAGGTCTGGACAGCCTCTACTCTTCCATACTCCTGCCTAGGCAGATGTGCTGATGATCTGGGTGACCTCTCACCCATACACCGTGATCCAAAAGGATCAATGGTTGTCTACTACTGCTCCCAGAACTGAATACAATATTCAAAAGCAGGGCAGTACATCCACTTACATTATGGCATAGTAGTTTCAGCATTTTCTCACCAATTCTTTACATAGCCTAACATTTTGTTCAGGTTTGGTAGAGAAAGGGGGGATGTTTTGTCTTGTTTTGCTTTTTGTCAATATCAATGTGATATTGATAAATGGGACTGGAAGGGACCACAAATGCATCTTCAAAATCTGTTCTCTACGGTCACAGGCAACTACATGATATAATCCCTTTCATCTCTCTCTCTCTCTCTCTATACACACACACACACACACACACACACATATATATACACATATATACATACATCTATACATACATACACATACACACATATATATACACACACACACACATCTATATCTATATATATCAAGCTCCATCTTGAAACCAGTTTGGCTGGTATATCAATGTGATGCTGCACACTGTCCAGGTGTTCTCACTGAGTTACCCACAATGACCCTCAGATTTTATTCTTGGGTGATTACAGTTAATGTAAAAACACATCAATGTGTAAGAAGAGTTAAAAACATGCCTTCCCATGTGCATAACTTGGCATTTGTCAATAAAGAATTTTATCCATCATTGTGCTCCTTGACTGTCTGCCTTTTAATACCCTCATATTCTTTAGACTGCTCTAAAACTGCTACCCTCAAAAATATTCTGCCATCTTCAGATTTTGCCAATTCGCTCTTACTCATCCTCTTTTATAGCCTGTCAATGAAACTTACCACACAACTGTCATTAGGTACCCCACTTAAGGTCCTTTAAGCTAAAAACTCCTCTGTAATTTCTGCCCTTTGTTTTTTGAGTCAAATCTATTAGAAAATCTTGGTTTCTCACCCCTAGTCAGCTTATTTTTTAATACCGGGAAGCTTCCAGGGGCTTCTTAGAAGTCTAATTAAGTTATTTTTATCAGTTCTCCTTAAACCACTACTTTCTGACACTCAGATGGATTCCAATAGACTACAGAGGCATATTTTTTCTTTATAGAAGCCATTCTGAATTTAAGTTATCATACCAAGTTTATCTTGGTATTTTTTAAAGCTGTCTATAGATATAGTTTCATACCTGGTACTGAAATAGCTTAGCTATTTAAATAAGGGTAGAGTGTAGCAGTAAAACCTATGTGAAGGGAAAAGTTACCTTGTAAAAACACAGAGGTTAGGATATTAATTCCTGGTTGTGTGTTGGAAGCACAGAAAGCAAAGATTTGGGCATGTGACCTCGACAAGGAGCAAAGGAATAGGCCTTCTCTGGTACAAGCTGGCTGAACCAATAAAAATGGGGTTTTCTGATCGCGTATACTCCCTGCTTCTGTTTCTGCTCTGTTCAAGTAAAAAAAATGTTGTGAATGGACAAAATTAGAAAAACACTATCCCTGCATCACATCGTCAACTTCTAATCCTAACAAAAGCAACGCTTTTGGGCCCTGGCTGCATCTACACAAGACGCTACCTTACGCTGGTTACTGCACATCTATTTAGTACTGTTTATACAAGTTAGTATTCATATAAACAAGTACTAAATAGATGCACGGTAACCCGAGTTACTGCACAGTAGCACCAGCGAAAACCTATTTTGTGACACTACTGCGCAGTAGCATTGCGTCATGTTTTTTGCCATGTGACACTACTGCGCAGTCAGTGCCTCATGTAGATGAGCCCCCTGAGCACTTAGGACAGGAGTCAGCAACATACCACTGGGTCTGGTCTGGGGAGCAAGAGGGCTTTGCTTATGCATGTTCCCACACCTGGGTAGGCAGCTGGAAGCTGCACCCATGCCACTTCTGCCAGTCTCCCACGCCCTGGCTATAGCACAGCTGCAGTTTCTAGCCAGTGGGGAGCTACGCCACAGCTGGGAGGTAAGGGAGTGTGGGGGGTAGACAGGGAGAAGTGGCAGTAACAGAGAAGCAAACCCAGCTGCCTGGTCCTGGCATAGCTCCCCACGGGCTGGAAGCTAAGCTTGCACTGCAGCCAAGGGGCAGGGGGTGGGGAAAGCAGCAGCAGTGTACATGTAGCTCCCAGCTGTGTGGCTGCAGTGAGGGGCCATGCTGAACCAGAGCCAACTCGTTCCAGCCCACAGCTTGTTAAAGGTTGCCTGCAAGTGGCTTAGGATAACAGAGGCAAACACATCTGCTACTTTCCAGTCTTCAGTTAGAGTGGGTGATTGAAATGAGATGTTGTTTTTTGGGTTTGTTTGTTTTTTTTTTAATATAGCAGCTTAGCCTCTTAGGTTTCCTTCATAATTCTTCAATACACACTTGTTGCTCTTCATCAGTTTGTTCCAGCACCTCTTCTTTTGGCGCATCAAATCTCCTATATTATCTCATCTTTATTCCTTGAAACAGGATGGTTCAGCCTGTGTATCAGGCCACAATACTTTGTGGTAATGATACAAAGAAAGCATGTAGTTCTCTGAAACATCCTTACCCTCTAATTGTTCACCTTATTCTCTTGGAGCCCAGGCCGAGCAACAATCCTGCAGGCTTCCTACTGCTGATTTTCTTAAAGATTATCTTTCAGTTTGTTTTTATGTCTTCAGCTAATATTTCTTCAACATCTGCTCAGTCTTCCTAATTTCCAAATTACAAACTACCTGCCATTCTTTAGTTTAGAGGTTTCGCTTGGCCTGGATATCCATTTTCAGAGGACTTTTCATGTGGACTGCTCAACCCTCCGTTCTTTACATCAGTGCTTGGCAATATTTTTCTAGCAGCAGGCTGGACCGACCCAGCTTGGGTCTGAGGCAGGCTGGTGCTAAGGAGCCGACTGCCACTGCTTTCTCCCACCACAGCGCAGGCAAAGTCCTGCTGCTTGAGGCTGCTGAAGCCCCAGCTACCAAATGCTGCCAAAGCACCCAAGCTCTGTGGTCTGGAACCAATGGCTCCACGGGCCTGTGGGCCATAGGTTGCCAATACATGTTTTAATCACACTTTATGATAATCATTGAAGTAGTGTCCCTGAGTTGTTATTGGTTAGCCAATAAGATATGTCTACCGGAGACTGGCCCCACCTATACTCACCTGCTCTACAGGCAGTAGCGGTGGGCTGCTGCCTCCTTCTGCTTTATGGGGCTATGGTGAGGCTCGCTGCTGCTGCCTGCAGCCAGCTCTGGCCCCAAGGCATTGGCAGCAGCTGGGAAAACCCCTCGCCTGCTGCTGCCGCCAGCGCATGTCTGTTTGGGGGCTGCCAGTGGCTGCACCACGGTCTGTGGAGCCTAGGCCAGGCTGGTTGCCAGCAGCGGGTGCACATGTGCCTTGGGGCAGATTGCAGGGGAGCCCAATCCTTCCTGGCCCTTTGTCAAGTTACACGTGAACCCGCTGCTGGCACCAAGCTGAGCCAGCGCTCTGCTCACCCCAGTGCAGCTGCCTGCACCCTCCCTGCTGCCTACTGCAAAAGCCCAGGCTCTGTGGTGGGCAGTAGTGGCCTGCCAAGAGCCCAGGCTACCAAACTCCCACCAAATTCTGCACAGGAAAGACTCGCAGGATATGCTTCAAAAGATCTTCCACTCCTTGAAGTCCTGCTGAGAGGTAAATGAGGCTAAAAAAGGGAGAAGCATTTAGACCAGGAATGGTTGCAGAAAGACCCCAGTTATCCCAACCCTAAGTTATAAGTTCTACCTGTCAAGAGAAGAGTTTTTACGTAAGGACTACAGGAGCAGCCCAATAACACTTGGGGGTCACATACAGCGTTTCCTACAAATCTAAATAGCTCTCCTGAAGTTATCTTTCACCAAACATGGCATCTTGACCCCAGAGAAGTCAAAGGGAGTTTGGCCACTGACCAGCAGCCAGAATGGCAACCCCACCACGCGCACACACAAACATACTCAGTGTCACAGAGTTTTAAATGGCATGTTACATTAGCTTTACTTACCTTTTTATCTGTTTGGGGCATAACAGAAAAATGATTCATTTTTATACCCTGCTCACAATCCCAATTAAAATGGAAAACATTATTATTGAAATTGCTACTCCCATTTTCTAAACACGTTTGGTCTAAAAAGGAAATTAAAGATTAAAACAAAAAAAAGATAAAAAATTCTGGAGTGCTACAATTAATTAAAAAAACAACACCTGAAAGTTCTGGAAAGCAATTTATAGCCTTATCCCTTGTGACTAGAAGCTGAGGTCTTCCTAACTGACTGCCTTCATAAGGCTGTTCTATGCATAGTCCTAGTCAGCAAGGCTGCTCAAAAATCTCATTTAAACCAAAGTAAACCAAAAGCGATTCTCTACTGGAGGCAATGGAAAATCACAAGCATTAAATCTACTTAACAGCGGCAAATCAAGTCCTAGATATCTATTCTTACAGATATAAAGATCTCTGTCACTAGTCAAAACATGGATATACAGTTCCAGCAGAATTCTTAGCAGCACTTTTAAGATTTTTAACTCCCCTTCTTTTGTCCCAGCACGTTAATCCCTGATCAAATGTCATGCTGTGACACTTTATGAATGTATGACACAACTGTGGCTTGACAGGCACCAATACTATAATATGATAATTCCTCTCAGTCTGTTAATCACCGCTTGTTTTTTATGGACTCGATTCACTTACCAACATGTTATCAATCACTGCCTTTTTCAGTGAGATAATTTTTTATCCCTTATATAAATGATTCCCGTCAACAGGAATCCATGGCTAAATATAGTCGATACGCCTGTTTCTGCCGTTGTGTTTTTGTTGACTTCTTACACACAATCCCATCTAAATGGATGTTTATTTTCTGTTTCTATCATCAATTAAGTATATTGAAGAGAGATATCCAGCTCATTGAAACTGACATAAAGATAGATAGATAGATATAAATATATATATACACATTCAAATATATAATGAAATGAAAAGGACCAAAATGCAAGTCCATATTAGCAGACAAATTGAGGCCTTAATGTATGTAAAATGATGGAGATTCTTCTGTTTAGATCTTTTCACAGATTTTATTTAGGATGTACAACTGGACAAATGTGGCAAGCCATAACAATGTAAAATTACTACATATTTCACTTCACCAAAGTATACCCAAGCTGTGATATTAACACTGTCAGGAAAGAAGAAACAGGAGATCAGCTGTAAACAGCCTCAAATTCAGGAAATAGAGAATTATTTTGTTTTTTCTGGGAGGAAAAAAAGCAAAGAAAATGGAGGGAAAACAATTAAATACATAATCATATCACAGGAAACAGAGTGATTGGTTCATATGCTTCACTGGCAGAAATACTTCATGAGTAGGAAACAAAAAGGTGTCATTGTTTATAGACAGAGGCCTATTCTCTGCAAACCCCTGCAATCCCTTTCATGTCAATGGACAGAGCCCTCTAAAAGATTAACAGTGCTGTTTTCAAGATCCAATTTAGGCAGGGAGCACGATGCCCGATTTTTTACTCTTCAGAACTGTTCAAGTCTATTACACAGAGACATTCACTGAACTAGCCACAGCTCATACAAACACACCCAAACTTTGATATAAAATGCTGCCTCGGCTACTTGCCAGCACTCTTGCAAAATTGGAGCCCAACCCTACAACCCTTCCACGTACAGCCAGCCCATAGATGTCAATTTAAGTTTACTGTGACTTGGCCTACAATTTATACAATCGCTAAAACAAGGTATTTACATTTGACACATGCTTCTTTTTGTGCATTTGATGACAGATTCACAGATACTACTTGTTTGTATTTTCCAGCAACAAACAACTGTAAACCACCCTGTAACTCCTGTCTGTGGCACGCATTTTTAGAACAGCAGGCATACTGGACTCCAAAGCTGTCCAAAACTGAACTAGAGAAGGGCTCCAGTAGTCTCACTTGAGGTGAGTGAGCAGGGTAGCCCTGGATGCCAACACAGGAGTACCAGAATTGTGTCCCCTGATTCACGGTGTCCAAGCCCCAGCGACAGAAGCAGCCCCGTGACATTGCTCTTGCAGCAGCAGCCAGATACACACTTGCCGCACTGCTGAAGGAGCAATAGCCAGGGTGGACAGACTGGACAGCAGAAGCAGCAACAGTCAGAGTGTAAGACTCCCATGCTGTCTCTTGCTGTGCTCCTGGAGCCCCTACCCATCTGGTGCCCCCTTGGCCCCTGCTCTCCTACAGGGTTTGCCCTCCTTGTTACACCTCTGAAGGGCTCTCTAGAGAAGCGTTTCTCAGCCCGTGGGCCGCACCCCAAAAGTCGGCCACAAGAATATATGAAATGGTAGCAAACAAACTTGAAAAATGGGTTCTCCTTTAAAGAAGAAAAATGTAGGACACTGTGGCTCTTCCTTTGTAGGCTGGGAGAGTTCCAGCCTGCAAGGGGCTGCTTGCCCCCGCAACCCACACACACACACATAATGGGGGGGGCAAGGGGGCAGCAGGTCAGGAGTGAGGGGCACTGGGTCAGGACTTGCCATTGATGTTTACATATGGGTCCTGCTACAAAAAAAAGAGGTTGAGAACCACTGCTCTAGGAGGCACAAACTTCCATAAAATAGTAACCCATTTTTACAAATAAAAGGATATATGTTTTTGCAGACCTAGAACCATAATCTTATGCAGTCCAAAAAACTTTGCACATACCGGGCCAGATCCTCAGCTGATATAAATGGAAGTATATAGACAGATACCAGCTAAGAATCTGGTTCATTATGTTGCTAATTACACTACCGGTCCTTCTACAGAATAGGTACATAGATTTCATAGACACTAGGGCTAGAAGGGACCTTGTGAGATCATTGGGTCCAGCCCCCTGTCCAAGGGGTAGGAAATCAGCTGGGTCAGATCACCCCAGCAAGAAAGGCATCCAGGTGATTCTTAAGGGTATCCAGAGCAGGTGCTTGCACCACTTCTGGGGGAAGTCTATTCCAGACCCTGGAGACTCAGGTGGTAAAGAAGTTTTTCCTTATGTCCAATCTAAAACGGTCTTCCAGTAGTTTGTGACGGTTAGACCTTGTCTGCCCTTGGGGTGCCCTGGTGAACAGACTCTCTCCCAGTTCCTGATGCACACCCCATATATACTTATAGGCTGCCATCAAGTTCCCCCTGAGCCTTCTCTTCTCCAGGCTGAAGAGTCCCATACCTCTCAGCCTCCCCTCATAAAGCCTGCTCTCTTAATCTCTAATCATGCATGTGGCTCTCCTCTGGTCATATGGCAACCCCAACACTAGGTGCTGGTATACTGCTATAGATGCACATTTTAAAAAACACCACAATTTTTTAAAACTTTCTCTCTTCTTTCCTGCCTTTTCATTCTATTTCTGTGTGGGTTCATATGTAAGCAGCACATCCCCCATGCAAATCCCTGTCTCAAATACAAATCCCTGGTCCTAAAGTCAATGCCAAAACATACACACCAAGAATTTGCCATCCAATCTTCTTAATAGCCCAATCTAATGAGTACTTAACAACTATCACCAAACAAGAAGTTACAAACATACAAAGTATGTCTCTATCCCCTCCCCTGCAATAACCTGTCCAAAATTATTGGCTCACATTTCCCTAAATACAGTAATATTTTTTCCTACTATACACGTAATGCGTGATAACAAAATGACTGATTTCAAACCTGGGTAAAATGACACTTGTTTAACTCACTGATGGTTTTTGGCTGTGCTCTGCATTATAAATTATTCTAAACAGTTTCAAGTACACACATAAGGCACCTAAAACTTTACCAATATCATCTAATAGGCACATCATAAACAGCCTTGAAACATTCAGAAGCACCCTTTCCTACCAATATAGAAAACATTTCAACAAAATGCTAGCTAATGCTAACAAATGCCCTTAAAAAAAGTGTTGTCTTGAGGTTGTAGCAGGTTCTCTCATGCATGGAGAAAGAGAGAGAACAGTTCCACACCATATCATCCCTTTTCCAAGAGTAAACAGCAGTCCAAATGGGGCAAGTCCATCCACCAAAGGCAGCAGGAGTTGATATGGTTTTTTCAGTGCTGCTGAATGCAAAAGGAGGGGGGAGGGTGCTCTTAGAAAATGATTTTTCAAAGCACATTCTATTACACTAAAGTATATTTTTTTGTCTTTTTGAAAAGACATCTAATATCCATAATATCTGCTTTGTGTCTCTTGGCAGTTCAGGAATGCCAATTCACCCTGTCCTTAGGGTGCCAGAACCAATCTGTTGCCAAGAGACACAAAACTGATATCATGGATATATAAACCAGTCTTTGGGAATGTACGAAATAGTGAACGACCTCATGCTCAGGGTTTGACTTAGTCAGCAAGACCATTGAGAAAGAAAAATTAACCTTTTGTTATAGGGTTGGAAACCAAGTGCTTGTATCCCGTTAAGGTGGAATCAGCCTAAAACAGAAATGTATTTCTTTTTTATATTTGATTTCAGGAAAGTATACTGGCATTTTTTAGTATGTTTACTTTTGTTTGGGGGAGGAAAAATTCATTCTGGGATTGAATCATCTTATTGTGAGTCATCACATGCCAGGAAATCTAGAGGTTGCGTGGCTTGTGACAGTAACAGATCAGTGAAATGGGTTTTCAAAGTGCATGTCTTCACAGGAGCTCTAAACATTTGCTGCATCTGGAACCCCAAAGTAGTGCCTGGGTGTAAGAAAGCTTATTTTGCAAGCCAAGAGCTTATTCTGAACAGCCAAATTTGGACATTTTAAAGGCACCCATGCTGTTCCCAAAGAGCTCTTTCAAATATTATATTTTAATACTTAAAGCTAGAGTGTAAAGCACAGAGGCACTGTACACATTTCCTTCTGTGCACTATCTACTGTTTTTAGTTCCACCAGCCGTTGGTTCAGCTTTCCGTGTCAGTCAAGATGGCAGCCATCAGACAAGCACTAAACCAAACTTCAACCCAGACAGAAACAGCTGTGAAACAAACTTCCAAGCAGTAGCCCACGAACCATCCCACTCCTACCTTCACACAATAAAACCTGTACTACTCAATGCTCACAACCCATCGTAACAAAGTACGACAGGTCCTGCCATGGGGCAAAACCAAAGTCAAACACAGCTCATGCAGAGTATGAGACTATCTGTGCTGAACGGAAAACGACCACTTAGTGTCAGGTTCAGCTTGTGTTACCTCTTGCAATTTGCTTCACTTAGGGGTAGGAGTTGGAAACGGTTCTCACGAAAATGTCTTTCAATCTGCGACAACAATTATTAAACTTCTTGTTCAGTAAAACTAGTTTACCTCTTCAAAAGTAAAATGTTAGAATGATGACAAGTAATTAGATACCAATTCAATGGTATCCAACAAATAAGTTAAATTGTAAATTGCACAAAAACATGACAGGCGTTAGGTCATTACAACACAGTAATTTTGCCATTTCTTTTAAAAATCAAATTTTTTCAGTAATAGCTAACTAACACTTCCAATGGTAAATTGCTTTTGCCTTCAGCAAACAATTAGGCATTCTTTATATCAGGAAAAATTATAATAAACCTTTACTGCTGACAGAAACAAAAATCCAGTTGGATGGAAAAATAACAACAGTCAGAAAAAAGGCCACTTAATATAAATTATATAGCGCGTAAAAGATATTTTTTACCGCAAGTATGTTCCTGTGACTTATAAAACCTAGGATTCTCCGAGAAAAGAAAACTGGAACTATACTAGCAACCAAGCTGAAAAAGAGAGGGAGAGGGGGAGGGGAGAGGGGGGAAAAAAGAGAAAGGAGTTAGAAAAAAAAAGAAAAGAGTTAATAAAATTCAAACCAGAAAACAGAAAATGAGATTAAAGGAGACATTTCGGCCATGAGGCCTTCTGTAGGCTGAAGAAGGCCTCAAAGCCAATGTGTCTCTTCTAATCCTATTTTCTATTTCTAGAGTGCATTTTAATAACCCCTTTGTATATGGTACAATGACTTTAGCAAGTCCTATTTTAAGCAGATTTTCCACACTAGAAAGCAAAATGGGTTAAAATAATTGTACCATACACCTCGTACACGCGACACTTTGTTTAATCCAATGTCAAATACCAAAGCCATACAATACACTACAATGTCCATTTATAAAGCGTCTTTCATGACAAACAACCTAGGGCACTGTACGAAGAAAAGTATAATGCACACAGTGCACTTATACCAAGTAAAAAGCTTGAGAACATAGCAATGTCTTGTGCTTGCTCTTAGACCTGGATATGGGATTTGCTGATCTAATGTCAGTGGGCAGAGAATTCCTTTCCCCTGGGGCAAAACTGTCAAAGGCTCTGGCACCTGCCATTTCCAATCAGTACTTGGAAGCAGTTAATATAAACCAGTACCCGAGCACACAGGGCAAGATGGGATATGGGGAGACAATAGTTCAAGCAAGCAGCACGGAGGCATT
Organism: Crocodylus porosus; assembly: GCF_001723895.1. Lineage (NCBI taxonomy): Eukaryota > Metazoa > Chordata > Crocodylia > Crocodylidae > Crocodylus > Crocodylus porosus. The sequence continues at coordinate 8,277,564 of NW_017728951.1, read as the reverse complement.
GGAGGAACTTCCAGGTTAAAAGTAAACTTTAAACTTTAGAGTATGACACTTGTGAAGTAACTGAGTAACAGAATAAACAAGTTAGTTACGCTTTGTACTGAACATTAACCTCATCCCCAGAGCTCCACAAGGGTCCAGATGATATTTTCTTAATGTTCACAAAGGCAGCCCACTGATAAGGAACTGCAATCATCTGTCTGGCAGGTGATGATGTCCTGCACGTACAACGGTGTCAAGAGAAGAAAGAGAACATATTTCAACGTAAAATGTTTTTCAAACAGTTTGAAAGAAAGTCTTTACCCTCTGATAACAATCTACTTCTAATATGATGTAGGGAAGGGTCCTTGCATTTCCCAGGCTGATAATGAATGTACCACAATTAAATATTAACAAAACTGGGAGACAAGTTTTGTTTGAACCAATTCAAAACAAATCATTGGGCGTGGTGTTGGGAAGGGGACTGTTTTTTGTCTTTAGAGGATTCATCTAACAGGAAAAAAGCCAAGTCCCTGCTTCATATACGGAAGTGTCAATGTGACATAAGCAACGGAGTAATACAAACTACGGTGAGGTGAGAGAGCATCTCTGTCTGTCTTCTGTAAGACAACAATAGGTCTTCAGCAGTGGTATATACCAAAACCAAGGAGCCTTATATATTTTACTGATTTCTGTCAAGCCCTAATGTAACAACCTCACATGTATTTACAACCAGTAGATTTAAGATTAGGATTAATTTCCCTATCACTCTTTAGCCGTACTTTTAGAATTTCCTCATGCATCTGACAGTTTAAGTTCAACATAAAGGATGATAAGTACGTACAAAACCCCATTCTCAACAAACATGCATTAATAAATCAAAGTTATGATCATGTAACTGCAACTATAGGTTTCCATCTAGCATGTGCTCAGAATGCACATTCTTCAGGTCAATGACGCTGTCTCTCTCCTGTCCCTGTAGCAACATACAGAGTTATGGCACTGTAAGAAAAATGGGAAAAAATGTCAAGCCCAACTTGGTGTGGAGTTATTGATAAGCAGTAAAAATAGCCTGATTTTCAGAAATACCAAGCACCCACAGCTCCCATTAATTTACAGTTAACTAACCACTCTGCTCAAAAATGTTGGGATGAGCATAGGGCATCAGGCTTTTCCAACCACTGACAATGCATTAGAAAAATGAGATCCAGACAGCCGTGCATTATTTCTCTCTGCGGAATTCATCACTTGGGGTTAATTGGGTTTTTGAGTGAACAATGAGAGGCAGAAACAGGGTTGTATAGTGGAACTAAACTAGTCCTAGGCAATGCTTCATTGTAAAGACAGTTACTGAGTCAGTAAAAGCTAGTAGAGGACATATAAAAGGAGAATCTAGGATGGCAAATGAAAAAGTGAAGATACCACGTAACTGATGAGGATGCCGAATGGCAAAGGTGGACTAAGGGAAATGACAGAGTAAAACACCTTTGTAAAGTGATAAAATGTGAACAAAGGATGCTGTAGGGTAGGAATCTTTAATTCAAAGAAATAGTATAAACACAATTTCATTCTGAAATCTGGTGATTTATGAAGAATGAAAAAATCCTTTGATAGTGGTTTTATCAAGATCTTCATAGTTTTATACTAAATTTCCCACAATGGCAATTAGAAAACAGGTTGGCATGCGTCTATACAGGAGTTCAGAAGGTGCTTTCTGCTAATTCCTTGTTGAATTAAAGGTCTCTGATCCAGAAGAACAAATGATATGAAAGGAGGATTAATATGAAAATGAAACAGTAGAAGCAGGTGTGCAGAGAGAGGAAGACTTTCTTCCAAACATTTACATTCCCTGTACAGTATATCATATAAGCACATGTAACCTCAAACATATGAACAGTCCCAAATTCATGGGATGACTCAAATAACTTAAGTCAGAAAAATGCTTAGATATTTGCTGATTAGGGGATAAAACATATCCTTTCCTTCTGGTGGTCATCAATCAAGGGCACATGGTAAGTACTGTATAAGGTTTGCGCAATTACAAAGTGCAGGGCTGCATTATTCAGAAATCTTGATTTTAAAACAAGTGATTTTGAGTGGATGTTCATCTACCAGTCATGAGTCTGCTTTAGATTTACATGGTCAGCACGTCTCCAGGAGTCTGATACTGCCCTTGCGATGCTGCCATGCTATTTGAGTTAACAGAAGAAACACACCGAGAACAGACTTCTTCAGGATTAGGATGGCAGATGATATCAGCTCTTTTTAATAGGACCTTCTGGAGTCAACAAAACAGAGCAAATGTTCAACACACCTTTTGGGAGAAGAATAAAAAGCAGAACCAAAATATCAAAAGAATATCCTATGTTGCACTCAACAATGCATCTCTTATGAGAATTTAGCAGTTGCTGTGACACGAGGCAGCAATCTGAATGCAGAATAGCACATTTCTGAGGCATAACCCCTCAAATCTCTCCCTGACACCCCTTATTAACCACAGTGCAACAACAGATCCCTTTACTATTTTCATAGTTTCATAGACATCAGGGCTGGAAGGGACCTCGGGAGATCATCGAGTCCAGCCCCCTGCCCAAAGGGCAGGAAGTCAGCTGGGGTCACAGGATCCCATCAGCTGGGGTCATTAGTAAGAAGTTGCTGAGGTATTAATTCAGTTTTAGAGTACAAGTGGCAGCAAAATAAAAGTCCAGCAATGACGGAGTTGTGGATGACAGAAATGACTCTGCATCACGTCATTTCAACCAAAATCTGATCTCAGCCATGGTACTGGATTTCCTCAGATCAAGGCTTTTGGTTCAGACCATTCTGTAGCTAGTAGCAAAATGAACAAGATTCAACAATAGTCAAAACAATGTTTAGCACATCAGCAGAGCACAGCAGTCAAGATATGGCAGCAGCAAGAAATAAAAATGCAGAACTGAGCCTGGGGAAATGCAGCCATGAGCAGAAAGCATGTCAACTAGGGAACTGTCAGTGGGTGAAGAGAACAGTGGCCCAAACATGAATGGTGACAACCTGAAGTGGCATGTATTAGATAGCTCAGACCAGGTCCTGTAGCTCTTCTTAAGGGCCAGATCTAGGTTGCTTAAGAGGAATTGAGTTCTCACCATACAAAACACAGGCGAAGTGGACCTCAACAAAGAGAAACGGATAAGTATCCCAGCTGAAACAGATGCTTAGCTATGCTGTATTACCAGACTTCGGGAACCTGAGCAAGCATGAACAGTGTAAAACTACAAGTGAAGGGAAAGCAAAGTCATTGCAAAGATAAAATTGCTTTAAAAATGAAGTATAAATCTAACAGTGAAAAAAAGGAAAACAGATGTTGCCAAAACAACCCTCCAAAAGGGAAAATGAAATTGAAAAATATAGGAAAACAAATTAAACTGAACTGATAAATCATACATTTATAAACTTTTTGAGGACAGCACGGTCGTTTTTTCTACATTTATATAACACCCAGCTCAGCAGGATCCAGGTCCATGACTCGCACTCCCAGTCACCAGCACAGTACAAACAGTAATAACAAGTTCCAAGAGTGGGAATTCTGCAGGGAGGTTGCTAACCCCCCAACAATTTACAGTACTCCAGTATTTGCTACACACTCTCTATAAACCAGTCCGGTAATACCTTGCTGACCATGGGGCAGCTTTTCTCTTGGTGTAAATGGTCCACTAAAGCCAACGGAACTATGACAACTTAAATCAGCTAAGGCTCTGCCTTCCCCTCCCATGCTGTCAAAGGTTTATTGAATGCTTTGACTCAAAAGATTCATTGGCTGTGGCTCTAACATCGAGCTGTAAATAAATTATCGGAGAAAACATCAAAAGGCTTAAAAACCATTGTGTGCATTCAAAAAATATTTTATAATAGCAGCAGGTTAAATACAGCCAAAATTTCTACCTGGCATTACAATTCTACGGAGGCCAATGTTCACGACCGATAAATTTTTTTAAAAAGCAGGTAAGATATACAAAAATCTATGTAGCATGAAATATCTCCAAGAGACTTGTTTAGTGAAATTAACTAGTAGTTTAATAGAAAAAAAAAGCTTGATGTATGAGAGTGCTCCAATTTCTTCATAGAAATTAACATTTCAATCCTGTTTTTATCTAGAAGTCATTAAACTGTGCAACATGAATTATTGGAACTGTAGCAGAGAATTAACTCTATTCATCAAGTAAGTCCAAACAGTTTAGAGTGCATCTGTAATGAAAAAATAGCTCCACATTTCTATCTCTTCTCATTAAAGTAAACCAGTTTTCCCTCTCTCAGTATATAAAACTGTCTTCTCTTCATGTAATTTATATTACCATAAGCCAGCTCACATTCTAAACTATTACACGCCTCCAATTAATTTTTGCAGCTTTTGCCTGAAAATTTAATGAGATAGTAGTGTATGAACCTGCTGACTCCAGATTACGTGTGTGCTTCCAATATTAATGTTGGCATAATAAAATAATCTGATACATACTTGATGAGAGCTTTTCACTATTGAGAGAATAGTTAAGACAATATGTAAACCAATTCCAATAATGGTATTTTTAAATAAAAAATTACAAAAGTTACTAGTCGCAAATTAAACAGCTCCAAATCAACCATAAAGAAAACACATGTATAATATTAGGCATGCTTTCTTGAACACTTTAAATAAATATTTATTAAGCAGTTCTTTCTATGTGTTTTAAAGGGACACAGATGTTTTAAAAATCAAAGATATCTTTAACTATCAGACACGTTAAGAAAAATCTTTAAAGTTTTGTGTTACTTTATAGTCTAAACCATAATTATTCCACGCAGCACTTCTACACTGTCAGAAGCATTACAAACCAGATTTTATTGGACAAACCAGGCAACGGAAAGAATTTGTGATGAATTCAGCCCCTTACCACCTCAGCCTCTCACAACAAACTAGTGACAGGTTCACCGTCAGCATTGTTCACTGCTAGTACTTAGCTCTGTTTGCTAGACACCATTTCCTCTCATTTTCACGTAAGCTTTTGGTTTAAGAATACACGAACACATTTAATCTGCTGTTAAGTGCACCAAGTTCTGCTCCTGTAGGCTGGTAGCCTGAAAACACTCTAACAAATTTAACTACTACGGATAATCCCAATGATGGTCAACCAAGAGGGTGCAAAAGTATATGCGCGATCAGGAGTGTAGAGGGTCTAGTTTATATTCATAATAAATGCCCACCATCTGATTGTATGCTCCCAAGAATATCTCAGGATCGTTCAGTGTAATCATTACATTGCTTAAGTGTATACATGGTTGGCATTAGCTCTTGTGGAATGAAGGCTGGGAAGTTCGCCAAACAGCAAAGGTGGGGTAGAGGTGAGTTTGTAAAGGGTGGAAAGCAAACATAAGTTAGGGAGGAATTAGTCAAACAAGGAAGTGACATATGTTGTAAGTAACTGCTCACAGTGCTTAGCTATATTGAGAAACAAATTGTACAAGTTAAACTATTCCCCCATAGAAATTAAAGCAAAGTAGCACTTCTGCATCTTCTGCAGGTTTCACTGACCTTCTAACGCAAGCAGTGGTCTAGGGATGAAAACTTAACCTTGGGAGCAGGACACCAAAGATCCACTCCTATGTGTGATCTTAAAACCCCTATAGTATCTGTACGTCTATTTACCAATCTGCATAACGTGGATATCAACACTTGTGTACCTTTGGAAACTGTTTGCCAAACTATCAGATGTAAACAGTCTTTTCTTCAAGAAGGATAGCTTTTAAGATGAAGGTTAAAGACGCAATACCCTACTTTTCACTGTCAGCATAATTTTACTAGCATAGATGCCACAGAATGATTGTAATACCTATGCCCCTAGCAAAAAAACTTGCTAAAATATACTGTATTTACTCAAATATAAAAGGTGACCCTGAATATAAGATGACCCCCAATAATTAGATTCTATAGACGGTAAATTTATAAAATATGTTAATTTATAATTACTGGAGGTTTGCCTTGAATTTGTCCCCCTCCTACTCCTACAGCAGGGAAAATAAATCCAGGTGGTCAGGTACCCCACTTACCCTCTACTCCCGACAACTTCTTTCCCCTGCAGCCCCTTCTCCCCTTTACTTACTGTCAGACCCTGCTCTCCCTGAGCACATGGAAGTGAGGGCCGAATGTGAAACCAGTGAACTTCAAGTAAACATACCTACAATAATTTGCATATAGCACCCATAGGCTTACTTCATCCAGAATTGATACAGTTTACCTTTTTTGAAACTGCTGCAAGTTTTAACACACGTACTCCTTAACCATACTATTAAGCAGCACTTTAGCACCTGCTTATATATAGTACAAACTAGAAATGATATTAATCCAAAGCCAAAAGCTCAGGAGTTACTATAGTTCATTGGGCTGGGCTCCAGGCAGAGTCAACAGCATTTCAAGCTATGCTGACCCCGTAGTTCAGCACTGCTCTCTGTATATATGTGTACTCCAGGTACCCCCCCAAAAAATCCATGTGCTAATTAGCGCCCCCACTCATGACTGAACAAGGTGTTCTTGTCTCAAGTCTTGGGATCCTTCAAAAAAGTACATGTAGCTTATCTGCAGCGCCACTCCGGCTTCACCACATAAAAGGCAGAAGAACGCTAATCATGTACAACAGGCTGAGAGCAGCGGGCAACAGAGGTATTCTGGGTGAACTGTTTGGGGCCCTATTTGGTGATGTTGGTCAGACATTTATGGCTAATGAAGAAATAGGAAGCACTGGAAATGGGAAAGAAAGGCACAGCTCAGCTGTGAGAATGAAGAAGTCATATATTCAATGTAGCTTATTCACCATGGCTTGAAAAAGGGATGGCGTTGAGAGCGGTTGCGCTCGATGGGCACTACCACATATCTTATTCAGACGGGTCGTACAAACCTGCCTTTGTGGTAGGTTCCTATCATCACCCAACATGGGCCATGTATTTTATAGTTGTACTTGGTGCTGGCTGCATTTAATCAGCTTCATAGTTGGTTTCTTTTATTGAGCTCATGTTGCTTTTGGCAGTAGTTTAATAATAGGCTAAGTATTTAATGAGGTTTCCTTATATAGGCAGTCCTCAACTTGCAGCATTTCAAGTTACAACATTTTGCACTTACAATGGTTATAAATTGACACCGTTTCAACTTTCTGATATCAGTTTTGACTGATGAGACTCCAAAAAAAAACCCAACCTGCAGCCAAGACTTCTGAGAAGAGTCCAGTCAAGAACCCTTCAAAAAGTCCAAGCAAGAGCCCCTCAAAAAGGCCAGCAAACTCACCTCACAGAAGTCCTTCCATATCAATGACTGCCATTTACAATATAAATACATGAATCTATATTAGTCATCTATAGATAATGGAGCACAAAATTCTCGGTTATTTTTCATGAAAATACGGTATCAGGCCTTGGTTCAGGAACCAATCCCACATTTGTAACATTGTTTCCCATGGGAAAATCAGTTCCGAGTTACAACATTTTGACTTAAGATGCAGTTTTCAGAAACCAATTGTGTCATAAGTCCAAGGACTGCCTGTATGCAAATATAAGATGACAGGCTTTTTTCCCCCCCACGCTGAGTGGGAGAAAAAAACCTCTATCTGTATTCAAGTAAATATGGTAGTTTCCAATCAAACACAGGTGTCTTCTTATTGATTTCACTCTGCTTGATTTTTACACATTCCTGATTTTCTACTTCAACAAAATTCCAGGAAGTTGAAATGTCTTTACAATGATGCATGCAACCACTCAAAAAGGTTATTCCACAGGAAATTTTGACTCACATTTGTGTAATACACAGCAGAACTTCTCAGGAGGCCACAGGGTAGAAAAATGTCAGCAGAGTCAACAGTCCAGAACACCTGCCCCCTTATTCTACTGAATGTGATACTAGTTTTCCCTATTATAGTACTTTAAAGTCATCACTGAGTCATTTAGATACATTAGGACCACTAAGCAAGAAATTGTCATTATTCACATTTTAAAGGCAAAAAAAGGAGTCCCCAGTGGTTCAGCAGTAGGCTCATTGTCTAACACCCAGGAGACCTGGGTTTGATTCCCAGGCACTTATACAGCTACAGCCATAGAGGCACCAAACATCTGGTCTTTGGATTCTGTCTCAGTGGCCTAAAGGGAAGATGGAAGGTCTGGGCAGCCTCCACTAACAATTCCTGCCCAGGCATATGCATCGAAGGTCTGGGCGGCCCTCATGCATACACCATGATCCAGGAGGATTAGTAGTTGCCACAAAAGATGGAAGAACTGAGACTTAGAAGATCTTTGACTTGCAAAAATTTAACTAGCAATCCAGTTTTTAAGCCAGGATTATCACTGGCTGGTTTTCTGTTTTCTAACTGAACGACTGTGTCTCTGTTCTATAACACACAGGAAGATAGTGTAGCCCTTAATTTTTACAATCTAATGAGACACGGTAAAACAAACCAAGATATCAGACAAAAGGATGAAGGAAGGAGAGTTGAGACAGTTGGTACCATCAATAATATATATTTACAAGGGTTGTCTGTTGTACCATTTAATGAACCTGACAGTTCCAAATCATCTTAAATTGATAATAAATTAAATCTGATCACTTCTAATACCACTCAACTTAGCCCTCAGAGGCATTTGAAAGCCCCTTAAATAGCATTACATACAATAAACCCCCCCCCCCAAAAAAAATACGACTCAGTTTTTAGAAAGGTATGACCATCAAATAATTCAAAAGTGCGCATCTTTACCATTCAGGATTCTCTGCAAATATAGTTTCTGCCCCATGAACAAATCTTAATTATTCAACATTACATACACTAGCAAGCAAATTACTTTATGATTTTAAAAGTCTGTAATACATTTAACAAAACCAAATGGAAGCCATAATCCACTTAAATTTACTGCCAACAAACCCTGACATTATGGCTCTTTTACAATTGGAGAACTAGGACCTTTCTAACTACTCATTTTATAAAAGGCTCAGCAGCAGTAATTTCACAGACTGATGCAAAGAAGACTCTAAGGGCATGTTCAGATGAGTGTGGATGTTTGGTTCCCTGGGGAGACATAGTGGCGGTGCCCTGTGTCACTACTTGCCCCCAAGGAACACCCATGCCATGCATGCTTTGGCACATGGCAAGTTACCCCGGGTGAGGTATGGAAGGCACAGTGCTGGCCCCACCAGCCTTATCTGAGGTCTGGGGGACCTCCTGGCACTGCAGCAGCAGCGACTGATTATGCCATGCAGAGGCTGGCCAGCAGCAGCTGCAGCGCAGCTCTGGGCAGCCCAGCTCCACTTTTGAGTGGCCCACGCTGCCTGTGCGTGCTCTGCTCCACCTTTCTTTCCCCCATTGGGTTTTTTGACCCCTGAAAATCCAAGAGTAAAAAAGAAAAGAAAAAAAAATTATAGAAAAAAGGTGGAGCAGCACATGCATGGGCAGCACCCCCTTGCAGAGCACAGAACATCTAAATGTGCAGTATGTGGCACCACAGACATGTTTGTGGCACCACATACCACACAACCATGCTTGTCTGGACGCGGCCTAAAGGATCTAGATCTATTTAGTGTAGGCCCCAATACAGCAAATGATTCCAGATGGATGGACCACGGATTTTCTCCACAGATATTGTTAAAGGATCTAGGTCTGGTTCAAAAACCTGGGCATACTCCTCCACACATACACAAAAGTACCATTACTCAAATAAGCAAAATGACCACCACATGTTTGATACCTATATTCCAAACTGTACGTGTGTTCACTTATAAACTCAAGTATATTAATTTTAATTGATTTTTTAAGTTGATTTTTTTTTGTAAGAAGTTGTTGCTTTCTGTCCAATACTTTGTTTTTAGAAACAGGAATCCTAAATTTTGTTAAACATATATTCACATATCATTATACCTAAACAAACCTCTACATTTACAGGTCAAAAGAAACATATAATTAAATTAAGAGAATACATATTTTCTACCTTCTCTCCTATTTTCCTTGAACACCAGGTCAGATACCAAACCAAAATCTGCATTTAAATAGAATATTTTTAATGTATGAAAGTGGGAAGCCTGAGGGTAAAGATGTATTGCATTCAGCTCGCCATATGCACAAAACTGCATTTAAAATGTGATCCAACAGTTAAAAAAATATACTGAATATGTTTGACTTGTAATTCTGTTACATGTTTTATTATAAAAACACCATAGCCCTATATTTTGTATCAACGAATGGTAATAAAAATAATGTGATATTATATCATTTTATCAATTTAATCTTGAGAAAAAGATTACATTCAATCAGACCTCATAAGTCACTATCTCTGATAATTCTAGCCATTATTCAGTGTGAAATTCAAGCAGTCTGAATTCATTAACATAGGTTGTTACAAATCTGCATTTTTAGACTTTGTCATAAAATGCAGCAGTCCAAACTCAGTGACCTGAATCTAACAACCTTTCATGTGAAGTGGCCTTGTTCAGCTGCTTCTCCTAACCCTTACTTCTTTTATGGGTCAGGATAAAGAGTCTCTGCTACTGACCCGGTCACAGTGAGAAAACATGAGCTATTCCAGAATCAGCTGTGCTGGGTCACACTTAGGATCCACTTCTGCAAACACTAACAGGCAGAGCCCTGAACCAGCAAAACATTTAAGCTCAGGCTTAATTTTACCTACATCAGTAGCACTGCTAACTACAAAAAGAGTATGTTGCTTGTAAGACTGCTGCTCTTATGCTACTCTATTTGCAGCTAATCTCATCCATGTCAATGGGACATCTTGTAGTCATAAACACTACACTCATTAGAGTCTGCAGGATCGGGCCCTTAATTTCCTGTGAATTACAGAGGCCTCTAGCAATCAGAGAAAGAGTGAGAACATGTTAGTGCAGAGTTGACATATGTTATAAAAGAGGTGTCACATTATATTGGACAGACCACAGAAAGATAAAAAGAGACCAATTTTGACACGCATTATCAGGTCAGCACCTCCAGGAAAAAAAATGTTGATTTCTAAATGATCAAAACAAGATGACATTAAAACCATGCATACGTCCTCTAAGGGCCCTGCCTGCTTGCAATGAAGTCAACAACAGAGCTTCCACTGAATTCAATGGGGCAGTATCATGGCTTAATTTAGTAATGAGAACAGTAGTCGACAACAATCCACCCCTGGCTAGAACACAGCAATTATTTCACTTCCAAGATACTCATATACCATTCATTCCTAGGGTTCCTCATCCCTTCCGTTTACCTTCCTTTCAAGGCAAGGAAGTTCTCACTAGCCTTTGTTATCTGTGCAGCCCTTCTGCTGACCACCCAGACTGTGTCTCTGCACAGTCAGGGGCTGGCTCTCATTTTAAAAGCTCCAAGTTCATGAACACTGATTTCCTGTGAGAGGAAGTTACACCTAAGAGCTGTCTTCTGAAAATTTTCCATAGATCTAATCTGAGAAATGCCTGACTAATCATCATCTTTTATTTCAGAGTTAAGGTGCTTTGTTCCAGACTTAAGTTGCAACCAAAGTACAATTTTTTTCCCCCAGTGTAGATACAATCCCAGGAAAAAATTACACTTACTGGGCCCAACTCTCCTCTCTTGCACACTGACGTTACCAACAATGTAATTGCCGATAACTTTATCAGAATAGTTCTTGACAGGTCTGAGGAGAATCCAACCCAATCAATGAGAATAAAGAAATGCAGTCAGAATTTCAACTGAAACTTACAGCTGTCCAAGATCATACCAGCAAGAGTTAAGGCATTAAGGCCCCATCTATATGTTACAGGTATTATTCAATTAACTGTTACTTGCAAAATTACCTTAAGACCAACTACATGTGCAAAGTAGCTATCACACAATAAAAATCTCCAACCAGCTATAAAATTAGACCTCAAAAATGTGTTCTAACTTCAGAGCTGGTTGCTATCCAGCTTATGTAGCAGGTCATCCCTGAGGTCAAAAGGCCAGCCCCAGGAATGCAATGCACAGCATGATTTTTCAGTCTGCCACGATCCCCAAGGCTGGGGGACTGCCTAGAACCCCCAGCCCAGACGGTGCTCAGCTCCAGCTACGTGAGAGCTCCCATCAGTTGCAGGGATGCTCAGCCCGGGAGTCTCTTAGTCCCAAATGTGCTTCACATGCAGCTGGGGCTGAGAGCCCCAGCAGTTGCAGGGACTCTGTCCTGGCTGCTCATGGTTCCCCGGAGCCCTCTCAGCAAAGGGGGTTCCCAGCCGTGAGAGCCTGCTTCTTGCCAGCACAAGGGGAGCCTGGTAGCAGAATTGCAATAAAGCGCAATTGGATTTAACATGCAGTCCCACAATCATGCTTTCTGCTATGCACATATACTGTGCATCTCACATTAAATCACAGGCACAATTGTGTACATCTCACCTTAAATCCAATTGTGCCATTACCTGCACATGTAGAGGGGATCAAAAGGTACAGTGTACACTAGAACAAGTTTGCTAGTGCTGCTATACTCACACAGCTGGCAACCCCTATGGCCCTATCCTTCCTCACCACCTCATTTAATTGTGGCATATAATAAACTGTGACATTAAAATGTGCTTGAAACTTCTCTAGCTGGTCTATACCATACTGGTTCTCCATAAAAAAATTATACCACCAGAAATACTTTCATAACACTGCATCTGTGCACACACTGGGGCTTTTACTGACATAAAAATAAATCTCTCTCACACTTCACACCCTGACTGCCATTGGTACACCAGCAAAGAAGTTTCTCATTTAGAATTGGCCTCTTTTGTCCAATTTCTCCAGAAAACCAAACTCTACGCCTTCATAGGCAATTTCATAGGTAAAAGGTCAGCAATGTAGCCAGCCTGAAACAAACACGGTCTATAGCTTGGTCCAAATAACAACCCCTGTGGCACTGAAACTCTTTCCTTCCCCAGTGTTCACTGAAGACATTTCTTTATTTTAAGGAGCAAACTGTCCAACAGATCTGCCTGCCCTAAACAAGAAATTCTAGACTGCTAAATGTGAAATCACCAACACCAAATTTCCAAGGAAGCAGCCACCTTTCATTAAAAGCCAATGAAAAATGCAAACTAAGCAAAATTAGACCAAAAATCCACAGTCCTGGCAGTCTCAGGTCAAGTATACCTGTAAAATAAAGTAACCAGCTGCCCCAGCACAATCTGGTTTACCCTGCGTAGATAAACAGTACCTAGTTACCACTGAGAAGTGAGACTGCCCTAGGGTTTTCCAGGATTGCAAGATGATTTACTAATACAGTTAAAACAAGTATTTATTTTCAATTAAACACATCAAAGAAAAACAAGTAATTATATGCAGAGCAACAGATATAGAATTAAAACTGCCTCATACTTTACAGTTAAAATCAATGTTTTCAGTTGCTTATAACCAGGGAAAACCAGGATCCCCGTTTCAAAATTACAAATTCTCTGATTTAAAAACAAAACAAAATTCCCAAATGCTCTGACTAAAAGCCCCCAAATCCGTATTTTCCTGCAATTAAAATGAAACCCCACTTTATATATAGGCATCAGTCAAACACAATATTTTATTGATATATGTACAAATTTAAAGTCGTTTGGAAGCCTACCAGTGCCTCAAGCATTATACTAAAATACATTCTAAATCCCTATAAATGTTGGCATTTGATTTTGAGTTTTTTATTATGGGAAATCAGAGCTCCCCCTGGCCTCTTCGCTCACCAGGATGCGGGTCCAGCTGTGGCTGTCCATTCCACGTCCCCCCGCCCCCCGCTGCTTTGCGGTGCTGGGCAGCCCTGATACACTGGTACCCTGCCCCTGCCAGTGCCCCTCACTCCTGACCCGCTGCTCCTGGGCCCTGCTGGTGCCCCTCACTCCTGACCTGCTGCTCCCCAGCCCCAGCCTCCCTGGCGTGCGAGGAAGGAAGTGGATGTATGGAGCCCAACCGGACCAGCTCCAGACAGGAGCTGCCTCCATAGCCCAGTAGGCAGGACCTGGCGCTAGAGGGAGCACCACACCACCATGGTGAAACGCAATAGTGGCAGCAGTGTGGAGCTGTTCTCCTGTTGCTGCCAGGCAGGCAGGGGGGGAAACCTCACCTTGGCGGCCATGGTGGCATGGACTGGCGATGTGCAGAGGGTGCACACAGGTGCACATGCACCCCCTGACCATGGCGGTGCACCTCCTATGAAAAGGCGCTGCTGACACCCCTTGCCGCCAATGGCATCTGTGACTGGTCAGCAATCACCACTGGCACCAATGGCGTCTGTGTGTGGTCACTGACCCCTGGTCAGCGCTCACCCCCACCCCTCAATAGCACCAGCGGCATCTGCGGGAGCTGCCCACTTGCCACTGCTGCATTCTCCCCCTCAGCTGCCAGGGGCACGCATCGTTCATGGTGGCATGGCACTCCCTCCTAGAGCTGGTCAGGCCTGACTACAGCCTCACATCCTGCTGTGGGCATAGAAATCTCAAGGGGTATGTACCCTACCCCTCCCCAACAACAGACTTACCTGGAAGGAGCTGCAGGACCTGCTTTCCACCACACCTTGGCTCCCGTGTGCAAATGTGCATGCATGCACATGCATGTGGTGCCTGCTTCCTGATCACACTCCTCCCACTTCACACAGCCACAGGCAGCCACTTGAAGGCTGGAGCTCTGCTAACTTCCAAAGATAAACCCACATGTTTTTCTCTGTTAATGGAGAAAATCCATGTTTTTCCATGGTAAATGGAAAACCTGGCTCCCTGCTTACAACTGCCTACCTTTAACCATCTTGGATGCCATTTCCCTTCTTCAGGTTGTACTTTCCATACTAGTAAAAATAATCTAGCTGTTTCCAAATGGGAGATACAAGGAAACAGATTATTTTAGCAGTCACAGAAAGGGTTCTAGTGTCTTTGTGCTTTGCAGCAGCCTTTCAACATAGGTTCCAGTCAGAGGTGCCCTTCACGTCCCCATTGAAAGCTGTCCAGATTTAGCAGTTACAGGCCTTTAAAAATAACCATTGCACATATATAATAAAAAAATTGTATTGTTTCATCAGTACTGAGTTTGCTCCCTCCCATCTATTTTACCCCCGACAACTACATTATATACATAGCTCTGCCAAAGATTCAAAGCTCTCCTGTGTAAGGCTGGGTGAAACTCTCCCCTCATACCTACATGCACAGAAACTGAAAAGAGGCCGTATTAATTCTGACAACTGAGTGATTTGACTTTGGAACCTTAACATACTTGTATCATTTAGGAGATAAGATAAAAAAAGCCTCTCAAGCTCACACTTAGAGCAAATACACAGAAGAATGAGCTGGTCTGTGACGAGATGATCCCAAAGCACTTAGGCTACAGGTCAAAACAAAACACTTAAAAATAACATCCAGTAACTGAAATTCCACTTCTGGCTACAATGTGTTTTACCCATGTGAGGAACTACTGTGTTACGGCCAGATCTCTCCATCAGTTGTTTTTCTGAGCTAGGTTGTTTTCTCTTCCCCCTTTGCTTTCTCACTCACTCAACCACAACTCTGGCCACAAGAAATCTTTCATCTCCATTTAGACAGAATTGTGAACCCCCTTACTCTTGTTTTGCACCTCTTGGCCACATCCAGATATACAGGCAAGTGCAGTTTGCAGCGCTGCAAACTTCTTTGCTGTGCCAGAAACTGCACACCCAAAACATTAAAATGTGCCTTGTGCTGCAAATCTGGGGACAAAAGTTGCTACCAGGATTTCCCAGTAGCAAAAAAAACAGCTGAGGAAAAAGCTGCGCAGTGCACATTACAATAGCATGCACCAAAACAAGCAGAGGCTCACTATTTCATTTGTGCCCTAGCTGCTCCAGCACACCGGGAGCCAGGGGAAAGGGCAGCTTGCCTGAAGCGCAACAATTTGCCCCTCACCAAAAGTGCACGTGCAGGGGTGTGCACTGAAGGAAAAAGTAGCAGCACAAATTTGTGCCACTACAAGCGCACACCCCTGCACATCTAGACACGGCCCTAGAGTGCTGATTTTTCCAACTTTGCAGCCTTCTGGTTAGGGCGCACACCTGGGGTGAAGGGGAGAGGGTAAAAAAGCCCTGGGCCATAGTCCCTGCTCTAAGGAACAATGCCACCTCCCATTTCCCTAATCTTTCAGAAGGCATATATGGAACCCTCAGAAAAAGTTGCATATAATTTCCACACTGCAGTACATACAGTACATACATAATTTGTGAAATATTTTTAGATCACTTATAATCTTTCAGATAAAAGACATCTTATGTATATTTAAAATATCAGTTACTAAGATATACTATTTGCCCATGGTGTGCAATCAGAAACAGGCATAAACCCCCAAATGTTTAGCAAATGCATAAAATAAAATCAAGAAAAGAGAGGGGGGAAACTTAGTTAAGACAGAAGGTATTAACATAATGGAAGCATAAAAGAACAGAACCGGGCATCATCCATAAAGGAGTCTGCATTTCAGTCGAGTTTTTCAATAGATAATGTAGCTATTCCACTTCAGCGGAGTTTTTCAAGGAGTTGCAAGATTACACCCAAATCTGCTAGGAACAATAAACTGCTTCAAGCAAAACAATGTATAGATGGACTGTAAATGAGGAGGACACTCTTGAAGTAAGTCATGAATTACAGTTTCTCAAATGTAAATCAGTTACCTGTTCTCCAAGACCTTGCTACACACGCACATAAACAAATCTCCTCTACTAAACAGACTGTCTGATACTGCTCTTTCCTAAACTGGTACAATTCTATTGACTCTACTGGAGTTACCGATGATGTGCACAGGTGTTTTTTAAAAACAGAATTAAGGCCTGTTATTGTCATTTTTTTTCACCAATGAATCCAGAATAAAAAGAGCTATAGAACTGGACTAGGCAAAACCTAATATTTGGCTTAGGATACGAGGCTGCTAAAATACCGAGATAAAATGGCAACGTACTGCGAGTAGCGAGCAGTATATTGTTTTAACATGTTATGATGTTTATAAATATATGAAGTTTAAATAATCAGATGACAGAGTTTCTTTTCATCCACTGAATGTTTATTATTCTTCGCACATTAGCACTTTTTCCCCCAACATTATATCTTCTGCCATTTATAATTAATTTTAACAGCTTCTGCAACTTATCCCACAGGTTGTTGCTGTTTCTTTTAAACAGCATGCTGCTGAGAAATTGATTTGTTTGCTCCGTGTGCCTACAGAAATCACATTATGAAATATGCATAAATATCATTTCTTGGGCTGCTTTTGAGAATTAGTACAGAATAAAAGCTTTCTTTAAAAAAGACAAACAACAAGAAGTATAAACATAAAATTAAAACGTGGCTGTGATTAGTGGCCAAAATCACATTCCGTAACTGGACATCTAAACTGACATCTATCTGGAGGCAGAATTCAAAGGGTGTATTAGGAACAAACCACCCCAATGCACAGGAAGACCAGTAAGTATGGCAGAAGACCAGTTTGGCTTAGCAGGGAACTGCAGTAAACTAAATCACAAAAATGAAGCTTATAAAAATGGAAACTTCAACAAATAACTAGGGAAGATATAAGAGCATGGCTTGGGCATGCAGGGATGAAGTCAGAAAGGCCAAAGCACAAATGGAGTTGCAGCTAGCAAGGGATGTGCAGGGCAGTAAGGAGGGTTTCTACAAGTATGTCGGTAGCAAGAGGAGGATCAAGGAAAGTGGGTCCCTTACTGAATGGTTCTGTCAACCTTATGACAGAAGATGCAGAAAAGGCTGAAGTGCTCAATGCCTCTCTCACCTCAGTCTTCACAGGCAAGGTCAGCTCCCAGACTACTGCATGGGGCAGCACAATTTGGGGAGGTGAGCAGCCCTCAGTGGTGAAAGAACAGTTAAGGGACTATTTAGAAAAGCTGGATGTGTACAAGTCCATGGGGCTGGATGGGATGAACCCAACAGTGCTAAGGGAGTTGGATGATGTGATTGCAGAGCCACTGGCCATCATCTCTAAAAACTAATGGCAATCAGGAGAGGTCCTGGATGATTGGAAAAGGAAAAATACAGTGCCCATATTTCAGAAAGGGAAAAAGGAGGATTGAGGGAACAGCCTCACCTCAGTCCCTGGAAACATCATGAACCAGGTCCTCAAGGAATCCATTTCTAAGCAGTTGGAGATGAAGGTGATTAGGAACGGTCAGCATGGATTCACCAAGGGCAACTCACGCCTGACCAACCTGATTGCCTATGATGAGATGACTGGCTCTGTGGATGCAGTATACTTTGATTTTAGCAAGGCTTTTGATACGGTCTCCCACAATAGTCTCTCAGGCAAGCTAAGGAACTATGGGTTGGACAAATGCACTGTAAAGTGGATAGAAAACTGGCTGAAGTATTGGACTCAGAAAGTAGTAATCAATGGCTTGATGTCTAGGTGGCATCCAGTATCAAGTGGAGTGCCCCAGGAGTCAGTCCTGGGGGGGCAGTTTTGTTCAAGGTCTTCATCAATGGCCTGAAAGATAGCACAGACTGCAACCTCAGCAAGTTTGCAGATAACACCAGGATGGAGGGAGTAGTAGATATGCTGGAAGTGATTATTCCTCTCTATCCAGCACTGGTGAAGCCACATCTGGAGTACTGTGTTCAGTTTTGGTGGCCCCACTACAGAAGGGTGTGGACAAATTGGAGAGAGTCCAGGGGAGGGCTACAAAAATGATGAGGGGGCGGGGGGACATGACATGAGGAAAGACTGAGGGAGCTGGCTTATTTAGTCTAGAGAAAAGGAGACCGAGAGGGGACATAACAACAGCTTTCAACTACCTGAAGGCGGATTTGAAAGAGAACAGAGCTAGACTGTTCTCACTGGTAGCAGATGACAGAACAAGGAGCAACGGTCTGAAGCTGCAGCAAGAGAAGTTTACGTTAAATATTAGGAAGAATTTTCTCAGCAGGAAGGTAGTAAAACACTGGAATAGGTCACCCAGGGAGGTGGTGGCATCTCCATCCTTGGAGGTTTTTAGGACCTGGCTAGACAAAGCTTTGGCTGGGATGATCTAGTTGGGGATGGTCCTACTTTGAGCAGGGGGGTGGACTAGATGACCCCCTAAAGTCCCTACCAACCCTAATTTTCTATGATTAGGATACAAACCCAACCATCAGGCATTCTAGACAGCTCTTCACAATAAAGGGAGACAAGTTCTCTCAGCAGGACTCCACTTCAAGCAAGTATTAAGTAAGGATGATGGTGAAAGTGCTCCCCAACCCTTTGTGCCAGTGAAGAAGTGAAAAGGCAAAAAGGTTCTTATCTGCTTAGAGGTATAGGCTTCTGCTCTGTGGGACCTGCCTTTTGCCCAATGCATGAATTGATTTGAAGGTAGAGAGGAGTTTGTGAATCTCACAATTCCCACTACCAACCTCTTACTTTCCCCAGCAGATATCCTACTCAGACTCTTAGGTATGAGAAAAACCCCACATCAGCTGTAGTTTAAGGTGCAGTAATTAGCTTAACTAATCTAATGCACAGTAAATTATCACCATCTACATGTGTGCACAATTAATGCTTAGTATTTTAGTCAAATCCACTGTTTTCTAGTACCTGTAAATACCGGTACTAGAAAAATGGCACATTAACTAATGCGCAATACTGCATGTGTAGGCATTGACCAGCAGCAAATTGTTCCTAGTCAGTCTAGGTGGCAGGGGGCCTCAGAGGGTGGGGAGAGCTGTCCCGGCTTGGCTGGACAGATGCCGATCTCCACGCAGGTGGGAGGCAGCTGACTGCCCAGCTGGAGCTGCCTCCTCCTCCCGCCCCTGCTGCTCAGAGCCAGTCTGATCTCCTGCCAGCTGGGACAGCTCCCTCCCTCCTGCGCTCCAGAGGTTGGGGCTAAGCCCCTATGCCCCCTGCCAGCTGTAGAGTGGGGCAGAGCAGGGCAGGAGCAGCCTGGGATTGGACTGCTCCTGTTGGGCTCAATTTGCTCATGACAGGAGCGCACATGTAGGGACATGCTGGGGAGAGCTTTAATGCACCTATATTTTCTCTGCAGAAAATTCAGGCACATTAATTGTATGTATAGACGTGCCCCTTGCAGGTGACTTCAGCCACAGGCCTGGAATAATCTCAAGGGCTCCTGCAAAAAAAAAAAAAAGGCAGGATAAATTGAAGTCTTATAAAGGGTCAGGAAAAACCCTGTCTTCATGTCCCACACGTTGGTTTGATTAGTGCAAAATGATCTTGGCACAGAATGAAGGGGCCTTACCACTTGGACTCTGAGACTAAGAAACAGAGGCCTGTTTCTATAGAGGTAGGAAAGGAGCTGTCATGCCCTTTTTTGTTATTTTTCTTCCCTAGTCAGATATTTGATATTTCACTTCTGGTTACTCCAGTTTTGCAGCCCCTCCAGCCGCTTATGGATATGGAAATCTGAACAGACTGCACTGTATTTACTGTTTTGGCTGCATTGTACATGGTATTTATGCATATTTCAAACAGTCATTGTTTCATACATATGTATAGATAATTTACAAATATAATAGGATCTATTTCAGTAAAATATCAGACATTGCACTGGTGTTTTCCCATGCACAGCTTGTAATCAGGGCAGGAAAGCAGATGGAGGGAGATGAGTCTGTGATTCTTTAGGGTGTATCCTTCCCTTTCGAACAGGGTAATAATCTTCAAATCCACACAGTCAATAGAGTTATTATAGGACTGGTAGGCAGCACCTGCTACGTTTAAGCTTGCAAAATAGTGTTTGTGGAACACAGAATGATACAATAGAAAATGAACTGTGACACTGGTTAACAGAACACAATGCCATGCAAGGCAACAGGGGAAAAAAAAAATCTCAAAATTCAAATTGGTTCCTATTCAATGAGATCAGAGAGATCATTCTTTGAGAGAAGTCCTATTTGAGTTAGCTGAAGCAGCAGTATATTGTACACACATTTAAAAGAGGTAATGATAGAACTGGGATGGGAGACATCTTCCTCACACCATTCTTCTATTGCCCAATGCACCAAATGCACTGCACTACAAGTTCTGAAATACAAACTAGATATCATTCTCTGCAACTCCATTAAACAAAAAAAGCATTGTGGGAGACTCTTCTGTAGGTATGCAAAAGCATAAATTGTCGTAGGATCAACTAATTTTATTACCAGCTCCATCGTCATTATTTTATATAATAAAAGTAAAGGCGCTTTATTTGTGATCTACTTATTTATGACCATCTAACCAAGAAACATTTATTTTTCCTTGATGCCTCTGTTAAAATTACAAGATAATTGGGTGCTGTTGCAAATACTAATGCCTGATGACAAAGTGCCTAAGGAAGGAAAACTGAAGCAATAGTGATCTGGCTCTATTGATACAGTAATAACTCCTGTTCCTGGAGGATTAAGCAAGCCAACCCATAAAGAAAATAATCATTTTGGATGTCTATCATTGTAAAAATTATTGAATTCTGGAATGCAAAAATTTCTGTGCAACAAGTAAAAATGCATGTCTCTTCTTTTTGGCTATGACAAAAAGAGCAACAATTAAAGCTTTTCAATGCGCGTTTTGGACTAGGTAATTAAAAAAGGCATTTTTTTCAATTAAACCTAGCTCGTGTTTAAATATGTTGCAGAGGCAAAAACTATAGCTTACAGCAAGTGCGAGATATGAGGAGACAAAGACTATGAAATAAGATTCCTTGACTACTTAGTACCAAAGTACCAAAAAAAACCCTGTATTGCCATATATTTACACAGAGTTGTAGACTGTGTCATGAGTGAAGTTTTAGAGTCAATCCTTCATATGTGAGGATGGATTTGTATTAAAAAAACCACACTGATTTAATTAAATTGGTTTAAGAATGCCATATTGATTTTCTTAATTCAATCTGTCACCAAATTAAGCAAATCAGACCATTTCCATGCATCTACACATGGGTGAGGAGGCCTTATACCAAGTTAAGAAGATCCTTAAAGAAACTGTATTATTTAAATCACTGCAATTTACCCATCAATTAAAAGAACCCAGCTAACCTCCAGGTTCCCACAATGACCACCTTTCAGATGCCAGCATCTGGAGAGACAATAAGGACCACCAGCTCTTTGTGAACTACTAGTTTGTGCTCCTGAGACCACCAACTGAGTACCATAAAATTAAAAAATAGTATGAAAGCTTAACTTTAAGCAGGCTGCCCACTTTTCTCCTATCACAAACCCTGATGCCCTTCTGATGCAGACAGCCTTGCAGCAATCAGTGCGACTCCAGACCCCCCAGACCCCTTGCACTGTAAAGGCAGACTGGAGAGAGAGAACTAGATTCAAACCCTGGGACTGAGACATTCCACCCATTTTAACTAAGCAGAACAGCTGTTGATCAGAATCGAGAAAATGAGTCCACTAAAGAAGAGCCAGAAGCAAAGAAAGAGTAAAGTAGTTTAAATATTTATGGATCTTCCCAAAATAAAGTTGCTCTATAATTCTGACAAATGTTGCCATTAACTGGATACTGCACAGGGGAAAATGACTCAAGAGGTAGCAAATCCTAAAATGTAACTTTTTTCTTTTTTTGTTTTGCTATCATAAAAGATTTCTCTCTACAGCAGTTCACTTTTATTTTTTAATTATTGCTCTTTGATGTACATGATACCATTAATTTGATTTCGGGTTGCATTTCCTATTAGTATAATCTACCGAGTTATCTCTATAGCAGTAGCAAAATCACTTTACAGTGAGCTATCACTGCAGAGTTAATTACATGTATTTTGGTTTTGATAAATGAAAATACCAGACATGATTAATTGAAGGACAATCAATATGATCCAGCTATTAGACATCCTGATGAGGTACCTAGAGTATGTAGGCAATCTATAGTAATCAGCTAATTGAAGAGTATGTACTAAAAAGATTTTAGGAAATCCAGGCTTCAGCTTGAAAAATATCCCAATAAAACTCATCAGGACGAAGGATGTGCAGTTTAAGACCTATTTTAATTTTTTTAAACCAGAAATGTTGCTTTATGGGTTTAAAACCAATTACTATGATAAAACACTGAAGGCAAAATGAATTTGGTCAGTGAATTCTCAAGTGCGTTTCTTATTTACATCTATCTACCCAAACTCCTTTAATTGTATTTTTCTAATGTCTTCTGACTTCTGGAGCTGCCAGAGATTGTTAAATAGTTTCATTAAAAACACTCTATTTGTCTTGGTTTAGTCACACACCAGATCAAATTAAACAGTCAAATAGTAGAACAAATGAACCCTTTCCATCTCTTTTGACATGAAACCAAGTGTGCAAAAAAGCCATACAGGGATGTTGTGTCATCGCCATGAAAATGTCAGTTAGCTTTACATTTCCAAAGAGGCGTGCAAGAGTAGATGAAGTAATCAATTAGTGCAAAGCAAAAGTGTTACCACATGTTTTGAAAAATATGGAATTCTAAAGTGCAATTCATAAGTCTATGGTATGTAAGTACTATTAGCATAAATGCTGACAACTGTTAATCTACTGTAACCCTGATTAATGGTTGCAGTTGTCCATTAATACTAGGCATTTAAACTTACTACTAAAATTGATTAGTCAGTTAAGAATTCAATCCTAATGTTCAATAAAATTGCACTTTCTCTGCAAATGCAATATGAAATGAGGTGATGCATTTAACAGCACTCACATATATTACCCAGCATGTGGTATAAAGATGAAATGTGCAGTGTAATCTACCTTATCTAAACCATTTCAGAGGCTTGGTGTAGCTGTAGTGCAGAGCTGGGCAAAATGCGGCCCAGGGGTCGGCCGCAGCCTGCCAGGCCATTCTGTGCGCCCTGTGGGGCCCCTAAAAAAAATTTAGAAAATTAATATTTATCTGCCCCTGGCTGCCTATCATGCAGCCTTCCAATGGCTTGCCAAAACTCAGAAAGCGACCCTCTGCCCAAAATAATTGCCCACCCCTGCTGTAGTGGGTGGTAGGTAGTGGTGGTGTCTAATCTCAGTTCTCTTAGAAAAATAAATGGTTCCCTGAAGTTCCACTGTCCTGAAAACACTGTTTAAAACCATAAAGAAAACTGGCATGTCCCACAGATGTGTGGCTACGTAAGTAGACAAAAAGCTGGAAGACAGTAAGGGAAAGAGGGCAGAGAAACCCATATGAACGAGGACAACAGTTATGTATTTCCAACAGCCTGGAAATCATCTGCCACTGGTCCAATCACTTCCCTGCGAAGCAATAAAATCAGGAAACTTGGCATCCAGATCCCAAGGCTTGTACACAGTCTACAGATAAGGGAGAGAAAAGAGACACGAGAGAGAGAGAGAAAGAGAGAAAAGAAAGGAAGAGAAGGGGAGAAGAGAAAGAGAGATGGAGAAAAGCACAGTCAACTGGAGTGGGCATGGGAAATATCCAAGTGATGCACTCAAAAAGAGGGTAAGGTTGTACCAAGAAACAAAGGCAATTAAAGGATGACCTTTGGGCAGAGATGGTCTAATTCAGCCTTAACAAGCCACTCTGACTTTATATTAAATGTAGATTTGCAGTCTTCCCTTTTCCTAAATCACCTTTTTTAAAAATCACCCTAAAGCAAGAATGTAGATGCCAACCATCTCACTCCTTTAAAAACACACTCTTGTTTTTAGCCAAACACCAGGGGAAAAATGTCAGTTTATTATAACACTTTTCTCCTTAAAACATAATCAGAAGGTACAATATTTCACATGACATTATAGTGACACTGCACTATTCATAACACCGTACTCAGAGGGCTGTCCAAGTTTCTGTTTTATAAACCTCTCTTTCCAGGGGGATAATTTGCACATACACTTAAAATATCAAAGCTAGAACTTTTTATGTAAGCATCAAGCCCAGGATTCATTTCAAGGTTGGAAATTTTCCAGGGCACAACAGAGAGAGAGCAAGAGAGAGAAACTGAAAGATGGCACTGCTAGAGAAGGTATGGATATTTATTACTAAAGGTCAAGGTGAACACCAAGTTCCACCTCACCTAGGTGCAGCAAGTAAACTGAGAGGATGAGTAAAAATGATTTTAAAAAAACAAACAAACAAACAAACTTCTGAATACTTTATTAAATAAGACTTCAAAAGCTAAGGGAACAAAATCAGTCATAACAGAAATATACTTTAAGAACTTTATAACTTTTCTCACATGAACAGCCCCTTTCTGAACAGCGAGAGCTGTGTAAGAAATTTCTGGGCACTCCTTGCCAAGGGTCAGGTTTGCTAGCCCCAAAAGCAAACACTGTATAATTTGATCTGGGCTGTCGCCTGGGGGCTGCTTACCATGTGAGCCAGACTAGGCAAGGCACTGGCCACCAGGCTGGCTGCAGACTGCGAAAACACTCCTTCTTCACCCCCATTGCACCATGCGTCCACACTGGCACCCACCCCACTGTACCAGATCCTTCCCCCAACCCGCTTCACTGCACCACACTGCATCTCCCCCCTGCACTGTGTGGCCGATCCACCGTCTACCTTCCAGTGTGACCCTACTTTCACCCCCAGCTCCCCACACAGCATGTCACACTGTACGACCCCCTGGGAACACCAGCCAGATCTGCAAGGGGGAACTTGTCTGCTGTTGCAGTGAAAGAAATGGCGGAAGCGGCAGCCCAACAGGAGCCTGGGAGCCACAACTCAACCGCTCGCAGGCTGCCCTCCAGTTAGACAGTCCTGATACAGATCGTACCCAAGTCATCGGCACTAAAAAAAAAAAAAAGGAATCTAGAGAGCTGGTCCATTAGCTCAAGTCACAGCAACTTTTAGACAAGTTTATATCCAGAATCCTGGGCTCAATCCCAGTATATAACTACCACTGGAGCTTTTTACTGGTAATTATCATCTGCCAACCCTGTGCACCCTGGCTTTACAATGGGGTTGAACACTAGTTGAACAGTAATAGTAGAGTAGGCAAAGAGTGTAGGAGAGTTAAAGCTGGGTGCTAACAGAAGTACGCAAATAGGAGTAAACAAAGTAGGATGAGCCTGGTGATTAGGGTTGACCAGCTAAGATTTTCCAAAGTTAGCCATTATACTACTACTACCTATTTTCATACTCTGTATTTATATGATGTGTAGAACTTGCCTACATATGGGGATCTCAGGAAAGACAAAGCAAATTTAACACCCATGCAGAAGCTCCCATTCAGAAGAGGACAGCAATCCAAGATCACTTTACACCTGAACAGGAGCCGTTTAACATGATTTAATTTACATACATAATTATCACACTTTTAGTTGATTCACCATATCTCCGTGTAGTTTTACTACGGACACAGAGCTTCTAGATTCTCTATGGAGGCTCACAAGTGCTTAGTAAGCACTTACTGACTGACTCCTGGAAAAAAATAACAGCAGTCCACAAAGCTCCCACCATTACATTTATACATGGTGGCACATGTAAACAAATCTAATCCAGTGAGTGTTACAGGGGCAAGGATTATTTTTATTAAAACTCTTCCCTGCTCTCCACGCTTTTCTCTGCACATCTCCATACTACATCCAAGAGTGGAAAAAAAAGATTTCATGTATAAGATAACCTGCAAAGCAACTGCTATTTAAACCACTTTTTGTCACTATCAGCATAAATATTTAAATAGCTTTCCACTCAAAAACAGTTATCCCTCTGCCCTGCTTCTTTTCAGATTAGTCATGCCAGGCACTCTCTGCTGGGACATCTGCCGGCAAGTGCTGGATTCTAATCCCAGCATTGCTGCTGACCTGCTGCAAGTCATTTTGCGTCTCAATGTAATTTCCAACTCACTTCTGCAAAATGGGGATAATGATATCTACCTCCCGTTATAAAGTGCCTTGAGATATACAGACACACTGACTACATCTACACAAGATGCTACTGTGCAGTG
This sequence comes from Crocodylus porosus, assembly GCF_001723895.1. NCBI lineage: Eukaryota > Metazoa > Chordata > Crocodylia > Crocodylidae > Crocodylus > Crocodylus porosus. The sequence goes on along the minus strand of NW_017728951.1, from coordinate 8,250,789 downwards.
ATAACCACACATTTTAGTACTTGTATAAGCAAGCACTAAATAAACATGCAGTAACCTGAGTTACTGTTTTCAAATGCCTGTTTTGTGATGCTACTGCACAGTAATGTCGCATCACGGTTTTTGCCACACAGTGGTACTACGCAGTAGTATCAGGCTACTGCGCAGTCAGCATCTCGTGTAGACACGCCCACTATATCCCTCATTATTAATACCCACTTTTACAAACTCCTAACAAACATTTAGGAAACTACTTCTTTTTGAGTTTGATGGGATTAGAAAAACATGTCAACATTAACTACCACAGGAAAATCCCCTGGGGATTAATCTGCTCTAGGAAGTACTAGGTACCACGAGTTATCCAGTGCCCAGACTCAAACGCCCTTCTTAAACTGAACTAACCCTGGAAGACAAGCAGGGATGACTCTTTCACAGCTGCCTTTAACACATGCTAAGGAAGATGTCACCTTAGCAGGATACATCCTCTCACAGCCCCTGCCACTGCCCGCCTGCCTGTCCCTCACACTATCACACCTTACTGAATCAACTCTAGTGGGACTGGAAGCCTCTGCAGTGGATATGGCATATTACAACAAGTGAGACAGGCAAATTAATGCCTGCAGGGGCAGTGGCAGAATATTCAGAGCTCTTTTATAGAGGGTGATTGGGTAAGTGTTGAAAGGAACTGATTCTTTTTGTATACCAGGTAGGCCACATTATCACCTGCCCAGCAGAGCAACTTGCAGAAGTCAATCTCCTGGAGACTGTCTCACTGATACACACACAAAGACCCCTCTTTTGTGCTACTGATACCAGTAAAGAAGCCCCTATAAAACACTAGTTAAAACATTTCAAAGGGTAAATCACCTATTAATATACTGCTGGGCGAAAATATTGCAAGCAGACAAAAACTCAGGAATAACAAAATACCTGAAAGTATTGAGGAGTTCAGAATAAGCCTAGAACTATTTGGAGAACATTCTGTCCAGTTTCTAACATTACACCCACAGTACTTGCTCACCATTAATCAGCACCACCAAGGGCAAAGTTTCGATTCCCAGTGGAACTAGATCAGGGGTAGCTACAGTCTGACCCGTGGGCCGGATCCAGACAGCAGTGGGCTCCATTTCCCAGCAGCCGCTGCTGGAGTAGCTGGGGCTGATTTGCATGGAGACCCCAGGAGCAGGGTGCTGTGACAGTGCAGGGCCGGGGTTTCTGTGGAGTGCTGGCAGGGCCTGCCGCAGGGCAGGGAGCTGCTCCAGGGCCAGGCTGGGATCTTGCAGCAGTGACTGCATGGTCCAGAGCCAGGGCAGAGCCACCATCTGCAGTCTGCATGCTCTGGGCAGGGGCATGCAGGAAGCAGATCGCAGCTTTGTCCCAGCTCCTTCCAGAGGTGACAGCAAAAGCCCCAGCTCTGGACTACTCTGTCACCACTGCAAGATCCCAGCTCAGCTATGGAGCAGCTCTGGGCACTGCACACCCTGCCAGCATTACTGGGGCCAGTCTCCACAGAAGCCCTATCCCAAGCCATCACAGCATGGCTGCTGCTGGGGTCTCCATGGAAACTGGCCCTAGCTGTGTGGGCAGGGGCTGCTGGGAAATGGAGTCCGGCCACGGGCCATCTCCGCCATTTTGCCCACCCCTGAACTAGATAATCTCTTGAGGTCCCTTTCAGCCTTGCTTCTCTATGAAGTGAATGCTTCAGACTGTGCATCATACCTCATGTATCATGCATGTATGCACATACACACAAAACTTCTGAGGTTTTATTTTCCAGAAGTCTAAAAAGTAATAGTATTCCAGGGGTGAAACTGCCAATTTAGAGTGTAATTAGTGAACTCCTCTGTGATTTGCAAGGTTACCACAACAGATGATTTTTCTTAAAAGAAACAAAAAGCAAAGAGGTGGGCAGATCTTAACCTGAGTGCCTTGTGACCTTGGAAATCTGTTCTTCTGTCCAACACAAGTTAATCACATCACAGGAGTGATAGCGATTTGCCTGCCTTTCTGCAGATTTTTTCTCCTGCTGCTTATTTTCTCTGAATCTGAGTGCAGATGTTTACATCCCAACTGAGAGGACTGTCAACCATGGATTGTCACAATATCAAAGACAAGCACTCAATTCTTCTTTTCTAGTGCTAATGCTTGCGTCCATATAGCATCACCTATATGGGACCCTTCAGAGTCAAAACAGCTGCAGTCCTGGACACCTACTGGCTCCTTTTGGGCTGTTGCTGTGCTCCAAATTACACATGATTCACACATACAAAGGAACTCATTTGTATATTTATAATCACATGCTACCAGCATTACTATGCAATCAGAAGAAGTTGCCTGTGTTCATACAGTCTATTTTACAAGTGTAATAATGATGGCGATACTTCTCTAATGCAAACCTCTTTGCTAACATTAATGTCTGCCAGGTTATCCCTTAGGTATTAACACATGGAAGAAAATGCCTATTAGTTTAATATTATTGTACGCGAGTCCCAATTATTACTTTGTAAGGATATTAAAACTGGTTAAATGAAGAACCTTAAAAACAGAATTCATTCATTTTGTAATACTCTCACATAAATAGATTATTTTTAAAAAAATGGAGAATCTGTTCTCATAACAAAGTTACATACGTAGTCAAAAGTTGTACTGTAACTTCGATCGTTGTGTAATCAGGAGCAATAAGTATGACTGCTTTGTAACAATATCCCTTATTCGGCAAAAAACTTGAGAACTAATTCTTTCCATGTTCATAGATGGCCACATTTTCAATGCTACATTTAAGGTCCTATCAACACTTCATTATAAACTTCCCCCTCTACATTCAGAGGTTTAGAGAACTCTATGAAGAAAAATCCCCTCTAGGCAAAATTGACATACAGGGGTCTCAGTACAGGAAGGAACGTTTATGGAAAATCTGAGATAAAAAATTCTATCCAGCTGGTTCTCAGTTATAAGCACAGAAAATTATATATAGAATGTGAAGGGTATGTACAGAATTGCAGAAATAACAACGCTGGCAACAACTGTGCGAGTTTGACACAAAAATAAAATGGAAAGATGACAGAATTTCTCCCATTAAAATTAGCTAGCAAAGAAACACAAACATCTTAAATATAGACTGAATTTTCTATTAAGATCCTTTTGTTTTGCCATTAAATTGCCGCATGTTACTATTCTGTTCTCTTGCTTCATCTTAATATAATTATACCTGGCAAGCAGAATTTTCTGAAGCGGTCAACTTCCGTCTACCAACTCCCACTGATGTCACTGGGTGACAGCAGAGGTGGGCCAGTGTTAAGCATTTCTGACGATGCGTATGCTGGGATTTTCAAATCTGAGATCCTTGAACAATTTCAAGACTTTACAAAGACTAAATCCCAGTCCACATTACAGTTCTGACTTCCCATTTTGTACCTGGTTAGAAACACGGTGCCTTTTGCAACTCCACAGCTGCCTTCCTGCTCTGAAAACCACTGTTTGTGCATCCGCTCCAACATCCCTTAGACGCGCTGGGAAAGGCTAGGCAGTAATGCCATAGTGCCAGGGTAGGAGACACTGAACTTGATCCACAGCCTACTGAAATTAGCAAAACCGTTCTCCTTGATTTGGGTGGGCAGTTTAACAGGCCAACACTGTCCAGAGGCCATACACCAACTAGATAATAAAGATGCACTACTCAAGACTGCTGAGAAGAATCATAGAAAATTAGGGTTGGAAGGGACCTCAGGAGGTCATCTAGTCTGACGCCCTGATCAAAGTAGGACCATCCCCAACTACACCATCCCAGCCAAGGCTTTGTCTAGCCAAGTTTTGAAAACCTCCAAGGATGGAGATTCCTCCACCTCTGGGTAACCTGCTCCATTGTTTTACTACCCTCCAAGTGAGAAAATTCTTCCGAATATCTAACCTAAACTTCCCTTGCTGCAACTTGAAACCATTGCTCCTTGTTGTGACATCTGTCACCACCTAGAACAGTCCAAAACAGCTCCTTCTTCTTTTGAACCCCCCTTCAGGTAGTTGCAGGCTGCTATTAAATCCCCTCTCAATCTTCTCTTCTCTAGACTAAATAAGCCCCGTTCCTTCAGTCTTTTCTCATAAATCATGTGCCCCAGCCCCACCATTTTTGTTGCCCTCTGCCAGACTCTTTCCAATTTGTCCACATCCTTTCTGTATGAAGGAGTACTGTAAGTTGCCAAACCAATTAAATTAGCACAACAACCAGGCTTCCTGTCCAGTCTATCCCCTCCCTCACTTCCCTCCATCCCCCCAAAAATATGCTGGAATCCTCCTGGAGAAAGATGGCCATATAGCAGTCTACTTCTCTGTAGAGGTAAACCAACTGCACAGTTACTAACTGCGTTAGCAGCATTTAAACAATGAGTTAGTGTTTATATAGCATCTTGTGCCTTCAAAGCTTAAAAATATTAAGCAAATGAAGAAACCACCACCTCTTTTTATTATGTAGCACAACGCAAACACTGAAAACTGCAAAAAATGAGACATCTCCCTTTTCCACATCCTATGGCCCACATTCTTTTTCAGGTCTAAGCAGTGAGGCAGGAAAAGTCTTACATGGGAAAGAGGTAGGCAAAGAGGTCACTGAATCCATTCCTCAAGCACAATATATTTTCTATTGCTTTGTCTGGAGTAATTTTAAACATCCTATGCAACTGGGTCTCTACTACTTCCTTTGGTACAATGTTAATGTTTCATTATTCAGTCTGCACAAGTTCCAAGTAATTCACACAGGAAAAGTGTCTACAGCTTGGAATCCTGTCTCAGTGGAACAATTTATAACTACATTAGGAGACCGTGATACAGTTTGGACATTGAGCCTGGAGGAATTATTGAGCACTGAAATGTGTCAGACACTGCTGATAAAAACCTGCACTGCTTTTGCTCTTGTTTTAGACTCGTTTGCCTTCAGCTATTTCATACTCCTACAGGTTGCTCACAAAATTCTTACAACACTTCACTTACATTCACTGTTGGTATTAGAGCCCAACTGCATTTTCTGGCACTTATAACATCTATGTTAACACATCTTGCATTAGCTAAAATTTTTACCACTCCAAGATTGTCTTGCGATTGCAGGACTGTGCTTTGTATAAACGACCCTGATGTTACACAGGGAGTCAACAGAGTATAATGAAAAACAGAGAGGACTAATGGGGCTGGTTACACAATATCTTTTAAAATATAATTTGGGTTGACTCCACTAAGATTACAGTGCACCTATGACAGCTGAGGTTGTGACTACTGCATAGTGGTATGAGGTGAAGACACCTAATTAGCTGTGCTACCACTGCTTCATGTTCCCCCCCCAAAACCACCCTCTTAAAATTTATACTTAAATTTTCTCAGAGCAAAGGACATTCAAAGTGGGTAAGTTTTAAACATGGGCTGCTTACAGATGTGATCCCCCACCCCTCCCAAAGGTTTACTTTAAACTCAGCGTGCCCCCACACTAAGCCCAGCACATGCCTAGACAAGGCATCGTGTTAGCTGGACCCAGCTCGCCCGATGTCTGTATAGACTGGTTGCTGCAGTGGGGCTTTTTTGGTGCTTCTATCTAATAGCTGATTGAATTAAGGGCTTCCTCAGAAAGCATGCTGACAAAGCTCTCTTCTTTGGCTAATCATATAAAACAATTTTAACAGCATGACAATGAGGACACAAAATATCAACCAGTTAACGTTTTATTTGATTTTTTTCCCATTTTATGTGTATTTTTGTAGGAAACATCTAATATTAAATGTGTAACAAAACAAAAGGTTAGGATATGTACTTGCAATGAAACATGCAGGAGAAACACTGGGGAAATTTTCCCTAAGCACCAGTTTTATTTTTCTGAGATTCTCTATTCCAGTCTATAAGCTTGAGTTCTAGCTACTGCTGGTCAGAAAAAAAGGAAACAAAAAGAAAACGAACAATATTTTTTTCATGAAAAATTTCAGAATGGAACATTTTCTGACAAGCCCCAATTATAGTTCCTCCTAGCCACCAGATGGAAACAAAGTATTAAGCTTCTTGATAACAATATGGTTCCTCATAAATATGCATCTACTTGACATGATTGCAGTTAGATACTTTGAAAATGTAATCAGGGTGGAGGTCTGCACTGTTATAAGGATGCATCTGACAAAGGCTTTTTGAACCCGAAAGCTTGCTTAAAATTTTTTTCCCCCCACTATTTAAGTTGATCTAATAAAAGATATCAGATTCACCCAAAGAACCTTGTCTGGACTGTTATAAGAAATTGTAAATTAAGAAAACTACTAGATACAGAACCCAACCACCAGAGCACAGAGAATGGCTTTGTAGCTCCTGTAAGAGTTATATGCTAAGGCTCAACAGATGACTTCAGGGTCTTTGAAAATACCTCTCTCTCTTTGTGCCAACAACAACACCATCACTCACACCAAATGCCTTTTGAATGCCTGGGACTTCCTTGCTTCACTCAAATGCCTCTAATCAGTTCTTTGATCAATTTTCAGATGGTTGATTTATAGGCTGGGTGGTCTTTCCACCCAGTGCTGTCCAACTGCTGATTCACAGGACGAATGGGGCCTGTGGGGTTTGTCACTGTTTACCCCCTGGAGCCATGTCAGCACTGCTGATCCCCTCTTGCCTGCCACCAAGCTCTGGATCTATGGGTAGCTGCTGGCAACGTGAATTGGTGCAGGGAAAAAATGGGAAGGGTGTTCATTTCTTTCGTTATGGAGCCACACCAATACACTGGCTTCAGAAGCCATACCAACAAGCTGCTGCCCCACTGCAGGAGGCAGGTCATCCGACCCGTGAGACGCCCCATTGTCCAGATCTGACCCATGCAGCCAAATAAGTCGGACAACTCTGTTGTAGACTAAAGAACCAGGGAACTCTGTAAGTTCTGCTTAAACAAATCCAAAGGGTAGCCAAGTAACTCCCACAGCAGAGCAGGCTTTACCAGAAACAACGTATTGGCGCTGGTCTAAGAAAGCTTGCAAGGTGTAGAGTTCAATACCCCTTCGAAAGGAGAGGTTCTGAGAGCATATAACGCTACACTCAAATCCCACGTTAAAAACAGGGCACAGATCACTGGCCTCAGTTACCACCTTTGGGAAATTGTCTGGAATGGATTCAGTGATCCTGAAGACTGAAGGAGCCAGACTGTACACTGAGATACCAAAGGCTTACACCCATTTCTACATATGCCTAAAGGGATTCCAGGATCTCTAAAGTCATGTTATGAAGGATCTTGCCTCAGTCTCTCTCATACCACAGCCTTCTGCGTCAGTCTGGAAACAAGTTTCTTAGGACTTGACGAAGTATGAGATAACTATTTCCAGCATTAGGCAGAAGGTTGGGTATACAAGGTGTGTGTGGGTGGGTGGGTGGAGGGGGGGGGGAAATAGGTGCACTACAGTGTTTCCACACAATTATCAGGACTTCCACTTCTTGTCCCAGGTTCCTTAAGCCTCCTGAAGAGCTCAGAGCTTATTTTTCCCGGAAGTCATTAGATCTGCCTGAAGGTGATCAGATTCTTGGCTGGAGTATTTTTGAGTTCAATTCCAACTCTCCAGGGGTCATTCACACCCTGTTTGGCCACACTACCTTGCCATTTGTGTCTCTCCTTTCTGAGAGACAGATTGCTCACTGGAGAGATTTCTTTCCAGCCAAGAAATAAATACTTTATTTCTCCGGACATCTCCTGACCCTTTACATCATTTGTGATGTGTGCATTTCACCATTACAGTATTATTCACCAGAACTTTCATGGACATGCTTCATAACTTGTTTTGCAAATGATGGTGAACTAATATAAATACGTTACAGACCATTTTCTCTCTGGAAACATAGGTCTTGAGTTACTGCCTTTATTGATGGAAGAAACCATTCTTGAAGGCTAGCATCTTATGGCCAACACATTTTCAATCCCAAAGGTCTCTTAGGGCATCCTTTTACTATCTGTTCACCAGCCAAACCTTTCCTACAGGATCCCTGGTACCTGTTGAAAAAGTCCCAGTAAAAGAGTTCTCTGATTCTGTTTCTTATTATGATAGCAGACACGCCTGAAACAGTTGCACAAAAGCAGGCCAAAGGAACAATGAGGCTCACTGCCAAAACATGTAAACTGGTCAATAAAGAGCTATCTATCTTCTAGTACAGACAGGTTTGGATCTCAAGTTGTTGTCTGGTTATCCTTTCTCAAGTAAGACATGACTTTCCCAGTCTAGTGCTAGATCTTGATTGTAGGCCAGTGATTCGAAACCAGGGTACCAAGGTGCTGTGCAGTGTTAATACTGTTAGCTGTTCAAACACCTACACAGGACTTGCAAGATAAACCCGGAGATTTCAAATGGGAATCCATAGTGTCAAAAGCATTTTGACCTGTTGTAACCTTTCAGTAGAAGAATTTTTTTCCTTGCACCAGAAACATTACTTTTATTTTTCTGTAGTCAAGAAATAAGTGAAAACCAAGAGCTGGCATTTTCTGAGGGGTGCCTCAAGTCTAACAATGAATGCCTTGAGTCTAAAAAGGCTGAGAAACACTGTTGTAGGCAAATGCATAAACATGACCCGTCTTAAGAAGGAATATGGGTAAATACAGGCTAAGCGGTAAAATGTGTTTCATTTTAATGTGGGTCTCTCAATTCAAATACTTCATTTAGTATCACAAGTGGAACTGTTAACATGTAAGAACACTCTTGAGATGGAGCATAGGGGGACTTCTCTCTTTTCAGCATTTATGAGCTATCCAAATGTAGGGATGTATAAGCTTCTTTCTACATCAAGGCCGATGCCAGTGCCATCACAATCCTGGAAGAAGCTAGGTATTTTTATTACAGCAGTACTGATAACAATCGTAGATGAGATGTTAACAAAAGGGGACTAAAGGAGGCTTTTATTTTAGGCTAACAGTACCTTGCAGCCGGATAAAAATAGCACTGATCCAGAATCACAAGCCACAGAACTTCTGAGAGGGTTAAAAAGGGTGGGACAAGAAGATAAACATGTTGGGAGATCTAAGCAGCACTGGAATTTTCCAAATTTACTTCCTAAATGGTTAGAGACTCTCCACCCATCACTGTTATAAGCCACAGGGCTTTCCCTGATGAAACAGAGGGGAAAAGAGATGGTCTTTTCCATGGCATTAAAGAAACTCCACTGCTGGTGCTAGAAATATAAGCTCTCCATCTAGTTCTGGCTGCTGGTCTTTATCTTCTAGGGACCTGCTAGGCTGCTGTACACATCTATCCTTGACATCTCTCATGGAAAGTGAAGCCTACAACACAGGCTACCATTCACAAAGCCTTTAATTCTCCCTTTAGAAATGTCACTCATATTGTCTAGAGCAGTGGTTCTCAAACTTTTTTTTTTGCAGACCACTTGAAAATTGCTGAGGGTCTAGGCAGACCACTTAATAAAAACTTGTTTTTGTTCTCCAAATCAAAGCACGCAACTCATATTTTAGTATCAGTAGTCTTCCCTTACAAGTACAGATATTCTCAATTGTTCCAAGACCTTTCTGCGGACCACCTAAAATGGAGCTCACGGACCAGTGGTGGTCCATGGACTACGGCTTGAGAACCTCTGGTCTTGTCTTCTACTAGGATAACTGCTCTCATGGTGACCTGGCCTCATGCCCTAAGAGGATAAAGAGCTCTAATATTATGGCAGTAAAATGGGGGTATTAGTACTTCCCCCTTCATGAGGGATTTTGTGAAACAGAAGCTACTAAGAATTATTATACTGCTTCACACTCTGTTTGCCTCATTCTTCCATCGTTCTTGCCTAGGTTTATCCCTTAGTGAAACAACTGAGTGCCTGAAATGCTGTTTATATGATGTTAACCATATAAAGCTGAGTCCCCCTCTATCACTATGTCTCTTGAATACTATTACTGCTCAGGAGCATGAGAAGACAGAATCTGCTTCCCTACAGACTGTGGTTTACACTATGCACTAGATGTCAGCCTGGTCCTGTTACTCCACTGCTTTTCCCCTGCAGGAAATTTATGAAGCTCTATACCACAGAGCACCCAAATGGTCTTTGGAGTTATACTTTTCACTTAATTATGCTATATAGTTGCACTATAAATTTCTAAACTCTACTAATGAAAACAAGAGAGCTACAGGGTAACAAAATATCTGAATCTAAAGGGCCGACACTAATTTTTAAAGAATCTGAAAAACAATCTTTAACAATGATTTATTCAGAAGGATCAGTAGTTTCATATCACTAACTTTGCTATGCCTCAGAGATGGTAAAAATGTAACAAGTGAGTCTTGCATGAATAAAAAATTACATTTTACATAAATTAAATATATAATTCGATTAAACATGTTTATGTCTTTGCAGTGACATTTAGAATAGCAAGTATTCGTTTTCTGTTTTGAAAGGAAAAACTCTTTCAAATGTAATTTGAAGCTGTCAAACCAATCTTCTTTACAGATCTTTTAAATGTCACATACCTTCGAAAGGGGATGGCAGATTCCTTTTAAATATGCAATTGCAAACAGTCCAAGCTAAATCAAGAATTTATTAAAATACGCTACTGACATTTATACTGATTAAGTATAGCCCTTTCCTTTCTCCCTTTTGATAGAAACCTTTACAAAAGATGTGTCACAACATCTCATATTAGTGCCGTGCTTACTATAATTCCCTAACATACAACCAGTCTTTACTAGGTGTCACGCACAACTAGCAAAATTTGACTGCACGAAAAGAACCTGCTGCTTGTTTTGTATGAAGACTAATATGAAACTGTGGTTGCTTTACATGAAGAATTGTGTATTTTATGATTTCTTACCAGCATGCCTAAAATTTATAACCAAAAATATTAACTGCACTTAGTTTAAATCAATTATACACTATACTTAATGGCTTTAAATGGAAGAGTGAATTAATTTTAAGGATAAGCATAAGCAAAAGAAAAGCTAGTGCAACTCATTCACGCCACTACACTAGTGACTTGTATGGATTTTCATTATTACAATATCCATCACTGGCCCTTTTTTTTCCTTCTTTCTAATAAGTTTTGTATTTTTTGCGCACACAAGATTTAGACAACATTTCAAAATACAATTTAGGAAGAATGAATATTGAACTAAGGTAGCGCATGTATTTTAGTTACTTTCTGTGACACATTCTATAATTTAGAGTAAATATATTTTTCTAGAAAGTACAGAATCCAAAGATTTTATTCCTCCCCTATCATCATGCGGGTGAATTGCATGGCATAAGTCTCATTAGCATTAATGGAAGTTACCATTGTAAATTCTCCCTTGTGAAACAACATTAGAATCAAGGCCATAGTGAGCATGCATCCTCAAATTGGAAAATAAAATATACCTCTTATTTCTCTATATCACCAAAGGGGAAAATGTAATGAAGTGAAGGAGATTAAGCCACAATTCCAATACTAAATATGCTTTGTACTCTATAATTACTCAATAGAATACATATAACGGTTATTTCTTGATGATGAGGATTTGTTGCACATTATTGAAAGATTTTATCCTAATGCTCTCAACTTCCTCGCATGTAACAGCAAGCTATACCACAACTTTCGTAATAAAAATCAAAATCATTAAAGTTTATATTCAAAAACAGGGAATTACTAAGAGAAGCCTTACTATAGTAGAAAAATATATCAGTACCAGCTACTAAGTACATGAAATAGCAACTTCCCAATAGCCTGAGCTCAACACACTCTGGGCTTTCTCCAACATAAGTCTACCCTAAAACAGCCAGTGCTATGATCAGCACTTTCTACTGCATTCATGTGTGACATGTAGTTAGCTGGCATCATCATTCCCTTACCATGAATTTAACATAGTGAAGATAGGAAAATGAAGAGGGAGAAACAGGTGATCTGCTTCCATCTTTAGAATAAGGTCATTGTTCTGGATCTGGTCCTAGTGAAATTGAGGGCAGAACTCACATATATTTCAATTGAAGTCACGGCTGCTTAGTACCTCTAAAACACCAGGTTGCTAATTTAGATGCTTCAGTATGAACTGCCTAAAGTTTTGCATCAACATTTTGAATTCTGGCCTGTATTCCAACCCAATCTGGAACTCCACCTCAAGTAGGCCCTCCCACTGCAGAATACATATGCCAATATTCTTAAACTTTGAAATGTCAATAAGGCATGCTTTTCCAAATATGAGTTTCTAAAGATTTCCTGGCACTCCTGCAGTTCCATTAGCCAATAATGATTTACTTTTAAATAGTAGAAGTACAATCCTTCTGTAAAAGCAACTGGTTATGTCTCATAAACAGTCGTCCTAGAACACACTGACTGCTGCAGCTCAGTAGCGTAGCATCAGCCTTAGAGCCAGTTATATTATACAGCTCTTACACTACAAAGTACTCGAAACTTGTTACTTTGCAAAACAACTCCAAGTGCACTGGAGTGTGTACAGAATAATGTCTCAGTCTGAAAGAACTATGAATATCAATATACAATCTCTTCAAGAACAGCTACTTCTTTATTTTATGAATCTAACATGGGTTGAGCTCCTTCAGTACATTCTCCTGATTCAATGCTGATGATCAGTGTAATAAATTAAGTTTAAACTTAAGCACTGAGCATTTAATACAGTTGTAGACAAATGCATCACCTTTTCATAGGTTTCCAAGAGATACAAAATATGTCACTTTTCCATCTATCAGAGCTTCTTCTTACTATGCCCCAAACTGTATCTTCTCTAAGACTTACATCAGTCAGGTCACCGAAGACCCCATCTAACAAAACACCCAACACACATTTCTCATCAATATAAATTAGAAACAGAACAAACGGCAGCAGCTCTTCAAGGGCTCACACTATTCTATTTTGGCCCCACAGCACGTGAAGGTGCATAATGCCACTTGAAACGTGCTGAACACCCACACCTTCCCAGGGTGATGCTACCTAGCACTGGATTCTTCCTGTTCTTGGCCAAGGTCCAGCTAACCCTTCTACATCCAAGAACAAAAAAGACCTTTTGTGGGGTCAGGTCCCCATCTCTGAAAGCATTCCACTTCTGCACCTGCAGCTCTCCTCATCCCTTGCACCTGATAGATGTATATTGACTGGGATCTATTGATTTTGGAGTCAAGAGGGGCAAACAGAGCTTTGATCACCTACCTACCCACAAAATTTCCGCACACAAGCCCAGCTGGGAGTTAACAAAATGGGTATCTGGTCTTGTTCACCCTCTAGGTTGCTTCCATGGCTGAAAATACACCGATACAAGAAACAGCCCCAAACGGAGGGCAGTTAAACAGCACAGAAAGACAAGTCTTATTTAGGTTGGCTCCTGCCTCCACTGACTTAGGTGTCCCCTCCCCAAGTGTCATACTGAAATCATTGAATTGGAAACTCCACTTACCCAAGTCCATCCCCTTATTTACACAAGTCAACCCTGCTCAATTTCCCAGCCTGGCTAAACCTCTGCCAAAGGCCTCCACAGAAGTGTGCCCTAGATTTTGGAAAGGACCCTTTGCCCCTTTTGTCTAGTTAAACAAAAAGAAATCTATGCAACAACGTTTTAACATGCGGCATCTATTACACATAAAGATCTGGAGAGAAGCAGAAAACACTGCGTGCACATGTTGATGAAATGCAATGTTCAATCCAGATAACATGCTATATTAGGCTGCTTTTTTGTTGCGTGGAGTTGGGCTATGTGTGTGATGAGTGGAGGAAGGAGAGCAGTGTCATTGCCAATACCAGTGTGCCGCACTTTGGGAAGTTATTAAATCTATCTGATGAGCTTCCAGAACCTTAAATTAAGGAATGCTCTACTGCCTGGCTATGCCAATAGCTTTTAGCTACACAAGGAAAATGTGTTCAGTAATTTGTTTTGTTTTTACGTAACTAGAAACTCAAATGTTTCTGTTTTACTTAGCAGAAGAAAATGATTATCAACCAAGCAGACGATCAAAGGTCTTCAAAGCTCTGAAGGAGAATGGTTAATATTAGAGGAAAGTCATAAGGGTCTGTTTTCAATATGAACTTAATATTCAAAATTATGTCACTTAGAAGGAGCAGAGATGAATACTAGGAACTCTGTGAACCCTTTTCAATTCCCCAACTGTGGCATAGTTCTGGCATTTAAGGAACACTCCATAAACACAAAATGAACCTATTAAGCTATATATGGACAGTTTTTTTAGTCAGACATTTTATGCCCAAGACAACCAAGACTGCAGGAGACATGGTTTTCTTTACAGTATTAAAAAGAAAAAACAGGTGTTCTGGCTGGGAATAAACATGTCTGCTCATCTGCAAGCACAATCATGTTGCTAATTTCAAGATATTTTTAACAATCCATGATTTTCAAGCATAGTAAAGGCAACACCAAAACCAAAGGCCCAGAATATTGCGCAACTTGGCAATCACAGCAGTTTAGATCATTTAGTTCGATATCTCAAATCAGTCAATATATTCAAACTCAAATGAAGTTTTAAAATACCTTTTCCTATGCATAGTCCATCTCTTCTGAGCCCTTATAGGCTCTCCAGTGAGCACCTAAGAACCGTATAGCCAGTTAAACCTGAATAGGAACTATTACAATAATACACTTGATGCCATATCCTTAGCTGATATAAATTAGTATTTTTCCACTTACTTCAATAAAGCAATAGCTATTTACAACCATTAAAGATACTCAATTCTAAGCCAAAACAACGTCTCACGGATGAACCCCTATGGCAGACTCACCTACACCTAGCTGTAAAGTCCTGGAAAAGGCATTCATTTTTATTCCCACTGTCAAGTACAGCACCCATTTGTGGTACTAAATATAAATGCTATAGACATAATTATAATCTTAAAGAACAATGTGATAACATTAATTGCATGCGAGTAAAGTGTTACTGAAAGAAACAGTGAGTGGTTATAAACCCTAGATTACTGTCGAGCTAGCAATGCCTCCACAGACTTATGACTGTGGAGGCAGCTTCCCTGCCTGCAAGTCCCTCTTCTGTTCTAGTGTTTATAAAATTTCAGAGGGTGGGGGTGTCACAGAAGAGAAAGAGAAACTAATTCACTTAGGGTACTGCTGTCTCAGAGAGGCTATCCAGCAACCCAAAACTGCTTAGGACATTGAATTCCAGCCGCTGCTCCATCAGCCCGCACATGATCAAGAAAGCTAGGACCACTACGCCACATTTATGCCCCTCACATCAGGAGAATTGGTGAAAATGACAGGAGACACCCTACCTAAAATCAGAACTGTCTCTAAGCTAAATTTCTGCAAGCCTCCTGCACCAATGTCCCACAGACCTCTCTAAGAGTTGCATCAGCAGGACTCGGCCCCGTTTAGCATTTCAGGATTTACACATGCTAGCTCCAAAAGATTAAGTTAATCTATAGGCAGAACTTTTAAACTGATAACACTTTCTTTCTAAATCATCTACAGTGCCACCACACTAAGAAACACCTACACTGTTGGTGGTTACATTCCTAACACAGACCTCTTCTTGGTCACTTTGTTTTGGTTTGATTTGTAGGAGACTGGAGGTGGAAGACCAGGGAAAGACTATCAGCAAGTTAGTTACTTAAAAACTGACATTTCAAAAAATACAACAAAAACCAAAAAAACAACAGAATATCTGATTATGTAAGCATTTCTCCTGCAGTAACATAATGATTAATGTGAGCAGCGTTGGGATCATGTTCTTTTTCCAATGCAAAGCATGCATATTTTTGTTGATCTGTCTACTGCCTCAAAAATGACTCCTTTCTCTAACTGAAACAAATGCCAGCAAAATCAGGGTGGCCTTGTCTTTTATTTCTCCCTATTGTTCAGCTCTAGCCACTAGACTTATTTGTTTTCTCTATTTGGAAGCCCATAAATTGCACTCCTACTTAAGTCACAGGGGGAATTCCTTTAAACGTGTAATATAAGTAAAAACCCATAAATAACCTTCTGTAGTCTGCAATAATAATCTACACAACACATTCATTTTCATCCCTGCTTTTAGACTAATCTTCCAGCTAACAAATCAAATCAAGTACCAACATATAATTATTCCATTCCGATAATGATCTTCTAACACTTGGATTCTACCTTTGCTTATTTGTCCCCATATTATAACTATGTGGGAGGCTTTAAGAGAGACAGAGACAGAAAGGAGAAAGGTTGCTCTGAGAAATGCAAATAGTTAAAGGAAGCAATAGAAGGAGAAGGAAACACTGTAACTTGGGCCAGATTCTCCAGTGCTTGTACACGCAGTTACACTAGTGCAAAAGGTGGTGTAAAATGCTACTAGACCCATCTGCACTGATGTAAATGATGACATGCTCTTCTGGGCAATGGAGTATATGGTCTGAAAAAATGGCTGCACTGTGCTGATTCCCACAACTTGCTGCAAGCTTTCCAATTGCAAAATTACGCCAGGAATGAATCTGTTACTAATTTGATCAGAAGGCCAGGAAATGTTTTGCAAAATACATTCATACAGGACAACTGCAGCCAGCATTGTTTTTTTTTACCCTCTTTATGAAATCTATTCCTCGTTTCCTGTAACTAGCCCTCATTAATATCAAACACACTTCATCTGCTTGTCTTTCTTCCTTGTAGCTCAAGTGTTAATGGTGCATCGTAATTCAGACAGCTGGTAATCTTCCCACTGGATCACATCACACCAAAGCCAAAGAGAAAGGGAAAAAGCTCAGTGTTAATACTGAAGAACATGAGCGATTGACTTCAGCTCGGGTCTGGGATGAACAAGGTAAATGCCACGAATAAATGAAACTAAACAAAGGTATTGATGTGCCAGGTTATATTATTTCATATCATCATATTGTAAAGTGTCAGCAGTAGAGCATCAGAAGTCGGACAGTGTCAATACAAGAACTAGAAGCAGTGGACTAAAAATAACACACTACAGAAATAAACTTAACTACACAGCCTCCTGAACAATCAGATGCACAAGGCTTGTAGAAAAAACTGCAGTAATCAATTTACATAAGGCACACTTATTACTGCACTATATACCATAGAAACAATTGCATCAAAATTAAAAGCTACCGTAATCATAAAGGTGCAATATTCTTCAACCAAGAGTCAAAGTGCTGAATTGAAGATGACGGTGTGCCAATTATAACCACTACCCTTACACTCAGCACAGCTCTGAAATGCACAGAACGGACACAACATGGACAAGAAGGTGAAGCTGTAAGTCACTATTTGACCAATAAAATGAAACCCGGGGTAGTTTCTAAATTTTTTGCAATTTTTCCCCCCCCAGAATGTGCAATCATGTCATGTTCTAACCTAGGCATCCCATGTAGAATAATGGAGGTAATAAATCTGCAGTGGACAGAAACACTTTGGCTCACTTTTCAGCAAGATAAAGATGTCAAAAATAATGGAGAAAGCCATAGGTACCAATGGTAAAGCACCTCCCCGTTTCATTTTGGCTTATGGACCAAACGCAGATCACCTCCTCATCCAAAACTCCTTTGGAAGTTAATGGTATTTGTTAACATAAATGACAATTTGCATAAGTTGGAAATACAGCTGAACCTAAATCACAAGTTTCCTCATAAGAAACAGTGCTTAATAAAATCTTCCCAGACAACTGTAAACATGCTGATGCAAAGAAGTATATGCAAAACTACTAGGGATACACCAATAAAGATTTTCTTGGCCAATACCAATAGCTGATTATTAACCAGCCATATCAGCTGATAGCAATCCAATAACCAATTTACAGGAATACTGCCCGGCAGCTCCCTGCAGGTAAGTCTGTGGAGGGGAAGGGGCGTGGGGGAGGCAGATTGAAGCCTTCGTGGTGAGGAAGGGATTGGAGCAGGGGCTGGGGGTGCTGCCCAGCCAGAGCAGTGAATGGGACCTAGAGCCGGGGCAAGGCGTGGAACAAAGCCACAGAAGGCTCATCAAGGGGATCAATGTCCCAGTGCTTAAAAATGGCAATGGGGGCACTTGAACTAAAGCTTGCCAAGTGAGCTTTAGTTCAAGCGCTGCCACCACCATTTTTAAGTGTGGGAACAGTTTTAACCAGAGTGGAGCTGAGCAGGGTGAAGGCAGATGCAGGCTGTTCGCTTCAGGCTCACGGCTCTCTGCTCTACTGATTTTTCCTTGTGAGCCCCTAGCTGGCTGCATCGCACCGGCCTGCCTGGCAGCGGGGGGCACAACTCACCACCCGCACTGCTACCAGGCAGGCAGGGGACTTGCAACCGACACAGAGCCCCCAGGGCAAAGGCAGCAGAGCAGAGAGCCCCGAGTCCACAGCTGGCAGCCTGCATCTGCCTAGGGCCATCTCTATGGGGGGGGGGGGCGAATTGGGGCAACTGCCCCAGGCCCCACACTTCGGGAAGCCCTGCAGTAAGCACCACACAGGTCCTACCACGGCCACCACTGCCAGCTCTGCCACTGCCACCAAGTGCTGCTGGCTCTGGCCACTTGCCACCCACACCCGTCCCATCTTCTGCTCTGGCTGCTCGCCCCCTCCCATACCCAGGCCCCGCACAGGATGTTATATGTCCCAGGCCTCACACACCCCATGGGACAGCTCTGCATCTGCCCCACACACAAGTCTGGGGAGGCACATGCCTTCCATGCCTTTCCTGAGGGGCGCACACAGTGGCATGGAGCTGCCCTCCTTTCCCCCTAGATGAGCCACCCGCGGCTGTATCCCACACCCTACCCCAGCCTTAGGTCCAGGTCCCATTTACCACCCTCACTGGGGAGCATCCCCAACCCCTGCCCCACTCCCTCCCTCACCGTTGGGGCCTTGATCTGCCTCCCACACATACCCCTTCCCTCCCCCACACCCCTTCCCCTCCACAGACTTATCTGCAGGGCACTGCTTTCTCCATATTGCCTGGCTGCATTCCTGACCATGTTCAAGTGTGCAACTATGCACATGCATGCAGTGTCAAGGGGCCCTGGCCAGAAGGCGTATTATATTTATTTGTGACATTATCAGCTACACTGGCCAAAAAAAGCCAATAGTCAATAGTGTTAATCTTCCTTTTATTGGTGCCAATCCAATAAGGCACCACTATATCAGTGCACCTCTAAAAAATACCCTAGTTCCCTGGGCCAAATTTTGGAGTAATTCCCTGGACATACAGTATTCTGCTTATCACTGCCTTTCTGAGAGGCCTCTTCTTCAAATCTGCTACTATACTTCTTTCCTTCCCCTTCCAGTAGGGATTTCCACATGAATACTGCTGATTCCCATGTCAATCCTAGAATTTTTTCACCCCTATATTAAGGGACCTATAGTGTAAATACTTAGTACCTCTTGTGAAGTGTTGATCTTCAAATCCTATGTAAAACACTGAGAACTAAATGTCACTCAGGAGACAAAAAACATCCTGGTCCCTCAGATTTTAACCTTCTTACAGCAAAGACTTTTTACATTTGGAAAGTGCATATTTTTAACACCATATTAAAATAGGACACATTATGGTGTTTGCAAGGTTAGTAATTCAGGATACAATCCAGCAAAAACTTCACGAACACTTGATGTTTTGTGGACAATCCCACTGACTCTATGGGATACTACTTACAGTGCACAAAATTAACCATGACCTATTCGCTAAATCAGGACTATACAACCTCAATGGCTCATCATCTCAGAAATGCAACCATGCCCACAAAGGAAATAATCAATTGAGTGTTAGTTCATTCCTGTTCAATTCCTACTCACTGTAGTGCTTTTATATTTCAATTTTTATAGTTGAAAGGAAAAGCACCAAGAGATTTTTTTAAATGTTTTATTAGAAACTGGGCTGCCAGCAAGATACACAACACAGCAGACCAAGCTGTGAACTGGATAAGAATTAAACCCTTAAAATAAGGGGGGATTAGAATGAAACTGCTGACACATCTCTAATGTAAAAGGACTGTGAAAAATTCATTAAATTGCTAAGCAGGTCTTTTTCCTTTACACAAAATGCATGGATGCCACTTTAAGAAATACTTTTTCTGAATCCAAGTTGCAGCATGCATATTATCTACATGAACATAAAAAATGACAGAATAAAGTCTTTGAAAAGTAGTTTAACTGCAATCTATGATGCATCAGTCCCATTAGATTAGAGTTGTTTAGTATGTAATGCTAAATTAGGAGCCACAAAAGGAGAAGCCAGATTCTTTTGGAGCACCTTCCTTCCAACTGATCTTAGCTCTGAGGTTTGACTTTATTTTTATTTGAGGGGGGGTTGCTTTTTTTTTGTATTTTTTTCCTTTGGCATATTTTACTTGTATGCAAAACAAAATGGCATCTTCCATGTTTGGAACCACAGACCTGACTTTAAACAACAGAATTAGACTTGTGGTTCATCAATTACCAAATCAGAAGGTAATGCTGTGATCATATAGTAGTTGCAGGCTATAGGATATCACAGCCAATACCACAGCCAATACAGATCTGTCCCCAACTCTGACACAGACCTGATTTATGATCTTGGATAGAACCATTAACAAATATATCCATGTTTTGTAAAATGATTAGAGATCCTTACATGAAAAAACTTTATGTAAGCTCTAGAATAATTTGTGTTAGCAAAGATTCCTAAACAGTGGCTGTTCATTAAAAAATACATATATAGTAAGAAAAAAATGGTACCATATATTATTATATATTATTTAAGCAACAGTAATGCTTTTTATATGGACTTCCAAATTCTGCCCAAAGTCATCAGTAAATACACTTTAGCCATATTCTAAGCAGATTCAATGTTCTTTGATTGCACCTCAGCACAAGTTATTTCAGCTACTCATTTTTGGCCTTTGGCTATGAACGCATATAGTAGAAGGTTAATGCCTAATATTATGCTCACTATGATTTAAGAGGCCTTTCCTGCACTAACTGCTGTGTTCCTACAGCGGTCATCATTAAAAAGTTAATACATGCCAAGAGATATAAAAACAGTTTTTGAAAGCCACCACTGATTCTGGGACATCAAAACAGAAAGACTTCAGCTTTCATTAAACAAAGTTTCTAATCCCGTTTCTTATGAACTTACCCTTGAAAACAGAAATTGATTACAAGGATGAAGTCCCTTCATTGGTTGGTGTAAATTATTGGTAATCCCATTACAGCCAACCAGAGTTGGTTTGAGGGATCCGGAACAATTATACTTTTAGAAAGGCCCCAGATCAGTTCACAACTGCAGGCCCTAAAACTACTAGGACTCAAAAGTTATCAGCTGACTGGCTAGCTCCAGGCAACTCCTTTACCAAGCAACCAGAATTACCTCATTACTAGGATTGACATCTTTATCATATAAAAGGCAATACGGATAGCTCTCTTTAACTAGCTAAGTGCCTCTGACTGCAGCTCTGATACTGACTCACTCCAAAGCCCATGTCATGTCATATAAGGCAAACTTTTCAAATCTGAGTACCTAATTTTAGGTTGTGTGTGTTGTTAAAATTTAAAAAGGTCCTTCTCTTTTCCAGTAACATGTACTTGCCAGGATTCACAAGGAAATTCTGGACATCATTTGGCTTTTGAAGATAAGAGAAGTATTATTATTATTTTAATCAAGATACCTAATTTTTTATACCTAAAATTAATATAAAAATTGAGATTGTGAGTATGGATGCAATTTATGATAGACAAAAGTTGGGCCATTTCCATCTTCTTGGGGAAGTATTTATGGGATCCAGTAATATATTTTAAAGAAAGAGGGATAGTTCTAGTACAGTGCTTCTCAGGCTTTGCAAAAATGTGAAAGCCAAGGATCTGAAACAACACTTTCTCCCATATTATTCAGAGCAGGAATAACTGTTTTTAACTTGTAAATTCACCAAAAGATAAATCATGTCTTCCTCCGTGTTCACATAGAGCCTAATGCAATAGGGCCCTGACTCCCATTGGGACATCAGGGCACTACCAAGATCTACATGCTTAATGATAAAGTTCTCTTCTTTAGTGCTGGTTCAATAGATGTCCCAATACGTTCTTATAAACACCATATGTTTTTCCAGTTCACCAGCCATAGCTGAGTTTCAGTATCATACATCTCTGTTGTTGCTGTTCTGTCCTGGGCCACTGAAGTGCTATTTGTCTGAAGCAGGACTACCAAAAGGATAGCAGAATATAAGGTTGGTTGGTGTCTAAGGTCTGCAGCCAGCACTTTCCTTTCTTTCACTCACTTGTCTATAGACTAATAAAAGACCAAGACTTGCTGAACTAGCAGATGCAACATGTACA
The DNA here is from genome assembly GCF_001723895.1 of Crocodylus porosus. NCBI lineage: Eukaryota > Metazoa > Chordata > Crocodylia > Crocodylidae > Crocodylus > Crocodylus porosus. Next base: position 8,228,613 of record NW_017728951.1, on the reverse strand, counting down.
AAAATACGTATTCATCCCATTTCTTTTTTTATCTTTTTTTTTGAGAAGGGGGGAGGGGAGTTTCCCCTCCAAGAAACAGATGCACAGAAATCCAATCATTGCTTGGGAAGCAATATGAAAACAATGCCTCCATCTTGAAGTCTGGAAGGAGGCAAAGAGGAAACACCTGCATCAGTGTGCATTCCTGATGGCATTGGGACAGGATGGGTCATGAGCTAAAAGAAACCAAGAGGACACAAATAGTCTGAACTACATGAGGACAGGAATATTCAAGGACAGACAAAATATTACAGACCTAATTTTATTTATTGGAAACTGGCAACAGAGATTCCATCATTTGCAAAAGTTGTTATTTTGAGTCACCCACTGTCTAGCTCACACTCAGGGTACACCTTCAGGGTTGCACATGGCAGCATCATATTCAGAAGGACCCTACTGACTGCAATGGGCCTGGAGCACTGTGCTGTTTTAATACTGACTTCAGACGAGTCTGTTCCCTTAGCTTACACTTCGGAGGATATAGCTTAGTATGGTCTAGCATAAAGACTGAATGTGGATGGTCTCGCTGCTTACAGGATTCCCTTCTCCCTAATAGTAAAAAAGAAAACTGGTTGCTGGCTGGCTACCAAGTACAAGCTGAAACCCTCATGTGCCAGATGCATACAGCTGGACATGTAGCACCAATGATCCATTTGCAAAACACACAACATGCCAGTTGTCTGACTTGTGCTAAATTGGGAAAGAAGCAGGACACTGGGGAGAAGGAAGCAAACAAACTCATGGTTAAATTTATTTTCCTACTTACTATTCTTTTTTTTAAAAAAAAATGTTACCGTCAGGATCGTCTTTTCCTTCATGCTACCATAGTGCTTCTGAATGCTAGTAATGCATAGTACAGCCTGAGGAATTTAGTTACCTCCCTGGGAGTCGCCCACTTTTTCCTATTACCACTCAAGTTAACTCACTAGCTAGGGCTATTTAATAGTAAACACAGGTGAGATTGCTTGTCCAGTCTTAGTCTCTTGTATCACCAAGCTATCAAAGGATGGTATATTTTTACATAATTTTTATCTTCCTCATATATCTAAATTATAATATTCTAATCTTAAAAGCAAGAAGACACCCAGAATTTCTTTCCAAATGTTGCAAAGAATGTTGCCCGAAAAGAGAAGCACGTTTTTAAATTAACAACATACAATGATATATGTATGTATATTTTATTTGATTCACTGTTGTGCAATGCTTTTCTTCCATCTCTTGAAAGTAATCTTTTTCTAAAACATAACTGCTTAATTGGCAAGTGTACAAAATATAATTACATTGCCTACAAGTTACAATATCGCTTGTGGGAATATCACTGTTCATGCATTCAGCTTTATTTTGTGTTTAATCTCTATTAAGAGATCTGCATGAAAACAGATAGGTACTCTTGATTTCATAAACAAAGCATGTTGTTCAGTTATTTTACTGCTAACAAAAGCTAAATGCAATCCAAACAAACAAACAAAAAACTCCTGAGTCAGTCTAACACAGCAAAATCAATAATAAAATTATTTTATTTGCCTCTAAAGAAAGTTCAGTACCAGGACATAAAAAGAACTTAGATTTGTCACATCCATTGTATTAACAAAATGATAATAACAGAGAGGCATGTTGTACAAACAAATATCTGACTTTAATGATGGGGGGCGGGGGGGGAAAAGGCAGTTGTTACATTTCCCAAAAGGATCTTGGCAGTTGCATCTTTTTTTTGTAATAGAGAGATAAAGGAGCAAGTCAATTCTATGCCGTCATGTAGGACTAACTCTGTCAATAGTAGCTGACACACCATTGTCAACAATGATCAAGAAATCCAGCTGTTACTTTTTAATTGTCTTTCCAACCAAAGTACCAGAGTAATAATACACATCACTTTTTTAGTTCAGAGTCCTCTCATTTCCCTGCAAGCTATTCTGTATTCCAGTATAACAGCCCTTTGTCCCTTGATAACTTTCACTAGTCAGACCAACATAATTCCTATCATAAACATATTCAGGTCTGCCATTTTGCACTAAAAACAGTTATCACCGTGACAGACCTTGACCCTGTAAGGCAGGTATACCTGAATAGATGTATTAGCTGGTGTAGGGCTTTCTTCTGTACTCTGGTTAGTTTAATAATAATGGCATGTTAAGTACCATAAAGGTTTATTTCTTTTTCTCAAGTAATGTGATTAACATATTTGTTTGACCTTAGAGATATAAAACCTAATGTCCTTGATTCATAGTGTTAGTCCAGGATTTGTTTCTCTGCATGTTTTACTATTATGGTTTTAGTTCCACTGTCAAAATCATATTTTGCTCCTGTCTCACAATACACAAGTATATCAAATTAGCTGTATAATCTAAGCTGTTATTTGTAACTGTTGATCTAACCTCAATTTGATCTAGTTAAATGTTTTTCTGTACTACAGTTTTTAACATATTGAAGTTTTAGACAGAAAATGCTGGTTTCATTCTCAACAACTAATTCTCAGCAGTACAAAGACTAGATAAAACGGGGTGTAAACGTGCCTAGAGTGCTTTTCATGTGGAATCTTGTGATTCACGATTAAGCAGGATCGCAACACCATGTGCAATCACAGAAAGCTTAGGAGTGCATACAAATCGTTATAATCATAAAACCCAACTACTTATAGCGTCCTCTAGCAACACGCCTAGGAATAAGTAGCAATATTCAAAATTGCTGCTTTGAATAGGTTTGTAATTGCTCATAGTTTTAATAACCCTTTTTGTACTTGTTCTCTTTAAAAAGTGATCATACAAATGTTAAGTTTTTGTCAGCATTGTGGCACTAAAACAGCACAGTTAATTTTAAGATCTGGTTTAGACCGTCCATGAGAGCTATTTATAGCTCTCTCAAAATTTTGCCATTGGGGCTACAGATTTTGCAGGGTTTGATAGAATCTGAAACGTGTTTTAAAGTTTGAATAAATTACATTTGGTTCTGTTAGGTGCAGTACCACTGAATAAAAGTAACTTTTTACAAACTTTTTTCTGAACCTAACTAAAAAAGAAAGCAAATTCATGCGTGATATATGTCATCTAGAATATGGGATGTGATTCCACCTAATTTCTTGATTGGTTGAATTTACAGCGATAGCTACTTGTGTTGGCACCAGAGATAACTGATCCCTCTCATTGCTGGAAGGGATTCTTACAGACTTTACTGAGCAAAGGACAAATGAGGAAAATTAACAACCCACCATCTTTTCTTACTATCATTCTTGAAAGATGAAATCTTGCACTTTTATTGCTGTAAGCAGGTCTTACCAATGCAAGTAAATGGGAGATGCCAATTCTCAGCACCTATGCGGTACCTGTTCCCTTTCATATAAATAACAAACCACTTTGCTGACCATATCCAACATCACATAGGCCATAAGACAAATTTCTAAATCAACTCCTGTTTCAACTCAGTACATCTGGCAGGAAAAGAAAAAAATCACTTTTGATTTAGCAGTTTCCAGGGGCAGAGAATTCCCCACAGCCCTTGGTCGTTAACCATGGGAACAACATACCATCACTACCCAAAATGCTGATCTTATTTCTAGTCTGAATTTGACTAGCTTCAGCCATTGGATTGTTTCTGCCAGACTGAAGAGACCCTACCATCCAGTTACTTATCCCTTTGCTGGTACCAACCTACAGGCATTAACCAACTCATCCCTTAACCTTCTCTCTGATAAGGTCAACAGCTAGAGGGCCTTATCTCTTTTATTATGTAAGGCATGCTTTTCAATCCTTTACCCCTTTTTGCGGCTCTTCCTTAAACCCACTCCTGTATTTTTTTAATATTTTTCTTGAATTGTTAAATAACAGAGCTGGACACATTTCACTAATACTTACCACAGTGCCAAACAGAGGTAATATAACCCCCTAACCCAAGGTATTCCTTTGTTTCTACAACCCAGGATTGCATGATTAGCCTACAAGGAGTCCATGACAAACCACTACAACCCTGTCTCTTTCAGAGATACTGTTGCCCAGTATAATGTCCCCCAGCTGTTAGGTGCAACTGATCTTCTTTGTTCTCAGATATATAATTGTAAACTTGCCCTAAGAGGCATTATTTGCTTGCACAGAGTGTATCACTTTGTATCAGAGACAAGGATTTGTTATCTGCCACTCTGCCCATCTCCGAGTCATCTGCAAACTTTATCTGTGGTCTTTTTGTGTTACTCCAGGTCACTGATAAAAATTCCAAATAGCAAAAGGCCAAGAAACAATCTCTGAGAAACCCAACTAGAAACACGCTTGCTTGAAGAGCTTGCATTTATAGTCACCCACCTTTCAATCAATATCTATGTGCCATGTTAATTTTCCATTATTCTAGTTTCTTAATCAAAATATTGTGTAGTGCCAAATCAAATTCCGTACAGAAGGCTATGTATATCAGAGCAACACTAGTATTTTTATCAAATGTGTGATCTTGTCAAAAAATATATCAAATGAGTTTGACAAGATCTACTTTTCATATAAGTATGCAATAAATATATTCTATTCTGCTATTTTGCCAAGGATTTGTGCCAGGCTGACAAGTCTATAGTTACCCAGGCCATCCTGTTTAACCTTTTTAATTATTGGCTCAACATTCACTTTTTTCTAAGTTTCCTGGAATTTCCATGATGCTCTAGGACTTACTGAAAATGACCATTAACAGCCCAGAGAGTTTTTCAGTTAGCTTCTTTGAAATTCTTCAGTGAAAACTAACCATATATCAACATAACTTTGATAGTTGCTGTTTTAACATGTTCCTGAGTTACTGAAAAGTATTTCATCATCAAAAAATAAAAACATATCAGTCATTTGAAATACAGAACAAAAATATGTATTGAACCTTTCTGACTTTTCTGCATTATTATTGATGGTTCTCCCATGTCCATACTGCAATGGACTAATGGCGTTATTAGAATTCCTTTTCTTTCTAATATACTTGAAAAATGTTGTCTACAGATTTCTTTCTATGTCCTTTTGCTTCCTTTATTAATGCTCCACAAAGCACAGCTTCTAGTCTGCATTTGTGCTGCCCACTTTTCATCGCTTGCTTGTGAAAAGTTGCCCACATTGCCAAAAGGATGTACTTTAAACAGAGATCGGAATAAAGGCCAAAATGGAGGTGAGGGAAAGAAAACTATGTTTAAAAGGAGTTGGGAGGATAGTTTGGAAGAAAGAGATTAAAGAGTTGAGGAGGTTATTCCAGGAAAAAAGTGTAGGAGGAAAACCATAGAGCCAGTTGTGGAAAGAGAAGGCAAAGGGTCTGATCCTATATGGAGCTGTAGCATCAGCTCACTGAAGCCATGTTAAAAATGGTGTTATCTTTCTATGATTCTAAATTCAGCAATATAACAGGAGTGTTTGGCACCTCACAGGGTCAATGCCTCGTTATCCCCTCCAACCACAAGTGACTCTATAGTCTTCTTTACACTTCACCCCTTACTCAGGGAATATCGTCATCCAACTGGAGCACCAAATGCCTTTGCTTTCTTTTTTCAAGACCACTGAGAAATATCTTTTCTCTATATCAGCCTCCTAAAACTCATCACCTACCATCCTATTTTATCTGCTTGAGACCTTGCCTTAGCAGCTCAGTAGCAGCTCACAGGGTTTGCCCAGCATTGCTGCACTAGTCTGGAGACTCACTAAGCTTGATCCCTGCTTCCAGTATCTCATTCGTCTAAGATACTAGAAACAGTCACCAACCATGCAAGCATACCATTATGGGCCGCAATGACGTCAAATTCCAGACTCTGAGCAAGGTCAGATCTGGTGTGTTAATCAGATGAAACTCCTCCGAACAATAAGGTCTCAGAAAATACACAGTAGGCCTGTTCGCTTTGTTGTGGACTAGCCTATAACTGCATTTTGAGCTCTTACAGAATTTTTTTTTCCTGAAGTCTGGTTATACTTCATTTGTTCATGACCCAAAAAACTTACTGACCCATTTATCTTTTACATTTGGGCTTTTCAAATAATACACAAGAAACTGCCTGGGAAAAACCCCCCTATGTTATCAAGCCATTAAAATGACAGTGTCAACACACAAAAGTTAAGCAATTCAAAGGCATTCAGATATCTGCAGTACCCTCAATACTGTTCCCAAGCATATGTTACAATACCATAATTTGCAGCATGATCACACAACATGAATGGGATGCAGAAATACAAAAGTACTACATCTGTGCTTCCAATGCAGCAGAAATATGTGGTCCCTTTGTATCACATTAGATTATTTACTTTAGGGTATACCATGGTCCTCTGTGATCACAACTATTGAATTACATGTGTGAAATGTAAAATCTGACAATAATAATAATAATAGCAATGTACAAAAGGACACCACTTTATTCTGTAATCTTAGAAATGTAGCATTTCATAAGACTCTCATACATGTTGCAAAATCATGTAAATGAAAGGCTATTATATGGTAACAAAGGAAAAAAGCTACAGTTAATGTAGATATTTTAACAACTTATCTAATTTTAAGCATCTAAAAACTGTGCTTAAAAAGTATGTACTACTTGTATCATCTTAAATACAGCAAAAATATACACACACACACACAACTAACAAGTTTGGACTGCAAGTTTCAACTATTTCACAATGCTGAAGCCAGAGAATACTTCATAACATATAAAACTACAAGTAATCATGTGGCAAACTAATCTTATCAGTTTGGATTTGTCAATTAACAAGTTTTCCAATACTTGGCCTACATTTTTGTTCCAATTTTAGAGGAAGTAAAAGGCCTGGGATCAAAGTTTAGACTGGTGTTAACAATTCCTTCCACTACTCTCTCCACACTGAAAAGAGTCTTTACTCTGTAAGATATAAAAATGCATTTAGATTACATTTCTTATTTGCTGCTCATCTTTAAATCTTCATGCTCTAACACACATACAAGAAGTTGTTGTCTATCCATTCCCCACCCCTACAACACATACATAAAACTAAAGGATAAATTCCAAGAAATTGAGTTGAAGAGGGAAGGCTGCTGTTAACCTACCCTGTTTGCACTGGATATTACAGTAGAAGTAGCGTGTAAAAAACTGCCCATTGTTCTGCAAAAACTAGAAACAAGAAGAGGAGGTCAAAGATAGTTTAAACCCTAATTTTGAAGCTACTGCTTTCTGTCAACTACACTCACATTCTCAAGACTTTTTTCTCCATGCATTATAACTGCACCAGACAAAAGTAGAGCTCTAAAGGCTCATCCCCTCAGTGCCCCCAAATCCTGTCTGCACAGCAGAACAGGTGAGGTCCCTAATCAATAACCAGAGATATCTAGTACAACAAACTCAAGTACTGGCAGGATTATGCAATTTGCAGGACAAAATTCACATACAAGTTCTGGGACTTCCCCTTTCTAGGCCAGACACACAAGTCCTAACCCCAGCTGAATGCATTAGAATAGCAATGCCCGAGTGATTACACCATGCCAGTTTAGTTCCACAGGGCATTTATACATGTACTTCTGTCTGCTTGGATGCACCGGGAATCCAGCACATCAGAACAAACTCGATTAATTGAGTCTGCAGAGCACACAAGCTGACAGGCCCGGCACTGTGTTGCATCCATTTGTATAAATGGCAAAATGTGTGTCAGCGTGCAGAAAACGGAGGCGGTATACTTTTGAACTAAAACACCTTTCCCGTGTTTTAGTTCAAAAGTGCTCTGCCGCCATTTTCTCAGTGCTGACGCACATTTTGCCATTTACACAAATGCATATGCCGCAACTTTTAAAAGCAACCGAAGCTGCGACACATGCATGTGTACAAATGCCCACAGTGTTTGGAATTGCAGGAGTGGTGCTCGCCAATTATTTCCCTAAAAAGGAAAAGCGTCTCCTTCTCCCACGAGCAGAAGAAAGAATATCCAACACATCCTAGAAGCAAGAAGAATGAAAAGAGTGAACAATTTTCTCCTACCTGAAGGGAAGAAAGATGGGATCTACTCCCACATATAGAAAATGCACTAGTGCTCAACCTTTGGCATTAGGAATGGTATAACCCCTCCTTCTTGTTTAATCCAGTAAGGAGGAACTCTATTCCTAACCGATGACAAAAAAGCAGAGAATCTAGTCTCCAATCTGCCAATTATGGTTGTTGACAGAAACAGGGCTTTTCCCTTTGCCCTTCTCTTTGAAAGGATAGGGCGAGGGTGGGGGGTGCAGGGAGAATCACTGTCCTCTTTCCCCCAATCTATTTTCCACTGCTTCTTAAAGCCAAAAAAACCCAAAGCATTTCTGAATGCATAAGTTTCTACTGCTGATACTAAAGCCAAAACTAAGCCAGGATGAAGATGTTAGCACTAGGCTGCCAAGCAGAAATTGCTACCAATAAATTCACTCATCATCGAGACATGGTCTCTAGAAGGAGACCCAGGAAAGCAAATTTTAATTAAAACCTTTTATTCTGAAATATCACCCACAGGTTTTACCTGCCAAGAATACTTTGCACTGCATCAGATTTTGGAGGAATACATAGGCCAAGCAGACATCATATTTCTTTATAAATGTTGTTGCACATACACAGTTTAGATAAAAACAGAAAGGAAGCAAATGAAATATGCAAAAAAAAATAAAACCCAAAAAACAAGTGAACACTCTTGTTTCTAGTGTTGTTACTGTTCTTGCAAATAACAAAAATAAACTAAATCTAAGGAGAGTCTTATATTAAGAAGAAAGGAGTTTCTTTAAAGCAATTTCCATAAAATATAAACAGACATCTCTCTCAGAGCACGATGGGATCAGGACATGAGATGACACTGGATTAATCAATAATGCAATGCAGAATTTTTGTGTACAAGCCAATTATTTGCTTAACTATCATTTCTGCTAGAAAGGGTTATTTTCTCCCCTTTATGATGATGAAGACCATTCATTCAACCAGTCAGCTGCGCTCAAAGCATCAGAACAAGGATCCTCTTCAAGTCAATGGGCAATTTGGGGGCTCAAGAAATAAGATCCTTGTCCATCCCTCTTGCAACCCACCACACATAAATATCTAAAAATAAAATAAATAAAATAAAAGTATTGTGCTATATCTGTCAAAGCTCTATCAGCTCATTCTGGAATTTTCCAAGGCTTTGTGAAACTTCCTTAGCACATAAGCCACCGTAATGGCTCCTAAAAAGCAGTGGACAGCCATCATTTCATATTTATTTTGAGTACCAGAGAATCAGTTCATATTTTTTCCAGCCTTGCTAAAGATCTGGTTTCTCATAAACACCGTGTCTCCACTCCATGCATTCTTTCACCACACTATGCTTCAGGGGTCTATTTAAGTAATAATTGGTATGCGCTGTCACAAGTAAATAGCAATTGATTGTTTGACAACATTACCCAAGTTTACACATCCAAGAGCAAGTGCAGCCTTCTGCATCTGAGAGATCAAATTATTGACATTATTCCAACACCTTTTTTTAATAAGCCATCATCACTTGTTGTGCCCAAATGAGGCTACTTTTCCCCTGTGTAAAAAGAAAAGTTCAGAGACGGCCAAACTAGGGGCCCTTGATTTTCAAGTTGGTCGAAGAGGGACAAACTCATGTGCCTGAAAAGATATTATGAGACTCTTCACTGAATCACAATGAGCTACCCACCTAAATCTGACTGAGGAATCAGGGCACTGGCCGTGACTAAGCTCATTTGAAAGTCAGGGAAGCATCACTTCAAATAAATACAACAAAAATATTACTTATTCAAATCCACTGTTGACTTGTTAGGGTCTTTTTAAACTAAATTTATCTCACCATCGCCAAACAGCATTTATTTTTGCCAGATGCTTACTTCTATTCCTCCCAAAAGACCATGTATTTTACAAGGTTCATCAATCAGAATTACACAAAAAACATTTTAAAGGTGTTATTATAAAAAGAGTAAAATATGTCTTCCCATGTACATGCCTGGAATGAGTCCCCTAGGCATAACATTTCACCATTCATAAGATGCTCTCTGACCTGTGTGGCAGTGTCCTGGTCATAGCAGTGCACCCAAGGAACAAAGCAAGAAAACAGGAGGCTGTACCACATGCCACTAAATTAAATAAAAATGTACCATTACCTACAGCAACACGTTTGGTCAAGGGTCAAAAAACCTCTGAGAACCCAGTCTACATTGTTCTCCGTATCACAGTAGCACTTATGGATCTTAACCAAGGGTCCAAGCCAACCACAGAGGATAAAAAAAAATCAAGACTCAGACCCCCCACAATATCATCCCCAACATGTGTTTCACAATCAATGCTAGCCACTCTTACAAGTGACGTGAGTACAGCACTTCTGACCCCTACAATGCCGCTCTCGCTTACAACTGCCCATCCCATCCATTTATTAATTATGCCCTCAAACCCCACCTCTGTTCTCAAGTCTGTCCGTCTCGCAGGCTCCTATCAATTCTGCAAGCATCTTGTATCACTTCTGATCCTTCCAACCCCAGCCTCATCTTTACATCTCCTTCAGATCCCAGAGGCAATGAGAGGCAGCTGCCGTGGGGTCCCCTTTCAACTTCCTGCACCTAGTGTTGCAGAAGGGAGACGAGGCAGAGAAGAGCCATCGCCTGAGCCACAAGAAGGTGCAAAGGAGAAAGGCCAACCTAAGCCCTCTCCTGTCAGGATGGTGTCAGCCGCTGAGAAGAGCGGGGAAGAGTGGTGATGTGGGTACCACTGCTGCATGGGGGGCTTTCTGAGACAGGGATAAAAACCCATAAAGAGGCTGAAGCTTCTGACATCATCGCAAAACACCATCTAATTAAACCAAAATCCTATCATTCACCAAAAAACCCCCAACCAAAACTGGCAAGAGTTGACAAGTTTGCCATTCAAACACCTAAGGAACATCTACATCAGAGCTTTTTACCTTCTGTTAATCATCCAAGGTACTTAACTAAGGGTGGCCAACCTTTGACTTGGGTGCTTCAAGTGGTTCAAGTGCACTGGCAGCCTCTGTGTGTAGCATAGAGCAGACTGGGAAGGGGACAGGCAGTATAGCAGCAGACAGGGCATGAAGCAGAAAGCAAAGCAGCAGAAAAGGCAGGGAGCACAGGGCTGGGAGCAGAGCAGGTAGGGGAAGGGGATCAGAGTGGCACTGGGGAAGGTACAGAACTAACGTGTGGCATACCTGCCAAAAAAGGTTGGCCCTACTGGTCTAAACAAATGAGCAGTGAAGTGGCTTAACCCAGGTTACACAGCAAATTACTCCCCCCGCCATTCCCTTTCCCAAACTAAACATAAACCCAGCACCGGTAATCCACATACAACACACAGTAGACATAGAAGGTCTATCTTCAGTAGGTCAAAACTGAAGTTAAGTAATTTTTTGCATCTGAATGAAGCTACTAACAATGTTATTCTTTTGCGCTAAAAATTATTCCTCTTCTGAATAATGTATGTTAATGTTAACTATTTCATTAAAGAGAGTGAAGGAAGTGACTGGTTTACTGCTAATGGAGCTCCTTGATGTCACCACAGCTCTGGTACTGGGAAGAAAATACTGACTACAAAGCTAGCAATGGCTTTTCTGTTCATGTAAAACTGTCTATAACTGAAGAAGTCACCTGTTACCACTTGAAATGGGCCCAAAACCAACCTGTGTATCCGATCATTGCTAACTCCTAATGAAATTCAGATATGGATACTAGATTTTCAACCTGGCAGCTTAGTCTCACAGTGGATTTTTTTTCCTCCAGATATTTCAGTTTTATTCTTTTCAATGAAGTGTAAAATAATCTTGTAGAAGATTAGGGGGGAAAAAAGACTGAGGCACACACAAGGCATAACAGGCCAGATATGGGTTTCAATTTTACCAGCATTTTCACAGAAACTTCTTCCCATGCTCAGATTTTTTCTAAGCAGTTTACTTCTAGGAAAAGTCCTAGGCAGATCAAGTCAACCAAACTTAACCAACCAAAATACAACCTCATAATATTTAAGGTGAAGGGAGACACATACAGCAAACTATCTGAATAAAGCTGTTCCAGATAAAGCTTCAAATGCAGGGAACAGAGGGGCAAATTTGCCTCTACCTCCCACACACAATGCACAGAAGGCTCTTAACACACTGGAAACAATGTGGTTGCACTATATGAGTAGCAGAGGCCACACAAGGATGCAAACCTCCTGCATACCATGGAGCTCTGACCTGCAGCAGAAGGTCATCTGCCTTTCGCAGGGAGGTGGGAGCAGAGCCAACGACACAGACCTACACACATTCCAGAGACGGTCACAAATCTCAGGATCTCCGCGGGAAGCTGTCATGGCCTGGAAGGATGGAAGAGCGTTTTTCCTCATCATTCCCACAACCATCGCCCCACAGGACTGTGAACCTTCACCCACAGCTCAGCTGCCCAGGCAGCAGGCTGAGCATGGATGCAACCATTAATACCAGTTATCACTTACACAGCAGGTTACGTTTTTCAAAGAACTGCAAAAACATTAATTTTAAAAAGAGATTCGAAGAAGTTGCTGATGTTTCCTGAAAAACTTGCAACACATTCTAGTTCAGAACAATTACTTATCTGCTATCTTACACTGCCTACACATATTCTCCTTGCTTTTTCGATAAGGTTCGTACCAAGAAAACAGGATTTTTGTTTCTTAGGCATTCATCTTTTCTGTTGTTTATTCTCACAGAAGAAACCATAATTTTCTGTTTCTTTAGAAACAGAATCAAAATCATCAATCACTATCCTGACAAACCAAATGTGACATCACATGCAGGATTATGACGTCAGCTGGGAAAACAACCAGCAGTTGTCTAATCCTGGCGAAATACAACCTCCAGAAAAGCAAATAATTCTTAATATAATGAATGCCAGTGGAAAATATAAGCACTATTCCTAACTAGAATGGTTTCTTATGTGAAATGAGTTTGTGGTTTTGCTCCAATTCCCCCTGGATTTATGTCTACATTGCAAAAACCATCATCATGACAGCCAAATTACCAATTTGGGTGTGCTGCCTTTGCATACCAAAAAGTTCTGCTGGTTTCAAGAGAAGCCTCTATCTAGCCCTTTTCAGCAGATTCTTCAGATAAGCAAAATAGTGAATAAGCATGGTCAGCACTTAATGTCTTCTGCTTGAAGATGTTCTCAACAGAAAGAAACTGAAACTTGGACAATGCGAGGAGGTAGGTAGGTAGGTACCATACAAACAAACTGGAGAAAGCTACAAGGTCTCAGTCAATAAATTTCCTTCTGGACAGGATACTCATTTTTGCCTTTATTTTTCTCAATCTTATCTTTGTTTCTACTTCCTTTGGCAGTACAGAAAGAAACAAAATGGACTGCAATGGAAATACAGAATGAATAAGAGATATGTTTACTTGGAGTTTTTTTAAAACTATACACACTCATCACATGACAGAGTATGCTTTGGACTCATATCTTAAAGTATCAGGTTATAAAATGCAAGCACCACTCAAAATTGTAATTTCTGGAGTGAAATCATGTTATACTTAGGCCAAAGGTAACTCCCAGCGACTTCTCTGGCACTAACCAGGACTTCACCCCCAAGATTTTCACATTCCCTGCGGATGGAAGAAAGAGGGATTAGACTGTCCCTCCGTTTCTGCTGCTGACGCTCCACATTAACAAAAGCCCCACTCTCTTCCTATTCTTTATTGTCTTGAATCTCCAGGACACTTCCTTTCAACAGTCAAAAGACCAAATGCTCACCATACAATAATAATTAGATTTTAAAACTTGAAGTTTGTATTTATGTGGGTTGTACAGACAGGGCAAAAGATTTGAGGGTCAGATCTTTCTTCTGCTGAAATCAATGGGAAATTCTGGCTCCAGTGGGAGCAGAAGCAGACCCAGAATTAAAGAACTATCATTCACATCTGGTTAGTCTGCATTAAATCAGGAACCAAAAACTCAGTGAACACTTCAGAATACTGTCCTGAAGCTATAACAAGTAATCCAATACGTCCTCAAAGATGAACCGTAAATTTATAAGAAGAAATTCTCTCATATATTCCATGAAACATCAATGATCTAGACCAGTGCTGCTCAACCTTTCAGCCCCATGATCTGGATTAGTGGCAAGGGCTGGTCAAGTAGGCTTGATCCAGTTTGGGGTCAGTTTAAAGGATCAATCCACGAATGCAACCCAGTGCACCCACTCAACCCTGCATGTCAACCTGGCTCCATGCACTAGATCTAGCCAGGAGCAATCCCATGCACTGGTGAAATGCAGCAGGCAGGGCCATATCATCTGCCCTATGGCACTCCTTACAGGTCCAGAAATTTGGCAGCAGTGTAGCAATGAACTGTTTGTGCCTGCCACTTTAAGAACATCAGCTGGGCTGTGGAGCAGCTGGCAGGTGGGTTCAGGCCCAAATTAGGTGGTCACCCAACTGCAGAGGATTGCCTGATTGGAGGAGGGCTGGGCAGGGACAGTATAAGCCCAGACCCTGGGACCAGGGCTGGCAGTTACACCTGGGGAGCCTGAAGAGCAACATTTCCTAGCCAAAAAGACTGCAGCTCCTGGAACATCTGGCGGTCAGGGTAGGAATTATGGGGATGGAAGAAGTTCCTTCTGGTCCTGGACAAGGCCTGAAGCTGCACCCTGCTGGGGTTGGATGGTGTGATGGGACTGCTTGTGGTGGAGCAGCCCCCAGGAAATGCCACACCTGTGCCTCCCCAGTGAAAGGCGAGGATGGGGCACTATAAAGCTTCAGCCTTTACTGCCTTGTGGGTTGCCTTGTAGAGGGAAAGTCTTGGGGCCAAGGGCCACCGAGCGGCGTTCCCTCTAAGCTGTATGGCCTACGCAGCTGTGCAGGCACGCCTACCAGCACAGCATGAGTGTGTTTGTGCAGCCACATACACTGCACAGTTTAGAGGGAATGCTGCCACCGAGTGGGATCTGAGGCCTGAGGGGTGAAAGGCCCAGAGATGTGGGGGCAGCAGGGGGTGGAGTATGGTCCAGTGAGGGGCTAATGTCCACTTACGGGGACCTGAGGCCTGTGTGGCCCAGAAGCCAAGTGTAGCCCCATGAGGGGCCAGGAGAGTAGTAAAGTATTCGGATGCTGTCTGCAAGGCATGGGACACAGTGTAGGGATGGTTCGGAATAGTGTAATTGGCCCAGAACACCATGGTCACAAATGAGTAGCCTCCAGCATTTTTACACCAATTCACCAAGCGTTGCAGTCAAATAAGGGCAAACTGCCCTAGAATAGGGGGGCATCGATCTCTTGGGGTGCCTGGGGACAGCTCCTGTCATGCAGGGGAGTGGTGGCAATAGTAACTGGCTTGACTGTGGACCTGTGAGGAATCCAGTGGGCCAGATGACAAAGCCCCATATGCCAGAGTCAGCTCGTGGGCCAGAAGTTAAACACTGCTGATCTAGGCAGTAATAATTATACCAACTTAGGAACATCAGTACTACTGAATATATTCTCTAGCAATTTAACCTAGTTTAATAAGTGCAGTTTGATGAACACATACCAGATACAGAGTGTAAATGCTGCTCCTTTCAAGCTGTATGATAATGTCACAGTCCAGTATTTTAGGAAGTCTACAGCAAAATTTTTCAATAGCTTAAGTTTCCAGAAGCACTCCCACTCCTTTTTCATAAGTCATGTCTAACTGTCATTGCTAGCAAATGACACTCATAAAAAATGTGCTGCACTTTGTCACTTCTAGTTAAAGCTAGCTTACCCTATCCAATGGGACAAGCAAACCATGATTCAATTTTTTTTTAATTACTTTAAAAGCATATTGTACACAAGTCTTACAGAAATGTTAACTGAACTGCAAAAGTGTTATTTGAACTCTATCCAGCCTGACAAATTTCCTTCACCAACCATAGGCTTAATGAATGTATATTTGTAGCTGGTGTCTAGGCCATTGTACATTTAGGCTGATGTTTTTACTGATTCAAAGATTATTAACACTGGGACCCAGGACAGGCTCACATATATTATGGTGACAACTTCTCTATATTGAAATGACAGTGTTAAAAATGAAAGCTAGTGCCACCATTCTACCATTACTGTAAACTCCTTTGAAAATTTTCCATTTAGGAAAAGCATAAGTGCAAAGGGTATAACTTTGCCTTCAAAAATGATTCATGATAAGAGTGAACTGTTAGCAAATAGCATTGTGGTACTAGAACTCTGTGGGATGTCATTCTATGTGAGGTATCCTATTCAGCTGAACCTCATGGATTCTAAATAGCATACGCCATAAAGAATACTGGCTTTAAAAGCTTTGAGGGTTGATTGTAAAAGGGAAAAATGGGATTTTTACTCTATAGAGCTTTGCAATAACCCTACTCTTTCTTTGTACTAACAAACTACGTAATTCCTAAATTCTTTGGCAAGTAAAAAAAAAAAAAAAAGGATTGTGCTCTTATTTCAAAACATGTACATATTCTCCCTTCTTCACTAGATGAACTATACTTATTGTTTTAGGAATGACCTAAATTTTAAAAGTAAAATTGTGTACTCAATGATGATAAAAGGAAGTGAAATCAACCAAGTAATTGTGTGCAATTTTTTTTGTTGTTTTTTTTTTTTTACTGCCTTATACATACATCTGTGTTGGCTAAGCCCCCACCTCATAATGACTAACAGGTGTGTTTTGCAAAAGCTTTCAAAAATAAAAACCTCCTTTCTAAAAAATACTGTCTGGCACTAACAATACCAGGTCTTCACTGAAAATTTCAAATATTAACAGGCTGTTCTATATTAGCATTTATAGTCACTTTAAAACTGTTCTTTTCGTAAGTTTGGTAATACCAAATAAAAATTCAGCTTTTAAAAAACAGAATACTGTGTATAACTGTACCCATTATTTGCCCAACCCAGTGAAGACTAAAGACAAATCAGCTTTAAGATTACAACACACACACTCATGACATTACTACAAATAAAATTTTTTACTCGAGTATGCGTAATTGAAATGTCTCTGATACAACAATCACCTCTGCATTCATAAATGCCTCATAGTATTCTGAACACACACTGCTATAATGAGACTGTCTTCAATTCTGCTTGTTAAAAGGACCTTTAAAGAATGCTAAAGCAGGTCATCACCTTTATGTGAAGAAAACAGTAACAAAAGCATTCTGTCACTGGATATATTGTCTATCATATATTTTATTCACTGTGCTTAAATAAACCAAGCTCTAAATATGTGCAATAACCACTCTTTTATACCTACTGGTAAACCACCCCTGTTCGTGAAATAAGTGGTCACTAAAACTAATCGGCAGTAGGCATCCTTTATTCTACTGAAAGGTAATTAACCATTACCAAAAATATATGATTAGCAGGTATACAATATCAATCAATGCATTACAGAACTGTAAATGCTTATTTCTTTTGTCTGGTCAGGTTATACTTGATCAAGTGTGAATGATTAAAGTGGTTTAATTGGGGCTACATGCATTCATTGGTTGCATGCACCTTCAATGGCAATTATAAGCACATTTGAAAGAAGTGACTTTTCCTGTATTACTTTGAAATCTTCATCTCCTTACACTTTCCTCCTTTACATAATAAAGAGAACACCTCAGCATCAGGCAGGGTATCAAACATTAAGCTACATCCAGGGTTTACCTTAGGAGTGCATCTTGATTGAAAGACAAAAGACTACTCCACATGCAGTTAGTTCTTGTTAAAAGAATAAGCTCTTTCAGACCGAATTATACCGCGTAACGAGCTTTAAACCAACACGCTTTAGTGCTGCCGCTCTGCAAATGCTCAGAGAAACGTAATTTTGCTTTTGTCGGTGTGATGTGAACAAATACGAAAGTCCAGAGCCTGCAAGTAACAATTCTGCATGGGGGCAAAAAAAAAAA
>NW_017728951.1:8189497-8210671 GCF_001723895.1 Crocodylus porosus | reverse complement strand
GAAGAAAAATAACGCCCCCAACCAGGAGTTAAGGTGATTCCACCAGCAGGTAAATCTTCCTGTGCAGCGGGACAGGGGGGATTGCTCTCTTGGAAATCAGCAGTGGAAAACAGCCGCTGAACTTTGCTAAACACGGGCTTAGTGAAAAAGCACTAGATTTCTCTTCCAACACAGCCTAGAGGAGATGCCTGGGGAGGGTGCGGGGTGCTGTCACACACAAATCTCTACTGTAGCCAGAGGAGTTGCTAAGTGACTGGCTGCATCTTCTTTTTTTTTTTTTTTTTTTTTGCAGGGCCTGTGTATCCATGAGGGGCGACTCGTGGCCCTGGGCTGCATTGCCAGCCCCCCTCAGCACTGCAAAAGGGGAGGGAGGCCGGCACGGCCTGCGCCAGGGAGCTGCCCGCGCCTGCCTTCCCCGGACACGCCTGCCCTGGGAGGGAGCCTCCCCCGGCCCGCCGCCGCCGCCGCTGCCCCTCCGCACCCAGCGCTGAGGAATAACACGAGCACAACAACTCTGCCCATTGTTCGCGCCAGGACGGCTCCCAACTTTCCCATTGTTGCTGCAAGTGCGGCGGGAAGTGCCGCGGACTGGCACAGACCCCGGGGCGCGGGTGGGCAGATGGGCTGGTGGGATGGGATGGGCTGGGATGGGAAGGAGGGCAGCCGCCCCTGCCCCTTCCCCTTCCCTTTCCCTTTCCCCTTCCCCCTGCCTCCTCCCGGCCGAGACTTTGGCAGCCCGCGCTAATCCTCCGGCAGATGCTGCCCCTCGCCCAGCCAACAATGCGCGCCCGACACAACAAAAGGCTCCGGCTCCCCCTCGGCCCGGGGGCAGCTGCAAACTTCTCCCGCCTCCCGCCGAACAAAAAGCGGAGGGGGAGGCGGCCACAGACGTCCTCGCGTTATGCCTGGCTCCCCCTCCGCAACCCCGGCCCCCCAAACCCCGCAGCCGCAGCCGCAGCCCTACCTCGTGCTCGGATCCGCGGGCAGCGCCGGCCCCGCGCTCAGCGCTGCATCGCCCCGCGGGGCTCCGGCTGCCGGAGATCCACCTTAAAATGACACACACGCACCGCACAAAAACTTAATCCCCCCCTTGCCTCCTCCTCCGCCTCCGCCTCCTCCCGCCCCGGGGAAGGCGCTGGGCGGGCGGCAGGAGGAGGAGGATGCTGCTGCCAATTGCAACTTGGAGCCGGAGGGTGGGGGAGAAAGCGAGCGGGGGGCAGCGCTCGCCTCGCCTCGCCTCTCGCTCCCTTCTTCTCGCTTCTTTTTTTTTTTTTTTTTTTTTTATTTTTATTTTTTTGGGCAAGAGGCGGGGTCTCCTCCTTGCAAACCAATGACACAAACCCACATGCACCGGCCTCGCCCCCTACAGATACTCCTCACTACAAATAGGCTCTCTCCGGGGATTAGTGGATCAGCTAAAGTACAAACAGACGCAGCAAGGAAGAAAGGGGAGGGGAAGGGAAGGGAAGGGAAGGGAAGGGGGCTCCCACCGCCCTCCTGCCTCCAGCCCTGGCACATCAAGTTGGAAGCTGCAAGGGAGCGGGGGATGCCACCCTCCCCACACTCCTGGCGTGCCCGCTCCCCTGCCCTGGCCCTTCGCGGCCTGCAGCGGGCATGGCCAGGCTATTCATCCCTGGGAGACCGAGGGCCTGGCAGGCAGCCCCCTGGAGCAGAAGCCTCTGTGCTCCCTGCAAAGGGGGATTCGGGGGCACGTTCAGCTGCTTGGCTGTTGCTTCTCGGCCTCTCGAAGGCTCAGATCAAGCATAGCAGTTGCTTAACCTGGCAGGGGCAATACTGTGTGTGTGTCCAAGAAGGCAGTTTTCCTGAACCCCCTGGCAGGAGAACTGCTCTCCTGGCATGGTTCGGTACCCAGCTTTCAGCCCAGTTTATGGAGATGGGAGTCCCTTCCCTTGCTTGTTCCTAGAGCAAGCAAAAGTAGAGGGCTTCCGAACCCCAAGCCTGCAAGTAGGATGCTCGCCAAAGGTTTTGGAAACATCTGAAGCCCCAGGTGCGGGTGGAGGATGTTTGCAGGTAGTAGGGCCACTTATGGTTTTGGATTTGGAATTAGTTTTGGCTAATCTGGCCTCAGATACAAATTATATTTAAAAAAAAAAAGACTTTGACCATATGTGGCCACTCCACTGAGGCATAAGTGTGGCCTGGCACTGGGCCACTGTGGTGGGATACTGGGCCACACTGGCGAGATACTGGGGTGCTGAGGCAGCCCATGTCTGTTGGTTGCATGCACCTCAGCAGCGACCCCAGGGAAACTGGTGAAGGGCGCGAGGTCTAAGACACAACAGGAGCACCACAATCAGGCGTGCATTGTCACACCAGCCGTGCAGGATTCATTACTGGCTTTTGTCAGCATTACAATGAAATCTGTGCCTCACCTATAGCTGTAATGGGCTTCTTATGCTTCTTTTAACATATTAGTCTGCAAAATTCACGTAAGGTTTTCCGTAATGAGCACCGCAACCAGCACTGCTCAGGTCTAAGCCATGCGCGTGAAGTCCGTGTTACCCCTGGAGCCCCTCGGAGTCATCAACATTTCTTACCACCTAAGATTATTTGAGCGTGTCACACATTTGTTGCTCCATACAGAGCAGATGTAATTTAAAATTGACGGGGGGGGCACTTAGGATAAAGGCCACCAGACATGCTGAGCCCCTTCTGTTGACATCTTAAATAGAAAGGGGTTGACGCATGCACGCCCACTGAGCACCAAATTTGATATGAATATCATATAATCACGTTGTGGTTTTTGGCTGAATGGGAGATAACAAAAGCACACTCGAACAGGCATTTAGTTGTATTTGTATTCTGCATTACACCTTATATTTTGGGGAATTAAGGTTTTGACAGACATTCGTCATTTGCTTACCACAAGGATGTGGGCAGGTGGTGATCTTATCTTTTTGTTATATAACTGCTGGGCTTTCCATATCATATGTAATCCAATCATATAGAATTTCAATCCTAGTGGAAAAACAGATTCCTTTTCTAGTCAAATAAAAACCTTGAACAGACCATTTATCCATCAAAATTCATGAGGATACTTTGATTTTCATCTCAAGAATTACAAGGTAAACATATAAAATGCTTCTCATCAGTAAACTGTGAGTTCTTTTTAGGTTTCAACATCGTACCCATTACCAGGATTCAAACCACCTGATGCTGAGAACCGAGACCTCATTCCTGCGAACACCTGAATGTGTTACTAACCCTAGTTCAGCAGGATTACCCTTGGGGTTAAGCATTTGGAAGGTCAAGGTCCATGCTTGTATGCAAATGACAGTTTACCCACCTGGGAGTAGTAGTTTATTTACAGCTTTCACAAAAATGCCACAATGAATTAACAGCCTGTCCTATACCCCATAGGTATATTTGCACTATTTGTACAAAGAATAATAACTAAAATCAAATGCAATTCCCTGTTTCTAATTTTTTATTCCACTATTTTATATGGCATAATTTTATTTATTTTATGTATCATCATATATCATGTTCAGTTTTACTTGTGTTTAAATTAGTAGAATGTATGACTTTATTGCATGCTTTTACCAATTGCAACAAATCACGTAATTTTATTATTATATAATTTTGTTGTTAATTCTATTGTTATGTTAGCGAAAGCTGGAAATAACCTACTGCTCTTGCCAGTTATGAAAAGAATTGGGAAATCATGCCGTGAGCCAAAGATTCAAAATTACACTGGCTCCAACTACATGCCTCAGGATAGATTTTAGCAAAATACAACTTCTGACCCAGTTCCCTGCCTTAGACGTTTTGCTCTGGGAAAGTTCCATGAAGAGAAAGCTCTAGCACTCCAGAACGATATTTCATAGTGAGGAAAACCTCAAGACCATCAAATATATCTGAGGTCTTTTCACTGTTAATAATTCTGCTGGTAATCAAAAATATTAAGGGCAGATCATCAGCTAGTGAAACTGTCCCACAACAGTGCTATGACAGCTTACACCAGCTAAGCATCTGCCTGCTGTATTTTAACAATTTTTTTTCAACCAGACTCACCATCTTGTTTGGCTTTCTCTCACTGCTAATTCGTGTGTGTTTGTATTCGTTTGCACAAAACCATCTATGCAATCTATGGTGCTGCAGGAATCAACAATAATATAATTCAGAATAAATAATGTTGAGTTTATGAAATAAATGTGGCTGGTAACATGTGTTGAGGTCATAAACACAAAATTGTTATTTCACTGGAAGAGCAATTAGAGGCCAGGTTGTAAGAAAGAAAGCTCTTATGAAAACGTGCATCTTCAAAAGGGAAATATGGGAAACATCAGGTGAAGTCAATTATTTTTTCCACAAATTACTTCTTGTTACTAGTACACATCTTTCAGATTTTCCAAATATGAAAGAATTTTGGGGGAAAAGATATCTGTCCAGTTCCAAGAAGAGCTTTATGTTTCTGAAGTGGGATTTATGCAGAATTCAAATGCCTAAATTCAAACTGCAGTCTTGAAGACCCCTATTCTGAATGAGCCACTTGAGGGCCATATGATACTTGAGGTATCTTATATTTTTACAGTAAAGTTTCCCAGCTCCCAAGAGTTTTGCCTGTGTGCATGCCCAGAATTTCCCCAGTCTTGACATGACTTTACTGGTCAGTACCTAGCTCATCCTTCAACCTGAACAGAAACCTGGAACCTGAGTAGGCCACCGCCTAAAATTCCCAAGAGGCTCAACCCAATAGGCATTCCTAGAGTAAACCTAGCATAAAGCAACAGGATCAGGCTTCTCAGAAAACAGTAGCTGGCTGTTCTGATATTTTATCTAAAAATCTATTTAATGTAAAATAATTTAAACTGGAAAAGTGCCCTAGCCAACTGGTTCTCAGCCTTTTTAGACTCATGGCACCCCTCATCAAACACAAGGCAGCCTTTGGAAAATATCGGTTCTTAGCTCATTTTTTGGAGCCTATGGCAAAATAATAGAGCAATTCTTCTGTTGCAAAGAACTCAGACCATAGCAGCTCAGAAATGCTTTTGACACAATGGATTCCTATTTGAAATCTCTGGGTTTATCTTGGGTATCATGTAGGTTCACACACCTAACTGTACTAACACTAACTGGCACACCGTGGCACCCTTTAAAGGCTTCAAGACACACCTGAAGGTACCTATACATATGCTTGATTAACTGAGCCTGTTGGAGCATTCGAATCAGGCAGCTCCAGTGCGCTGCAGTGTCTCATGCATTCTGCATCCCAGCATTTCAAAATGGCAGGGAGGGCACTTTAACTAAAGCTTGTTAAAGTGGCTCCCAAGCAGGGTTCAAATTATGGTAGGGCTTGTGGGGGGAAGCAGGGGCTAAGCGTTCTTGTAGGAGACAGGAGCCCCCCCGGTAAGCTTTGAAAATCATAACCTGGGGGATTTCGGATTTTATTAGGGCATCATAATGGGCAGCCCAATTTTTTTTGTAGACCCCCCCGCAAGATTGAAAGTGTAATTCAAACCCTGCTCCCGAGATCCGTTCTAATTAAAATGCCCCCCCCACCCCACCTTGGAGCAGGTGTAAAAATGCCCTGCGTGCTGCAGCACCCTTGTTAAGAATCATTGTTCTAGCAACATCATCTTCTGTTCTTCCTCCAAGTGCACTCTAAAAAAATGAACAAGCCCTCAGTTCTTTGCAAAAAAAAAAATGTCTGTACCCAGAATGTTCATCCTGAGTGGTGAGCTAGGCAGCTCCCTGCAGCCCTGAATAAAGTGCTTGCTGGGCAAGATTTAGGACTTGGTCCTGTCATCCGTGTTTGCCCATTGGCCAGCTCAAGATAACTGGGTCCCCAGTCAGCATTTTGGCTGTTTTGGATCCCATACTGAGATGTCCAGCCTCCCCTTTCATCCCTCCCCCCTGAACAGAAAGACTGTAGACTCCCAAGATGAGGTTCTAAAGTGCAGTTGTGTGATGCACACAGAGATTTCATCGGATCTGGCCCACAGTATTTATGAGTTAAAAAAAAAACCGTACAAATAAATTCAGGATCAAATATAGGGTGCAGAATCTGCTAAAATTTTTCCAAAGGGTTTGTTTATGCAGGGATTAATTATAAAATGGGAATGTGTCTATAAAAATGTTAAGAGTAGAAGAAACAAAAGGGCTCCTTTATTCCAGTGTAGTGTGTAACCCAGATTAGAAGAGCTGTTTTACCAAAAGTATGGTCTTAAACCAGTCTTTATGAATGATGTACTTAAAAAAATCAAGTGGAGTTAAATTTCTCTCCCACTTATTTTATTTTCCATATATCAACACCTATAGTGAGAAGATACTTGTACTAAATAGAACCAAAACCTTTTAACATCAATTTTTGTGGAATAAAATCAACTAGTAAAATACACTTAAGAATTATAAGTATCACTACTTACTAGAAGAGTAATTGAGAGTTTGAGGAGCAGGACTCATTTTGAGTCGAGTGAATAAACAGGGTTTATTTCACGTGCTAAAATAATGCTACTCACTGCAGCTGATAATTGTCACTAGATATTCACTATTCTAGTCCAGTGTTGGGACTTAACTACTTACTAAAATCTAATGAAAATCTGTACTGACTGTAGCTGTAATAGTTATATTTGATGAATTATAATTCTTTTCAGTAAGTGATTACATGCTTCCCTTACAAATAACTTTCATTTCTATTAACTATATATTCAGAAAGACCATGATGTTCAAATATTGCTTCATGACCCATATGCTGGTTTCCAGGCAGCTGAATGCAAGTTACACAAGGCTTCTTATCAACTGGGAACACAATCACAGTTTCCCTGTACACTTCACTGACATGTCAGCCTGAGTGCAGCACCTCCTGCTACATCTGTGCTTTTCAAAATCTTGCAAGTAACTTAAAAATTACAATCTGCCTTTCTTAAAAGAGGTTGGTTTGCAGATACAAGTATGGATCCTGATCCCGAAAAATTTGGCCTGCAGGTCACGAAAGACTAAGAGGCTTACAAGTTAGCAATACTTTTAGACACTTAATGGAGCAGCATTCTAAACCCAAAGGATTTGTTTAGGATTTCATAGTGGGAGAAATGCCCAGCCAAGTCGATTGGTCATGTTCCTTCCTGACCTGCATCAAAGGGCTTTTTTTTAGTCAGGAGGTGCATGGGCCAACCAGAGGTAACGCTGTTCTAGACTTGGTCCTGACCAAAGGAGATGCCCTGATGACTGACTTAAACATAGAGGGCAGCCTGGGCAATAGTGATCATGAAACCATTACGGTCATGGTCCGTCACAAGGCAGACAAATCGGAGAGCAGGCTTGAAGTTTTGGACTTCAAAAATGAAAATTTCAGCAAGCTCAGGTCACTAGTAGGGAATGTGCTGAGGGACTGGGGACCGAAGGTGAAAGGAGTGCATGAAGTGGTCATTTCTAAAGGACACGATCCTTGAAGCACAAAGGAAGTCCATTCCCACGCAGAAGAAATGTATCAAAAGGGTTGAGAAGCCCTCTTGGCTAAACAGTAGGGGTGTGCGAAATGGGCCCTATTTAGTTCAGATTCGGATTTGGCCCAAATCAGGCACAGTGATTTGATATGTTGGTTTGGATCACTGTCCCTGATTCAATTCACATGAACCCGAATGTGAAGATTTGATGCTGATTTGGAGAATCAGTGATTCAGACATAGACAGAACTTTAAAAGTTTTTTCTACATACCTCAAGATACCAGCACAGCTTATGAACACTGTGATGCTGGGGCACATGGAGCGTCCCACAGAAGTGTGGGGGGGCCCTCCACGTGCTTGGTGGTGAACCCGGAAGTAAACCAGAATTATTTCTGGTCCACTTCCAGGTCCACCAGGGAGCATGCCAGGGGTCCCCCTGTGCCCCTCTGGCTCAGCGATTGGCCACGGGGGGCACCCAGGTGCCCTCCCAACCCAGGAGGCACCAGTTGCCCTTCCCAGCAGACCAGGAAGTGGACTGGAAGTGCTCATGGTCCACTTCCAGGTCTGCTGCCAAGTGCACTGGGGAGCCTCTTGCACTTCTGTGGGACACTCCATGCACCCCAGCATCGCAGCATTCACAAGCTGCCTGCTACCTAGAGGTATTTAGAAAAAACATTTAAAGCTGTGTCTATGTCCCAATCACAGAATCTTTCCAAATCTCTCCAGCTCGATTCAGAGAGTTCAGATTCAATTCAGAGAGATTAAAAGGTCCTCTGATTCAATTTGGATTTGGACGTTTGGCCACCAAATCAGGCCAAATCTCCACTGAATTGAATTAGGGACCAAAGCTTCGCACAGCCCTACTAAACAGGGAAATCATGGTCCTCTTAAGAAAGGAAAAAGAGGTGTACAGTCAATGGGAACTAGGGACAGTCCTCAAGGAGGACTATATAGCAATGGCCTGCATTTTTAGGGATCAGATCAGAAAAGCAGTGACTGAACTAAGGCAGGGACTGAACTAAACTTAGCAACGGGAATCAAGGACAACAAGAAGTCCTTCTTTAGGTATGTAGGGAACAGGAGGAAAATGAATGGGAGTGTGGAGCCATTGCTCAACAACTCAGGACTGCTAGTCACTGACACTCAAGAGAAAACTGAACTCTTGAATTATAACTTTGCTTCAGTCTTTCACTAGGCCAAGAGGAAAATCCAGGGTACAGAATGAGCAAGGTTCAAATGACCATCTTCCTACTACTGCTGTAGAACTGGTGTGTGACCAATTAAAGAAATTGGGCATATATAAGTCAACAAGACAAAAAGAACTTCATCCGAGAGTACCAAAGGAGCTGGCCGAAGTCATCACAGAACCCCTGGTAAAGCTCTTCCAAAACTTGCGGTGCTCCAGGGAGGTCCCCGAGGACTGAAAGAGGGCCAATGTTTTGCCAATCTTCAGGAAGGGAAAGAGGGAGGACCTGGGTAACTATAGGTCAATTAGCCTAACTTCTATCCCAGGGAAAATCTTGGAAAAAATTCATTAAGGAGTCTATGTGCAATAGGCTTGCAGAAGGTAGGATTCTGAATGACAGCCAACATCGCTTCATCGCTGACAGATCTTGTCTTACCAACCTCATTTCCTTTTACAAACAGGTGGCTTGCTACCTGGATAAAAGACAGGATCTTGACATTACATACCTTGACTTCCAAAAAACCTCTTGATCTGGTCCCCCACAATGTTCTCACGAAAAAATTGGAAGACTGTGGGCTTACCCGTGAGACAGTGAAGTAGGAAGGAAACTGGCTGCAAGGTAGGACCCAGAGAGTTCTAATGAAGGGATATGTGTTTTCTTGGTGGGAAGTTGCCAGTGGTGTCCCACAGGGATCGATGCTCAGTCAATGCTATTCAACATCAAAACCAAGGAAGTGATTCTTCTGCTTTACTCAGCATTGGTGAGACTGTGGCTGGAGTACTACGTTCAGTTTTGGGTGCCGCACTTTAACAAGGATGTGGTAAAGCTTGAGACAGTCCAGAGAAGGGACACCTGTATGATTAAAGACTTGCGCAGCAAGCCATATGAGGAAAGGCTGAGGGATCTGGTACTCTTCAGCCTGAGTAAAGAAGGCTGAGAGGGGACTTGGTATCAGCTTACCACTACATCAGAGGCATACATCAAGGGCTCGGTGAACAACTGTTGGGGAAAGCTAGGAGTAATGGTCACAAATTCCTTGAAGACAGTTTTAGGCTTAACATTAGGAAAAACTACTTCAGAACTAGGGTGTCTAGACTGTGGAATGAGCTCCCTCCAGAGTTGGTACAATTGCCTACCCTGGAAATCTTCAAGAGGAGACTGGACCTTGCTGAGGTCACCTGACCCCAGTTGTATTTCCTGCTTGGTGCGAGGGGCTGGACCTGATGATCTTCCAAGGTCCCTTCCAGCCTTACTATCCATGATCTATGAATCTATGAAAACCTACATCTCCTGGAAGGGCACCCAAACCACCAGAAGTGAAGCTGAGATGGCATTCTCCCATTCTTCTTCTTTTCTTCTTCTTCTTCTCCTCCTTTTTCTGTCACCATGTTCGAATTAGAGTCCAAAAATGAGTACATACTATTTAATCTTAGCAAGGTTTTTGTTGGTGCATTATTCCCCCCTATGTGGACAGGCCAATAGGTGTTCTATAGTCTCAAAGTTTGTTCTACATTCGCATATCATAGAAAATGAGGGTTGGAAGGGACCTCAGGAGGTCATCTAGTCCAACCCTCTGCTCAAAGCAGGACCATCTCCAACTAGATTATCCCAGCTAAAACTTTTTCTATCTGGGTCTTAAAAGCCTCCAAGGATGGAGATTCCACGACATCTCTGGGTAACCTGTTACAGTGCTTTACAGTCTTGCTAGTGAGAAAATTCTTCCTAATATCTACTCTAAACTTCCCTTGCTGCAACTTGAGACCATTGCTCCTTGTCCTGTCATCTGCCACTACTGAGAACAGTCTAGTTCCATTCTCCTTTGAACCCCTCTTCAGGTAGTTGAAGGCTCCTATTAAATCCCCTCTCAGACTTCTCTTCTCCAGATTAAATAAGCCCAATTCCCTCAGCCTCTCCTCAGAAGTCATATGCCCCAGCCCCTGAACCATCTTTGATGCCCTCCGCTGGACTCTCTCCAATTTGTCCACATCCTTTCTGTAGGGGGGGGTGACCAAAACTGAACACAGTACTCCAAATGTGGCCTCACCAGTGCCAAATACAGGGGAATAATCACTTCCCTTGACCTACTAGCAACACACCTACCAATGCAGCCCAGTATGCTGTTAGTTTTCTTGGGAACAAGGGCACACTGCTGGCTCATATTCAGCTTATTGTCCACTGTAACCCCCAGGTCCTTTTCTGCACAACTGCTGCCCAGTCAGTCAGACCCCAGCCTGTACCAGTGCATGGTATTTTTCTGTCCTAAGTGCAGGAATTTGCACTTGTTCTTGTTGAACCTGATGAGATTCCTTTTGGCCAAATTCTCCAATTTGTCTAGGTCACTCTGAATCTTTGTCCTACCCTCCAGTGTATCAACTACTCCCCCCAGCTTGGCGTCATCTGCAAACTTGCTGAGGTTGAACTCTATGCTATGTGTCAGGTCATTGATGAAGACATTCAACAAAATAATCCCCTGGAGCACTCCACTTGATACTGGCTGCCAACTAGACATTGGGCCATTGATTACTACTCTCTGAGCCTAATGCTTCAGTCAGTTTTCTATCCACCTTACAGTATATTCACTCAGCCCATACTTCCTTAGCTTGCCTGAAAGAATTTTGCAGGAGACCATATCAAAGGTTTTGGTAAAATCAACTTATACCATATCCACCAGTCTCCCCACATCCACAGAGCCAGGCACCTCATCATAGAAGGCAATCAGGTTGGTTAGGTATGACTTGCCCTCGGTGAATCCGTGCTGACTGTTCCTTAATCATCATTTTCTCCTCCAGCTGCTTTGAAATGGATTTCTTGAGGATCTGCTCCATGATTTTTCCAGGGACTGAGGTGAGGCTGACTAGTCTGTCGTTCCATGGATACTCCTTTTTTCCCTTTCTTAAATATGGGCAATGTTTGCCCTTTTCTGATCATCTGGGACCTTTCCTGATCACAGTGAGTTTTTAGAGATGATGGCTAGTGGCTCTAAAATCATATCAGCTGACTCCCTCAGCACCCTTGGGTGCATCCTGCCTGGCCCTTTGAACTTTTACACATCTAGCTTTTCTAAATGGTCCCCAACCTGTTCTTTCACCACTGAGGGCTGCTCACCTCCTCCCCAAACTGTGCTGCCTGGTGCAGTAGCCTCAGAGATGACCTTTCCTGTGAAGAATGAGGCAAAAAAGGCACTGACCACTAAAACCTTTTCTACATCCTCTATCACAAGGTTGCCTCCCCCATTCGGTAAGGGACTCACACTTTCCTCTCCTCTTGCTACTGACATACTTGTAGAAACCCTTCTTGTTACCCTTCACATCCCTTGCTAGCTGCAACTGCAATTGTGCTTTGGCCTTCCTGACTTTATCCCTGCACGCCTGAGCAATACTCTTATACTCCTCCCTAGCTGTTTGTCTAAGTGGAGTTTGCATCCTTAGAGTATCTCTGTAGTTGAATGTTAACTTCAGTTTTACCAACCCCTGATTGGAGGTGGTTCAATCTTCTCCATGTTGGCCAGTCAAGCCCTGTACCTATACAGACATACTTGGTAGTTCTGATGTTCATGCTGACTCCCCTCAGATCACCTCCAGTCATGATTTCCACATTTTTATTCAGGTGGCTGTTACACGTACGTGGTTTGATCAAAAAGTTCTAAGACTTAATGTCTGGGTTATTGTTCATCAGGAATTTGTACCGAGTGGTCAAACAATCAATCAGGCCTTTTATAAAGAGGTTTTGATTCGATTGAGGGATAAAGTTAGAAGAAACTGCTGTGAACTGTGTGAAAATTGTTGATGGTTTCTGCACCATGACAACGCTCCTTCACACACTGCTGTCTCCATTCAAGAATTTTTGGCTGAAAAAAAAATTCCTGTGATACCACACCCTCCGTATTCACCTGACCTTGCCCCATGTGATATTTTTCTGTTCCCAAAAATCAAAAGGAAGCTGAAAGGAAGGAGATTTGATGATGTTCCAACCATCCATAAGAATGTGAAAGCGAAACTCAAAAAACTCACAGTCAAAGACTTCCAGCATTGCTTCCAAAAGTGGCAGGAACGTTGGGACAAGTGCATATCATCTGGGGGAGATTACTTTGAAGGGGACAGCTCAAAAAAATGTTGTTTGTACACTATTCTTTAAAATAAAGACTAAGTCTTAGAACTTTGTGATCACCTCTCATGTATCTAATAGCTATGCTGTGGAAAGGAAACTTTTCCATAGTCTTAGTCAATTGGGAGCTGCAATGTGGCCATGTTGTGATCTTTGATCTGCTGGGTGTGTTCTGCTTTGCTTGCTATTGCTCTCCTGATGCCTGGTGAGGCAGTTCCAGTGAGTAAGTGAAGACTACTGACATTTGTTGGTTTAAGACAGTGGTTTTCAACCTTTTTTCATTTGCAGATCTCTAAAAATTTCAAGTGGAAATTGTAAGTGTAGGTACTTGCATACTTTTGATTGAAAATAATAATCTTTTGCAGACCCCTTGGACAAACTCTGTGGACCCCTCAGGGTCCGCAGACCACAGTTTGAAAACCACTGGTTTAAGGCATCCAGTAAGGCATTCACAACTTAGTTCAGCAAAACATCTAGCCTTTTTGCATGTGCTGATCTTTCTTAAACCAGGCATGCATATTCAACTGCTGAATAACAAAGTAAAAGTCCAGTAATTCATAAAACTGCTGGATTGTCCTTCCATTTAGAGTTGAAGAGTTTCTTTAATACGTTGTTCTGGGAGCTAACTTTGCACTTTGTCTTTTCTACATGTGCTTCTACTCATTCCACTGAAGTTGTGCCACTGTAGAGAAAGAATTGCAAGATTAGCAACACCAGGAAAAGAGACCATGACTTAGTAGTTAGTGGTGAGCCTACTCACCAAAGAAGAGAGAGTCCTAACTTCTTCTTCCTGTTCCCAGGATTATTTTTGTGTTTTGTTCAATGTAATGCATAAATAGTAATGGGAGCGGGGATTGTAATGTATTACTCTACCCTGCCAAGTGAGTCCTAAACAGTTAGCTATAGAGTCATACTCCATCTCGCATTCTCTTTTCCTGGCCAATTAATCTTTAATTCCTATCTGCACAATGGCTTCAATGGGAGTGGGGGCGGGGGGCGGCGGTATCGACTAGATAATGTCCACCCAGACTAGCCTATACCTTGCTGATTAAGGCACTGTCCTGGAAAGTCGATGATGTGAGTTTCAATCTCCTTAAGCAGGTGGTTGTATGACTCATGTTGCGTAAAGTTAAGTCCGTACATAAGTCTTGGAAAATATGTGGCTGGCAGTTGTTTATAGGACCCACTGATATGAACAGCCCAGTAAACATATGTAAAAACAAAGAGACACAAACTCTTAATAGACATTTATAAGTCAAAGCATGTGCCTGCTATCATTGAAGTGGCTGCTTATTTTAGTTTTTCAGTACAACCACAAAATTTAATATGCGATCCTTGAACCGATACTTCTGTGCTAGCTTATGCTGAATATACATGGCATGTTTTTAATGTATTCAGAGCAAATGCATGTCTTCATGTAGAAATTTGTATTAATAAACATTTATTTCTTTATTAACAAAGGAATTTTTGATTCTTTATATGTTGATTAGAGACTTATATTTACATGTTGAGTATAACTGTTCATATATGCAAGGATTTCTTAGGGTGATATTTTTTTATTGGGCCAGCTATGTAGATGGGATAAAGTTAGACAAGCTTTAATACATGTAATATATTCTTCCACGGGAAGCCGGGCACAGCTGCATTCTTGCATTTGAAAATGTGTCTAACTTTATCCCAGCTAGACAGTTGGTCCAATAAAAGATACCATCTTAAGAAATCTTTGCCTCTCGCATAATTCCTGGACCGTCACAGCTACAACGGTACACATACACTAGCATGTATGCAAGGATAGTCAGTAGACATGCGAACACCTCAAAGAATTGCTTCTAATTAAATTACTCTGCAAACTGGATGACCTAACAAATGAATATACAAGTTTATCTAACTGATTGTGTATATTGTTACTTAATAATTGTTTATTTTTAAACATGTTATGACAAATTCATCCTTCTAGTCAGCACTTTAAACTAGGGATTTTTTCCATTAAATATGTATTGGGAAAACTAATCCAGAAATAGGCATTTAGACAGAGGCATAACTGGGCAGTTCTCTACCCTGGGTGGCAGCGATGCACAAGGCAGCAGCAGCATGGCAGCTTTTTTTGCTCTCCTTCTCTCCCTGTCAAGCCAGTACCTGGGGCTGGTGCCCCTGTTGCCCTCCATAGTTACTTTACTGTATTCAGAAGACTAATTGTCTGTCATATGATTCTGGTCCTGTATCAGGTTGACATCAGTGTAGTAATTTAATTTCAGCTGCTTCTGATTTAGTCTAGTGTGAGACCAGAATCCAGCCCCCAGTGTCAACATTAGTAAAAGTACAGCTTGTTTCTGTAAATTTGTGAAGAGGGTGGCTCAGATATCTCTTCTGAACATTTATTTTAAAGTTGCGTCCTGTTTTGAAAGAGGGCCAAAATACATAAGGAAAAAAATATTTTTATTAATACGTGCACTGCACAGTCCTTTCCATACAGGTAAGTTCTCCCTGTATTGTTTAGTTCTGTGTTTGATTATCATAGCGTAACTTTTCACAGATATCAGGTTAAACCATCTATAGCCTCTGGAGTTTCCTAACTTACTAGCAACAGTGTTTTAACTTTAAATAGATTATTATCCATGCATGCAATAAGCTACTTGGAGAGTTCTTGAGGAAGGGAGGCGAGAAAAGAGGGTGCATGGATTTGTCTCCTCTTTACTGTTTCAAAATCATGCCGAATCTTTCTCAGAATAGAGAAAGGACATCAAAGCAGCATTGATAACCATGGCTGTTATGAGCCTTCTGTTCAATAGCTTTTCCTCACTTCCTTCTGTGGAAGCATGTAGTGTGAGTTTCTGAGACATAGCCATCATTTATTATTATAAACTGAAGAGATACTGATATTTTACAGATTCTGATGCTAGATTTGCCCTGGATATCGTAAAAAGGTAGTCATTGGCAAGGTGTTCCCTATTAGGGCCTGACGGCCCTGGAATGCCTTCCTGCACCTGACCTAAAAACAGCCCAGATTTACTGATTTTTTCAGGACACACTACAGGATCCATTTGGTTCATCTGGCCTTTGAGAAGAGAAGGTGGACAGAGATGTAGGCCAATGTAGGGGTGTTAACATGTGGTTATATCCTTAGCAGAAAAGCTGAGCTGATTCTTGTAATATTAAACAACAGGCACATTACTCAGAAAGAAAGTAAAAGTAATGTTTGAATATAGTGGCTTTGCAACCTAAATACAATGCACTACCAGTAAGCATGAGGGTTTATTGCCCAAGTTTTGGCCTTCAAGGGCTCATGTTTCAGTAAACTCTCTGGAGAAATTAGTCTGGTAGTAAGAAGTTCTTTCTTGTTAGGTATAACATAAACTCCCCTCTCCCATACAGAGAGCTTGGTATGTTAAATAGTCAGGATAGGAGAGTCAGAACTCTACAAAGAGGGTGAAGGAACTAAGTGAAAGAAGGTTTAAGTAGCCCCAACTATACAAATGGGGTCAGTTCTTCAATGCCATTAACACCGCAGCATCCAACACGTTTTAAAAAATTAAAAAGTGAGACATTATTATGATAAATACAGTTTAAGTCTACTATATTGGCCACAATAGTAACAATTATTCTGTAAAATAGTCTTGCTTTACTTTTCATTCTTATTTCACATAAAACTTCATAAAACTAGACTCTGCTAGTTCTTGTTGACCCACATTAGCCACTACATGTGGTAAAGATTACACACTGTTTTTATTAGTAAAAGAAGGTTTGGTTTAAGGATGCCTGGTATTTTTCATCAAATGTCACTGTTATCCCCTCCTGGCAAATTTATTCCCATTGAGAAAGAGAAAGACTAGCATGCTGAGAACCACTGAATTGAAGCAGTGGTTAGAGACAGGCAACACATATGACTTCTGCCTTACTTCAAACATCGAGGTCTACACTGGTGGAAAATTCTCAGATCCATTCCCTATTGTAAACATGAGTAAAAGGACTGTCAACGCTCAAGAAATGTCTCTTTTGACAATCCTTGCTTTTTTTGGTTACTGTTCAACCATGTTTTTTCCCCTTGTTTTTCTTCCATTTGTTTTGTATTTTTGAGCAAGACAAAACAAGGTAAGGATCTTATTAAATATATGCATTAATTTGTGCATCCCCTCATAAAAGGTTTTAAAATAATCACTGCATGGGCAGATTTTGCCTAGAAATATCTCCTGTCACTGTTGTTTAATCTTTTCAGGAAAGTTATGCAAACGGTGCTTGAGTCAATCTATTTGGTGTAACATTTGAAGGGCAATTGGATGTACTAGTTTGATAAATGCGCCAAGAGTTTCTAAATAAACAGTAATAAAAAAGCCTATGCTTTCCCAGATCCATAAACCGTGGACTTCCTCAAAGTTCAACTTCTCAGTGTGCCAGTTTAAAACTGGTTAGGTAACAGAAGACTTTCATTGTACTTTAATATCTTAATGATAAGTATTACAGTACACAGTCTTTTGTTCTGCCCTTGTCATTCTTTTATAAATGAATCACTGTAACATTTGTAGCTAGTTAATAATTTAAAAACAATATTAAAAGTTTCAAAACAAATACAGCGGTAAAATCTAGGACTTCCAGATGTTAACCAGCACAGCTATTGCTAGTGAGCAAAGTGCAATGGACAGTCCCATGTTCCTCATCAGTATATGTTAGGCACTATCATCTGATTCATCACTGCCTTAGTTCAGCTTCTCTTAATTATCAGACTGACAGAAGTGCCTAGAGGATTCAAGTGGAGATCAGGGTTGCACTTAGCACCCTTAGTGAGAGACAGTCTCTGTCCCTAAGCGCTTACAGTCCTAATAGGCAAGACAGATATAGGGCAGGAAAAAAAAGTGAGGCTTATTTAATGGTCAATGGATGAGCCTGGTCTAAAGAGTCCCATTCCAGTGACTACTTACTAATCAGGGGTGGCTATTAGGCTAGTGCAAAGCAGCTAGGATTTGCTTGGGATTCAGATTGGGGGGGCTATTACTGCTGCCCCCCACTGCACCTTGTTGTGTGGGGGCTTTGCCATGAGCCCCCATCCCCTGCCCACTCTCCCAGCCCCCACCCATGGCTGCCCCACCTGGCCCCAGCTTCTGGTTCGTTTAAAAAAAAAAACTCCAACTCACTGGGTTCTGCTAGGTGGGGTGGCGGGGGGCGATCCCTGCTGTCCCCCACTGTCCAACGCCATGTGGGGGCTCTGCAATACGCCCCGAGAAGCCCTGATGGCCACTGCAGGACCCAGTGAATGTGGGGCATTTTTATTTCTTTTAAAGAGCTGGGCCAGGCGGGGCAGCCATGGGGAGGGCCTGGGAGAGCAGGTGGGGGATCGGGGCCCGTGGCAGAGCCCCTCACACAGCATGGGGTAGTGGGGATTGCTCTCCCTGCCTGGCAGCAGCCAGTGAGTGGGGGATTTTTTTTTTTTTTTTTTAAAGAAGTGGGAGGTGGGTCTGGCTGGGTAGCCATGGGGGGAGCTGGGAGATTGGGCAGGTGTCAGAGGTTGCTCAGGGAGTCTGAGGCAGGGGATGGAGCCTGGTGGGGAACCTGGTGGGGGTCCCTCCATGGTCCTCTCCCCCCTCCTCCAGCCCTCATCCCATACTTACTGGCACAGTGTCTGGGTCCAGTTTCCTGCGGCGGCAAGCAGGGACAGCCCAAATCTCCAAAGCTCTCCAAATCGATTCAACAAGCTTAGAATCAATTTGGACCTTTTTATTGGTCTCCTGATTCAGTTTGGATTCAGAGATTCAGCCGCTGAATCGGGCTGAATCTCTTCCAAATTGAATTACCACCCGAAGCTTCGCACAGCCCTAGTGACTATTCTGTGGCATGCAGCTTGGGAAGAGGACAGGCAGTAAAGTGACAGACAGGCCCCGGAACACAATGCAGAGCAGCAGAGCAGGAAGGGGATGGGGATGCATATTCATCTTATTGTCCACTGTTACCCCCAAGTCCTTTTCTGCAGAGCTGCTGCTTAGCCATTTGGTTCAGGCCTGTAGTGGTGCATGGGATCTTCCATCCTATGTGCAGGACTTTGCACGTGTCCCTGTTGAACCGCAGGAGATTTCTTTTGGCCCTATCCTACAA
Organism: Crocodylus porosus; assembly: GCF_001723895.1. Lineage (NCBI taxonomy): Eukaryota > Metazoa > Chordata > Crocodylia > Crocodylidae > Crocodylus > Crocodylus porosus. The sequence continues at coordinate 8,191,893 of NW_017728951.1, read as the reverse complement.
TTTGCTGAGGCCGCTGAATCCTAGCCCTACCCTCCAGTGTATTTACTGCTTCCCCCAACTTGGTGTCAAACATAATGTGTGCAGCTGGGCATGGAAGTGAGGTTCTGATCCAGCTCCCAAAGAAGTCCATGGGAGTCTTTCCACTAACAGAAGTGGATCTTGATCAGGATCTTTTTGTGTATCCATGACCAGTTATTCTGGAACACATCAGTCTGGAGGCTCAGACAGAATGAAGAGTTGTTCTGTTTCCTAGAAAATCTGTCAAGAAAACACCAACTTCACTGTTAGCTTTGTAAAGATTCAATCCTATTTTTGACTTTCCTACTTCTACCAAACCTACCAAGCTTTGTGTAAAAATAATAGTACATCACCTCCTTACATAAGATCAAATGAAATATCTGCATGGTACTCCCAAAATATTCAGACAATATGAAAAGATACATAAAAATCTGTTGGGAGCATTAGTGGCCTCTTTTCCATAATAATCTGTGCTGGTGTAAGCACTGTGATACCTGCATAACTGCATTTCCATTAGAGTGATGGTTATAAGCGCTTTGGTAATATAGAAAAAATGGCACAATTCTGGAGTTTAGATAAGACCTAAGTGCAGGCTGTCTCATCTTTTTATTGGTGATGACACACAAATCAGAAATAACACAGCTTGATCCACAGTGAATTTGTAGGACCGGCAGTCAAACAGACACGTCTTTTTTCTGGTAAACTGAGCATGTTGTGTATGGTTTCATTGAGAAATAATAAACATCAAATACAACTAGCCTGTTCTTACAGGGAAGATACAGGTCTTATTTATGGCATGCCTGCCAAAAAGGTTGCCGGCCGCTATAGTAGATCATAGGTCTCTAGTTTTTACACTGGTGTTATATGTACATTGGTATAAATCTAGAATTATCCGTTAGGTCCAAGAAGAGAAAAATGGCATTTCATTGATAGTAAAAATGTTTTAAATCCCCATGGTCTTTGGAGATATAGCAAGAGTAATGTTGGCTAAACATGGAGTGAGGAAATGCAAATAGGACAGAATCTGCCAATCACTGTAAACCAGTACAGGGTTTAGTTGAGCACAACAGCATCCCGACTTGTAAGAGGCCACTATCCACTGCCATGATATATACAATAAATATGAGCAACTACACAGAAGGGCTTAGAATGGAAAGTGTTAAACACCCCTAACTACATGTATTATTTCCATCTATATATAAATAGGGCTATAGTGAATAGTCTCCTTAGATGTTTTGCTGTATCCGTGCCTCTATGTGGGTAGCAGAACTGTCTACCATAACATTCCCATTATTACTTTTGAGGTAATTACTGTGTAGCCTGGGTATACCCAGAGGTGGGCTGATGACAGAGGTGGTGGTCAGGCAGGGTGCAGAGGAAGGGGTCAGCTACTACAGAGGCTTCCTCCCCTCTCTATAAAGCTAGGCTGAAACCAAGTGCTTAACTATGTACAATTTATTACAAGTATAAATACAGGCACTTAATATAAAACTAGGATATTTACAAGGCTTAACACATAATACTATATATAATATTCCACAATTCACATATAATACCAAATATGAACCAAATAACTTACAACCTACACAACACAATTAACACATAGGGATATTAACCTAAATAACCCAAGTGAATTAATAATAATATTTCTTTAAACCTTCACAAAGAACAATGCCAATATACACACTGAGGCATTAAAGCACATAAACCCTATAAACCCCCTTAAAGAATACCCTAGCTATATAGCAACAACCTGAAAACAGGGAGTGAACTCAGCACCTCCCCAAGGGGTTTCCCTGAAGCACCTCCCTTTTAGGGCCCTGGGTCGTGGACATGACCCTCCCTCAATGGAGGGTGGAGGCAGCAGAACTTCCTTACCTGTGTTAGCTTCCCCTGCAGGGCCCACTTCCCCAGTAACTCACACTTCCTCTCTGAAGCAGTCAAGGCTTGTCCCCTTGTTGCCGGCACAAGGTGCCCGAGGGAGGCAACGATTGGGTTCGTTGCCCGGTGTGTGTCGTGCCAATAAACACACTGGGGGGAGAAGTAGACAGAGTTTATCTGAGCTCAAGTAAAAGGCGCAGGGAGACTGTATGGTCTCAAATCCCTTCCACAGATAACAGTTTTTAGGGAGTTTCAGCTTGCTTGCTACTCATCCTGTTTTCCAGTATTACAGGAGGTTACAAAAGTTCAAAGAAAGGGTTACAAAGGTTCGGGGGGGAAGGGGGGGCCATGGCTCGCCTGGGCCTAGAGCAGAGGGGCTTCATCAACACTCGTCTTCTTCCATCCCTCTGAGTTACCTAGGGTTATGCCCGGTGACACCAACAACTCCCCCCTTTGAGAATACTCAACAAAGTTTTGGCTGAGTTTTCTCATATTAT
>NW_017728951.1:8167141-8189486 GCF_001723895.1 Crocodylus porosus | reverse complement strand
GGCCCTGGCTCGCCTGGGCCTAGAGCAGAGGGGCTTCATCGACACTCGTGGTCTTCCATCCCTCTGAGTTACCTAGGGTTATGTCCAGTGACACCAACACCCTGGTGGTATATCCCATGACAGCCTCTCCCCAGCGGTGCCTTCAGCTCTTCTCAATGGCCTGGCACCCCACACTGGGCACCCAGAGCGCTCTCTCTCTCTCTCTGTCTCTCTCATGGGAGCCAAGCCCTTACAGGCTCCGACTTCCTGGTCTCACACTGGGGGTTCTCCCTTTTCCCGGGCCCTGCTCCGGGCACCGGGGCTCTTTTAGTTAAAGGTGAGCCACACTGCGGGGCTCCAGTCACTTGGCCCAGGGCCAGGGCTAACATAAGCAACTGTAAGCTGCTTTCAAGGCGGTTCTCCGTGTGCCGACCTGCGCACCGGGTGAGGCCTGAGCAGCCGTGAGCTGCTCCCAGGGCCAGCTCTCCGTGTGCTGATCTGCATGCTGACTGCCCAGCTGCTGGCCGGATTCACAGGCTCAAGCCGCCTCCCTCATTGGCTCTCTTCAGTGTGCCAAGCACATTCCCCTTTTATACTCTTCAGGGGCTTCACCCCCAAAGTTCTCCGGACCTGGCTGGTGCAGTTCCAATTCAGGTCCTGCTGCTCCTTGCTCCCTCCCTTCAGAAAAGGGTGGGATGCTTCCCTTGTGCTGCCTTCGGATTGGTGGGTGGGTTCTGCCAATCAAACAGCAGATCCTTGAGCCTGGGACTCAACCCAAGCCCCAAAAAGGTAAGGCTGCTACAATTGCTCCTGAGCAATCAAAGTTCAGTTGTTTCAAATCTGATCTACTCCAATCAAATACTGTGGGTTGCAGATTCTATGCCCTGAAGTTAAGGACTGACACTAGAAGTTTCATTCATACAGTTGTTTCATCTAGTGATGCAATTTTTTTTATTAAATAGGTATTAACAGTAAAAGTCCTCATGTGGATGCAGTTATACTGATATAAGGGTCCCTCATACTGGTACTGTTTATTTTGCATGCCAAACCAAATAAGTTATACTAGTAGACCACATTTATACCAATTAGGGTATAAACACAGGAACTGTGCTCCTACTGAGGGGCTTTGCTGCTTTAGCTAAACTGGTATAGGTAATGCAGCAAAACTTCCAAGTTTTAAGAAGCATTTAGTCTCCTCTGACAGTATCAGCTTCTAAGAACTTTTTCCCCAAATAAATAAATCTACATTGGACTCTAGTTCTCTAAGTAAATCAAATAAATAAATATCTTCTCTTGGTTCTGTGTTACTTGAATCCACCTCAAAGAAGGCAGCCAAAGAAATTTCTTAAGGTATCACAGTTCAGGCACTTAACTACAAAGGGCCTGCTTTCTAAAGGAGCTGAAAGGAGCCACATTTTCCATTGACTCCACTGAGAGCCATGAATAACCAGCACCACTGAAAAAGTAGTCCGATCATTACTAGTTTCTAAATTTGGCAGGCACCCGATACGGACAATTTCAGCCTATACATTTTACTCATAGTACCCATCTGCATTCCCACATGTGTATCTTTCCCAAAATGTGATGCATCTGATCTAATGCACCACGTGCTTTCATGGTAATTACACGGGTGAAACTGAACCGAAATAATGCACCAGAAAAAAACTCTCAGGACAGAGAGACACAAATATCTGTAAGGAGCACGCTTTGCATGGAACAGCTACTCCTTTTCTGATCTCATGATCTTCATGCTCAAGGAAAATCTACCAAGCACCTTTAGAAGATGAATTTGAGAACAACAATTCATAAGCTGGCTGGGTACTAGGAACCAAGGACGAAACACTAATATTGACTTTATGGCATCCTGTAATCTACCTGATTCCTGAAATTCTGCCTGTACACTCCTTCCTTTTGATCGGTCTTGGCCTCCCAGTAATCAAGCTGCTTTTCTTCTGCTAATTCTTTGTCTGAAACCCCTGGGAATTTCTCCCCTCCAATTTCATAGCTCTACCCGCTGTTCTTAATCATGAATGTGCATTCTTCCCATCTCAGACCTGATGAACAATGTCTGCATTTGAAAGCTTGTCTAACTTTATCCCAACTGTGCAGTTGGTTCAATAAAAGACATATAAAATAAATCCTTGCCCCTTGCATAATTCCTGGACCATCATGGTTACATCATCAATCCAACGCTACCAGTGTCATTCTTGGCATTTCACAGCAATACAAATAAACAAGTAAAAACATACTATGATTATTGTAAGTGATAAAACAATCCCCCCAGTCACAATGCCAAGGAAAAGGCTTTTCAGAATAGAGAGGCCTTTATGCCCTTTAAAACTCAGGCTGCATATCAGTAGGCAGCTTGTACTGAGCGTGAAGCAGCAGGTAGTCAGACTCGCCACTGTCTCTCCCTCATAATAAGTATGCTGCTGCCTTCCGCACAAGCTGCAGGTGTCAGAGATCCCAAAATAGAGTACACTGCAGGCATACAACCTTGGTGTCACAAAAGCATGTTCTATGGTTATCAGGGCAGTGTGCAAGAGCAAAGGCCACATTCTGGTGACATACTTAAGAAGAGAAAAACTACACTTGACTTGGCTCATGCCTGATTATCAAGAACAATGCCCAAGCTGCATACTATATTAGCCCAGTGAAAAACTCCCTAGTGAGGCCAAGGGAAAAGCTACCTGAGCCATCTAACCTTACATCATACTTGTTGGAATTTAGTCTCAACCAGTCAGTCACACACAAGGAACCTAGAAACAGTGTCTTCCTTCCTGTGCAATTTAAATTCATGAATAGCCTGTAAGAACAGGATAGTTGTATTTGATGTTTATTATTTCTCAATGAATCTATACACAACATGCTTAATTTACCAGAAAAAAGATGTGGTGGTGTCTGTTTGACCGCCAGTCCTACAAATCCAATGTGGGATCTGAAAATCAAGCTGTGTTATTTCTGACTTGTGTGTCATCACCAATAACAAGATGAGGCAGCTTGCACTTCAGTCTTGTCTAAACTCCAAAATTTTTTCTGTATTACCAAATCACTTATAACTACCGCTTTAATGGCAATGCAGTTATGCAGGTATCACAGTGCTTATACCAGTACAGATTATTCCTACATGGAAAAGGGGCCAGTAATGTTCCCAACAGATTTTATTATTGACTGAATAATTTGGGAGTACCATGCAGATATTTCATTTGATTTTCTGTAAGGAGGTGATGTACTATTATTTTTACACAAAGCTTAGTGGGTGTGGTAGAAGTAGGAAAGTCAAAAATAGGATTGAATCTTCACAAAGCCAGCAGTGAAGTTGGTGTTTTTTGACAGATTTTCTAGGAAACAGAACAACTCTTCATTCTGTCTGAGCCTCCAGACTGATGTGTTCCAGAATAACTGGTCATGGATACACAAAAAGATCCTGATCAAGATCCACTTCTGTCAGTGGAAAGGCTCCCATGGACTTCTTTGGGAGCTGGATCAGATCTCCACTTCCATGCCCAGCTGCACGCGTGATGTTTGACACCAGGCTGGAGGGAGTAGTAGATACACTGGAGGGTAGGGCTAGGATTCAGTGGCCTCAACAAATTGTAGGATTGGGCCAAAGGACATCTCCTGAGGTTCAACAGGGACACGTGCAAAGAATCCTGCACCTAGAATAGAAGATCCCATGCACCACTGCAGGCCTGAGACCAAATGGCTAAGCAGCAGCTCTGCAGAAAAGGACCTGGGGGTTACAGTGGACAATAAGATGAATAGGAGCCAGCTGTCTGCCCCTGTTGCCAGGAAGGCTAATGGCATCCTGGGCTGCATTAGTAGGAGCATTGCCAGCAGATTGAGGGAAGTAATTATTCCCTTTTATTTAGCATCAGTGAGGCCACACCTTGAGTACTATGTCCAATTTTGGGGCCCACTCTACAGAAAGAATGTGGACAAGTTGGAGAAAGTCCAGCAGAGGGCAACAAAAATGGTGAGAGGTTTGGGGGACATGACTTATGAGGGGAGGCTGAGGGAAGGAAGAGAAGACCGAGGGGGGATTTAATAGCAGCTTCTAACTACCTAGGGGGTTGGACTAGATGGCCTCTTGAGGTCCCTAATTTTATGTCATTCTGTGTTGCATCCAGGCAATCAGCAAAGTGCAGTTTTCAGCTGTAGTCAGCATAGCCGAAGCATTGTACCAGTCTAATCTTCATTGTTCCATTAATTATATCAAATTGATCTTTTTCACAATTAAGCCGTACAAAACCCTAGGAGCCTTTATTTCAGGAACTGACCTACATTTCAGGAATGGGTTAGGTCAGGGTCTTCCAACTTCTAAGGGGCCAGGGCCACACACCTACAGTCAGCACCATGGCGAGCCACAGACCGCCAGACCACATGGTGCATGGCTGTCCCCTGCCAACTGCTTCACTGTGCACCTGCACAGGTGCTCCACTGCAGCACCATGCACTTGTCTGGGTGCCCCCTGCCACAGCTTCACCATGGACATCTGTGGCACTCACTCACCTTCAGCTCCTCAAGTTGTACTGCACTGCAGTGGCCTACCCTATGAGTAGGGACAGGAATCAGATGCTGGAGGAGGGAGTGACAGCCCAGAGGCTCTGGTTATTGTTGCAGCAAAAATGATGCGGGGGGTGGTGAATGAGCAAGAGCCTAGGGGCTGCAACTTAACTTCTTGCAGCCTGCAGCCCACAGGCTGTGAGTTAGACAGCCCTGGTTTAGGTACCAGTAAGTCTTTTTCTATTATTCTAGTATGTTGGGAGTGGGGAAGAGGGCGGAACAGGTTTACAGGCTGAACAGGAAATTAAACAGAACAGGTAGGCAAAAGAAGCAAGTTACATACAATGTTTTCTTTCCACATCTGAGAAGGAACTGTAACACAATGATGACCAGATTTAAGTTATGCATACAAGGGTGTGTAAATGTCTCGTGGCTTCAGAAATACATAACACAGAAACGATAACAGACTATTGTGTTAAGAACTATTACATACAGCAAAACCACATTAAAATAACATGATTAAGGTTGCAAAGTCAAGCACTTAAATGCCAGAATGAAGGTTGCCAATGTAACCTTAATCCAGCCCTCTTAGTCATATGTATTATGATACAGTTTTAAATTACATAGTCACATACTATTTGGTTCTGGCAACCTCAGTAATAGGCAGTGCTGCCTATACTAACCTTAAAACAGTTTGAGAAGAGAAGACTAACCACCTTGGGCTTTGAGCTTCTCAGGCTTCACAAACTGACAAGGTCATGTTGGTAAGATAGGGAGTTTCCATGAAAACCCAGGTACTATAGCACATGAAGCAGGTGATTCAGCAGGTGGTACTCATCCAGTTGAGTCTGAAATAAACCAAGTGTTAGACAGTCTTGTACTGCTAGAGTCTCTGCCTTTTGGCTGAGGTGTCATACCAACCACAGTTGAGTAAATAAAAGATTCTTCTGCTTGCTTGCTGAACCAAAAAGTTAAAACAATACATTTTATTTTAGGTCTATTTGAAACAAAATTGTTTTGTTTCCTTGGTGATCAAAAAACCTGCAAACCCCCCCAAATAATTTGCTTTTGGGGTCAATCAAAACATTGCACTCAGCCTAAAATAAAATATTTTTGTTCATTTTCCTTTTTTAATTCTACTTCATTTAAAATTAAACTTAAGTAAATTACTAAATAATAAATTTAGGACAGGTTTCTCAAAGATCTGGCTGTGGAGCCCTATGACCCAATCCACGGTGCTGCTTGTGTGTCTTGGACCAGCCCCACGCTGTATGCTTCATGAATCGGCCACAGCCTTGCATACTGGATCTGGGGCTGGTCCGAACTGAGCAACAGACAAGCCCCACATGCCATATTCAGCCCACATAGCTGGTATGTGCTCCATGCAGCATGCAGAGTTGAAGCTAGCATACACACTGCATGCAGTGTATGGGACTAGTCTAGGATGCACACTGGCTTTAGTGTGTTAGGCCAGTCTGTGGGCCTGATCCAGCCCATGGACCAGCCCTCATTTGGCTTATGGGACTGGAAGAATTTGATACTCCTGATTTAGGAGAATGTCATACTAAACTTTTCTAGTTTTTCAGTATTTTTTCAGCTAAAACTGTTCGCTGAATTTAGCATGATTTTGGAAATAGTTTAGCAGAAGGATTAGGTGGTGTAGTTGCATAATCTAAGAAACCTGGGTAAATCTCTTCATGCTATTGCAATCTTACAACCTCTGCATCCTCGGGTGGTCCAAACCAGGGCTGTCCAATGGGTTGCCCATCGGCTGTACAAGGGGTTAGTATACAGACTAAGAACCCCCATCTGGCTGCCATTACCCTCATTGCTCTTGTTGCTGCAGCTGCTGGGGTATCTAGGGCAGGGCAACATGGAAGGAGCAGGTGGGAGGAGGCATAGAAAACAACTTAAGGGTCCTGGAAGGAGGTTTTGAGAGATGAAGGGGAGGTTCTGGTGGAGTTGGAAGATGGGATGAGGGTGAGGTGGAAGCTGTTTGAGGCCTTTGTTATCAAGACTGGACTCTACATTTGAAAGAACATTGGAACAGTAACAGGGTAGTTCTCCCTGAGGGGCATCAAAGCTATTCACAATTAATGGAAATATCATTTAGTGACAAGAACTTCTGGAATAAAATTTTGAAAATCCAGTTTTATGAACACTGCATTCTGAGTAAATATTATTTTAGCTAGCTAAAGTACCCAAAATAATCAATGGCATTTTCCTTTTAAGTCTGCCATTTCAGACACAAAGTTTATTTACTGTAATGTAATACATCTTGAGGGAGTGTTGTATGCAGATATTAGCAATTAACTCATTAATCTAAAAATCACAATTCTTGCAATTAATAGAGCACCACACAGTCACTCTAATTACAAACTCTGCACAAAAGGCCAGTCTCACAGGGAACATGTAGCCTCCTAATTAGCCAAGATTTCAAAGACAGACAGAAAATTGAGATGTTGAGGGTCAGACAGGGGAAAATGTGCAAACACTACACTGCAAATTTATCTGATGGCCAGAGTGACTACAGAAGGTGCATCTACACATTCTGTTAATGTATCTGAATAAATTCGAGTGCAGTTTGTGCTGGAGTTTATTGCTCTGGGGCTCAGTGTTTACAAGAGCACCCTGGAATATAGCAGGTGGCGCAGCCAGCCCAGAGCTGATCTGCCCCACCTCAATGTGCTGCAAAAGGGCTGGCTGGCGCACTACAGTGCAGGGCTAGCTGGGGCAAAATTTGCTACTGGGATTTCCTGGTAGCAAATAAAAACCCTGAAGAAAAAAGTGCAAAGCACACCCAAGTGGCATGCGCTGGGACAAGTGCAAATAGCCCAGGTCTACCTGCTGCCCCAGCTCCACATGCTGTGGAGCCCCTGTGCTGAGGCTTCCTGAGCCCCAGTCAGGTGGGGAGCAGCTGGCTGGGGTGCAGTGTGCCTTGAGAGGCTGCTTCCCTGTCTCTATGTGCCTCAGTGCAGGGGCTCCACAGTGGAGATACTTGGAGACAGGGGAGCACCTAGTCCAGGGTTGTCTGCTCCCCCATCTTGAGGCACACTGAGCCCCAGTCAACTGGAAAGCAGCTGGGGTGCATGGTGCCTGTGTGTGGGGGCTCTGCAGCATGCAGACTCTCCAGGTGTCACTCCCTGGCTGGCTAGGGCACAGGGTGCCTCAGCATGGGGGCTGCCTGCTGGCTAGCCTTGCTCTGAGGCACCCTGTACCCCAGCTAGTCCCTCCTGCAGCATATGAAGGAGTAGGATAACATGTCCTGCTGCAAAGAGCACGGGCTGGGGTGTGCAGGTGCACAGATTTGTGCTGCTGCAAATGCATGCCCCTGTTCATGTGGACACAGCCAGAGAGTTTATTTCTGTACAGACCAAGGTAACCACTTGGTCATACTGGGATACATATGCCAACATAGATTATGGAATGGTACAAATCTTAAGCAGAAGAACACAATAAAATATGTGGCATAAAGAGAGATCCACTGTGTTTGAGTGATCAAATTCCTTATTTTTTTAAAGATGGCGGTAAGTGATGGGCAAGTCTGGGTGAGCCTAGACATAAAGGCTGCTTGCAGACAAGAGAAAAAAACAAACCAGCGTTTACTTTTAATAAGGTGTGCTCCCATGTTGAGCCCAGCACATGCCCAGAAAAGGCACTGAGTTAGTTGGACCCGGCTTGCCCCGTGTCTGTATAGATCAGACACTTTAGTGGGGCTTTTGGGGTACTTTTAATAGGTGATTGAATCAGTTTTAGCTAAAAGCATGAAAAAGCCCTGCTGAAGCACCTAATCTATACAAACGCTGCAGAGTTGGGTTGAACTAATGTGCTGCTTCTTGTGGTAAAGCGGGGATTTTTTTTATGTCTGTCAGCAGCCAAAGATGCAATGTGTGTTAGTAGAGAGACCTAGGACCAAAAGCTGGGCTACCTTGATTCAGTCCCTGACTTTGAACTCAGTCCTGCAATACTCCAGCAGAGCACTTGTGCACATGCTTATCAGGGCATGAGTAGTCCAATTGACTTTTGTGAGGCTATTCACATGTTTAAGCATAGGCTTAAGTGTTTTCCTGGATTGCGTTGAGAGTGCTTAGAAACTAGCAGAATTGAATCTTTTGTTACTGAATTGCTGTGTGACATTGAACATGTCAGTAAACCTTTCAATGCCTCAGTTTCCCTGTTTCTAAAATGGGAACAATAACGTCCACCTTTGTATACTGCTTTAATATCCATGGCAGAAAGATACAGGTACAAATTTATTATTAAACTGTTATTATATGGGCCATACTGTTCAAGACCTGCAGTATCTATTCCTTGAGAATCAAGAGAGAAAAAAGAAAAATCCTTAGAGGGAGCTTGCTTCCCCTTTCATTTTATACTACCATAAATCAGCAGCTGCTTCTCTGACTGAAATAGAGTTGTATTGGTGAGAGTGAAAGAAGAACCTGGCCTAGGATGTCACTAAAACTCAGGAGATGTAACTGGATTCATATGCAATTACTGAGCCATTCTAGGCATTTGAATCCAGCAATGTAAGGACACAGCTGGTCTCCTGGGGCAAAGCAAAAGCAGTGACTTCTGGTTGCTGCTGCAATTGTGAATATGTAGTGGCCAGCAGCAGCCATTGCTTTTTTTGACTAAGTCAGTGCCTGGAGCAGTTGCCCCTCCCATCCCCTTAGTTACGCCACTGTTTAAAACACAGATATTAAAGCAAATATTCAAATATTGTCTCTATCTGACAATATGTCCTGGCTTTCCAAACTCAGCTCCTTAAATGTAGATCCTTTTAAATCTAAATGCCGAGGGTTGAAGGTAGAACAGGGTGGCACCTAACTGGAGTCTCTCAAGTGCCAATCTCTCCTGTCTTCTGCCTGAATTCAGAATAACCACTTCTGATTTAAAGGTCATAAATTATGCCTGGTTATTGACCACAGTGATCATATAATAGCAGACTGGGAAATGGAAGACAAGGATGACTAAATAGGGGCGAAAAATCTAAATATACCATTTCTTCTTTGTGAACCTTCTGGTTAGGAGCCACAGCCTAGGCCAGCATAGCTGGGAGCACTTTTGCTGTACCTAGTGTTTTAGAGTTTTCTTTAAGTTGGGCCCTTCTACCCATGTCCTATGAGCACTGCTGAGAAGCATGACCTATCCATTTGCCCTTGCTCAGCATGCACCATCTCCCAACAATGAAGTGATGTAGCTTCCTTAGAGCATCCCTGGGCATGCATGCCCAGGTCTTAGGTTCTCTGTCTCTTGTGTGCTAATTAGCACATACTCATACCTGCTCCGAGGCAGCACTACTGTCTAGTTTCCAGTGGTTAGTGGTGCTGAGCAGGACCTGGTGGGTGGGGTGTGCTTAACTGTGAGATCCACCAGGAATGTGTTGTGAACAAGCCCACAGGTAGGCCAAAGATCTTGGTCATGGTGAAGCTCCTGAACCACAGACCCATTGGCAGGATTCCCCTGCTATAGAACAGCACAGGAAGGTGTAGTCCTCGACAGCCTTTCGTACTGGCTCTTCTGTTTTTTTGAAGCAGGAAATAAGGTTTTTGCTTCCTAGTTATAGTAGAGTCAGTTTGTGTCCTTGGTTGTGAGCAGTAGTGACAGAGGATGTGAAAATAAGGGTATCTTCCACTGCAGCAGAAAAAAGCAGAACCCCAGTCAGGAGCATTAGCAGCCATACCATGTACACTTCACGGGACAATCCCAGGGTGTTGTTTTCTCTCTACACAAGACTCTGCATGGTGCCTTTTGAACAGTATTTCCTTTTTCAGGTGCTATCCCACCTTGTGTCTTGCACCCCTCCAGCTGAAAGGCTGTGTGTAGTATGTGACTAGCACTGTCTCAAGCTGTTTTCACAAGGTGACCTAAAGATGGGGAACGGCCAGTTTGACCTTAAACTAGAAATACAAATATGCTACTGGTTTCTCCGTGTCAGCTCTACAGATTTGAGAAGGCTGGCAGCTTGAGTCCTGAAGAGGATAATTTTTCTTCATATTTATGAATGATGTCCCCAAAGTAAATGCCTGTGATGATCAGGATATTTTCAAGGGACACCTCTCACCATCCCTTGTGCCTGACAAGGCGCTTCCAGATCATAATTGACCCTGGGGAAATTGCTAACGGTGTAAGAGCCGTCTGTGGAAAGCACGTACATAAATAGGACACATTCTACAGTAACAAAAATACATTCCTAAAGCACTCAACAATGGAAAACTAGCCATGAAATCACTGGTTTTCTAGAGAGTAATGCAAGGACAATTCGATTCAGATACAATTCAAAAGTAGCTCACAGAAAGACACTTGTACTCGTGGTCATTGCCATTAGCAATCCCTCACTGTCGAGGATGATCACTCCCACAGGTCAAGTAATGAGTTGTAGGGGAGTCCACTGACAGCTAAGGAGGCCGATCCTAGAGCCACAGACTCTCTGGCAGACACCACAGGTGGTGGTTAAACGGAGGGTCAGACCACAGATTTCTCAGTCTTGTTTCCTTTCCTTCCTTTCTGTTGTTTTTCTTTCTTCAGGATGAGATGGTTTTCTTCAAAGTAAAATGTACTTTCTCTCACAAAGCATTGCCATATAACCCTGTCCTGGGCTAGTTTTTCCCAATTTGTGATGTCAATGCCACACTTCTTAATGCTTATCTTGAGGGTGTCTTTGAAGCATTTCCCCTGGCCCCCGTGCGTCCTTTGCTCTTGGCTGAATTGGGAATATAGCAGTTGTTTTGGTAAACATACATCAAGCATGCACACTCTGGGCATTTTTACACTCGCAAGTGCCGCAGTGCTAGGTGCTTTGAAAAATGCCTGGCACTGCATCACTTGCAGTTGTATAAATGGCGAAAGGCATGCCAGCACTGAGAAAATGGCAGCAGCACACTTTTGAACTAAAACACAGAGAAAGTGTTTCAGGTAAAAAGTGCACCACTGCCACTTTCTGCATGCTGATGTGCATTTCGCTGCTTATACAACTGCACGTAGCACAGCACAGTTTACATCAGCTAGTGTGTGGAGCTTGATTAATCGAGTCTGCTTCGAGGACAGGAGGGTGATCCTGGTGGATCTTGACAGGCTCATGAAGTGGGAGGACGAGAACCTGATGGTGTTCAACACTGAAAAATGCAAGGTCCTCCACCTTGGGAGGAAAAACCTGCAGCATCCTTATAGGCTCGGCAGTGCTACGCTGGTTAGCACTACAGAAGAAAGGGACTTGGGGGTCATGATTGACCACAAGATGAACATGAGCCTTCAGTGTGATGCTGTGGCTAGTAAAGCAACCAAAACACTGGCTTGCATCCACAGATGCTTCTCAAGCAAATCTCGGGGCGCCATTCTCCCATTATACTCGGCCTTGGTGAAGCTGCAGCTAGAGTACTGCATCCAGTTTTGGGCTCCACAATTCAAAAAGGATGTGGAGAAGCTTGAGAGGGTGCAGAGGAGAGCCATGCGCATGATCAGAGGTCAGGAAAACAGACCTTATGATGAGAGGCTGAGAGCTATGGGACTCTTCAGCCTGAAAAAGCACAGGCTCAGGGGTGATCTGGTGGCCATCTATAAATTTATTAGGGGTGCTCATCAGGATCTGGGGGAATGTCTGTTTACCAGAGCGCCCCAAAGGATGACAAGATCAAATGATCACAAACTCCACCGCACCAATTCAGGCTGGACATAAGAAAGAAATTCTTCACTGTCTGAGCCCCCAAGTTTTGGAGTAGCCTGCCACCGGAGGTGGTTCACTTTAAACACCTTCAAGACACGTTTGGATGCTTATCTTGCTGGGATCCTATGTTGCCTGCTGATTTCCTGCCCCTGGGGCAGGGGGCTGGACTCGATGATCCTCCAGGGTCCCATCCAGCCCAAATGTCTGTGAAGTCTATGAAGTCTATGAAGCAGTGGTTCTCCAGCATGTCATGGGACAAAAAGGTATGTGTATAAATGCCCATGATGCCCTGTCCACCACAGTGGATGTTGAATAATCAGTGCTTCCATACTGACAGTGTTAGTGTTGGTGAGGACACTGACATTTGTGCAATGATCCTCCCGCTTTATGCCAAGGATCTTCTAGAGGAAGTGCTGGTGAAGATGTTCCAGAGTTTTCAGGTGGTCCCTGTAGATCACCCAAGTTTCACAGCTGTAGAAAAGAGAGAAGAGTCCTCTCCATGGACAGGGTGGAGAGACATGCATGTACCAATGACCTTAAGAGCAACACCATTGGGAGTCTTCTACTCCTGGTAGGGTCACCCCTGGTGGTAAGATCAAAGATGGTATCAGATGAAGAGTTCAACACAACACAAAGACCTCAATGCAGAAAGCAAGCTTCTCAACAGCTGCAAAGGTGGGCAAAGGTTGCACTGGACAAGTCAGTCCAGTTGTGTTGTATCTCCTTGCCACTGGACACAGGTTTCTCTTCTGCCAAGATGCATGTGGTTGTCAATGTGCAATTTTCTCCTCACATAAAGCATGTCACAAGCAGGCTTCTCCCACTGGTCTGTACTTGTGGTAAGCCTAATGGCTCTGGCAATGTGGCATCTGAATGTGGGAAGTCTGTGCTTCCTTTTCTTATGTGGTACCAAGCCCATGTCTGGTATGGAAGAAGGCAGGATGTCTTTGCCACAAAAGTTCTGGCCAATAATCCAAAGCCTTGGACTCATTTTGAAGGTAAGGGATGAGAGTGTAGCTGGACCCAGCTCAAAAGTGGAACACTTTCTTTGACCCTTTATCTTCCATGGAGGGCTGGATGCATTCTGACTTTAACTGAAGTTCATAGTACCCAAATAAAGTGGGTAAACTGTATGAATAAATCAGTCAACAGTTTACATGTCCCATTGATACACATCTGTCACGGAGCAGGGTCCTAGGGGTGGCCATGATCTCCCCTAGTGCCCCCTTACCATGCCAAGTTCTCCTCAAAGCATCCTCAAATCTTGCCCGCCATGTCTTGGTCTTATATATATTAAAGGGAGGCTGCCTTTCATCTTCTTGGCCACGGTTCTCCTGCTATCATTTGTCTTGTTTCTATAATGGGTGTTCCGTGCCTTATGGGCTCTGCATGGCTCCAGCCACCCTGTACCACACCCCAAGCCTCGCAGATATATCGGACGTTGTTTGGTCTTAGCCACAGCCCTTGTCTCTCACTGTGCCCCACAGGCGTTCTGGCCTTCCGCAGCCTCCATCTGAGGCTTCTCGCTCTTCCCCCTTTGCCTGGGGCCTCTCATGCTGCCCCCTTTGCCTGGGGCTGGGGTCCCTACACTACCATGGATCCCCTATGAGGCCTTCTGCAACACCTAATAGCCTCACCCAAACCACCAGTTGTAAACAGTAAACAGAAAACTCAAGCCCCTGGGCTATAACATACATCTCTGCCAATTGGCTACAACATCATTTTTCCTGCCACACCAGGGTTGCTCCATCTTTCCCCAGTCTCAGGCTGTACCTGCAGCCTGGCCTCTCCTCTTTGCTCAGTCCAGCAGAGCTCCTTTCCAGGAAACTGCCCTCCTAGCCTCAGCCCTGGGATTTATATGTGGGCCAGGCCCTGCCCCTTCTGGTCAGCTGACCAGGCCAGTGTGGGTCATTAGCTCCCTTTGGTTACCCTAGCAACCTGCATCTGGGTGGTTATCCCAGCTCTCCAAGTAGCAGGCACCTTAGTGTCCTGCTACACACCTCCCCTCTTTGTAGGAGAAGAGCACCGAAGTGCTCTGCGACAACATTTCATCTATACTTGCTGGAGGAGAGGGACAGGCTGCAACTAGATCTAGACAGGTTACAGGGGTGGGCGGATGAGAACAGGATGGGATTCAATACTGACAAGTGCAAGGTGCTGCACCTGAGGAGGAAGAACCAGCACCATACCTACAGGCTGGGGAACTCCCTTCTTGTCAGTGCAGAGGCAGAAAAGGATCTTGGAGTCATTATTGATGCCAAAATGAACATGAGCTGCCAATGTGGGGATGCGGTCAGGAAGGCTAATCGCACCCTGTCATGCATCCACAGATGCATCACGAGCAGGTCCAGGGAGGTGATCCTCCCCCTCTATGAACACTGGTCAGGCCGCAGTTGGAGTACTGCGTCCAGTTCTGGCTGCCACACTTCAGGAGGGATGCGGACAGCAGCATTGAGAGGGTCCAAAGGATGGTCACTTGCATGATCGGGAGGCAGCAAGGCAGGCCCTATGAGTGGAGGCTACGGGACCTGAACCTGTTCAGCCTCCACAAGAGAAGGCTGAGAGGGGATCTGGTGGCTGTCTACAAACTGGCCAAGGGTGACCACCAGGCTATGGGAGAGTCCTTGTTCCCCCTGAGCACTACCGGGAGTAACAAGGAATAATGGCCATAAGTTGACCAAGAGTAGATTCAGGCTAGATATCAGAAGGCACTACTTCACAGTCAGGGTGGCTAGGATCTGCAACCAACTTCCAAGGGAAGTGGTACTTGCTCCTACCCTGGTGGTCTTCAAAAGGAGGCTAGATAGACACCTAGCCAGGGTCGTTTGATCCCAGTACTCTTTCCTGCCATGGCAGGAGGTTGGACTTGATGATCTGCTCAGGTCCCTTCCGACCCTCCCAACTATGAAACTATGTAGATTTATGGGCTAAAGTAGTCTTTGATGAATGGGTGGAAGGATGAATTGGACAATGAATAAAGAGTAACAGTCCAAAAATAAGAACCCCATTAATACCTACTTATTCTGTGTAGTTGTGTAGCTGTTTTTTGTTATCATTGCCATTACTTTGTACCACTGGGACCAGGGTACAAAGTACCCTGGGGTGAGGAGAGCAGTAGCACATGGAATAAACCTTGCCTGGTTACTGGGAGGAGAAAGATGTTTTTTTCCCCACAAAGGAAGTCAAAAAACCAAAGGAGTATTTTTTTAAAGAAAATCACTACATTCAAATCTATCTGAATGTGGTTTCCACAGAATGCAGTGAGTGGTTCTGATGTATTTTTTTTAATAATAGAGATTGTGGGACAACGTGATAAACACGAGTTATTAATATCCTTTTGGAAAAACTAGCTGATTCTGAGTTGTGGAAAAGGTGAGGTTTTTTTAAAGTAAAGCAATGTATCTTAACCTTAAACTGGGTCATGGAGAGCAAAGACCTTTGCAGGGCTTTACTCTCATCTCTGCCCTTATTCTCCGTGACCTTTGCCAAGCAAGTTAAGCTATCAATGCTTCAATTTCCCCAGCTGTAAAATGGGATGGTAGTGATTACCCAGCTGTTGAGGGCATTCAATTAATTAGTGTTTGCAAAAGACTTTAAGATCTTTGCAGGATGGACACAAAAGTACAATATATTAAGAAGGAAACAGAAAATGTGCAGAGTTTATACTGTGAGAAAATAAAAGTATTTTTTCATTTTTTTCTTTTAAAAATAATAATTTTCGCCTTTTGTAAATGAAGTTGCCGCAGCATAGCAGCTGATACAACTTAGGGATAGTTATTTCAAGGCCAGGGAAATCAATGTAAATCTTGAACCATTTCCATTACTGTCATGTTATTAACTTCTTGCACATACTAAGTTTTACCAAGATTATCCCTATAAATGAATTATGGGAATAATAAGGTTTCAATATGGTTCATTCAGTAATTAATCTTTGCAGGCAAGAAACTTAATTTAAAGTGCTAGTAAAATATACGTTAAATATTAATCAGGGTGTTGAACTAACAGATCATTGGATACAGTCCAGTGTAGATGAAATATGAATATATCACAATACTCAGCTGACAAAATAGGATTTTTATCCCCAGTCCTTTAAAAACTCCTAGGAAGACCAGTACATTATATATATATTCAGGGAAATTATGTTCAGATTTAAGAATACACAACTGTATACACGTTACAGAGAAGAAATGAAGGAGAATAACTTTAAAAATATTGTTTAAAGTTCAAATGCAGCATTCTGTCTTGGGAGAGGAAAAGATGATAAAAAAGAGTGGATAAGTCCAAACTGGCAGTTATTAGAATAGCAAAAACATAGTGTTTATGTACATAATGGTTTAAGTTAGATTAAAAACCATAATTTATCTGGAAATACTCCATTTAGTACATTGGAGGTTAAATATGGTTCATAGCAGCTCTCTCAATTAAATTGTTCTTCCCTCACTCACTTCAATAAAGTATATTAAATATAATTTCCTGAAATGTAGCAAAGATCATTATTTTGTTTGCCAACTGATACCATGTTATTAAAAAAAAAGAATAACATTTCCAGTAGTACTTGTATAGCACTGTAATATTTTAAGACACTCAGCCAAGATGCATAATGCAAAGATTCCTGAACATTTTAAGAACCTCTTAAATTGTTACATGGGAGGGACCTGAGGCTTTCGCTACACTAGGTGCATCTACATATTCATTAATGTGCAGTAGTTACTACATGTTTAGTTTAGTACTTGCTTAATTAAGTACTAAAGTAAATGCACAGTAACTACAGTTGCTGCACAGTAGCATCAGTCCATGGTTTTTTAGTGATGCTTACTGAGCAGTAGCCTAATACTACTCTGCAGTAGTGTATTAGCACAGTTTTTGCCTGGCACACTATTGCACAGTCTTATTAGGCTACTGTGCATTATGCATCTCTTGTAGATGCACCCCTCTGGGAACCTGCACCAGCGCAGATGGGCACAGCAACTATTTGCACCAAAGGAGACTGTTTCTGCTCGAAACCAAGCTAAGCTACATTGGTGGAAATAGATTTTTTTTCCCCTCAGTGGTATGAGTTGCATTGGTATAGTTACCCAGACATCTGCTTGTTTATGTGAGGCAAATCCGCAGTGCTTAAATGTCTAAGCATGACCAAAATCTTTGAAGAGCTGAAGCTTGGTGTATGTTTATAGTTAAGAGAGTTTCTCATTGCAGTTCTTTCAACCTCAATAAATTGTCATGGCAGATTTGTTAGCTGTGCTGCCTTTCTTACAAAGTGGGTTTTTATTTGGTACCTGTTAATGGGAAAGCTTAAGATTTATGATCAGCTACTGATTCCCATTTTTTAGGGGATTTTTAAAGAAATAGATGTTTCTAAGATGAAAGTCAATACAATATAGTTCATTCAAAAGCAAGCACCGGACTTATGTAAGCAGGTATATTAGTGAGATATAATACTAACATATTTGAAAATTAACTAAAAATGGGTTTCAAATTTTTTTCATTACTTTGGACTATCTCTTTTGTCAGTGAGATCCCTTGCACTCCATGGGGTTCCTGCCATCCTTTGCCCTTGAGTTTCCACCTAGGGGACAGACAGTTTAATTCTCAATCAGGTTTCCAACAGAGCTGTAAATGGCTCCTGTTGTGGAAGGTACTTAGATGGTATACTCTTTAGTTGTCCTTGCTAATCTGCCCGTTCAGAGACTCTTTTTGGAGCTCTCTCAACATTTGCTAAATTGCAATGGTTTTCTGACAAATTTCTATCACTGAACTGCTCTGCCAGAATTTACAATAGCCTATGCTATCATCAACTTACCCATCAACCTGGGCATTGGCAGATATTATACGTTTATATGTGAAGGTTCCAATTTATCTTGCTTCCTTGGTAGGTGACTTCTTTAACATGGAAAGACTGATGGGTAAACCAAGAAACAGGAGGATGGTGGTTTACAGATACATTTCTGGAACGACGGACATGATGAGCAGAGCAGCTAAAGTGTCTCATTTTGGAGGACAAGGTTCTTTGGGTAGATGCGATATCTTTTATCAGAACAGCTAAGTAGTTGGGAAAAAGTTTCTTGCAAGCTTTCTGGCACAAACACCCTTCTTCAGGCATTGGGAGACTTTGCTGCTGTTCTGTGTTCTCCAAGGTGGATAAGCTCTGGAAATGTTCGATGCAGCTTTGATAGTATGACTCATAGTGATCTTAATAAAAGACACTGCTCACCACTAAGAAACTCTATCCAGGTATAAGGGCTAGATTAATACAACAGATTAATAGTGCAAAAAGTTGAAATTACACTGAGAACTTTGTGCTGCCGTTGAAGGGACCCATATTGTTTTCTAACCCCAGACTCTCTTATGCTTAGCAGGGATTGAGAACACTTCAAAGACTGTGCCACTTATTCCAATTAGCAGACATATTCTGCTTTGTTCTGCAAATGAACCTTCAGCCCAGTGGAGGAAGAAGGTTGACAGGTGTTAGAAGGAACTGCATTTAATTTGCTTCACCTGAATGGAGGTGGGGGGGCACCTGAGTTATGGAACTTGTGGGGTTAAATGATGGGGGGAAAGGGGAAGCTCCTCAGGGCTTTATTATGGATGCAAAGAGCCCTCAAGGGATTAGAATATTAAGATGAAAACTATCATCTATTTTTGGAAATGTTTTCCTTTCAGGGACTATCTCCAAGGCTATTAATCAGTGTAACAAGAGGAGGAAGAGCCTCTCAAAGATCAATTGCTCCTCACAAGAGAAGTAGTTCAAAATAATTATATATGTGTTGGGGCTCTTTCTGGTGTAATTGAACAGCACCAAGAGAGTCAAGTATATTTAAGGGATAATCTCTCCTGCTCTGTAGTGTACAAAGCAATACATGCCTATTGAGATTGATTAATCACTGAGGAGGTGCCAAGGAGTTTAATCCATCTCAAAAGTCTTTTATTACAAGTATCCTGCAAAGCAGCAGGGATTACTGTTATTATACAACAAAACATACAACAAGGAAGGAAAAAGCAATTTCTTCCATAGTGAAATATGAAAATATTGTGCTTCTGTCTCCTTGTCAAACCTACCTGCAATATATTGCTTCACCGTACACATGTAAAAGTAAGGAAGGCAGGAGAGAAAGGATTTGCCAATTCCTGGCTTGGGATGAAGTTGTTTACAATGTGCAAAATTAATGCAAAAAATGCAAATACAGAATGGTAGCAGTTTGCACCCACTGTCACACTCAGAGGTGTGACTATTCCAGGTGCAAGACAGTGGCACCACCCGTCTATACCACCCCAGAAATTGCTTCTGAGAGACACACCCCACTGTCTTGGTCTTTCTGCATGCCAAATCCTAAAAATTAGGCAGTGCATCTGCCCCAATGTGGCCCTGTGCACATGTCTAATGCCACTCTCTGTTTCAGATGTAATTTTGGTGTATGTTCTGGTCCTCTTTAAGGTGGCAGCACAAACTAGTAGCTTAGTGCCTGTCCTGACCCACCAAGGACCTTGTACAGAGGCCAATCTTCCTTCGGTTGTTCCAGAATCCTAGTCAGAAACCTGGATAGACTCTCCGCAGAACATTGTCTAGAAATCATAAATACTGTTTTAATGAATGACACCTATATTCGTCTACTGGTAAAACTGACTATGTACAGGAAATGTCCGTGGAGGGTATTTCCTATGCTATGGTCTCTTTCCTGCCTTATATGTCTGTATTACAGGAGGTAGGTAGCAGTGCACCGATAAAGAGAAAACGCATGGAAAATGATTACTGCGACAGAACTGTGTTCTTCTGAAAACAGTCGCAATAGGAAAGCCACATTAATTTCCTGTCAATCCACACAAAACAACATCTGATTCCCTCACCTCCATCCAGACTGGCCACCCTGAGCCCTAAAGAGAAGGCCTTTCTAACATACCACGGGCACTGAACATGAGCGAATGGGCCTGCACCACTTTCTGAGGCAATACAAGGAATGAAATGAGAGAAATCAATAGAAGGGCACACACCAAATATAAAATCAGATGTAGTGAAAGTATATTTAAAGTAACCATAGACCTAAGCTATAGAATTTGGCTATAGATTCAAGCTTTCGCAAATTTCCGAGGTGTGCCAGTCAGGGGTTTGATCTGGCCTTGGGATGCCCACCAAACATAGTGAAGGGCATATTGAAAAGGTTTAAGGTAAATGGATAGAAAGGCCACTCATGCCCCCCTAATTAGACCTGGACCACCCAATTTGGGTTTGGGATATATAAAGTGCAACTTGAAAGTCCCAAATGATTCAAATCTGCAGTGTAGAAGTCTGCCTCTAGTAAGATCGATATATGGAAAACAGACAAGAATAGTTATAATAATATCAATCATTAATATTTTATTTATTTATGCCACAATGCTACAATATTCAGGGTTCGACTTATATGGTAAAATTAAAATAATAAAAATGCCCTACGAGATTTCCAAAAGTGGCAGGGATCAGAAAAACACAGTGAGGAGAAAGAAGACTGAAAGTGCTAACATGGAGACTTACCACAGGTCAGACTGACAGATCCTACGTGAAGATGTTATGCAAAAGCTGGGGGGAGGAAAGATGTCAGGCAGGAAGATTTCCATAGCTTAATTCCAACCCTGCAAGGAAAACACCATTTGTTTGTCAGCTTCTGACACAACCCTGAAATAAGAGGTGTCAGAACACACAGCTTCCAGGGCAGAGTTCATGTTGTTTTCGGATCAGTCATGTTATAAGTTTTAATTTGAAAGTGTCCATTTTGCCTCTCATGTGGGCATAAGCATTTTATCTTTATCCCATTTCCATGAATCTCAGAATCACTAGGCTCTGAGCTAAAGGGCTTTTTTTTTCTCCATCACTGTGTTGGGCATCAGATTGTGAACTTAATTACCTACATGCTAAAATACTATGACTCAGTTCATGTAGTGGTATATCTGAGGGATGGCGACCACATTCCTTAAAAAGCGGGTGTGGTAAATCAGCATTTAGTTACCAAAACAGAGATAAATTAAAATGTATTAAGTCAAATACTTTATTATAATGTAGCAATTACGGAGTTCTCTGCTATACATGTACTGACAATAACTAGAATTTCTCCAGGATAACTTACACTGCAGGTCAATCACATACCACCCAGTGGCATAGCCAGGAACTTATTTAAGACTACACAGTACTATACCTCTAACTCATGGGGGAGGTTAATATTTGCCAGATGCACATGTAAGTTTTGTTAATTTTTCCTCTATGTAAAGTGAAGATGAAACTCCAGGGAGTTCTTTATTGATCTGTAATAAACATCTGTAAAACAAAGGTAAGCTGTATTTCCATCATATTCCATCAGTATGATGAAATGAGGCTTCTGATTAAAATCTTTTTTCCAGGACGAAAGTATGATAGACTCTTTAAGATCATAAATGTGAACTAACAACATGGCTCTGGGAACGTACTCTTCACAACTTCAATTCAGAGTAAATTGGAAAAAGAAAGATTGTGTGCGTGTTCACTGACTTAATACAGAATAAAATTAAATGCAGTGACACAGATCCAGCCCCGCCCCCCCAGGGCCACAGCTACCCCCTGCAAGGCCACAGCACCCCCCTGCAGGGCTCACAGCTCCCGCCCGCAGCAGCAGTCATGGGGTGCTCAGGGACCTCTGCTGCCAACCCCACCCCTGCGATGTGGCATGGCCCCGATTGCCTCGGAGCTGGTGCTGCCTGTGCCACTCGTCATGGGTGCGGCCCACCTTGGTGCAGTACCACATGGGGCTGTGTGCCTTTCTGCAGCCCTGGGCCGCTTGTGCTGTCACCTGGGGGCTGGTGCCGCTCGCGGGGATTGCGTGTCTTGCTGGGCTGGGTCCTGTCTCCACAGAACTGGGCTGGCCCGGTGGTGCATAGGGCCCGTACCCACAGGACCCAGCCCAGCATGACATGTGGTCCCTATGAGCGGCACCAGACCCCAGGTGACACCACAAGTGGCTGCAGAAAGGTGCATGGCCCCCCGCAGCACCATGCCGAGCCAGGCTGCACCTGCAATGAGTGGCACAGGCGGCACTGGCTCTGAGGCAGTTGGGGCTGTGCCACCCTGAGCACCTCATGGCCACTGCTGCTGCAGAGGGGGGACTGTGCCCCCTGCGGGGGACCCATGCCCCCCAACCAGCCCACCCACCCACACCCAACCCCCTCCATAGTCTCCCTACACAAGCACAGCCC
>NW_017728951.1:8143741-8167041 GCF_001723895.1 Crocodylus porosus | reverse complement strand
CCCCTCCATAGTCTCCCTACACAAGCACAGCCCTCCCCCACACACACACTCCCCACCCCCAGTCCCTACTGACATTACCCCTGACATTGCCCACATCCAGATTCTTGCTGTGCTTCTGCTTGCCTTGGCACACTAAAGGTGCGTGCCTTGCATCCTGGGACTGCAGAAGTACCACAGAGATGCTCTGGCCAGAAACCAGAGCATCTCTCCAGAGGACCAGCTTCCCGGTTACCTTAGGGCATGGTCCAGGACCGTGCCCCGCCCCGCATTTCTCCCCTGGCATATTTTTTGTTACCTGGATATCCAGGTATCAAATTTTGAGCCTGCACTGCAAATCCTTGCCATTTGTATGTTAGTCCAAATATGCAGCACAAGGAGCATTTTTTCATTCGCAGCATGCCTCTTGCACTGTTTCAAACTGTTTTGGGACACTCCAAGAGGCTTGTGCATGCTTGTCTGGATATACTGCAAACAATGATAAAAGAATAACACTATTTTGGAGCAGAAAACATTTTTCACAATTAATTAAATCCCCTTTTGCTTTCTTAATTGGATGTACAGCTGGGACAAAAGCACTTCTTTTGGCAGAGTCCACAAAAGAAACATTTCTATCTCTGTCAGTCTAAAATGCAGATATTTACAACTTCTTAATAAATACTTCAAGAAAAAAGGCTTAAACATATAGAGGTCTTTTTTTCATCATTATGAGTGTGTGAGAGACATAATTTTGAAGTAGATTTAAAATTCTCTTCGCCTCTCATTGAACACTAGACAGCATTCAATATCAAGTTTTTTTTCCTATTAAATTAATCAGAAGGAGTCAAGTAATAGGCAATGTCTGCTTTTTGGGCTAAATTCAAAATGAATGCTAGCAAGTTTGAAAAGTGTATACATTTTTCATTATGTCAGATGAAAAGAACTTCCTTCCCATTTGTATGTTAGTCCAATAAAAGGCATCACCAGTGACTTCAACTTTTGGGTAACTTTTGACTTGTCTATCTAGTTCGTTTTCATCTGATCAAAGACTAAAAATGCCATGGCATTTTTACTATTTCAAACATGAGAGATATATGAACCTTATCTTTTCCAGGGAATAGTGAAAAATACTTTACTTTTTCAGTGCTTGAACTTTCCAGTTTTGGATAAGGAGCCAATTTTACTAAACATACCATAAATGCAATGTTTCTTCTGCAGCATTGCTAGCGCATAGGCTGCCTATACCTGGGCGTGTTTGTATTCCAATTAGAACAGGCCAGAGCATTGGTGACATGTAGGGGGTGCACGCAGGTGCACATGCCCCCCCCTCCGAGTGTGGCGGTGCACCCCCTAAGAAAAGGCATCGCTGACACTGTCAACGCCACCGGTGGGTGGTCGGCACTTACCATGCATCCCCACCCCACCTTGCTACTGACACCGCCGGCAGTGTCTATAGGCAGTTTGCGATCGCCGCTGGCAACTACCACCACTGCCAGCGGTGTCTGCAGGTGGTCACTGAACACTGGTCAGCGCTGGCCATTCCCCTCCCCCCCCACTGCCACCAGTGGTGCGGTTGCCTGTGGCAGCTCCCCACTTGCCCCCACCATGCTCCCACTGCCAACAGCGCTGCTGCCGCCTGCGGGAGCTTGCCATGCCCCCCCCCACAGCCTCTGGGGGCACACAGCATTCGTGCGTCAAAACAGACTTAATTAATTGAGTCTGCTCTATGTTTTAATAAGACTGCTCCAGTGTTGCCTCACCATCACATGTATTAAGCCCCAACTTGTTTTAAAATGGTTGCAGTGGTGCTTTATCTAAACTTTATTCAGTGAGCTTTGCATAAAGCATTGCACGGCCATTTTAAAACATGCAGGTGTCTAATATACATGATGGTGAGCAGTTTTAATTAGAGCAGCTGTGCAGGAACCACTCTAATTAACCCTCCCCCTACAAGCATGTGTATAGGCAATCATAGTTCCCAAAGGTACCAGGAAGACTTGAGCACTGGAATCTGGGTCAAACCCATGAATAAGGAAAAATTATAATGCCATAGTTTTGTGTCTTACTTGTCAAAAGTAATAATATTATTGATGGGATTCTTCCTCTCAGAGGTAAAACATTAAACATTATCCTTCAAACTAAAAAGAAGAAATCATATATTTGTTGCATCTCTTCTGAACAAATTATAAATATGTGTAGAGTATGCTGGGCCTTTAAGAAGAGTTTGTGTCCCTTCATGACCTGTGACTGCCTCCTTCAAGCTCTTTCTTCCCATTGAGAAAGTAGTTTGACATATTGCTTCCCCTTCAGTACAGGCATTGTTTCCATCCCACCTTTTAATTCCTGGATACTACAAGTTACAAAATCCCTTTGATCTGAGTGGGAATTAGGCACAGACCAAAGCCAGGACTTGAACCCTTATTAAAGGAGCATGCCCTGTAATGTAATATGCAGTTAGTGGTATTCAAAATAAAAACCAATTATTTACATGTTTTAAAAATATTGGATACTTTTCTTGTTCATTCAGATTGACTTCTATGACAAGCCCTTCAGTTTCTTCTTCACTTCAGTTCTCTCTCCTTCTTTTTCTTCCTTTTCCCCATTGGCCTCTGCTTTTGACACAAGTCATATTTCTGCCTTCTGCTTCCAACTCTCAATGTGTTCCCTTTATGTCATCCCTTAGCCACACATCATCCAGCCCCCTTGCCTAATTCTCCCCCTTTTGCATTCATTACTGCACACTCTTCTTTGGTTTTCCCAAGGAGTGTCACTTGGAAATTATAGGTCATGCTTTCCAGGCCTCTAATAATTTTTGTCTCTCTCCCCTGGACTCTTTCCAATCTGACCACATCCTTCTTGAAGTGTGGGGCCCAAAACTGAACGCAGTACTCCAGGTGGGGCTTCACCAGTGCCAACTGAAGCAGAATTACTTCTCTTGATTTCTCAGTGACACTCATGTTAATATAACCCACTATGCTGTTGCCATTTTTTGAAACAAGAGCACAGTGTTGGTTCATATTCAGCTTATGGATTACTGTAACCCCCAGGTCTGTCTCTGTAGTACTGCAGCCTAGCCAGTCAGTCATTCTCCACCCTGTGTTTATGCATGCAATTATTCCATTCCAAATGCAAGAACTTCCATTTGTCTTTGTTGAATTTCATCTGCCTGATTGCAGACCATTTCTCAAGTCTACCCAGGTTATTCTGGATCCTAGCCCTATACTCCAGAATGTCTGCAACTCCATCCAATTTGGTATCATCCAAAAATTTGCTAAGCATGTGCTCAATGCCATTCATCTAAATCATTATTGAGATTGTTAAACAATACTAGACCCAGGACAGACCCCTGGAGACCCCACTTGATACTTACTCTCAACTAGACTTTGAGCCATTGATGATTATTCATTAAGCAAGATGATCCAACCAGTTATGCATCTCCCATATAGTACTTCTGTGTAGTCTGTACTGGTGCTAAAGTAAGAACTTGTTGGGCAGCAAAAGATTGGGAAAGAAGAGAGGAAGAGGACCACTTACTCAAGATGCTGAAGGAATGACCATTAAAGGAGGAGAACCAGGAGAGCAAAACTAGAGAAGCCAGGATCAGAGAGAAGTGGTCAACAGTATTGTCAACAGATTTAGTCAGGAGAAGAGGAGACTGGGGGGTGGGGGGGGATTTGTTAACACTTCAAATACCTGAAGGACAATTATAGAGAGGATGAAGAGAGATTTTTCTCTGACTGTAGGGGACAGGACTAGGAGCAATGGCTTCAAGATGCAGCAGAGGAAATGTAGGTTGAAGATTAGGAGGAATTTTCTGACTATGAGGGTGGTCAAGCATTGAAACAGGCTACCTAGAGAAGTTGTAGAATCTCCATCCCTAGACATTTCAAGAGCAGGGTAGACATGTGGTTGGGCTGGTTTATTCAGGGATTCTCCTTCCTGGAGCAGGAGGCTGGACTAGATGACCTCATGAGGTCCCTACCAGCCATACTTTCCTATGATCCTAAGACCTCCCTTTTCTTATGCTGTATAGCCTTCTTATGCCACACAGCTTCAAACCTTTCAGCTTCAACTTTCCCTGTGTCAAGATTGCTGCCTTTAGGACATCTCTTCAATGTCTGAGTGTGTGTCTTCAGAACTGGACCTTTTCGCTTAATTTCTCACTTCATCCCTTTCTGTCTCCAGCTCCATTGGCAATTCCTCTATCTTTCCCATTGCTCACTCTGCAAACTTAATATAGTCACTGATACCCCTCTGTCTCCCATCTTTCATGTTTCTGATCCTTTATTACTGCTATATCACCTTTGTTTACTGTTTCTTCACTATCTGTAAAGCTCAAAGCTTCTTCCAGGCTGTAAACAGGATGGTGCTTGAGGGCCACAGTGATACCTCCTAATGACTGCCTTAATTCTGTCTGGCTCCTGCTCCAGCCCCTCAGGGTCTCACCCTGCTTCCTCACCTGCAGGGCCTTGGTGTTAAAGGAAATGAGGGGAGGCTGCCCTCAGAGGCTGGTGAACCCAGGGTACTCTCTCTCTGTATTCTGTTCTTCTCTTTGGCCCAACTTGGCCCACAGTTTGGTCTTCCTGTGGAGGCCTCAGCCCTCTTGGCTTGAGCCCTCCTTTATTCTAGTTGCAGGCTTCCATCCCTGATGCACTGATTTGGGTCCAGCTCTTTCAGCTTCAGCCCACTCTCTGTCTTCAGTCCCTGGACCCTGTGGCCCTGTCTTGCACCTTCTCCCAGTTCCCCAGTGTCCCTGGCTCAGGACAAGGCTGGTCTTGGCTCTGCCCAGCCCCTGTCTGGCTCTGCAAGGGCTCTATGCTGGGTGCCTCTGCAGCACCCCTGTTGTCTCCAATCCACCTCTATCAGCCACGCCTAGTCCTATTGTATAAACTAAAACAAAAACATAAGCAGTTGCTTTAAACTCAGTCTCCCCCTCTGGGTCATTCTACTACTGCCAAACCACCTCCCCACTTTCTCAGCCTTCCAGGTACCAGCCATGGCTTGCAGCTCTTGCTCCAGGAGCTCCTTTCCCTGCCTTGTTCAAGGCTGCACTGCCTTTCTGCCTTAGGGGCCCAAGCTTATATTCCTTGGCTCCTCCCCTTCTGGTCAGGTGCTCCCCCGAATGGTTGCAGGTGTGCCCCAATCAGTCTCCAGGGCAGCATATTGCTATCCCTTTGGCTACTGTAGGAGTGCCCTTACTACCTAACCAGGGTGGTTCCCTATCATCCTATTGCTAGGCAGTTAGCTCCGCAATAGCCACTTGCAGTTTTTGGGCCCTGAATGCCTATTCCTGCAATTAGCCCGGAATTGATCTGTCTTCCCTCCCATCCAGGGACATCTCTACTGCAAATAACAAGAGCCCCCAGCTCCCTGTTACACAAGCCTATTCCTCACCTCCTCTGAGCCCCTCCTTCTCTAACCTTCTTGCCCAAAATGTGTTGAAAATACCAGGGACATTATTATTTGTACAGTATTAACACCTACAGACCTCAGCCTCCTTATGCTAGCACTGTATAAACATATAACTGAATAACTTGAATTTTATGATGCCTTAATTTCTTTTCTCCCATTCAGATTTCATAAATTTCATAGATATTAGGGCTGGAAAGGACCTTGGAAGATCATCGAGTCCAGCCTCCTGCCTGAGGGGCAGGAAGTCAGCTGGGCTCATAGGATCCCAGCAAGATAAGCATCCAAATTTCTCTTGAAGGTGTTCAATGTAGGTGCTTGAACCACCTCCGATGGCAGGCTATTCCAGACCTTGGGGGCTTGGACAGTAAAGAAATTCTTCCTTATATCCAGCCTGAAATGGTCTTGCAGGAGTTTATAACCATTCAACCTTGTCAGATCTCTTCCACTCAGTTTTCTTCCTAATCAGTTCACCTCACCCCTAAGTCCTTCCATTTGTTTCTTGTCTCTTATCATGTTAGGTTAAAGTTCCTCTTCCTCATGGCCTCACTATTCACAGTTCATTCTTTTACCTGTGTTCTTCAAAATCCTTTTGCCTTTTCTCATTCCCTCCCTTTCTCAGTTTTCTCATGCTACTGTTATCCCTGGAGCAAGCTCACTCTCCTCACTATCAAGTGTCTGCACTTTCCCTTCTTCAGATCTGTCCTTACAACCCATTTCCTTCTCATCATTAATAATCTTTGCTTGCTTTCTTCCCTAAACTGTTGTCTGTGTCTTGCCTTATTTACACTACAAGTTCCTTGGGGCAGAGAACATGTATCATCTTTGTATATAAAATGCCTGGTAAATTTGTGACACTGTATAAATGGTTGCTTTATTAATTATAATCTTGAGCCTGGGGATGTTATTTATAAAAGGATTCTTATGAAGGAATATCTTATTTTGGCAGTGTTGTTATGAGCATGTTGACCTCTGTTTACAATTTCCCTAGTATTTCAGGAAGGAACATAACAGACTGATTGTTATCACTTTAGGATATCTGCAGACCTATTTCCATATGCAGTAGATAAAGACCTATCTGTTAACCTCCTGTTTCTTTTTACATCATCACAAACTGATTATGTGCTACCACTTTAGGCAGATATTTCCTATGTTGCAGTTCCTACAATTAGATCTGAGTGTTACAGAACATCTTGTTGCTACAGGTAAGAAGAAGGAAGCCATTAATCTTCTGCAGTGACATCAGTACGGTCTTTATGTTGAAGTCTGCATTGTACTCATTTCCAGTACCTCATTTGATGTAAGTCCTTTCAGACTGGCTTTCAAGTCTTTCTTCTAAGTGTGTCATCAGCTAAGGACTTTATTTGTCAATATTTCATTTTATGAACATAACTTAATTTTTATGGGATTCTTGTGGCAAAGCTGCAATGTCTGCACAGAATTCAATCAGCAGAAAGTCCCAACCTCTAGAATCAGACTCCTTATCTGAACTTCCTTTAGCATTTTTCATCTCAGCAAATGGGCACCACAATAGTGATTAATATTCGGCCTGCAACATTCCTGAGAGACAGGTAAACAGCTGCACTTTGCAAGCAGGGAAACTGAGACCCAGAAAGGATAAAAGATTAGGCAATACAAAGTCTGTAGCAGAGTGGCAGTAGAGCCCACAACTTTTGTTCTTTATTTACAAGTCACAAACATGCAAGCATCAATAGACCCAGAATATGGTCTTAGCATACTTGAGTATGTTTGTTTTTAGGTAGTTGGGTCTTCCATTTAGCACTGTGAGAGGAGAGGCAAAAGCCCCCTCAACTCACCCCAGGCCCCCTCCTGACATGCCCTGATACTCACTGCAGGAGCAACAAAGAGCGGCAGCTGGGGAGAGATGCCAGGGCAGGTTCGGCAGTTCCGGAGCTGCCTGAGCCTGTGAATCAGTGGGTGCTGGGGAAATGGCCTTGGAGGTGTGGGCTACTCAAAAAGCAGCTGGGGATACAGCTGATCTGGTGCTGGGAGGAGGAGGAGAGTGGAAAGCTGGTGGGGAGACACCAGCCATGGAGCCAGGGAGCACAAGCCCTGGGTGCAGGGGAAGAAGGCTGAGCATTTGCTGGGGGACGCTGGCAGGTGAGCCAGGGAATCCAAGCCCTGGGAGAAGATAGACACTGGGGAGCTCCACCAGGGAAAAGCAGATCCCCAGGATTAGTTTTTCCTAAGTTGCAGTTAACCCTGGATGGAGTGGATTTAGTTGCCCAGGAGCCAGGCCAAAGACAAAGAACGGCCTCAGGAGGACTGATGGACAGAAATACCTGACCCTTCAAGGTGGGCAGCATGGGTGAGGCGAGATCATCCAGGAGCAATACCTGTGATGAGCAGAATCCGCCCTGGCCGTGGATGTGGTGAGGGTGGGAAAAGGGAAGGTTGGAGCCCGGTGAAGAAACCCAGGGCTGAGATTCCCTTGGGCCACCTACAGGGAACTGCCTCCCAAGAAAAATAACAGAAAACATCAAAGATGTGGCAGGCCAAAGCCAGATCTTGGTGGTGCCAAATCTAGATCTCATCCTGATGTCACTGGGGAGCAAGGTGTCAACCAAGAAGGGGCCAAAACCTATAACACCTTGCAGCAACAAGCACTCAAAACTAAACTTTGCAGAAGTAAAGTGTACAAGCTCCGGTGGAAACAGGTTATAGTATATCACCAAAAGGTATATTCATCAGCAGAAATCTGGGAAGTAAAAAAAGAACAGCCAGCAAAAGGGAATTTTTTAAACATGGCTAAACTAAGGTCCTGCTTGGTTTATTTATTTGGGGGATTTTTGCCACTTTTACTGTTTTAAAAGCTGTTGCTTTCATTTCCTTTTTAAATAGAATAATTTCCTTGCCGTAGGGAAAGGACTGCACAGAACCAATTCAGGTTTGGGTTGTGTTAAGATGAACAAGATCAAATTAAAGTGTCAACATTTAGCACCCATGTGTAGATGGTCACTAAGTACCACATTTGATGCTCCTGGGCAAAGACACCCAAACTTTCCCCAGGTAAGGATTGCACTGACAGCTTTCCAGCAGCACAAGTGCTTACCTTTGAATAAAATGGAGCAGACTGTACCCTTAACCATGGTTAACATAGAGGGGAAAATACTGAGTATATGAGAGAAACTGTACAAAACCACTGGACCCTTGACAATATTATAATTATAACTCTGCCAAACTCAATGCAATGTTTGTTTAATAAGTGGAATAGCTCAATACAACCTTTTATTCAAATCAGAGGTAAACTTTCTGACCTAGGTTTACTTTGTAAGGCCTTATGTACATGTGTAGGTTCTATTTCTTTAACTATACTGATATAATTAAGGTAACATGGAGGCTGTTATACTGGGTATATTGTTCTCTTTCCGTTTGTGAAGGGAAACAAGATATACTAATATAAGGTACCTTTATACCAATATAACTGTGTCCATATTAGGGATTTTACTATAAAACCACACCCTTAATTTACGTAGTTACACCAATATACAATTCTGCATACAGTAGGTCTTAGTTTAACACTGTGTCTAATTAATGTATCATAATGTAACACTGATCTAGTGAAGAGACGGTTTGTATAATCCTAACCAGACTAATGGCAAATTTCAAATCATCATATACAAGAACATGATGCAATACAAGGGGAAAAGAAAGCTTTCCCAACTAGTAACCTACAGGGTAGGCTAACCAAAAACGACTGAAAACTGAAATTATCACAATCAAGGTTGGAAAATCTCCTAGTGTAATGTAATTTAAAAAGCTGCTGACACCTCTATGCCACTGAAAACAGTGTAAACATTCATGCGTAATATTTAGTGAATCAACCACTGCTGCAGACTACATGTGTGTAAGAAAGGGAGCTCATAATTTTATTCACCTCCATCATAACACTTCCTTCCTTCAGCTTTGAAGGCTGGAATATAAATGGTCAATATCTGTGTAACTCTTCCCACTTCATTATGTTTTTGAGCCATTAGCTAATAGATTCAAAACTCATGGCAGAGGTGATATCTTTTACTAGACCAACTAGTTATTTGCAAAAATATTTCTTTATTTAAAAGGTTTCAGGCATGGGCAACCTTCATCAGGCATAGGAGATTGCAAGGACTGTAAAAGTTGTCCTAGGTAGAAATGAAAATTCATATGAATTATGAATATCATATGATATTATATCATGTGAAACATGAATTTTCATTTCTACCTAGGACAACTTTTACAATCCTTGCGATCACCTATGCCCAAAAGCTTGAAATGAAGATTTTTTTTTGCAAATATCTAGTTGGTCTAATAAAAGCTATCACCTCTGCCACACATTTTGATTCCTTTTGCCTCTAGACCAATATGGCTACAACCTGGATATCTAATGGATTGTCACTTACCCACTGTGAGGTAAGTCAGTATTAGTATCCCCAGCTGACAAATGGGAATGCAAGACACAGGTGTGAAAGATCAGCTACTTCCATTCCCCCACTGCAACTGGATTCAAGTAACTGAGTTTTGCACATGGGAAAGGCTTGCAGAAAGATCCCTGGCTCTACCTAGTATCTCACACTGAAGTACAAACTGGTGCCCCATGTAACTCCTAAGTGATTTATAGTTGTGAATATATTAGATAATCCAGAGGCAATTTAATCTTGCCTGGTGCACCATGAGCCCAGACGATTTCTTTTCAATGATGCCACACAGCACCATTGTGCTGCAAGGTGGGGTAGTCTGCATGCTGTTAACCACAAAGCAAAACTCAGGACATCTATACCACATCACATCTATACCAAGCCATGAAGTACATTCTGCTCCCATGTTCTGTGTGCTACATCCTGGAAACAATGTGATGTATTTCTCT
The DNA here is from genome assembly GCF_001723895.1 of Crocodylus porosus. NCBI lineage: Eukaryota > Metazoa > Chordata > Crocodylia > Crocodylidae > Crocodylus > Crocodylus porosus. The sequence goes on along the minus strand of NW_017728951.1, from coordinate 8,156,792 downwards.
AAGATGGCACTGGGCATACACCAATAAGATCATGTAAAATGGAAAGCTGAGCAGCACACAGTTCACACTCTCGGCTCTATATGGCTTCATTTTAGGGAGTTGGTGTGCATAGAGCACCCATTATGCGTGGGTGAAATGAGCTTGCAGTAGGACTCCAGGGCATGGCAATGAGGTGTCACGGATTTGACTCTAATGTTCATACTGACTGTCATTTTTAACATTGTGACATCTGGTAAGGATTACTCCTAGACTGGATCTGTCTAGACTAAAATTACAATTGTCTAATAGTCTACACATTACTGCTTTTTCCTACACAATTTATTCCATTCTTACCTTTCCTTCCTGCCCTTGCTAGTAAAACTTTTGCCCAAGCCTCAGTCACCTCATGCTTGACAACTGTAATCTCTTCTTCTCAGGACTAAATGCCTGCAACCTTGCCCGCCTTTCTCACATATCTATTAATTCAGCTGCTAAAATTATCTTGTGGATCATCACTGGGATATGTCACCCTTCTCTTTAAGACTGTCCATTGATTCATGTTCTTCCAGAGCATAATGAACTCTGGCACTTGTCCTTAGTATGAAATTATTTCATGTTGATTGCAGAGGTTGATGATCATAGCTGTGACCACTCAACTTGTGCTTCTTAGATAAACACTTTTGTGGTTTTTCCCTGGTGTCCCTTGTGAGGGGAAGTTCATGTTAAAAAATTTGGAAGACCATAACTTTTCCCTCTTAAGTTTCCCTTCAACACTCACCTCTTCCATTATGCATACAGTAAAGTACAATCTGATAACGGCTGGGCAACCACTTAGCTATGACCATTATCATTACCACTTGGCAAAAATTGTACAAATCCTCTTGCATACAACTACCATCTCTCCCTCTTCCAGTCTGATATATTTGTTAGTTTTGGCCACTTGCTATGTCTTGCCTGACTTCAGGCAGATTGGGGCAGGGACTGTCATTTATTGTATGTCTGTAGAAAACCTTGCACAATGGACTCCGGTCTTGGTTGAAGCTTCTACATGCTACCACAAAATAAATGTCAGTGGTTAGCAACAGTGTTAATTAAAACATGTGCTAAGACCAGGGGATTGTTCCAGTGTAGGCAAGTCTGCAAAGAGGCACAGTGGAGCAGGGCATATATAGTCTCACTATGTGTCCCCTCCACCGCCTGCTGACTACCTTAACGGAATTGTACTTGAGAGTCCTCCACAGCCGTGTCTGCGCTGCATTGACTGACTTGTGCATAGCCACGTGGGACACTCTGAGAACTATGATTAGGACTCAAGTGTTGCTAGCTCCCAGTCCTATGCCTATGAAATTCATGACTCAGTGAGAGTTACACAAGAACACCGATAATGGAGAAACCCAAGGTCTGCTTAATCTAGTACCTCATCTTTGACAGTGGCCAGAATGAGATACTTCAAGATGATGCTGTAAGAGCCCTCCAGTGGGCAGATGGAGGATATTCTGTTACTGGCAGACTTCTTGTTCTTATTTCTAATAGAGTTTGGCTTTGGTCCTGAAGCACAAGACTTTACATTACTTCCAAAATTTTAGTCATTAATTATGATACCCTGGGATATTTTATGGATCTTCATCCTCCCCTAAACTCAGTTCCAAAGGGCAGACACGTGACTCATGCTGACTGATAGTTTTTCCTCTCTGTACAGTCTTTTTTCTCATTTGGGGCTATTCTGCACAATCCTATTCATGCCAATGGGAGTTATGTATGTGTCTGAGAGCCAGAATTTGGCTGCTGAGCAATATTTTAACTACTACATTTAACATATTGTATTATGACATTTGCAATATTTCCCCTAAAAGCTCTTCTCAGATGGAAGACAAGCCACTATCTGAAGCATGCTGGCCCTTTTCCTGTGCTGATTGACAGTAAAAGTACTGTCAGTTCATTGCACGTATATTGTATACAGCTGATTCTGCTTAGCATGACTGAGCAGTACCTTGTTCTGCTTGATACTTCACTGACTTCCCTGGGGTTTCTGGTAGAGTAAGTCACTGCTCATCCTGAGCCAGGCTACAGAATTTGTCCTTGCATTTTGAAGATCTTTTTCACCACAGGAAAAAAACTGAGGTTTTTTTATATCCTTTTAGGCAAAAAAAAGAAGAAGATTTGTACGTGTTTTCATAGTGCTAGAATACAGTAAAAATGTACAGCAAAATCTCTTTTATTTGTAATTAATCCAAATTAATTTATGCTCTCATGCCTCAATAGTACACAAACTGTTCATGCCATAAATAGATGGGATAAACCTCTGAAGTCTGGACATGTAGTTTTGATAAAAAGTCTTTGGAAATATTCTTCCCATTTTCAGAGAGGAACTGAGCACCTCACAGCTGGTCTGGAATAAGGCTGTGATTTTCAGGAGGCCAAAAATTCTTGTAATGTTTCCTGTGCTTTCTGGGTTAGTGGGTCCTGGCAAATACTCAGGAAGTGATCGGATAGGCAAAATTTTGTATAAAAAATGCACAAAGGAAGGTGAGACAACAATGTTTTTAAACTCCAAAAGCAATACCATTGATAATAAAAAGTTCATTCAATTTACTTGAATTCTTGCTGGAAGTCTGCATTTTTACATTATTCCCACAGCAAATCATTTGCACATGAAAACGTTAACTGTATGATAATCTTGATCTAAATACCCTCACATTTTAGATAGTTTTCTAAATCTAAACTTAGATGTGGATCAAAATTCTGCAGTTCTCATCTGGCTGCAATATAGGCCAGAGTAATTTCTCTGGATATAAACTTCAAAACTATGTAGTGTTGGAACATGGATCCCAACCTGGTTTAGTCCTAATCTTCTAAATTTATTAGCTCCATTCTAGCAGAAAAGAATAGCTCGCTGGTTAGCTTGTTAGCTCTGGAACTGGGAAACTAAGTCTACTTCCAGGTTCCTGTGTGATTGTGGGCTGGTTGCTTGGACTCAGAACTTCAAATGTATTTAAATACTTAATTTCCACTAATCAGGATTTGGTCCTTAATTTCCCTGAGTCAATGCATTAAAACCAGCCAAGTGACTTTAGAAGCTAATTGCTATTTCTAATTTAGACACTTAGGAACCTAAGTGCAACTGAAAGTCAATGACATATAGGATCCATCTATATTGCAGACTATGGTGTAGAGCAGGGGTGCTCAACCCCTGGCTCACAGGCCAGATCTGGCCTGTGGCACTATGTTATCTCACCCATGGGACTCTCCATGTGTCTGGAAATTTGACTGTTCCCCTGCTACCATGGACCCATGGGGAGCCCCCGGTCCAGCACACTGGAATGGGTGCCCAATCATAGTGTGCAGAGCTGGGCAGAAGCAGTGCCAGGCTCTGGGGGCCCAATGCTTAGGCACTTAAGTCTCATGAAGTTGGAAACCTAAATTCCTTTAAAAATCTGGCTCTCTGTCACTTCTGAAAATGGGATGTAAGTGCCTTAGGAGCATAGATGATTAAAAAAAAGTTTACCCTTTTCCCTCAGGTCTCCATGTGGGATAGTAGCACTTCCTTACTTTATTGCAGAGGTATGAAGATGATATATGAAAGACTAGAGATTGGCAGTTAGCTGTGTTAGTAAGTCAGGCAGAAGGCAGGATAGATTGCACCTTGCAGACTAACTAAATCAGAGATGCCTAAGCTTTCATAAGCAGCAACTTACTTGATCTTATAGCACTTGAAGTAAACTGCTGGTTATGAAAGCTTATGTATATTAAAGATTAGCTCTTTAGTAGTGATGTTACTGTAGCAATGGGAGAGCAAGAAGATAGCTTGAGTAGCTCCCAGAGGTAGCAAATCAATCCCCAGTGCACATTTAGGAAAACTCAGTAACCTAAATACAGCATACAGTTAGGACAACAGGAGGTGGTAGGGGTAGTTTTAATGTCTGTCATTGCAGCTTGAAAGAGACAGATAATCAATAACAGTAGAACTGAATAGGCAAATAAAAATAAAATCCATTAAAATGGCAGAGGTATTTACTTGTTGTATTTACACCACTGAATGCTACATTGTCGATCAGTACTTTCCCTTCAGAAGATAGAAGCAATTTGTGCAGACTGATCCCAGTTTTCTCATTAATATGTAAATGAGGTATGCCAGTTGTTAGGTTAGAAGAAAGCTGTCATGTTTATTGTGACAGATTTAATGGATGTGTTTGGATTGTGCATTCAATGTGTTTTCAAGAGCATGTCTTATCTTTGTTTAGGCAGTAAATCAAACATGTAAACAACAATTCATTAGCATCTGTCAGAAGCTCAAAGCTACATTGTTATAGTTGAAAATCTCCCCAGAGGTGAAAAAAGTATATCTGACTTATTCCTGATTAGTTTGAATTCTTTTCTTCTGTTTACCAACTTGTAAGCAGTCACTGAACCACAGAATAGGTACATTGAGATAGCACTAGGGGTCAGACATAAACCAACAAAATCCCAGGTAATTCAGAGCTCAAAAGGAAACCCCAGGCCAAATATAGGGTTGTATCTGCACACCCCAGTGATGAATATATCCTTGAGCCTGCTATAATGCTAATTTTTTGACTGGCCATGTTAATGTGCATGGTAATGGGAATCATTCAAGGCCTTGGCTACCCTGGGAATTTGACCTCATCACAGCCACAATCACAGTGCCAAGTGGGGTTGCTAGTGTACATGAGGGGTTTGCTCTGATACAGCTATACCCAGTTGATGACAACAGATGGCTGAAATCCTCAGGGTAGACCAGAGATGAAGATAGGAAATCCTAGTGCAAAGTAAATCGGGGTGGAAGAATGATAAATATTAAATGAGTGAAAAAGGGAAGTTCTGGGGATTTTACTCTGCATTTATCCAGGGCCTCCTTTCACAGAGCTCAATATGCTTTTCAAACATTAATTAAGCCATATAATAGCTCTGTCAAATAGGCATGAATGTACCTATTTAACAGATAGGTCTGCTAAAGGACAGGGGTTAAATGACTTGCCCACAGTCACAATGACAGCCTAGCTTCAGAGTCAGAAAGAGAACTGTGGTTCTTACTCACTGTGCACAGCACCCTGTGCTGCTTCCAAGCACAGGGCCAGCCTTACAGGTGGGCAACGTGGGTGACTGCTTAGGGCACTGTGGTCAGGGAGGCATGCCACGCACACGTATGTAAATAGTCCACACTCAGAATGGTGCTCTTTCCCTGCCCCGCACCATCCTGGGCGATCCCAGCTGCTGCTCAGGAGAAGCCAGGTGGGGCAAATGTGGGCGGGGTGGCACCTGCTCCAGTCTACCTGCCTTGCTCCTGCACAGCAGCAGCAGTGCTTGCCCATGGGGAAGCAAGTCTCTCAATCCAGCCCAGCAGCTCCCCCCAGGGGCTTTATTTCTGAAACTTTCTCTAATACTTAAATAAAGGGCACCAAAATACAAGTTTGCCCAGGGCACCTTTTTCCCTAAGGCCAGCTCTGTCCAAACAGACAGTAGTAGCTAAAGCCACTTTTGCTTTTAGCTTTTGTTAGTTTGTGACTCAGCGGTAAAGCTATTTTTAAAAGTTTCCTGTGCCTTTTGAAAGTGCAATGAATAATCTAGATGCATTTGGTACTCAGGAGAATATACGCATTGGCTAGAGCCAAGCATACTGAAAGCAGATGTTGTGTAAGCTGTACCACACAGCCCAAGACTTTGTCCTTTGTCCTTTTACTTCTGGGCTCACCTGAATAGCAACTGCTAATTTTGCAGTGGTTTGTGATATGGACAAATGGCAGCTAGAGATTACGTGGAAAGCCACAAACTCATATTACTTATGACCTTCAAATCCCGGTCTCCAGCAATGAAACGTTAGTGCATTAACTTGCTGTTCCACCCCCAGTTTCTGTGCATTTAATAGAAATAATAATAATTTAGAAAATGGTACTTAAGAACCAGTAATTATAGTACATCAAATATTTATGATTTGCAATCAACCTGAAAATGTTCCCTTAGCTACAGTGCAGAAGTGTGATTTCTTCCTGTTAAGTCATAAAGCATTTTTTAAAAATTGGCAATGGCCAGGCAGTAGTTCATGTATTAGCAATTTCGCTGGAATGTGCCAACTGTCTCCACAATTTTGTGTTTAGCTGATTTCCTGCAACTGAACAAAGTGACATGCTTTTAAATGAGAATGTTGAGTTTCACATGAGACTATCTGGTGAATAGTGAAGCACAGCACATGCACTTCCCCTTCCTCCAGCCTGGGAACTTAGGGTGAAATCCTGACTGTGTAAAAGCCCATGGGAATATTGCCATTGATTTCAATGGGGTGAGGATTTCATGCTGTTATATTAGGCAGGTTGGTTTTATTTGAAAGAAGTGATGGAAAATATGGATCTAAATTGTGCAAGATGGGCAAGATTTCTGTGCCTTCAGATCTTTTCCTGGGACAGAATGATTATTATTTTAATATGGATGAATCTAACACTTGTAAAATTACAAATTAATTAATAGGAACGTCTAGAGAAGTACATAGTTCAGCAGTTGCTTTGTCTTACTCATCTCATACTTCCTTCTTGGAAGAGAAAAGGCATGTCATGGTGTTGGAGGAGATGGAGGCTTGGTATAGGGTGGTGACTGTCTGAGTGGTATACTATGCTGATAATTAGAAGCTCAATTTTTGTTTGTAGCAACTCTCAGGATTTAAAGATAATCTTTCCCTAATGACACTTGGCCTCACTCCATATCCTTTCAGTACAGAGCCACTTTTTACTTTGCTAGTTGTACTGGCTGTTACAACACTCTATGGCTGAAACTACACGAGATGCTGACTGCGCAGTAGCTCATTACTACTGTGCAGTAGAGTCACATGGCATGAAGTGTGATGCGATGCTACTGCGCAGTCGTAACAAACTAGTGCACAGTCAGCATCACCTAAAAGCCATTCAGCAATGCTACTGTGCAGTAGCAACTGTGCAGTCAGCGTCTCATGTAGATGCGACCTATGAGAGGTAGGAGCATTTGTTGCTAGGATGGACCTGTGCTCAGACTCATGACTAAATCATAAACTGGGACCTAAGAATTCTAGGTTTAGTTTATGCATCCACCATAGACTTCCTTGATGACCCTAGGCAATCTCTTTGTGCCTCAGTTTCCCATCTGTACAATGCTAATTATTCCTACCTTTTATGCTTTGTCTGCCTTGCCTATTTAGCATGTCAGCTCTTCAGAAAAAGGACCATTTCTATATTATATGAGCAGTGCCTAGGACAGTGGGACCCAATTTCAGGGAACCTAGGCATTCCTGTAACAAATAATAACACCATTAGCTATGAGGACAAGCAAAGAACCTTTCAAATTCACTGCCAAGGGGCTCTTAAGCATTATTTATCTGTGTACCTCTGAGTCCATTTATGTCCTGTTTATGATGGGTCTGATCTTCACAGGTCTGGGAGCAAAATGTCCTTAGGTCACAGCTTGAACCTTAACTTTCCTTGAGATGACATAATACAGTCCCTCACAGCCACTGGGCCAACTCCAGACTTTCATTTATTTGACTTCCATTCTCCCAAGGAACTTACAATTTAATCAGAACTTCTTAATAGTACATGAATTCTAAATTGCAATCATTTGTTGCAACTAGCCGCAGGCTTTTCTGTCTGCTAGAAATATCTGTGTTATTTCCTTCTTTTAGAGTTTACGTAAATAAAATAAAATAAAATAAACTTTTACAAATAATGTTTGCTGCTTAATGTTCTCAGCCAAAATATCTATCTGTGAAAATAGAAATCCTTCCTTACAATTCATCTTAAGGATGTAGTTTCAGTTTCTTATAAAGTAATAATGAATGTACCACAGATAATGTTCCAATAGTGCAAATGAGAGGAGCATATAATCAAAATGATAATGGTGGGTATTGTACGGCTGGTATAATAAAATCTATCCCACTATGGAAATCATATCTCAAGGCAACATTCTGTCTGATTTTTGTAATAACTGTAGGAGTTAGAACAGGGCAGTAAGAAGTGGTAGAAACAAAGGTGCTTTATTGGTTCATTAACCAAGTATTGTCCTGATAGCCCATTTTGTCTGGTCAAAGACCTGCATTGATTTTAAGGGAGGAATCTGCCTCTTGAAGCAGGAGAAAAAAGTCAGTACCAGGGTCAGCTCAGCTGCCAGCCTCTCCAGAGCTAAGATTCATAATTAAGCTAAATTAACTATGTAAGTTTGTCTGACTAATATTTATGTGTCCTTGAGATTACCAGGATCCAGCACTCTGGCTTAGAATTAGAAGAGGTGGTGGAACTAATCAGACCCTGAACCTTTGACTAGATTAAGGAAAAGCTGGTATATTTTTAAGCGCTAGAACCTGCTGAATGCCATAACTGGATTGTGCCTTTGACGGCCTAATGGTGGAGTAATCTGTGTAAAAATAAAAAACAAAATATAATTATCCTAAAATAAAACTGGTCTTCACAGAGGAACCACTCAGTTATTGTTACACGCACTATATCATTTACCTCTGCTCCTTCCTGGAGGGCAGGGAAGCTGTGCAAAACCTCCCATCCAGCTCCACAGGAGCATCAACATGTTATCTCTTGGCCAGAATTGCAGACATGAATTGCTCACAGCTCCTACTGAAATCAAGAGGAGTTGTGGATGCTTGGGCCTTTTGAAAATTAAGCCTCCCCATGAGTTTGCACGATACGCTGGCAGGCAGGGAGTTGGTGAAATGTTCCAAAACCACCCGCTAGAACATCAGTCCCTTGCGATAGCCTCATGCAAGAAAGAGTCGGCATTTTTACTATTACTTTAAAAGCCTGTGCGTCCATGCTCTTGGTCATCGCCCTGCAAGAAGGTGATCTACTTGCAAAAGGAGCTGTGCTACCTGAAGGAGGCCTGAGAAGCATCACTAAGACCAATAATATAACTCTCGATGGGGTTACACCAACTTTTTGTCTGGATTATGAGAATCATAACTCCTACTCAGTATCATGGAAACCAACCTACTTCCTCTGTCCCCATTTCTGATGGAAATCTGGAAGAAGTTCCGCAAAATGAAACTCGTGGACTTTTTCAATCTCTTATTTTCCATCTTTTGTTTCATGGCAGCAGCATGATTTGGTTCCAGGAGTTTTTCTGAGAAACTAGTTCATAAATGGGTGAAAATTGTTCTATAGGCTTGAGCTCATCAGCATTCTCACATAATGTTATTAATTATGTTTTAAAGTAACAGTCCTTCTACATGTTGTATTGCTGAGCTGCATTTACTTTGTCTTAGCCTATGTAATCAGACTGTCAAAGTGACAGCTTCCTGTTTGATTGTTAGTTATGCTCTTTTATTATATATAACACTTTTAAAAGCACTATTTCTTATGATTGCCGTATCTTTTGCTGTGTACTGCGTTGCAGTTTTCCTTCCAAAAGATTTCTCTCTGCCTCTGACATGATTTAATTCTGTCCCTTATACTGATTCTATTTTAATCTTTACCATTTTTGCTACACAGTATTTAGGGATATTGGCCTGTGTTGCAAACAGTTTGGGGCCCATTAGAAACTATTGTGTACATATATAATTACTGAATTTTAAAACACAAATGACTGCCTTTGGGGCCAATAGACACAGCAGTTACAATCTGTCATGTCATCTCCCATTTACTTCACTGCATTTTTTCATAAAGAAAATTAACATACAAAAACTATGCTTAAAGTAATAGCTTAAGGACGTCTCCCCAGTCAACAAAAGTGAAGAGAATCAACGGGAGAAAACATGTTTTTAGGTTAAATATTATGGACCTAGCAGGCTTTTCACTGATTTTGATCAACCTTAGATACGTTCCCATATGAGAGGTATGGGGAATGAAGAATGAAAATGATTTTTTTATTCTGCTGTAGAATGGCAGAGGACACATCCTCCATGGCTTACTCTGCTGGGGTTTAGAGTGCTTTTGGTAGTGAGAGACTGATGTTATTGTCTGTATGGTAATTTTACAGATGCAATACTATCGAGGAAACCGCAGAAAGTATTGTATCCAACATGGGGGAAATTATATTAGGCCTCATTCTGACAGGCAAAGAGAAACGGATTATAGAGCTAAACTTTAATGGTATTTTAGGTGCAAGTGATCATAGCTTGTTATGTGCACACAGAATGAAATCCAAAAGCAATAACTAAATTTGGTGGGTTGGAAAGGCCAATTTTACTGAGCTGAAAACAATTATGAGTCAAAACAATTGGGAGAAGGAATTTAATCAGAAGAATTCCACATGACGATTGGGAATTGTTTGAAAATGTTTTACTAGATGTGCAAAATGCCACACACTGACAAAAAGGCCTCACTGTTTAACCCAACCAACAAACAAAAACAACCTCTTGGCTGAGAGTGATCAGCTATCAAAAATAAGAAAACCATTTAAAAATTGGAAGACAAGGAAAATTGATGGTAAAGAATGTAAGTCAGAAGCTAGAAATTGTAGCATGTTAACAAGAGAAGTAAAAGCACACAAGGAAAAATGCATGACTAGCAGAGAAAAGGCAACTAGGAATGGCTTTTAAAAGTATATTAGGGTAAAAACGAAACACACCCTAAAAATTACATTTTTTATTAGGTGGAAATGGCATTATTGTCAGTAACAATGCACAGAAAACAGAGAAGTTTTCAATAAATATTTCTGATTTGCATTTGAGAGAAAGCAAGATGAGGTATTCATCAGGACAAGAATTAAGGAACACTTTCTATTGCAATAGTAACAGTATTGTGTGTTAAATAACAGCTACTAAAGTTCAGGCATTTTTAAATAAGCTGGTCTTTATAGTTTTCATCCAAGAGTTTTGGAACAGCTGTCCAAGGAGCTCTCTCCACTGTTAATGTTGATTTCAATAAGTCTTGAGACACACTGGGGGACTTCCAGAAGACTGGAAGAAAGCTAATGTTGTGCTCAATATTTTAAAAAGGTAAATGGGATGACCTGGATAATTATAGGTTTGGCAGCTTGACATCAATCCCAAGCAAAATAATGGAATGGCTGATATGGGACTTGATTAATGAAGAATTAAAGGATGATAATATATTTAATTCCATTCAGCATGAATTTATGGAAAATATATCCTGTCAAACTAACTTGATATTTTTTTAATGAGATCACAAATGTGGTTGATAAAGGTAATAATGTGGAGGTGACTAAGTTAGTTTGCTTCTAGTGGGATTTTTCCTAATTTATTTAATATTTTAATGATTTTGATGAAAAAACAAGTCACCGATAAAGTCTGTGATGATACAAAGCTTAGTAAAATGATAAATAATGAACTCAGGTCACTGGTATAGAGCAAATCTTGTTTGCTTGGTGATCTCAGCACAAGCAAATAATGTATATTTGAATACAGCCAAATTAAAAGTCATTTATCAGCGAAAAAAAGAACGTAGGTCATCTTACGGCATGGGTGACTTTATCCTGGGAAGCGGATGCTTCAAAATGGATCTGGGGGTTGTGATGGATGATCAGCTGAACATGATCTCCCAGTGTGACCCTGACCAAAAGAGTTAATGGCTGTGTTCACTGGATTTATTAACAGGATTCCTCAACTAGGAACAGGGAAATTATATTTCCTCTGTACTCAGCAGTGGTTTTAGTGTTCCTGGAATGTTGCATACAGTTCTAATATCTACAGTTCAAGGAAGATTTTGATAAGTTGGAGAGAGGGTCTAGAGAAGAAGCAAGTGAACAATTACAGGACTGGAAAAATGCCTCATATTGAGAGACTAGCAAAGTTCCATATGAGTAACTTATAGAGGAAAGATGAAGGGGCAAACTGATAAAAAATTAATGAGTACATACATGGGACTCTGAAATTAGAAAGTGGGCTCTGCCGCTCAGGTGACAAGGGCAGAACAAGCTGCAGTGCCAAGAAGCTAAAGCTAGATAAACAAACTCTGGCTAGAAATAAGTCTCACATTAACGAGTGAGGGTAATTAAACCACTGGAACAACCTACCAAGAGTTGTGGATTTCCCATACTTGGACTTTTAAAATCAAGACCAGATTCCTCCCTCCCCACCTCTTAAAGATATGTTCTGTTTCAAACAGGAATTAATCTGGGGAAGTCCTATAGCCTGTGTTATGCAGAGGTCAGGCTGGATTATCACAATGGTGCCTTCTAATTTATAATCTCTGCATCTATCAGACAAATCACACAGTGGCCAGAAACAGTCATTTCTAGTGCTGGAAACATCCAGAATTAGAAATCTTTCTGAGAGATGGTGCATCCAGGTATTTAGCTTGTAGCCATCCTCTCCCCTGTGCTCTCTGCACTTTTCCCAGACCGCCATGATCCTGGTCTGGGGAGCAGTGAAGGTAGGGTTACCATATTTTCAGTTGCAAAATAAGGGACACCTGTCACGCAGCAGGGGGCATGGGGAGGAGGGCAGTGATATGGCAGTACCCTGCCCCTGCCCATTCTGTTACCCCTCACTCCCAAGCCCCAGCCCTGCTGCTCTCCCTCACTCCCGAACTGCAGATCCTAGCCCTGCCAGTACCCCTCACTCCCAAACTGCAGTACCCTGCCTCCCTGGGCCATGCTGGTGCCCCTCACTCCTGACCCACAGCCCCTGCTCCCCCTGTGCTGCTGGAGGGGCCCCCGCTGCCCCCATCCCAACTGGGCTGGAGCGCAGTGGCTCGAGGTGAGTCTGGCCCTGGCGTGGGCTGGAGAGAAGAGGAGGGGAGGCTTGTAGCACCCCTCGCCTTGAGCGGGGGCTGCCACACTGCACCGGGAGGCCTGGCCATGGCCCACCTCTCCCTCTTCCTCCCCATTCACTTCCCCCTCCCCACCATAGCATCTCCTAGCCGCTCCACCGCTGCAAGCACAGGCACTGACCCCTGTGCTGCTGGCCTGGCCATGGCCCTCAAAAGGCCCCCCACCCCCTTCCCCAATGATGGGGGCAGGCAAACCCCATCTCCTAGCCGCTCCACCGCTGCAAGCACAGGCACTGACCCCTGTGCTGCTGGCCTGGCCATGGCCCTCAACCGGCCCCCCACCCCCTTCCCCACAGCGCCTGCGACACCAGCTTATGGGGTGGAGCCAACTCCTCTTGCTCCCCTGGCAGAGCAGCCCC
>NW_017728951.1:8138272-8143641 GCF_001723895.1 Crocodylus porosus | reverse complement strand
AAGGCCCCCCACCCCCTTCCCCAATGATGGGGGCCTCCCAGCCCCAGCCCCGCAACCCAGACTTACCTGCCTGCAGCTCCCGGAGCGAGTGCAGACACACTTACCTGCCTGCAGCTCCCTGCCTACAATCGCCCCTCCCCCTGCTCCCACCAGTGGAACAAAGCAAAACCCCAGACATTTACTCAGATTTGAAAAACCCATCCAGATGGAGATAGGAGGACTCAAAAAGAGGACACGTCTGGGAAAACCCAGATGTATGGTATCCCTAGTGAAGGTCCCTGGGGGAATGGAGCACGGGGGAAAGACTCTTCATACCTTCCCTAGACTGGGGTCTAGGAATGGGCCGGGAACAGCCTCCTCTGCTCTACTGGTTTCTGGGAGAGGAGCAGAAGGAGCACGGGGCAAAGCCCCCAGCCCATTTCCCAAGCTGAGAGCTGCTTGATTTAAGGAAGAGACAGGAAGCAGTGGTTGCTGCTCCCCTCCCCTCTCAGACAGGGGTGCAGCAAGGCAAAACTTCCAGTCTGTTTCCCAAGCCAGGGAACTCTGGTTTGGGGAGCCAAGAGAGGAAGCAGTGGGAAAACACCCTGCCCACTCCCCAAACCATGGCCCCAGGTCTGGGGAACAGGTTGGAGGGCAAGGAGCAGTCATGTTATCCCCTGCCAGACTAGTCTGGCAGAGGACTGGAGTAGTCACCTAAGCTACCTACCCACTCCCGAGACTGGGGTAGGGAACAGGTAGGGGGCTTTGCCCTGGTGCTCCACTGCCCTCCAAGACTGGACTGGGAGGAGAGTGTACAAGCATTCTTTCTTGCCAGAGATTTTTTCTTGCAAGGGAGGTCTTTCAAACTGACATCTGGAAAATGTCTCTCTCAGAGGGGGCTTGTTTCCCCTAGGAGAAACTGAATGAAGTCTTATACCCTTCTAATTTCTATCAGGAGAATAGTGACTCTCCTGGTAGAAGCACGATGCCTGTACATGGACAGTGTTGTTTCTGCTCTTCAACTGACCCCTGTTCTGCTATTGGAATATCTTCACCTTTGATCGCTGAAAAATGTGCACTGACCCTCTTCAGACCATGATAAATGCAACCGCTACAGTACTATTACTATAGAAACCTTTCTTGCCCTTTGACGTTATCAGTTCCTCCCTCCCTTAATCTCTTACCTATTTCTGATTGATTCCAAACTTTGGCTCTTTCATGTTTAATGCTCATTATCCAAATCCATGTTAGCACAACTAGTCATCTCCTAACATGCTCCTATCCTTTTAAATCCATTTGTCAAGCTCTTAAACAATATCCTCCATCTCTTCTTCCATGCAGTCCCATGCACAAATTATGACTTCCTTGGACTTCCCTGAATTCACCCATATGCCTTTTGCTGTCTAGCTGTCTGTCTTTATGGCAGTGTCCTATAAACTCCTTGGAGTAGGGACCCTGTCTGAGTAGTACCCACATTTTGTGGCACATTCCCTCACTCCATAAACATCCAAACATCTTTCATAACCAGCCGCTATCTCAGTAGCTTCAATTCTTGAGGGCCTTTAAGGAATGCTGTATATTTTTCTCTGTTAAGAGACTCCTCCCTCCTCCATTTACTTGACAGTAACATGGAAAGGATCAAATTCTTCAGCATGTGTCCACCATACCAACCCCAAGAATAATAAAAGGCATCAGCCTTTGACCCCATCCCCAATACCACATGCCAGCAATAAGATCATATTCCACCCCCACACCTTGCTACTTGTCTCAGGTCTTTAGACTAATTCAAAAACAAAAGCTAAATTAGATCTCAGTAAAGAGATGGTAAACAAATGCTTGCAGTGAAAACCACAAAATCAAAAATATAAAAGAAGAATTAAGTTGTTAATCAGGTTGAATCATTTAAAAAGAGTAGAGAGAATTTTCCAATGAAAAGATGACTCCAGCATATAAATTAATCTTTTGTATAGGAAGAAATGAAAGTCATTAAATGCCATTGTCTTATTTTAAAAGCAGCAATATCCTGTCTGATTGCAAGTACTTAAAGTGGGATGATTAAACAGAAACCTTATCTTCAATGTTCCAAAGAGAAAATTGGAGAGAAGTTATCCAATTATGGATAATAAAGAACAGGGAAAATCCGAGAACAGAAAAACTTGGAAAGGTAAGATATACAAGAGCACTTTACAATCCGTCATATACGACATACCAAATACAAAGAATGGGAAATCTATCCTATACCACATGGTATTTCACAGCTTTGGGAAGCCTCTGAACTGTATAATTGTTTGTGATCTTATAATTTTTGTAAGCCCTCTTCAGACCTTTATAAAGCAATAGCTTTGGGCACTTTTAGATACTGATATTCTGTTAAACATCTGGTTAGTGTAAAATGGGATTGTCTTTATTTTCAAACAGGAGTTTACAAGCAGATTATCAGTTGCTGGCTGGCTGCTATTTTACAGTCTTAGGCCCTGATTGTGCAATTCACTCCATGCAGTCAAATTGCTGTGTCTGAGAAGAGTCCTTTTATAAGCAATGGGGTTCCATATAGTCACAGTATTTAATGGGTATGGAGGGGACTGCATGATCAAGGCCTAGTACATATTTATTTTAGGTACCTACTTGTGCACAGTATCTGAGGAACTTCATGGCTTAAATGTATTCACTCTCACAATACCTGTGGGAGGTAGGGTATTACTACTATCTTCAGTTTCAGATGGGAAACTGAGGTGCAGGTAGAGTAAATTACATGACTAAGGTCAAACAGGAAGTTTCGGGCAGAGCAGGGAATTGCATATTAGTCTTTTGATTCAGGATCCTAACTAGTTCCCTGCTCCCTGCACCATCATTTCTCCCCAGGCCTCGGCACACAAATTAATTGTTAAGACACAAACTGTGTCATGCTCCTCTAGGTAAGACAAAAATGTGGAAAAGTTCACACCATCATAGTGTTTAACTCAAATAGTCATTAATAGGAAGTTTTGCATTTCAGCATTAACAGGAATACAAAGTTATAAGACCCATTCAACCAGTAGTATCCCTATGCAGAAATATCCAGGAAAGATACCAGGAAGCTTGGTGACTTTAAACTTTATTTGTTTTTTAGCCTATTATAGCTAGATAATTAATGATAAAACAGGAAATAGAATGGCCAGGCCTAGAGATCAGGCAGAATTGCTATGATATAGGGAAAATATAAAGCACTCTCTAACATTCACCATAATACAAACATGCATAACTTGATAAAGCTTTGCATTCATAGTCTAAAAGAAATCTTATAACTTTGCCAGGGGAAAGAAACCCTTTATTTGGACATGAACTCCAATTATTTTTGGAGCTGAAATAGAGAGATGTCTTGTGACTATTGACACTATTTTCATATATTTATGAACACAGCAGAGGAAATAATCACAGGCTGATATACATATTGCTGAACTATAGCACCTCCTAGACCCTTTTGAGAGTATCAGAGGTGTAAGAATACAATTTAGTGGTGCCTAAGGAAGAAGTCTGGCATCTGATTCTTTGTAGTGAATGCAGAGAGCTAATAAAATCAGAGAGTCTTGCACTCAAAATATTGTATTTTGAATTTGACTTCAATTTTGTGGAAATATTGGGCAAAATGATACCTCAAGAGCCAATGCACCTGTGTGGAAGGGAAGTTAGCAGCTGTCACGTCCTAGTGGTGGTGTCAACAGCTATAATGTCTGGGTAGAGCAACTGTAGTCATAATGGGAGTTTTTACACATGCTTTGGGAGTGGTGGGGGGGGGTGCTTTAATTAGAGCAGCTTCAAGAGCTACTCTAATTAAAGTGCCTGGAGCGTCTTGTGTATCAGCGTCCCCACACTTCAAAATGGTGGCAGGGCTGCTTTATCTAAAGCTCATCAAATAAGCTTTAGATAACGCACTCCCACCATCATTTTGAAGCGTGAGGATGCAAATACACAAGACGTGGAGGCTGGCTGGAGTGTGGTAATTACCACGCTCTAGCAGACTTGATTAACTGAGTCTTCTCCAATGCACTGTAATTACAGCATGTCAGAGCAGCCTCTGGGCTCATGTACAGGTGCCCAATGTCTTCAGGAGCGATGACAGAGTAAATTTAGCAACAGCTGTGCAGTGCTCTTCTGGCTAGCTATTGTGGCTAGCGAAGAGAGTCTCAGTCATGTTCCCTTTCAAACACCTTCCCATCACTGACTACGGCACCAGAAGCAGAAGACTTGGATTATAGGAGCTCAGGGAAATCAGTTTAAGGCTACTTCCTGCATGGGCCCAAGAGGGATCATAGAAAAGTGCCTTCTATATCCTCTTCTCTCCCACATTTCTCCTGAGCAGGGCCAAGCATTATTAAGCCCTTTATCTTGCCTGAGGACTGTGAGCAGCAAAATAAATCTGTGTTCGTGCTGAGCTTATCCTAAGTGCGGGACTCATTTAACCTTATGTGAAGATAAGTGAAACAACTTGACAAAAATACAGCAGAGGAAGAGAAGTTTCATATTTGTGCAACTGTTACTTTGCTCCTTATTTTGTAATTGGGAGGTAAACAAATAGATATGGAAGTTCACTGGTGTACCTCTTGACTAGTACATGGCCTCTACTAGCCCCAGCCTGGGTGCTCTGCAGTGGCTTAAGAGCTAGAGCATCAGAGGTCACTGGTTTCGATCTGTGCTGTCCCAGGGACCAGTCTACCTTTGTAGCCCAGTTTCACTTCAAAGCAGCAAGTTTTAGGTAAATTCTTTCCATTCTGTTCATTAATATTGATTCCTTGCCTGGAGTACTATGCCAGTTTGGGGCACTGCATTTGAAGAAAGATGTGAACAAAATGGAAATGGTCCAGAGAAGAGCAACAAAATGATTAGAAGTTTAAAGGACAACATATAAGGAAAGACTAGGAAAACAGGAATTATTTAGTCTAAAGAAGAGAAGATAAAATGGGGTTTTAATAACAGTTTTTAAATACAAAAAAGGTCATTATGAAGCAGATGGTGATCAATTGTTCTCTGTTACCCCTGGGGAAAGGACAAGAATGAAATTATTTAAATTGTAACACTAGGAAGTTGGGCTAGGCATAGACGATAGAAGGCTGGGGCAAATGGGACTTAGCCCCTCCAAATGGGGGGCAGCAGTGGCAGCACAGAGGACCATAGGGCAGCCCGGGTGCATGCTCTGGGTGGCTGCAGCAGGGCAGGAGGGGCACGCACAGACACAGACATGTAGCTGCAGGCTGCAGCAGCCCGGCAGTATGTAGAGCACTGCCCAACAGAGCAGGTAAGTCCGTCATGGGGAAAGGGTGTGCAGGGCAGATTGAGGCCCCCATGGTAAGGGAGGGAGTGGGGCTGAGGCAGGGGCTGGGGTGAATGGGGCCCTGGGGCCAGGGCAGGTCATG
>NW_017728951.1:8101698-8137451 GCF_001723895.1 Crocodylus porosus | reverse complement strand
CCAGGTGGACAAGCTCCACCTGCTTATTCCCCAAGCTTCTGGCATTTGCGTACAGGCAGGCAAGTGTCCCCTTGGAGGCTCTTGCCTTGCCCACAGATTGTACCAGGGCTGGGGCAGGGGTGGGCTCCCTTAAGTGCCTTGGCCTGCTGGCTTTGCAAGGGTTGCTCAGCGGGCCAGCAATGATGGTAGTCCCCCCATATTAGGAAGAACTTTCTAACTACAAAAACAGATTAAGCACTGGACCAGATTACCCAGAGGGGGAGTGAAATCTCCTTCACTGGAAATTTTTAAGTGGAGGTTGGATTGTGATGGTTCAGAGCTTCCCTTGAACAGCAGATTAGATTAGATGATCTCTTAATAGGCTGACCACCCGACCTTAATTGGACAGGAGAGTCCCAAAATTTAAAGATCAAATTCCAGTTCCAGGATAAATGACTTGGGGACAGCATTTGTCTTGGATTCCCTGTATCATGTGCAAGGATCTGGGTTTTCTGTTCATGTGAAAAACTGCAGGAAATGGCAAGTTTCCCCTTGCAGGTTGGCAGAGTCCCAGCATGCAAGGGTATGGGGCGAGTGGGATGCAGAGGGTGCCATGTGTATGTGTGCACACACACACATGCCTGTGGCCAGCAATACAGCCCCAGACAGTGGTGGAGAGCAGCTCCTCCAGCTGCCTTCAGGTAAGTCGAGTGGGGGCAGATTGAGGATCCCACAGTGAGGGAGGGAGTGGGACAGGGTTAGTGGCTGGGGCTGGGGGCACTACCCAGCTGGGGTGGTGCATGGAGCCCGGGGCAGGAATGTGCAGCCAGAGGGTCTGGCTGTGAAGTGGAATGAAGCTGTGGGTGGCTCATCTGGGAGGGCAGGGGAATGTCAACTTCCTACTGCTGTGTGTACTGTTGGGGAGGGGAGCATGGGGGAGTACATGCACCCCCAGATTTATGCACAGGGCATGGACAGATGCAGGCTTGGGACTCCCTGCTCTGCTGTCCTGCCCCTGGGAGCCCTGCACCACCATGGTGAAACACACCCTGTCCATCCAGCAGAAGCAGTGGTGGCACCAGTGGCAGTGGTGTGAAGTTGTGCCCCTTGTTGCTGCAGTGTGAGAAGGGGGCACCTCGCCATAGTGGTGCAGTCAGCATGGAGCTCCCAGGGGAGGGCAGCAGGGCAAGGAGCCCTGAGCCCTGAGGCAGGCAGCCCGCATCCTCCCCCACCCCCCACACGCTCTGCTCGGTGCTGTGGGGGAAGGGGGAGAAAGGGGGAGGAGGCATGTGTCCTGCCTTCTAAATTTGGAAAAGGTGGTCATCCTACTTTTTAAAGTCCCTATTAGTCCCATTTACAATTCTATGATTTTAAGGCATTTCCACTGGAAACTTTTCTCTAAAGAGAAAACCACTAAAGGATTTCTTGTACGTTTGATTTTAGTTAAAGATCTGCATAGATGTAGAGCACTTGATGTTTGTGTATTTTGAGGCTGCTAGCAGTTGTGGAACATCTTTGTGGCTGGTTTGGCATTTTATCATGTCATAAATTTTCTTGCATGTGTGTCATTTTGCCATTTATTGAGTGATTAATGCATGATAAATATAGCATCTGCCAGGGGCAGAGTCACATATCACATTTTAAAAAGCATGTTAGGAATTAAAATAACATCAGGAGATAACCTAAAGTTTGGCTATGAAGGCACAGACAGAATAAGCAGTTATTCTGCTTTAAGAGCAAATAACTTACTTTAGTACAGAGAAATCTGGTGTAACTGTTTTGTCTGCCCACTCCATAATAAGCCATGATAATGGAAACTAAACTGCCATCATTTATCCTGTTTTATTCAGAGGTAGCTTCATTTACTGTGGGTTAGGAGTGGACAGACAAAACAATTACACTAGATCAGCTGATATATGCTTATGAACCATATATCATGCCCCTACCTCCCTTTAAAACAGTGTAATTGAAAGCTTGTCCATGTTATTCTGTGAGATAGCATGGATAACACTTTATTTGTGGCTGAAAGTGAGACAGCTGCTCCTGCATCCTAGATTTTGCAGTGAACAGAGCGTATCAAAAACAGGTTTCAGAGAAAGTAGTAACCATTTCACTCAACAGCTCATAGCCACAACAGAGAACTGAAGGGCACCTTCAAAGGTAATTTGGAATCCCACATAGATCAAAGGAGAGTTATGGTGACGCACCTACAAGGCTTTTCCACCTCCCCACAATACAAGATCTAATTCAAGTGATTTGGTAAACACCCCCCCCACCCCAAATGAATTCTTCTGGACAGGTACCAAACACATTATAAAACAAAATCCTGGGTGGCTACCCCACTTCATCTTGGTCCCTACCCTCTTCCCACCCCCTCCCCAACCCCCAGCCCAGTAATCTTATGTGCCATTCATTTTCACAGCTGTATACTCCTTCAGATGGGAGATAAAAGCCACCAAAAATGTTCAGGAAGGACTAGTATTGAGTTAGAGCCTTTGCTGCCTTTATTTTCACACCCGTATAATTACCAGAAACTCCATGAGAGGAAAAGCATCTCCTTACTGTTTTCTAGGTTACCGTAGATGTCTATGACAGACTGGCCAAAGTGCGAGGTCTTGGGATACCTGTTCTGCATCATACTTGTTAGGTTCATAATGTTCTAATTTCTGGATGAAAAAGGCTCTAGGGACAAAAAAAGGATCCAGGTTCATTTGCTGACTTTATCACGTACTGGGGGTTATTTGCCATGCTGACACTTGTCTTGGTATTTATTCGTAAACAAGTGGGGATAGGCATAGTTTTTTTAATCTGTTTTTTCCCTGTGAATTTTAGGGACAGACTTATACCTCATTTAGCTTCCATTTTCCCACAGACCCAATTGTACTTTGATCCTGGTATTATTTCAGTTAATAATAAAATGTATGTGTCGTGTTTCATAGTAGGTCTGTTCAGTCTCATCCGAGAGAACAGACTATAGAATTCCCATATGATTGTTTTCCCTTGCCAGATGAGGAAACTCAGCTGATTGACACACTCAATACATTCTGTTATAACTCCAGGCTAAAGATATTTTAGGGCCAGATTCTTAGAGCTGGCGGAAAAAAGTGGATACCAAAATTTAATACCCACATTTTTAGATGTACAGCTTTGGGTAGCCAGAATTTTGCCCCCAAATCTTTTGTATATGTAATTCACCCAAGGATTTCCTTTGTATGGAATTAATATCATTTGGACATCTGAGTACTCAAGCCACAAGTCAGGATTGTTGAGGACCAGATGACCTTCGTTGCATCTGCAAATAATTTCAGGTGACAAGAATGGATGCAGGGTTAAGACAAGACTGAAAATGTAGATCTCAGTATTTACCATAATGCATATTTAGTGCAAATGATAGGCTGTCTTATGCACATACTGGTATTATGTCTGAATCTGTTTACATATAAACACAAAACTCACTGCCACACCAGACAAAACACTGCTTTGCCTAAGTCTGTCTCTGCTTCTGCTGCCTAAGGAAAAGTTCTGCCCATGGCATCCTTAAGGCACAAGCAATCTTAGTAACCACTTGGGGCCCGTGGTTTCAGGGACCACGCAATACTGTATTGACTCTGGGCCAGATTGAGAACTGTTTCTCTATTCAAGACTGGAGGACAAATTGCAGGTTGTGCACGCACCCTCCCCGCCTTGCAAACTGCAGGAGGTTCAGGACTCGATATATTAAATTCTGAACTAGTAGAAGAAAAGCACAGCTCTCTTGAAGGGCAAGTGATTATTTCAGCATTTTATACCAGGGCTAGAAATTGCAAGCTATGGTGATCTTGGAGGTGTCCCACTATGAATAATTTTATTCAGAATGTGTCACCTTATCAATGACTTAAGTTCTACATTGGTTTTAGGGGCACCATATTCAGAAGTGTCAGAGAACTGATGCTGAAACATTTCTTGGAAAGGGAGATCCTATTTTTCAAGATGTATTTTTACACAGTTCTTTCTAGCTCTGTAGATTAATAAGATTATCATCTGCTACAGTGCGACAGAAATTGGGAAGTGGGAGCCATATCTTCAGCCTGTGTAACTTGTCATAGCTCTACTGATGTTAGTGGAGTTGCAATGAATTATACCAGCTAAGTGGCTGATCCGTGTGTGTATAATAGGGGGAAGCAAGGATGTTGTCAGAATGTCTGGAGATGAAGCACAGTTATTCTGCAGTAAATTATGTTTTTGATAGTTTTGCTATTGCAAGTCAATCATACAAAATGTCATAAATTTAACCAGACTTAAGGGGCCGTTAATATCTGGTTGAGTCCCAGCCATGTCCCAGAAGATACTTCAAGTCCTTGACTATTGCTTACTTTTACAAGTTATTCCTGATCACAAGCTAAAGAGGAACATTAACTGGACAGTGCCATTTTTATTAATCCATCATATTTTTAAGTGCCTTGTCATTGCATTCCAACAGAGACAGGAACGGCTTATGGTAACAGCAGTATGACACCCAGAAACTCTCAGGCTTTCTGAAGGTAGCACAGCAGATACACAAAAATGCCATCTCCTTTGTGTTTCATGACATCCTGAAGACTTATCATCTGCCTAACATTCAGTTCAAACAGAAACAACAGAAGAATTAAATGAATAAATCACCTGACATCCACTCCTTATGATTCAATTTTTTACAACCTGCCATGGCCAAAAACACTTGGGTACCAGCACCCTCCTTCAGGATTGGGGCATTTTTTGAAATGCTGATCCTGGATCAATGATCAGGAAGAAAAGAAATTTCTATGCCAGCACACACACCATAACAACTTCAGGCCTGGCACACCATATGGCTGGCCCTGCTGTTACCTCTATTCCCTATGCTGATGATACCAACATAAACATTCCAGTGACGGATCAAGAGAGATCCTCTGATTCTCATTTTCTAAGAAAAGAATTAACATTTCAGACTTACTGCCACTTTGAACGGTCATTTTCAGAGCCCTAGGGACCTTCAAAGGAGACCACCCCAATGTTGGCCTACCATTGACTCTCTTGGGATCTGGATTAAATGAGAGATATTAACAGACTTTTTTGAGGAATTCCTGATTTCTAATTTGTTTCTGTTCTGACCTTGAATATAAACCAAACAAAAAGTTTCATGTCAAAATCCTTTCTACAGAAAATCAAGGCATTTTGTTCTGATTTCTGTTCTTTATTGCATATGATCTAATAGAAAAGCAATGAAACAAAAGCTAATTTTGGACTAGAAAATTGAAATCTCAATCTGAAAAGACTGTAAGGGACAGTATTTAAAATATCACAATGCTTTATTTCTCCTTAAAAAAAAAAAAGATCTATAGCAGGGGTGTCAAAGGTATGCGCTTCTGGACAGATCCAGCCCTTGGAGCCCTCCAGCAGCCTACAGTGCCGCCTCTTGGTCTTGGACTGGATCTGTATGCCACATGCGGCATGCTCAAGACTGGCCCACATGGTGCATGCAGCATGCGCTAGCCCCAGCCCTGGCTCGATGTACTGCATGTGGCACATGGAGCCTTGAATGAGGTGCAAGTCAGGGATGTGTGTTTCATGCAGTGTCCACACTGAACTGGCCTCGTGTACTGGATCCAGCCCATGGACCAGCCCCACACCACTCATTTGGCCTGTTGGGCCCTGATCTACACCAAAGAGTTTCACAGAAACTTATTGCTTTTTAATGAATCAGGATTTTCCGATGGAAAAATATCTCACTGGAGATTTTTCAACCCATTTCAATACAAAAAACCCCCAAGGGATACACACTTCGTATGAAGAGAAATCATCTCTCTTTGTGGCAAAACATTACAGAGTGTAATAAAAATGATAACCTTTCAATAGATTTTAAAACCATTCTGCAGAACTTAAAAAACCCTAATATCTTTGCATAGGGTACATTCCCCATGAGCAGGAACATGCGTTTCCTGGGGACAACTAGCAGCAGCACATGTATTCTCTTACCTGGGGTCTCGGGGACCTCCTGGAGCTCCAGCAGTGGCCATGTATGCCACCCTCTTTTTCTGGCACAGGTTTTTTTGGCACCAGGATCTCCTGGTATCAAGAAAACCCGCTGCACTACATTTGCAGTGCAGTGAATGCCTGCATATGTGATGCATGCAGTTTGTGACACTGCAGATGGGTCTGCAGTGCTGCAAACCTCATGTGTGTGCTCTGAGGGACGTACCCATATAGGATAGTTTAATGGCCTAGGACTCAGTTACTGTTGTTTTTCAGAGTAATTTCTGTAACAGTATTAAATTTGTTCAGAAGTCTCTTGTGCTCATCCCTATTGTATTCTGTGCAGCCCTTCCAGGGAGCAAACAAGCTGATCTGGTTTTCTTTAAAAAAAATAAAAATATAAGCAGAGATGCATGGGGTCATCTGCATCTCTGGCCCATATGAAGCCTCATCTATTATTCATTGTGCCAATGGTCTGCCTATAGACACCATCCCTCTACTTGAGCAGGACTAGATGGGTCCCTTTTCAGAGTCCATTAATATTTTTCCTCCATTTGTTATAGGAGCCACTGTTAAGTGATGTAAAGCTTTCCATCGCTCCTTCCTATTCCTGGGTGTTGCTTCAAAAACACTCTCATTCTCTACCAGCATACTGAATAAAAGACCATGACCAAGAATATGACCCTACCCCCCTATACTGCAGTACCATTATCATAGCACAAACCATTATAAGTAGGCCTCTTTACTGGCCTTGCTAAAATAGATTTATTGCACAAACTATGTGGCTCTTAAAAGGAAGGCATCCTCCTTCTTTTTTACCTTCCTAACCAAGGTTATCTGCTCAAGTATGTGCAGACTAAATGAGGCTGTTTGGTTTATGGATACAAATAGATCTCTAGTTTTTGACTTGCAAAATGAATTTCACTGTGACTTCGATAAAACTTAAGTATGCTAATGTTCAGTCAACCAGTTGTCTATTTATTTCTGTTTATGCCAGCAGATCCATTAGCAACTTTTTCTTGTTTTCTTTTAGAATATTAAATGGTTCAAACATATTCTAAAAATTAGTTGATTAGCTTGGTAGGGCACATTTCCACTGCTACTTTCTTCTGTAGCAAAAGAGAAAATGAAGGTAATTTTGTTTGCAAGGAACGTATGATTGGAAGCTGACTGTTGAAAGATGTGCCATGTCAATGTAATGAGGGAGTGTAATATCTTAGTTTGCATCAATATGGAAATAACTGTGCAGTTTGACAGACCTGATGCTAAAGGCAGCACCAGAGCACTCATTATGCATTCAGACTCTGATTATGAAAAATAGTGTGTTTTCTTTTAAAGAGGAATACACATTATCAATCAAACTGCACCAATTATTTCCAAAAGGGATCACAGCTAAACAGGCGTGGGGGCTCTTCAAATATAACTGCACCTGAGAAAACAGACAGATATCAAAGTACATGATAGTTTAATTTCATGGCAGTTGAATTAATTAGGCAGTATAAAATCCTGCTTGATGATTGGCCTGTGGTTGCGATGCTCATTGCTAGCATGATGCCATGACTTGGAACTACTTTACTGAACTGTAACAACAAGCTGACAGCCGGGGGCAGCTGCTGTCCCAGGACCTACTCCTCCATTTCCTGGCCAGAAGTTTTTGCTGCTGGGGGACTAAAACCTAATCAATGCCAGAGCTCATACTGCTTGGACAGCTACTCTCAAGAGGTCGGGATGCTGAGCAGGGTGTGCGAGTACTCCCAGTGGGACTGAAAAAACCTCTCAGGTACTTGGCTGGAGTGTCTTGATCACATGTACAGGCTTAAACTGATTTAGGGTCCGGAAGGAATTTTTCCTTAGGTCAGATTGGCAACTACTGTTTTTGAGGCCTTTAAGTTTCTGTACTAAACAACCTATATTTGTTATAGTGTTAGTGGGTATTGTGGTGTTTGAACTGTGTGTGTCAGCAGGAATAAAGTACTTGTGGACTCTTTGGGACTTAAGGTCCATTACATGGCATCCGGGACTGCCGAGGAATGGATTGAATTACCTAAGTGGTCCTTTCCACTCTTACCTTCTTCCTAAGAGAGAGTCATTTTGTTTTAGCCTTCCCGTCTTTCAGATATCTCCAAGAACATCTTGCCTGTCAGCACAACCCTCCCCACACTGTTTTGGGACCACAGCTTAATGGATTTTTAAACTAGCTCCTCTTCTAAGTTAGATGTTCTGGCAATGATTTTTCATACATTATTAGGTTGTCTATTTTATTACAGAATATTGCAGCTGCCTATAGGAGCCCTAGTTATGGATCAGGGTCCCACTGCATTATACAAACATTAAAAAGGACAAACCCTTTCCCAAAGAGCTTACTATATAAGTGCCTTTTACTACAACCCAATCTGGAGTCAATGGGAGTTGTGGGTGCTGAGTTTCTATGTGATCATTAATACTCTTTGCTTTTAATCTTAGCTTTGGAAGCATCCTTTGACCTGGAAGGATGATGCAGATCCTAGGAAGCTGCAGAAGAGGCATCCAGCCCAGGTACAGTATGAACGGACCTTTCTCAGATAACACCATGTGACAGTTCAGGTAAGAAATGAGTTGTTCTATTTAGCTAATGACAAAATGGTGGTAGATACCCACTGTTCTGAACTACAGCAGGCAAATAACCCATGCACTGCAAGAAACAACACTGGAAAGGTAGGTAAGAACATGCTTTTCTCTGGATTGATATAACTTATTTTGTCTTAGTTTATTAATATATTTTTAAGTGATAGCACCATTACTTAGGCAATGGTGCATTAGTCATACTGTCACAAATTGCGTACCTTTTTTGCTGTGTGTGTTCTTTGCAATAATATTTTCTCTACATTGTTAAAAAAAAATCTTGATAAGACATAACAGGATGAGTATCTGGGATATATTACTACTTCTCAGGTAGTTATAGCCTTTACCTTTGTCTTTAACAACCAATCCAAACCTTGCCAATGTTGTACTACAACACATGTGCGCGCACGCACAAACACATGCGCACCCTTGTCTTGTCTACTTTAATTTTTATGTTGAGCCAATGGCATTTTGTTTACCTTTGCCTTGAGTAGTTCTTAGCAGAGATGTGATAAAAAGCTATTTCTCTTTCTTGCCTAATTTTCAGTAAGTATATTAAAATGCAGAATCAAGCTGGGAGTCATCTGGACAAACTGGACACCAAGCTATTTTATGTATAAAAAAAAAAAAGGACAGGATAAGAGCAAAGTGACTGTACAACATATAGGAATGCAGGTAATTGTCTGCAGTAAACAACATGAGTAAGGACTAAAAATGCTGCTAAGATCTTATTTAAATGGTTTGGCTTTGTAAGCTTTAGGAAATCAAGACCAAAGGCTGAACATTAAAACTCTAAGAATGTGCCAATAACATTTACGTGTAATATCCTGCCAGGGAAAATCACAGCTATATTTCAGGTTTTTAAGTATGGAGCTGGCAATACCATATGAATTAGAAACTTTACTGGCTTTCCCCTACGATTCCATTTCCATCCCATCAATTTGTCCCTTAAGAGATGTATAAATGAAAGCTGTGTTTTTGTAAATAGGAAAAGTCAGTTGATCATGTAGGATTTCAGTCTGCTTTTGCATTCTAAGGTCTCTAATGTCAAGTTGTCTGTAATTTGTACTGAACCAGAAGCAAAATACTGCTGTGCTGTCACTGGAGTGTCAATGACTTCTCTGCAAAACTGAATCTCTGTGACATTTACACATCCTAAGGACCTGTCTGAGCTTTGCATTCCACTGAGATGATGCAGGAATAACAGTTTCTTGAGGCTTCAAATTGAAGCTCTTCTGGCATTTTGCAGCTATAGTGAGGACTAAAAATGATAACTTGTAACTGACCTTCTGTTCTGCTTCTTGGGAACAGTACATGACATATATGTACATATAGGACTGCACTATATGTACATATAGGACTTAAAGGTAATACACAGATTGCTGGAGAAAATGTTTAAATCTATTAATTAAATAAATTTCTGCTGTTTATTTTAGGAGAAAGAGGTATGTCTAATTTATAAAGAGTAGCTTAGACTTATTTCAATTTATTCAGTATACCCCATAGAAAACTGGCCAAATAGAGCCTCCTTGTTACCAAGGTGCCTTGAAATAGAGACTTAAAAAGGAAGGAACACAAATCAAATTAACCTCAACTCCCACCAAGGAATCATAGTAAAATTAGTATAGAACCAGAATGTACTGCTCTGTTCAAGCAAAAACAAAGCATTTTATGGTTTAGTAGCATATTTGCATATCTAATGGAAAACAATACCATCAAATAAACAAAAGGTTCAATAAATACCTTTTTATTATATTGTTAGCATAATAATGAATGTTGCTCGTATTGTATTGCTGCGATACTGCATATTTCTTCTTATCACCATCAATTATTGTAGACACACCTGTTTAAACTAAACTGTTCCCCAATCATGGTCCATCTTGATCCCTCTCCATTCAATGAAGTTGCAGTCATTTACAGTACTTATGTGTTGCAATTGTTTCTATGACAACAGATGATGATGTTAAGAGTAAAAAATTTGGAGTTGGGCTTATGAATAGGGGAATAAAGGGAATGGATTGCAGTGGGTAAGCACTTTTTTTTCCCAAAGCTTTTGCTTAAATATTAAAGATATTAATATTTAACAACAAATAATTATGCCTGGATGAAAAACAAAATTCAGTTATCATTTATCAGAGCTATTTTCATAGCAAGGAATAGTCTCCTGGAACCCTCACTTGACTGCATTAGAAAAGCTCCTGTGCCTCTTGAACAAGAGACAAGGGTCTGTTGCCTGTTCCTTTTGACCTAGAAAGCCTAGATTGTCAGTTGGAGTAAACTGATGTAGATTCATAGATTCATAGGTTTTTAAGGGCTGGAGGGGACCTTGTAGATCATCGGGTCCAGTCCCCCTGCACTAGGCAGAAAAAGACAACTGGGGTCAAGTGACCCGAGCAAGATGACTGTCCAGTGTCCTTCTGAAGATTTCCAGGGTAGGTGGCTGCACCACCACTGGAGAGAGTTTATTCCACAGTCTGGATATCCTGACTGTGAAGGAGATTTGCCTGGAATTGAGCCTGAAGAGGCCTTGTAGGAGTTTGTATCCACTGCTCCTGGTCTTCCCCAGGGGTGCCCTGGTGAACAGCTGTTTACCAAGTTCTTGATGTATTCCCCTCATGTAAGCTGCTACCACGTCCCTTCTCAGCCTTCTCTTCTGTAGGCTGAACAGGCCCAAGTTCCTCAGCCTCTCCTCATATGGCTTGTCCTGCAAGTCCCTGATCATATGGGTGGCTCTTTTCTGGACCCTCTCAAGTTTTTCCACATCCTCGTTTAAGTGAGGCTACCAGAACTGGACGCAGTACTACAGCTGTGGTTCTCACCAGTGCGGTGTAGTGGGAGTATCACTTTCTTAGTTTTGCATGAGATGCAATGGTTAATGCATGCCAGAGTATTGCTTACCCTGCTGGCCACGGCATCGCACTGGTGGCTCATGTTCATGTGATGTAATGCAATCACTACCCCTCAGTCCCTTTCGGCCATGGTGCAAGTCAAATTGTCACCGCCGAGCCTGTAAATATGGGGATTGTTTGTTTGGGGATTGTTTGCCCCCAGATGGAGCACCTTACACTTCTGAGTGTTGAACTTCATCTGGTTCTGGTCTGCTTAGCTCTCCAGCCTGTCCAGGTCCACCTATATCTGCAACCTATCTTCTGGCATGGCCACACTGCCCATAACTTGGTGTTGTCTGCAAAATTGGCCAGTGAGCTTTTCACCCCCACATTCAAATTCTTGATAAAGACGTTGAAAAGCACTGGTTCAAGCACAGACCCCTGAGGGACACCACTGGCCACTTCTTGCCAGGACGACACAGATGTGTTCATGAGAACTCTCTGGGTCCTACCACGCAGCCAGTTTTCCACCCACTGTTGAGCAGTTAAGCCCACAATCTTCCACTTTTCCCACAAGGATATCATGGGATACTAGATCAAAAGACTTTTGGAAGTCTAGATATATAATTTTGACCTTTCCCATGTCCAGGTGGCAAGAGACCTGTTCTAGAAGGAGATGAGATTGGTAAAACAAGACCTACCCATGACGAAGCCATGCCAGCTGTCATTCAGAATCTTGCCCTCAATGAGCATATCACACATAGATTCTTTAATGAGCTTTTCCAGGATTTTCCATGGGATGGAGGTTAGGCTGATTGGCCTATAGATGCCTGGGTCTTCCCTCTTCCTCTTCTTGAAGATGGGCACAATGTCGGTCCACTTCCAATCCTCAGGGATCTCCCCTGTGTGCTACAATTGCTGAAAGAGTTTTGCCAGGGGTTCTGCAATGACCTCAGCCAGCTCCATCAGCACCCTTGAGTGAAGTCCAGCTGGTCCTGCTGACTTATAAATATCTGGCTTTTCTCATTGGTTTTGCACCAGCTCAGCATCCAAAGTGGGAAGGCTATCATTCCCACCATGCCCCCTGTGATCCTTATTTTACTTGTCTTTCCCCTTGGTCCGGTGAAATATCAAAGCAAAGTGGGCATTCAGGAATTCAGGTTTTTCCTGAGTGTCCATTACCAGCTGAACCAAGATGTATGTAGTTTATTTAACTCTCTGAATGTTTGGTCCTTAAGGTATTATTGGAAAGTATGTAAGCACTGGTAGCCCAAAATATCTTGCTGGCATCACATTAGTATTACTCCCAGCGCCTCCTGTGCAAAAGAGCATTCTGAGATTTCAAAATGATAGATTAAAAATATGGGAACAGCTCCTTCACACAGCGAAAACTCTTCACATTTGTAAAGGCTACATTTTACTTCTCTTCAACTCTGCTTTCAAGACTCCCATTTGTAAACAATAGTGGAACTTCTGCCTGTGATGCAAAACACACTCATTTTATTGCTATATCTGCCACCCACACTGTTTTATCTTATTATAAATCTAAATTGTGTTTTCTCTAGGGCTAGGATTGTCTTCTTATTTGTTGAGAGTTAGTGCCTAACACAATAGGACCTTGATCTTTGATTGCAGACCTTGACTTGACATTATGCTAAAAATAGTAATAATAATAGTTTTGGCAGATTTATTTCAACTATTTTTTTTTCAGTCAGGTAGATGTTAATTCTGGGTCTAATGTGTCTGGTTAATTCAACATGAGTTGGGCATACACACTGAAACTTAATCACCTATAGTGACTTCCAAAACATCCTGATCCACACATGAGAAAGCCACATTTATACTGACTCTGATGAATGCTTAAGGCTCCAACAGGAATTGTAGTAGGAAAGATGGCCTCATGCTTATTTATTTTTAAAAGCCAAGCTTCCTTCCTGTGGCCACAATTTGCAGTGATCTACAATGTTGTGTATGGCTGATTGGAGTCCATGTTGCTGGTCACATCTGTGTCTTCTCTGAGCTCACAAGTCACTACAAACCTAGTTATTTGAACCCAAAATAAGGTCCAAGATAAAAGTGGGTTCTCAGAATCATGTGTAGACTCAGGATTATAATTTGGGGGATGTGCACAATCCAGCCCTATTTACTTATACTAAGGCGAAAAGAAAAATCTGTTACATCATGTGAATGGCTATAAATTCACCCTTAAAAAACAAACAAAACCCAATGAATTGTTTTCAATATTAGGACCTTTGAGCACATGCAGTTCCCCCTCACATCAATAGGAATCATGCATAAAGAGGGATCAGTCTTAAAGAACGGTTCTCTTGCACCCTCTCCAACAGTAATTAACCTCCACCTAATATAATGAATTAATTTTGACTTGAAATGAAAATAAATATTCCTCAGCTGCTACCAGATCACACCAGAGATGGTGTTTCATAGTTTCATAGTTTCTAGGGTCGGAAGGGACCTGAGCAGATCATCTAGTCCGACCCCCTGCCATGGCAGGAAAGAGTACTGGGGTCAAACGACCCCAGCAAGATGTGTGATCTGGTGGTACTTGATGTAGTGGAAAGTGCTACAGATTTTGGTGTGTCATACCAAAGCCAAGATTCACTCTCATCCATCCTTCTCTTTTTAAAGCAGCATAGCTTCAGTTTTAGCAGTTAGTAACCAATTTGCTGATGTCTTGTGAAGAGCTCAATACCCACAACTGCCACTGGGGACAGCTCTTGTTGGGAAACAAGGTTCCTCATAAGACAGGGTGGTCTGCTCAGGCCCAGATAACGGGCATCAATAGACACCTACTTTTAGGATCATTTAATCAGAAAAAAATATGCCTCAGTTACTCTTGCAACCTTCCTTAGTGGATATGCCCAAACTGTAAATTACGGCAGAATCAGATCTACTGTGTTACTAATTTTCCCTAGCTCTGTAGTATGCTTTACAACCCAGTGTGTGGTATTAGACAAGCTGTTTATTGGGGAAGAAACTACAACTCCCCTTTCTTTCTCCTGCTGATAATATTGTTGCTCTGTTCTCCTACTCTGTTTACAAGCAGCACAAAATGTACTGACAGAAGAATTTTTATGAAAATGAAATGAGACACGTCCAGTTTTGTTATGGGATAATCTGTGCTAAAACATGTGCCAGTTTTTGTAACCTTCTCATGCTTGTACTTTGTTTTCTATTAAATGTCAACTCTGATAGACTAGCTGGCTCATCTAAAAGGGCAGGTTTTTACTTCAATAAAAACAAACCTTGTTAAAAAGATAGACAGTACCTCAATAAAAAAGAAAAAAAACCCAAGAATGCATGAAATGTTCAGGCTTAATTGGTATGGCTGCATTTGTTGCTGGCATATGCTAGCAGAGAATATTTGTTGTCAAGGGATTTTCAAGGTTATAAAGCATCTTAAAAGGTATTGGAGGGTGTATAAATTAAGCTGCTACAGGTAGGTACTGTTCCCATGATATTAGGACTAAGTATGTTGGAGCGCACAGGTAAAAATTTACCACAGTCTAGACTACACACTAGGGGCCAGATCCTCAGTTAATGTGAACAAGCTTATCTCCACTGACTTTACTGCACATTTTTACACAAGCTGAGGATTTGGATCCAGACGTCTGGACTTATAGTTAATGTGTAAAATACCCTTAAGGTATACGGTTGTAAGGGAAAAAACAGGCGTCAGATAATTTAGACTTTCAAATGTACAGTTCTCCCTCCAGGTAAACGTGGTGCTTCATGGAATGCCAAAGCATTTCCCCTGAGCTCAACTCTATGGAGATTTGGCAGGACAGCGAGTGCATATGTTGTTTCAGCACAGTTGCACCTGAAAGTGATATGGCAATAGGAACAGTGCTTCTGCTATAATACATTTTCCTACAGGGAAACATAAACATTTAAGTGTCATGTTACAGTTTTTCATGGGTTTGGGGGATTAGGAAGCTGAAGGAAAGGACATTCTTTCTCACTAAGTCCATGATGAATGAAACAAAAGACTTGTTTGGATTACTGCTGTTGTGGTAGAGATACAGGTTAAAATGAAGTCAGGACACACACAGCACAGTATTATACTTCAGATCATTCTGCACTGAAAGTCAGGCACTTGGCTCAGCCCACTGTCTGATGCTGAATCTCAAAACATCTGCCTCCTTGTCTCCTCTTCACGATGTTCTAGATCTTATGAGCTGATCTGTCATTGTCCCTTTGCATCAGTTTATCTGAACTGCCTGCCATCTCCTTGTTAAAACTGAAATGACGACTGCTGCTCCAAACTAGCTAAGTTAAACTGCAAAGTGTGATGCTCTGTACAATTTCCTCACTCTACTGAAGAGCATAAAACTGGCTGAAAGAATCTGACAAAGCCCAATTGGCAATGGTGTCTCTGGCAAAGATGTGTATAGAGGTAAGTGGGATTAGCTCCAGCTAACTTATTCCCTCTGGAGTCTCTCCATTGAAGAGCTGTCTGAAATGTATTTTAGAGAAGCTTGCAAACATTCAGCAGCACGATGGAGTCTTGCAACCCTAATGTAAATGTTATTCTGGTTTAAAAGCTTTTGATGTGTATTATAAACATAAATATGGTTATGGGGAATGTTTAAATCTATCTGTGGCAAAGTAAAATAGACCCTTATTGCTAAATACAAATGTGTGCAACTTATCTATAAGTGTACATTATTGCCTGCTCTAATTTAGACACTTCAGTACAATTAGCTACCCTTCCCACTGATATAGGAAATGGACCTAGGAAATATCCATTTCTGCATCAGTTTTGAAATCAACTTTACGAGGCCTGTCTCTTGGTCAGTGATTAATCTCATCTAATATTTCTTAACATTTACTGCCAAGTATATAACCACAGTAAATCCTGCACTGTGTCTTGTACACTGTCTAGTGGTTAAAAAAGGCACTACAACTTCTGTATATAAAAGAAGTGTCTGATTTTCATGCATGTATTATGAGATTGCTGTGTTTTCAGACTACTGTATTTCTAAGCAAGTATTTGTGAAGTGAATCCAATAAAGTTGGAGCTTTAGTGAACATCTTATATTAGTTTTGAGGGGTATGTAAATTTGTTCAATGTTTGCTAACTTTTCCGGTAATTTAAAATCCATGTTTTTTGCTTGGTGGGCTTATGGAGAGAAATTTAATTAAAGAAAAATATTTTTATAGCTAAACAAAGACTGCAATATACTTAGAATAAAAGAACCCTTCTACCTGCACAAGTAGGATGGAATAAGCAAATAACTGAACAAGGTGAATCATTTTTTTTCTTGTGAACTGTTTTTCATCTTCATGATCTTTTCTAAACAAGTCCAGTAAAACTGGAATGTCATTTTTGTAATTTACAATATAAAAGTGTGTTCACATCCAAAGAGCTAAACCAGCCCTAAGTTTCATGGAAGCGAAAATACTGGGATGAGACAAAAATTTCTGTTAAATGCCAATGGTGGCATTTCCAAATCAAAATTTACCAGCTGGAACTGGTACAGTTTGCTTTGTTTGGGGTTTTTTGTCAAAAAGTTAGAACTACTCCGAAAAGGGGAATGGAGGACAGGCATTTCCAACCTAATTGTGAAGGCGTCAAGGCCCCGGGGGGCCAGGGTCGGGCGGAAAACAGTGGAGTTCCGCCTAACTTCCAGGTGCGAACCCGGAAGTGGGCTCGGGAGCCTTTCCCTTCCCGGAACCCGGAGAGGTCCGGGCCGGGACCGGCCCGGAAAGATAAAAGGAGCCCCCAACCCCAAACAGAAGGAGGGAAGGCTCC
The DNA here is from genome assembly GCF_001723895.1 of Crocodylus porosus. Classification (NCBI taxonomy): domain Eukaryota; kingdom Metazoa; phylum Chordata; order Crocodylia; family Crocodylidae; genus Crocodylus; species Crocodylus porosus. The sequence goes on along the minus strand of NW_017728951.1, from coordinate 8,120,300 downwards.
AGCAGGAGCCTACGCCGGCGGCAGCGGAGCTGGGAGCCGCGGAGCCAGAGACGGCGGAGCCGGGAGCCGCGGAGCCGAGGATGGCGGAGCCGGGGACGGCAGAGCCATTGGTAGCGGAGCCAGTGGCAGCGGAGCCAGTGGCAGCGGAGCCGGTGGCGACAGATCTGGAGGATCCGGGTAAGAGGAGCCCTGAAGGAAAGACCCTTCTCCGGTGGCTGCAGGCCGTTTGGCCACTTAACAAGACCCGCGGGGTTGGAGGTAAGCCCCAATGTGCCCCCGGGTCGCGAGCGACAGGCGGTAGGGGTACGTTGACCCCAGGGCCGCAGAAGGCAATGACACCCGGCCTAAGCCAGGTACCGTGAGGATTCTTATAGGGTCCTGCAGCGGGCGGACAGAACCCCACTGCGGGACTGGTGGACAGACTAAGGGACCCAGGGTCCCCGCCCGACTGGGGCCCAAGGCTATTGGGAGAAGGAAAATAACCTCCGACCCAGAGAAGCGGGCGTCTACGTGTGGACTGACTTTATATTATCTTGTTTTGTTGACCTTGTGACCTACTAGGGGCTAGCCCCTGTAGGGAGCCACCCAGAGGGCGGCTAACCCAGAGGACTGGGTGAGGGTGCAGGGGAGGAGGAGCCCTCAGGACCCCTGGACTTTAGAGTTGAGAGATCGCGTCCGGACGGCCCGCTTCCCCAGACGGTGAACCCCCCCAAAATTCCATCAAGTCGTGGCAGGCAAGATCGGTGGAAGTGCGACATGGACAGCAGATCCCCCCTCTTCTCCAGGGGCCATCTAGGGGATATGGGGGACCAGCACCAGGTAGTCCACCCCATCCCCCCACACTAATCTATAGATAAGGTTTTTTGTTTTTTTTTCTTGCTTCCTGCATTTAACCCACACAACAGTATATTTCTGTACTTTTCTCTTTTTGTCTTGCACTTGGTAAGAAGAGTTTGTGATAGGTGTACTTGTAGCTAAGGAAACTACACTGACACTCATATATGTAAATATTACAGATTGACTACCTTAGCCACAAGTTTCTTGCTCTTTTCCAGAAAATAACACCGCTACTGAGGTACTTGCATTACTATTAACTAAGTAACTTCAGCAGCATTTTCAAATTATTAGCACTCTGTCTGCTGGAAACTGAAGATGCTTGGCCACTGTAAACTATACTCCCAGGCCAGGTGTTGGGCTTGCAGCCAAAATGTCATGTTTTTCCTAACATTGCACTACAAAGTGCCTCAATGATGATGGGAAAGATATACTTCCTTTAGGGATCAGAGATAATTAACTCTTTATAGTTGCTCCTTTATTATTGCTGAATCTCTGCCAAACTTTGTATTGCTGTACCTAATAAGTACCTAATACACTGCTGGTACTATACAAAGCATATTTTTCATTCATTAACAGTCAGGCCTTTAACTGGATTATGAACTGTTTTGTCGAACAAAACCCTCAAAATTAGCCCTTCCTGAGTATTCAGCGCACATGCTTCTCTTTAGTTTCTAGGCACTTAACAGATTTGTTATTTTCCAAGTGGAGTATTTTAGATGACAAGTAACCATTGATTCTAAACAAATGTCATGTGTATATTTTATATACAAATACTTGAGAAACAGATTTAAATCCCTCCATGCTGCATAATGTCGCCTCAAGGAAGATTACTTCACAGATTAATTAATAGCAAATTAATTGTCAGGTTTGACACCTTAATGGTAACACCATCAATGCCTCGTGTTAGATATCCTGTCATCCATTCATCTCAAAGCATTTTACAAAGGGCGGTGCCATTATCCCCACTTAGTGGATGAAGAAACTGAGGCACAGAGGGGAGAAAAAGACTTGTCTAAGGACACCCAGAAAGGCAGTGGCAAGGCCAGGAACTGGGAGATCACAAATCTCCTGATTTCGTGTCCAGTGTGTTATCAGTTATACCACATTACAGTAGCACAGGTCATGCATTTGAACTGAGTTTACAGAGAAGCAGACAACCCTTAGCTCATGCCTCTGCACCTAATTGCCAAATGTGAAGTATTTTACTGCAGTGGGAAACTTGCAGACCGCTTTTCTCCACCCCCAGAAAGTCCTCCCTTCCCTAAATTAGCTTTGGAGACTCTCAACATGGACACACTGCTTCTTTTTTTCTTCTTTTGGTTCATTTGTGTTCAGTGGCTGCTAGTCCAAAGGCATTCTGGAGGGTGGTAAAAGGAGCCCGTGGGCATAGGCACCGACTTTGGATTTGCTGGTGGGTGCTTGCAATGTTAATGTCCCCTTGCTCCAAATGGCGCTTTACTTAAAACTAGGCACATTCCCACTGATCCCCGCACATGTCCAGAAGAGGTAGTTCATTACTTCAGGCCAGCTTATCCAGTATCTGTAAAGATCAGGTGCTTTAGTGGGGCCTTTTTTGGCACTTTTATCTAATAGCTGATTGACTCATCTTTAGCTAAAAGTGCCAAAAAGCCATGCTGAAGCACCCGATCTTTACAGATGCTACAGAGCTGGGTAGAAGTAACATACTGCTTCTTTCAGCAAGCATGGAGGGTTTGTTTTTTTTCTGGGGGGTGGGGGCTAATGTCTGCAAGTAGTCTGAGCTCTAACATATAAAACCAAAATGGGTGTGTTTCATGGGTTCTGAGCACCCACTAATTTTTTTCTTTGGGTGCTTGAGCCCTGGACTCCATGAAATACCCATGGAGTCAGCACCTATGCCCATGGGGGATGACTGGAACCAGGAAGAAGCCATCTAGCAACAGATTCAAGCCCAAATGATTGGTTCACTTCCTTATGAACCAAATAGCCAGGTTCTAGTTACAGATCTAATTCTTAAGGATCCAGCCAGCCCTAGAAGTAATGCATAAAACCCATGTTATACTAACAAATCCAGTGTTCATACTGGGATTTCATTAAGTGGCTAATTTTTTTTCTAGTTTCTGGTTGTGATTTTGTACACAGAGTGGGACCACTGAAATAAAATCTACAGAGGCAATGATTATTTTTTCTCACAAACTATTTTTTAAAATACATCTTTTGAGAGATATTGCAAAGCTATTCAAAATCTACAGTATATTATTAAAAGAATCGGTGGGCAATATCTATGTCCTCCAACTAGGCACTCTTAAAATAGTCTTTTAAAAGAGACTCAAGATTTCCAACCTCAAAACTGAAGCTACATAAATGAATCTACCCTCCTGATTAGTTCCTCACAATGAGTTACTGCAATACCGTGAAAACTGCAGCTAAGACAAGGGATCTCTCAATTCCAGTTTCACAGAGGTGGCGTGAGTTCTTAAACAACTGCTATGATCTACCCAAGACATGAAAAATTTTCAGTTATGGGAGAAGGAATTCTTAGAGAAAGAGTTATTTGAATACAATGTAAATTCGTTTTCAAAGGTTTCTGAGATCTCTGGGGCTGAAATGTAGTTTAGTAACTGTCACCTGGACAGCCCGACAGCAATCAGTCATGACTTTGGCTAGGGACAGAAATTACACATAAATTGGTATAAGTGATTGGAAACCAGTTCAAATCTGTAACACAACAGAAATTCAGTGCACATAAACTACTTTTAAAATGTCTGGAACCAGTTTAATATAAACCTGGATGTATGTAGTATCAGACTTAAATTATTTTTGGTTAAATCAGTTTATTGAATTTCTGTCCTAGATCCCCGCCAAGTTTGTTAACTCACAGCCCCACAGCATCCCAGGATACTTTACACTTCCCCCGCAAATCCCACCTGGCATGGTGGATGGGCTACCCTTGGCTCAAGTTGTCTGCTCCAGCCAAGCAGGGAGGCATGCTCTAGCTCCCCCCAGCTTCTGGCTGGAGCCACTGCAGGCATGTAGCTGCATTTCCAGAATCAAAAGTGAATGGCTGTTCCCTGGCTTATTGGTTCAATCTATGCAGCTTAAACTAACTTATGAAGATTGAATCGATTCAGCCTCAGGCTTTTTGACTGTCTATACTTCACTTTCCAGTCTTCTTCAAAACCACACAAATGCATATTGTACCATCCATCCTGTTTAGCATCTTCCTGAAGCACCTGACTCTAAGGGGTGGCCTTCTGAAATACTTTCTATACCAAAGAACACCAAAATCGTGTATTTCAAGATACATTACACATTAGGTCAATATCCATTTTGTTCTTCAAATTGGTATTTCCAGCATCTTATCTGAAAATTCAATGTTTTAAACTGAGCAGCAGATCAGTTCATTTATTCATTCAGTTTACACTTTTCAACCAGGGGGAATGAAGATTTTCAGATTTGCAGGAAATGAAAAAGAAAAGATAAGTAATGTTCACAGCATTTGGGATTTGTTTTTCTTTTGAAACTCCATTTGAGTACAAGCTAAAAACATAATCTTCCCAGATCTATGCTATAGGATTTAAATCTGGATTTCTGGCTGATAGCAATTAAAAACTGGCAGCACAGAAGTATTTTATTTAATGAATGATTGTTCTAATGATATTCAACTGAAGCATGGCCTCCAGACTGGAGCTGGTCACACATATAAAATACAGGAACTAACTTAGTTACACAAGATCACAGAAGGACTTAATAGATTTGGGATACAAATCCAACATCTTTTTCATTCTAAGCTCTTTGTTCTAGCCATTAGTGCACAGTGACTCCCTTTGCTAAATTCCTTTGTATTTCCAACTTATCAGGGTCTCATAAATGAAAGTCATGTGCTTTTATCTCCTCATTCCTTTTAATAAGTGTCACAAACATTCAATGTGATTGATTAACTGGTAACAAGAAAGAGACAAAGTAGGAATACTCATATTAGCATATTTTTCTTTGCTCAAAGAAATGCATTTTATATGAATGCAGCACTTCTAATAATATATTAAGCTGCCAAAAGTGTTAAACAAAAGAGAAAGTGAATTACAGTACAGAATGTAGCAACAAGGCCAAATTTATCCTTGGTGTAGTGCTCTCATGGCAATGGCGTTATACTGGAGATTAACTAGAGTCACAACATGTACATGAAGCACAAAAGTAAACACAAAAGGATATTCAGAGATTTTGCAGCCAGAAGCAACTGTTGTGATCGTATCATCTGACTTCCTGAATAAAGACCCGCTATGGAGCCTCCCTCATTCCTGCCTCACCCCCCCCCTGCCAAATACACGTAAACCTGTAGCCTCTTAACTAGTTTCATTTAATTTGCAAATGCCATCAGTATGTGCTTCTGTCCTGATCCTAAGAGGGGCTGAGCACCTTCAGCTTCAACTGATTTGGGATTTCTGTCTAATCAATTTCTACTGCATTCACCACAGTAGCATCCCGAAGTAGCTAGCAAAGGGCCTGGCTGAACACTGCTTGTGAGACTTTCCATTTCAAGTTTTCATCTGTCATTCAAGTTTTTGAAATATTCTGACTTACGTAGAATTAGAGACAAACAAATTGCAAAGAAGCAATCTTCCATTGAGAATTAGATAAGGAACTGGTGGAGCCATTTAAGATGATACTCAGAAAATACTACCCTAATCCAGACAGATGTCAGCAGGGATGTGGGAAAAGTCAGCTGGTCACAAGGAATGGCAGTATGGGGGGGAGGTTAGAGTGTATATTACCTAAATATGTGGTTAGCTTTTCTAGGTGTTTGTGAAAGAGCCAAGTGTAGAAGCCAGCTCTTACAATTCACAGTAATCTGTAATCAGGAGACAAATCTCTCCTTTCTGTACCATCTGATTTATTCTTCTCCCTACACGCTCTTCAGACTCTATTCTTTCACAAGTTGAGGAGCAACTAAAGAAGAACAAGTCATTCATTTCACGCATATGCAAGGGTGGATCTAGGATTTTGAAAAGGGAGGTGCAAGTGGTATGGTACATCAGCACATAACAAAACACAACACACATTTTTATCCAATTATAAAAGAACTAGAAGCTTTACTAATATGCTAGGGGCCTGGGGCTATAGTATTTAGTTTAAGATCCAAGCAAAAACAAACATAACTGAGTTTGGGGGAGGTGAGAGGGGGGGCGTGGCTGACTGCCAGCTCCAGGGTAGGGCAGGTACCTGGTGCCAGGGGAGCACAACTGTTACCTCCCAGCCTGGCCACAGACAGAACTGCTGCCTGCACCCCTACATGTGTGTCCCTCAGATATTCCACCATGACCCCAAGGCTCCCTTCACCACCCTCTATGCATTGCTAATGCCCCCTCAAATTCCGCCCCCTCTGCTGTCACTTGTTATCTCACATGCTCAGCCCCATCCCATTGTGCCCCAAGCCCCATCAGACCATGCCATCCCCTTCATACCCTCCAACCCTTCACCACCCTGCCTCGCTGTTCCATGAACCCATTGCACCCCACACAAACCTGTCCCCATCACTCCACATCTCCCCTGACCCCTCCCTTGCCCCTCTGAGCCTCAAAAGTCTCCTCACACCGCTTCGGCCCCCTGACCGGCAATCCTTCTTGCCCTTAACTTCCCCTCACAAAGATTCATTTTATCCCCACAGCCCCCATGACCCCCTCAGCCCCAAACCCCATCTTCCCCTCATATACCTTCACCCCCATAACACCCCAGCCCCTTCTCCTCCCACATCTCTCTACCCCATAGGCCTCCCTCCTCTCAAAAACCCCTGGCACCTGGAACTCCCCCCCCACATCCAGCCCCTCATAGCCCCCAGGAGTCCCTTTTCATCAGAAAACCTGCCAAACAATCCCACTCACCCCTCACTGCCCCTGACTATGGGGGAGGTGGGGACAAACCTATAACTGCCTCACTTCCCCCACCTTCTCTACAGAATACCCATAGCTGGACTCCACTGCTTTCCACCATCAACATACAAAAACAAACCACTGGGGTCAGAGAAGGACTCACTTCAGTCAATGGCAACACTCCTAACAGGGGAGAGCAACCCCTCTCATCCACCCATGCCTGGCTTTATGCCACCCTGGTCACACAGCTGCTTCAGCCTCTCACGGCCCTCATCACTTGTAGTGATTAATAACTCAGGACAGGGTCACTGAAATCACTTACCTCTTTGCTTTACTTTTGTGACTCCCTCCTGCCTCTGACTGTTGTTCCACCACACACCTTGGTCTGTATTAGTCCTGACCCTTCCCTGCCTCCCTACCCTGTCTCTGATTTGTTGTAGGTTCAAATCCCCTAGGATCAAAGGTACCAAGTATAGGTTCCTAGGTAGATGCACTGGGGGATAAACAGCGAATCATTACTGGGTAAAATTTTGGAAAAAATTATCAAGAAGTCCATTTGTGGGAGACTAGCAGAAGGCATGGGGCTGAAGGATAACCAACACGGTTTCACTGCGGGAAGATCTTGTCTGACCAACCTTGCCTCCTTTCTTGATAAAGTAATAAATTGCTTAGGTGTGGGAGACATGGTTGATGTTATATACTTGAATTTTAAAAAGGCCTTTGGTATGGTCTCCCAAGATGCTCTTATAAAAAAACTGGGGGATTGTGGGCTGGCACAGTCTATGGTCGGGTGGGTTGGGAACTGGCTAAGGGGTTGAACCCAGAGAGTGTTAGTAAGTGGGTCTGTATTGTCTTGGTGGGAAGGGGTCAGTGGTGTCCTGCTCGGTTTGGTTCTTGGCTCCGTGCTGTTCAACATCGTTATTGATTTAGATGAGGATGTAGACAGCACACTGCCCATGTTTGCAGATCATACTAAATTATGGGACAAAGTGGTCATGCTAGAGGATAGGATGTGGATCAAAGCAGCCATGGACAAGCTGGAAAGGTGGGTGGAGCAGAACCAGATGCAGTTCAATAAGGATAAATGCAGAGTGCTTCATCTGGGGAGAAGTAACCAGTGACACGAACATAGGTTAGGAGGAGATGTCCTGGCCAGCACGATAGCTGAAAGGGACCTTGGAGTTATGGTTGATCACAGGATGAACATGAGCCACCAGTGTGACACTGCAGTCAACAGAGCTAATAGGATACTGGGATGCATTAGCTCATGCATTGCAAACAGGGCTAAAGAAGTTGAAGAGAGAGAACCCAGCTGGAGTACTGTGTCCAGTTCTGGCACCGCACTTCGAAAAAGACATGGAGAATCTTGAAAGGGTCCAGAGAAGGGCGACAAAAATTATTAAAGGCCTGGAGGACAAACCTTATGAAGAAAGAATAAGGGATCCAGGACTGTTCAGCCTGGGGAAGAGAATACTAAGGTGGGGCTTGGTGGTCATCTATAAACATGTAAGGGATGAATATTAGGAACTGGCAGAAAAACTGTTCACCAGGGCGCCCCAGGGGAGGACAAGGAGAAACGGAGGATGGTTTTAGGTTGGATGTAAGGAAGACCTTCTGTATGGTAAATGTGACCAGAACCTGGAATAGACTTCCCAAAGAGGTGGTGCAGTCCCCAACCTTGGAAGTCTTCGAGAGGAGACTGGACTGACACCTTGCTGGGATCATTTGATCTTACCAGTATTCCTGCCCAGAGCAGGGGGGTTGGACTCGATGATATTCTGAGATCCCTTCCAGCCCTTAATTTCTATGATTTCTATGATTACCAAAAGTTATAACAGACAGGATAATTGTAGGGAAGGGTTAGCTTGATTAGTGGAAGATCAAGAGTTGTTAACACCTAGGGAGTGAAGAAATTAGTAAGTAGATCATGAGCCAAAAAGTCAGCTGACTCCACCAGCTCTGCCTAAACAGAAATGCAGATATCGCTACTGGACATTTCGTTTAAACTTTGAGGGAAGCAGGAATCAAAGGTGGGGGAGGAGGGAGGCTGTGACTGTACCTCCAAACCTCCCCTGGATCTGCCCCTGAATTTATAACACTTTCCATCTTCAAAGTGCTGCACAAACATTTTTCACAAACTGATTTTCACAAAACCCATGTAGAGATGAGGAAACAGAGACGAGAGCAATGAACTAAAATCTCCTTTGCTTATGAACCATCCTTACTCCCCTAGCTTAAAAACAAAACAAAACAAAACGATCTTATGCAATGACAGTTAGATCTTCAACCTTGCTCTCTCTTTATCATGTTAAGTCTTCAAAGATCCTGAAGTAAGTCCCCCACCCCATACACTCAAGAGTCTTGCCTTTTCTCTCAAAGCCAAATTTCAGGGGGATTTGTTTATTTGCAAGGTTGTTCTTTGGCCTCTGGTAGCAGAAATCCAAAACAGATTATTTGCAATGAGGAGAGTCTGTCATTTCAGTTCTAGGCCAGGTGGACATAAATAACCTAAAAGGATATATTTAGCAATGAATATTTGAGACAGCAATACATCTGTGTATCCAGTTACTGACTGTTAATCATGTCTCCTTCCCCCGAATTATCCAACCAAAAGGACACCTGGCAATTTTGGAACATTCCTATTAGATTACTCATATCAATATTAAGTGAAAGCGCTTGAAGAATGTCACATTAGTTTGTGATGTCTCCCTTCCGCCATGCTACTGGCCAGCAAGGCTTGGCAGATGTGACTCCATTCTGTCCAAATCTAATTCAGTGTTTAAGAATGCACTCACTTTCCTGGGACCATCTGTTTACTCTTCTGCTGAAGGAACTCCAGCCTCTTTGGCAACCTCCTTGTATTGTACTCAATAAATCCTGACATGTAGCAAATTTTTTGGCAGATCTAGAATCTGAATGTCATCCAAATGGTTCATTATTGATATTAAAACTGATTTGTTCATCACCAACCATTAAAAGAATGTACTAAATATCTCCATGAATGAGAAACTGAATAGTCCATTGAAATACATTTATCAACACTCATGTTACAATTAAACCAGAAAACACGTTTTTTAGCTGTGCCTGCTACTTAAAATCCTCACCTCCATGAGGAGTTATACAAGCTATCTTTTTGTAGGCTCCAAAGGTTTTATGGGCCACTTTACAGAACAAGTAAATTAAAGGTCCCTGTCCCGTTTGAGCCCTGGGTAGGTGCATGTAGTGAGCATGGTATAGCAACATGGAAGGAGGAACCTGGTTCTCCTGCCTATCTGCTGTGTGTGCTTCGGCAAGCTGCTTTATTTCTCTCTTTCCTTGGGCTTCTGTTTCCATGATTTTCTACTAGGGCTCTCTATTCTTTTCAGCACAACAGTTTTTGACATTCTAAATGTCTATTGATCATGATGCTTTTCTTGAGCTTTCAGAAGGCCAGAAAAATCATCATCAGTTCTCCCAACAGTTAATGCTATTAGCTCTTTCTCTGTCTGGATAAAATTCTACCCAATGTAACACAGTCTTCCCATATCACATTTGAATTTCGAATCCTTCTGAAATATTTCCAGCTTTCCTTGTGCCTGTCTGCTGGATCTTTAGGTGAGCACCCTAAATGGTACTTGGGATATCTGTGATGAAAACTCTTGCCAGTTGCTGTGATATTGCTAAAAGAGTACAGTCCTGTACAAATGCTTATGATCTGACTTTGGATTCAAAGACAATTTGCTGACTTCTGAAAGGGCACAACCAGTTTGACTTCTGCTCCAAGTATAGATTTCCCAAAGCAACAGGTGCATTTCAAGCTATTCTATTTTTACTGTTTTTAAATAAGCCATTCCCCTACTTAGTGTGTGCCCTGAACCTAAAGTCTCAGTACTATACTGAACTTTTGAACTTCTCATGCACATGTACAGACACACACATAGACACGGGGGGGTGGGGGGGGTCAGTTAATTTAGTGCTGATGAAAGATTCCCAAATGACAGCTCTGGAGACTGAGGTTCTTTGTTCTACAAAGATAAGCATAAGCACAGGCTCCACCTACACCTATAGGTGGAGTGGTGCACCTACACCGCTCCACCTATAAGGTACCATCTAGTTGGAGGAAAAACAACCCAAATCTAAGAAAAGAGTTCAGTCTCCATGCCAGTCTCAGGCCTGGTCCCTGTGCCCCAAAGGCTGCCAATTCGATAACGACTGTAGAATTTAGGATGTGGACATCTCTCCACTGGAAAATGGACTAAGGCTGCCAACATTTATAGATCTCTCTATTAACAAACTGGCAACATTACAAGAGGAACAATGCGGTATCAGCAAATAGCCTTCCAGCCTCAAGTCAGCACACAAGGGCTTTAAGGGAATGTGGTAGCAATATAACAGTGTGTGACAAGGGAGTTACACTTTTAATCATCTCTCTGTTCCTTCAGATGATTTCTCCCTTTCTCTTCCAGTTCCTCTTGTCATGAGCCCCTTCACACTTTCCATTAGCTCTGTGGCAGTATATAGTTGGCTTCCTATGTGGTTTTGAGCACCCTTCCTTATCAACATCAGCTTTATCCATCATTGCTGCTATTCTGATCTGACACCATTTTCCTCAGATTGCAGAGCCTGTTAAGTGACGAGTGACTGAGGCAATTGCTTTAGTTGGAGTATTATTAAACCTGATTTCCTCTGGTTATCTGGAAAAAAAATGCCTTCAACCTCCCCTCACCATTGCTACACAACATCTATAGCTAGCTTCCTTCTCTAGTACACTAGTCTGCTGTTACCTCATGCCACTGATAGATTTAATACATCTAATACTTTTTAATACAGATTTAATACTTCAGACATAATACTTTTAAGCCTGCAACTTGTGGCTTCCAGGACCTTGCTGGACATGTGAATTCCACACTACTCAATGTAATGGAAACACTTAAAACAATTAAATGAACAAACAATGTGATAATTGTCAATGATTAAGGACCAGGGTCTGCCCTCCTTGCTTATTCATTGCTCCATGGAGCCTTAGGGACTCCACTGTGACTCTTTACAAGGTGAAGCACTACCTCAGTGCTCTTCACCTGATGGGGATAGGGAAGATTTTAGCCATTACTTTTGATTACACTTTATTTCTAGGTCTCCATTAAAATAAAATCAGAAAATATAATGTATCATGCTTGCAGGTAAAGCAAGAAACAAGGAATTGGGTAATTGGTTTTCTTTTCATTTTTTTTCTTCCCCAATGTGACGTTGGGTGACTCAGATGGGAGAACAAACATAAGTGGCTCAGTTTGTTTTAAAAAAAAGCAAAAAAGAAAAGAACCCCCCCCAAGCACCCCAATTAGCCTTTACCCGAGCTCTAAGTGCACTTGTTAGACTATCTATAATTATTTTCTGTGTGGGTTCTTATACCATAGTATTTAAGCACCTTTTAGTAGGCCACTAAGTGATGTGACTAACATTTCTCATATTTTCTCTCTCATCTTCTCCCCAAGGAGCGAGAACTACATGTACAGTGCAATGCTTTGTTCTGCTTTTTTTTTTTTTTACATATGTAATATTGTGCATTTGTGATTGAGAAGGCAGGTTGTAGAAGTGTATCATGCACTTTGAGTGGTTTGATTTGTGATGGTCTTTAACTCCTGTGGGAACCAGCTGTCAGAATGATCTGTAATAGCACTATTTGGTGACTTGCAAAGTTACTACAACAACTCAAATCAAGAACCAAGATTCGATATAACAATTGCACAAGGCTGTTAATAAGAATGTAATTTCTTACACCTTCTTCCCACCATCTCCAATTTACCCCCATCTGGCCAGGAACAATTTCACTCTCATTAAGCTTCACAACTTCTGGAAGGTAGGTAAAACTTAGTGACCCCAATTTGCACATGGGAAAACAGAGGTGCATTCGCGGGAAAAAAACCCCAAACCCAATTTCCTGACTTCTGGTCTCTTGCTTTATCTACAAGCCTAATACATCATATATTAAGTTTTCTGAGCTTATTAATAGAGACCTAGAAATAATGTACCATATTTACCTCAATCTGAGATTACTTTGAATTAAGACAACCCCCCCCACTAATTAGATTCAATACATGGAAAATTATACATTTAAATTGTACTACTGTCCTGCCACAGCAATTGGGGGGACAAAATTAAAATGACCTTCCACTAATTAGATATTACACATGGAAAATTAGAACAATTTAAATATATAATTTTCCATGTATACGATCTAATTAGTGGAAGTTTATCTTAAATCCTTCCCCTGATTACCGTGGTGGCAAAAGCACTAATAGGGAGTGAGGGGTCAGACCATTGCCCCTTGCTCCCCTGCCCCTTATCCTCCCATGCCTGTCTCCTGCCATATGCCCCCTGCCATTATCCCCCTGATGCCTGCCTCACCATGCCTGTGCCTGCACCCTGCCCTTTGCAGGGCCAGATGAACCCTTTAGTGGGCCTAGTTTGCCTATGCCTTAATCTGGCCCTGCGCCTGTGCCTGTACTTGCCTTGCCACTCCTTGCCTCCCCAACTGCCTGATCCTGCCTGGAGGCTGCCTCCCCCACTTTCTGTCCTCCTCTGCAGCCTGTCCCAACACCCACCCTGCTCCCTCTTCAGCCTGCCCTGCTCTTCCTGCCCTGCCTCCCCTTTCTTCCCACCCCACTTACCTTTTGACACAGTCTGGTTCTGAATTGGAGCAGTCAGCAGAAGTAGTGCCCCTGCCTGGCCACAGCCCAGCCCAGCCATGGAGAAGTGGAGCAGCTCCCAGTCCAGCAGGATCAGGGCTAGAAGGACTGGAGCCAGAGCAGAAGGTAAGGGGGTGGGGGGTGGGGGGCAACATGGGAGCAGGGGGAAGGCTACAGGTTTCTCTTTGCCTCTGTGGTCTCTCTTATTTTCCCCCTAGCTGTGTGCTCCCTCCCCAGCTAAATAAACCATTTCACCCTGGGGTAGGCAGAGGCTCAGCTATGGCTTCACCCCTGAGCCTGGGGCCAAAGCCCGAGCTGAGCCACCACCTGCTCCACACCTGTACTCAAATCTAAGATAAAAGTATTTTCCCACCATGCTGATTGGGGAGAGGGAGGGGTGGGAAACCTTGTCTTAGATTCAGATAAATATGGTATTATCGAAATGTACAGCCAGAAACCTTCCCTAACCCTTCTGAGTGAAGAACACTGAGGTAGTGCCTTGCCTTGTGAACAGTCACATTAGAGAGGTGCAGCCCAGCTACAGGAGGTGCATGACAATGTGGAGGGGGAGGTTAAAGGCTTTGTTTGCAGATGACCAAAGAAAATCAGGTTTAATATCCTAACTAAAGCAGGTGGCTTAGCCACTTGTTCACTTAACAGGGTGCAGGCTGGGTACAGAGCTTCATCCTGAAATGCAAACAAAAAATATTTCTGGTATCCTCAGCATTGTATTTCAACAGCACCGTTTAACTGTTAAGTATCGTTATTTAGTTTCCAGTTATTGTGACAATTAAAAGTGGAAAAGAAATTATTTTCTATCTTCGGGACAAGACAATTATAGATATAAAGCTATAATCTGTTGAGGAAATATGCGTGAGCGCACGCGTGTATGTGTGGGCACGTGCGCATATGTGGAGTTCATGTAACCATTACTAGGAACATTTACACATTAGAGTAGTATACACAGTAGCCTTGTTGTCTAAATCCCTAATAGGAATTACAAGAACCAAATGTAAATGATAGTTGGCAGCATTTTCAGAGGTCTTTTTTTCTGTGACAAGTGTTTTAAATCTGTCAGATAAAAAGCACTTAAAGAGAAAAAATATCATCATGAGCTACCTCCTGTTCCTTTATTTCAAGGTTCCCCCCACAGTATTAAACTTATAAATATTTATGGTGACACAGATGTTGAAATGGAATTAGATATAATATTATTTAAAGGTATTTGATACATTTCCTTGCAAAATAATCACAATTGTCACTGTATGACAACATGTGAACTTTAGACGGATGCTGGGAATATTTGGACTATACAGAGAATGGGTCTTGCAGATGCTGTTTGGGAGTGGATTTTTCAGATTATAAGAATAAGATTTAATAACAAATACAGACCCAAGCAGAGGAGTTTCACATTATTATTTTGAGGATGATCAGGGAAGGACCATCTGGGATTACCTTCATACCTTCACCAACTACTTCTAATTTTGCTACTCAGCAAGAAGGAATTAGATCGTAAATCAAAGTCAATGAAACACCAGAAAATCAAAAAAAACTTAAGTATAACTCAAATTTAATCCTGAAATTCTTAGTCAAGACAAACTGAAACACAAATTTGGTTTACTTCACCAGTGTTTTTATTTGGGCAAGTCTTGTGTTAGGGTTTCATATTCCATGCTAAAATTATATATCTTTATTGTTTATTTAAAGACAATCAAACATAAATGTGATTTGAATTAATTCAGACACAAAACCCTCAATTACCTCAGTTTTGATAGTAAGCTCCATGTGGCAGAGTCTCTCTCCCCTGCATTTAGTATAGCACAATGCACACAGACCACATTAATAGCAAATAATGGGCTCTGCTCTTCAGCCAGTGTAAATAAGCATAGCACCATCAGTTTCAGTGATTTTTACAAGCTGGGGATCTGGTTCTAAGTTCCAAACTTAAGGCACATTGTATATGTAATATGTTATATGTATAATTACATTACTGATGTACACAGGTACATACAAACAGATGAGGGAGCAAAATGAAACAATATTGGCAAGCAGGACAATGAATAGAGTGCTCATCTTGTTGACCTAGCAATTGAAGCCCTCTGTTCATCCACAGAATAGCTGGACAATGTGTATAATGTGCTGCTCTGATTTGGTAGAAGGACAACCCTCTATCCCATATGTGGCAGGATGGCTGATTAAAGTCCTTTTACTCCCTGAATGAATCTCCTCCTTTAGACTGTCTTTCAGAAAGGTACTTAAACATGTTCCTTAATTTAAGTTTGAGAGCAGTCCCACATTGGCTATTGAGGCAGCTGCATAAACTCTGGCACAGTTGTGCTGGAGTTTATTGATCCTGGGTGCCATGTTTGCATGTGCACCTGTGATCGCTGCATGTTTCATAGTTTCATGGTTTCTGCAACCGGCGGGCCTCGAACATTAGGTCTTGCACTGCTCAGCGTCTGGCGTATGGGCTTGCCTGCTGCTTCATCCCTGGAATTGTCTATTCTGGATCGATCTTAAAGGCAGTCTCCGCCCCATCTTGCCTGCCACGACTTTGCTGGAACCTTCAGTGGAGAGGCCGACTACTTTAGCTTATCCAGTGTTGGGACTCTTGGGGCGATGGTCTTCTGCAAGGCTCCACCCTCCCCTACACCTCGCCCTAATACCCAGCCACGCCAAGTTGCTGGTGATTCCCGGGGCCGACCCTCACCTCGAGATGCCCAGATGTAACTGGTGGCGAGCCCGTGGGGCTTGTCCTGACTCTCAATCCAGCCAGTTAAGGAATCCTTCTAAGGTTCCTCCCCGTCCCTCTAACCGTGGGTTACTCAGCCAAAACACAAAACTTCTATTCCAGGGAAAATCCTGGAAAAATTCATCGAGGGGTCTATGTGTGATATGCTTGCAGAAGGTAGGTTCTGAATGACAGCCAGCATAGCTGTCATGGGCAGTTCTTGTCTTACCAATCTCATCTCCTTCTACGACCCAGCAACTTGCCACCTGGATAAGAGAGGGGAGGTCGACACTGTATACCTAGACTTCCAAAAGGCCTTTGACCCAGTATCCAATGATGTTCTCACAGGAAAACTGAAGGATTGCAGGATTAACTGCTCGACAGGTAGGTAGGAAGCTAATTGTGGGGTAGGACCCAGAGAGTTCTAATAAACAGATCTGTGTCATCCTGGTGAAAAGTGGTCAGTGGTGTCCCTCAGGGGTCTATGCTTGGTCCAGTGCTTTTCAACATCTTTATCAATGATTTCAATGTGGGGGTGAAGCGCTTACTGGCCATGTTTGTAGATGACACCAAGTTATGGGAGACCATGGTCACACTTGAAAATAGACTGCAGATACAGGGAGACAGGCTGGCAAGTTGGGCGGATCAGAACCAGATGAAGTTCAACACTGAGAAGTATTAAGTGCTCCATCTGGGGACGAACAACCCCCAACATGCTTACACACTCAGTGGTGCCATACTGACTAGTACCACGACTGAAAGGGACCTAGGGGTAATAGTAGACCATAGTATGAACATGAGCCATCAGTACGAAGCTGTAGCCAGCAGGGCAAACAGTACTCTGGCGTGCATCAACTGATGCATCTCAAGCAAAACCAAGGAAGTGATTCTTCTGCTTTACTCAGCATTGGTGAGACCGCAGCTGGAGTACTGCATCCAGTTTTGGGTGCTGCACTACAACAAGGATGTGGAAAAGCTTGAGAGAGTCCAGAGAAGAGCCACCTGTATGATCAGAGACTTGCAAGGCAAGCCATACAAGGAAAAGCTGAGGGATCTGGGACTCTTCAGCCTAAAAAAGAGAAGGCCGAGAGGGGACTTGGTAGCAGCTTACTACCATATCAGGGGAATACATCAAGGGCTTGGAGAACAACTGTTCACCACGGCACCCTTGAGGAAAACCTGAAGTAATGACCCAAACTCCTGGAAGACCATTTCAGGCTTAAAACTTGGAGAAACTTCTTCACATTTAGGGTGCCCAGATTGTGAAATAAACTCCCTCCAAGCTGGTGCAATCACCTACCCTGGAAATCTTCAAGAAGAGACTGTCACCTCACTGGGGTTACCTGACCCCAGTTGTCTTTCCTGCCTAGTGCACGGAGGCTGAACCCGATGATCTTGCGAGGTTCCTTCCAGCCCCTAACAACCTATGAATCTTAAGTTTTGAGGATGTTTTGAAAATGATGACATGGTATCAGCACAATAATTGAATGACCCAACTGGTATAATTCAGCATAATAGATTTTAATTTGCATTACACTTGGTGTAAGAAGTAGAGTTCTAATACCATGGTAGGGCAGCAACATAATTATATCCCTGTACATGTGTTTTGTAATGTATTTGGGGATCAAGAGAGAGATATATGTACAATGTATTATAATAATAATAAAAATAATTGTCACATGTTAATTATATTGCAGGAATGAACCTTGCTTTCAAATGGAATATAAAATCAGTATATAACAAGTGGGTAACTTGCTACACACATTTGTAATATGGGTATCAGCTATTCTCATGTATTTCCTTCCAATTATTTTTACTAAGTGTAGGAACCAATTAGAAAAAAAAAGAATTCTTTCAATAGAAAAAACACAGGGCTCTAATAATAAACAACACGGAAGAAAAAAATTGAGGGAATTTTGTAAGTATAGCAAAATCTGATAGGCAAATCCACAAAAATGAGCCCACTAGGAACAGTAAAGTAGCAATAATGTTGAGCATATTTTAGTTCATTTTCTTTTAGATAAAAAAGTATAATTTAGAGATTTTTGGCATGATAAAATAAAATCCTAATATATACTGTTACAGAAAACCAAAATAGCACAGAATATTGGCATTTAGCTTGTGAGATTATAGCAGATTTCAGCAGTGCCATATAAATTAAGTCCTTCAGTTGAAAGAAGGGAGCACTTTTTAAATTAATAATCTAGAGCCACAACTATACTGCTTCCTTGATGAGCCCAGGACCATTGCTGAGGGAAAAGTCCTATTCGCTGATTGTATTCCATGCACCAAGTGGGTAACTTAGATGGGTCCCAGGCCTGAAAGCAGCAGTATTGTGTTTGCTTAGGACACCTCTTAAGACATCTAGCAGAGCCACTGGCGGGAATATTTGAACGCTCGTGGCGCACGGGTCAAGTCCTGGAGGACTGAAAAAGGGCCAACGTGGTTCCCATTTTCAAGAAGGGGAGGAAGGAGGACCCGGGTAACTATAGGCCAGTCAGTCTCACCTCCATCCTTGGCAAA